>NC_141000.1:9854250-10476674 GCF_052327205.1 Somniosus microcephalus | reverse complement strand
ACACACACACCCCCGACACACACACACCCCCGACACACACACACACCCCGACACACACACACACCCCCGACACACACACCCCCGACACACACACACCCCCGACACACACACACCCCCGACACACACACACCCCCGACACACACACACCCCCGACACACACACACCCCGACACACACACACCCCCCGACACACACACACCCCCGACACACAACACACCCCCCGACACACACACACCCCGACACACACACCCCCCGACACACACACACCCCGACACACACACACCCCCGACACACACACACACCCCGACACACACACACCCCCGACACACACACACCCCCCGACACACACACACCCCCGACACACACACACCCCCCGACACACACACACCCCGACACACACACACCCCGACACACACACACCCCCCGACACACACACACCCCCCGACACACACACACCCCGACACACACACACCCCCCGACACACACACACCCCGACACACACACACCCCCCGACACACACACACACCCCCCGACACACACACACACCCCGACACACACACACACCCCCGACACACACACACCCCCCGACACACACACACCCCCGACACACACACACCCCCCGACACACACACACCCCGACACACACACACACCCCGACACACACACACACCCCCGACACACACACACCCCCCGACACACACACACACCCCGACACACACACACCCCCCGACACACACACACACCCCCGACACACACACACACCCCGACACACACACACCCCCGACACACACACACCCCCGACACACACACACCCCGACACACACACACCCCCCGACACACACACACCCCCCGACACACACACCGACACACACACCCCGACACACACACACCCCCCGACACACACACACCCCCGACACACACACACCCCGACACACACACACCCCCCGACACACACACACCCCCCGACACACACACACCCCCCGACACACACACACCCCCCGACACACACACACCCCCCGACACACACACACACCCCGACACACACACACCCCCGACACACACACACCCCCCGACACACACACACCCCCCGACACACACACACCCCCCGACACACACACACCCCCCGACACACACACACCCCCCGACACACACACACCCCCGACACACACACACCCCCGACACACACACACCCCCCGACACACACACACCCCCCGACACACACACACCCCCGACACACACACACCCCCGACACACACACACCCCCCGACACACACACACCCCCGACACACACACACCCCCCGACACACACACACCCCCCGACACACACACACCCCCGACACACACACACCCCCCGACACACACACACCCCGACACACACACACCCCCGACACACACACACCCCCCGACACACACACACCCCCCGACACACACACACCCCCCGACACACACACACCCCCCGACACACCCCCCCCCGACACACACACCCCCCGACACACACACACCCCCGACACACACACCCCCCGACACACACACACCCCCCGACACACACACACCCCCCGACACACACACACCCCCGACACACACACACCCCCCGACACACACACACCCCGACACACACACACCCCCCGACACACACACCCCCCGACACACACACACCCCCGACACACACACAACCCCGACACACACACACCCCCCGACACACACACACCCCCCGACACACACACACCCCGACACACACACACCCCCGACACACACACACACCCCCGACACACACACAACCCGACACACACACACCCCCCGACACACACACACCCCCCGACACACACACACCCCGACACACACACACCCCGACACACACACACCCCCGACACACACACACCCCCCGACACACACACACACCCCCGACACACACACACCCCGACACACACACACCCCCCGACACACACACACCCCCCGACACACACACACCCCCCGACACACACACACCCCCCGACACACACACACCCCCCGACACACACACACCCCCCGACACACACACACCCCGACACACACACCCCCCCCGACACACACACACCCCCCGACACACACACACCCCGACCACACACACACACCCCGACACACACACACCCCCCGACACACACACCCCCCCGACACACACACACCCCCCGACACACACACACACCCCGACACACACACACCCCGACACACACACACCCCCGACACACACACACCCCGACACACACACACCCCCCGACACACACACACCCCGACACACACACACCCCCCGACACACACACACCCCGACACACACACACCCCGACACACACACACCCCCGACACACACACCCCCCCCGACACACACACCCCCCCGACACACACACACCCCCCGACACACACACACCCCCCGACACACACACACCCCCCGACACACACACACCCCCCGACACACACACACCCCCCGACACACACACACCCCCCGACACACACACCCCCCGACACACACACACACCCCCCCGACACACACACACCCCGACACACACACACCCCCGACACACACACACACCCCGACACACACACACCCCGACACACACACACCCCGACACACACACCCCCGACACACACACCCCCCGACACACACACACCCCGACACACACACACACCCCGACACACACACACCCCCGACACACACACCCCGACACACACACACCCCCCGACACACACACACACCCCCGACACACACACACCCCCCGACACACACACACCCCCCGACACACACACACCCCCGACACACACACACCCCGACACACACACACCCCCCGACACACACACCCCGACACACACACACCCCCCGACACACACACACACCCCGACACACACACACACCCCGACACACACACACCCCCCGACACACACACACCCCCCGACACACACACACACCCCGACACACACACACCCCCCGACACACACACACACCCCGACACACACACACCCCCCGACACACACACACACCCCGACACACACACACCCCCCGACACACACACACCCCCCGACACACAGACACCCCCGACACACACACACCCCCCGACACACACACACACCCCGACACACACACACCCCGACACACACACACCCCCCGACACACACACACACCCCGACACACACACACCCCCCGACACACACACACCCCCCGACACACACACACACCCCGACACACACACACCCCCCGACACACACACCCCGACACACACACACCCCCCGACACACACACCCCCGACACACACACACCCCCCGACACACACACACACCCCCGACACACACACACCCCCCGACACACACACCCCGACACACACACACCCCCCGACACACACACACCCCGACACACACACACCCCCCGACACACACACCCCGACACACACACACCCCCCGACACACACACACACCCCCGACACACACACACACCCCGACACACACACACCCCCCGACACACACACACCCCCCGACACACACACACACCCCGACACACACACACCCCCCGACACACACACACACCCCGACACACACACACCCCCCGACACACACACACCCCCCGACACACACACACCCCGACACACCACCCCGACACACACACACCCCCCGACACACACACACACACCCCCCGACACACACACACACCCCGACACACACACACACCCCGACACACACACACCCCCCGACACACACACACCCCCCGACACACACACACCCCGACACACACACACACCCCCCGACACACACACACCCCGACACACACACACACCCCCGACACACACACACACCCCGACACACACACACCCCGACACACACACACCCCCCGACACACACACACACCCCCGACACACACACACCCCCCGACACACACCACACACACACCCCGACACACACACACCCCCCGACACACACACACACCCCGACACACACACACCCCGACACACACACCCCCCGACACACACACACCCCCGACACACACACACCCCGACACACACACCCCCCGACACACACACACCCCCCGACACACACACACCCCCCGACACACACACACCCCGACACACACACACCCCCCGACACACACACACCCCCGACACACACACACCCCCCGACACACACACACCCCCCGACACACACACACACCCCGACACACACACACACCCCCGACACACACACCCCCCCGACACACACACACCCCGACACACACACCCCCCCGACACACACACACACCCCGACACACACACACCCCCGACACACACACACCCCGACACACACACACCCCCGACACACAGACACCCCCGACACACACACACCCCCCGACACACACACACCCCCCGACACACACACACCCCCCGACACACACACACCCCCCGACACACACACACCCCCGACACACACACACACACCCCGACACACACACACCCCGACACACACACACCCCCCGACACACACACACCCCCCGACACACACACACCCCCCGACACACAGACACACCCCGACACACACACACACCCCGACACACACACCCCCCGACACACACACACCCCGACACACACACACACCCCCCGACACACACACACCCCCCGACACACACACACCCCCCGACACACACACACCCCGACACACACACACACCCCGACACACACACACACCCCCGACACACACACCCCCCCGACACACACACACCCCGACACACACACCCCCCCGACACACACACACCCCGACACACACACACCCCCCGACACACACACCCCCCGACACACACACACACCCCGACACACACACACACCCCCGACACACACACCCCCCCCGACACACACACACCCCGACACACACACCCCCCCGACACACACACACCCCGACACACACACACCCCCCGACACACACACACCCCCCGACACACACACACCCCCCGACACACACACCCCCCGACACACACACACACCCCCGACACACACACACCCCGACACACACACACCCCCCGACACACACACACCCCCCGACACACACACACCCCGACACACACACACCCCCCGACACACACACACCCCCCGACACACACACACCCCGACACACACACACCCCCGACACACACACACCCCCCGACACACACACACCCCCCGACACACACACACCCCGACACACACACACCCCCGACACACACACACCCCCCGACACACACACACACCCCGACACACACACACCCCCCGACACCCCCCCCCGACACACACACACCCCGACACACACACACCCCCCGACACACACACACCCCGACACACACACACACCCCCGACACACACACACACCCCCGACACACACACACCCCCCGACACACACACACCCCGACACACACACACACCCCGACACACACACCCCCCGACACACACACACCCCGACACACACACACACCCCGACACACACACCCCCCGACACACACACACCCCCCGACACACACACACACCCCGACACACACACACTCCCCGACACACACACACCCCCCGACACACACACACACCCCCGACACACACACACACCCCGACACACACACACACCCCGACACACACACACCCCCCGACACACACACACCCCCCGACACACACACACCCCGACACACACACACCCCCCGACACACACACACCCCGACACACACACACCCCCCGACACACACACACCCCCCGACACACACACACCCCGACACACACACACCCCCCCGACACACACACACCCCCCGACACACACACACACCCCCCGACACACACACACCCCCCGACACACACACACCCCCGACACACACACACCCCCCGACACACACACACCCCCCGACACACACACACCCCGACACACACACACCCCCCGACACACACACACCCCCGACACACACACACACCCCCAGACACACACACCCCCCGACACACACACACACACCCCCCGACACACACACACCCCCCGACACACACACACACCCCGACACACACACACACCCCCGACACACACACACCCCCGACACACACACACCCCCCGACACACACACCCCCCGACACACACACACACCCCCCCGACACACACACACCCCCCGACACACACACACCCCCGACACACACACACCCCCCGACACACACACACCCCCCGACACACACACACCCCGACACACACACACCCCCGACACACACACACCCCGACACACACACACCCCCCGACACACACACCCCCCGACACACACACACCCCCCGACACACACACACCCCCCGACACACACACCCCCCGACACACACACACACCCCCCCGACACACACACACCCCCCGACACACACACACACCCCCAGACACACACACCCCCCGACACACACACACACCCCCCCGACACACACACACCCCCCGACACACACACACACCCCGACACACACACACACCCCGACACACACACACCCCGACACACACACACCCCCCGACACACACACACCCCCCGACACACACACACCCCCCGACACACACACACCCCGACACACACACACCCCCCGACACACACACACACCCCGACACACACACACCCCCCGACACACACACACCCCGACACACACACACACCCCGACACCCACACACACACACCCCGACACACACACACCCCCCGACACACACACCCCCCGACACACACACACCCCCGACACACACACCCCGACACACACACACCCCCCCGACACACACACACACCCCCCGACACACACACACCCCCCGACCCCCCCCCCGACACACACACACCCCGACACACACACACACCCCGACACACACACACCCCGACACACACACACCCACTGACACACACACACCCCCCGACACACACACACCCCCCGACACACACACCCCCCGACACACACACACCCCCCGACACACACACACCCCGACACACACACACCCCCGACACACACACACCCCCCGACACACACACACCCCCCGACACACACACACCCCCCGACACACACACACCCCCCGACACACACACACCCCGACACACACACACACCCCCCGACACACACACACCCCCGACACACACACACCCCCGACACACACACACCCCGACACACACACACCCCCCGACACACACACACACCCCGACACACACACACCCCGACACACACACACCCCGACACACACACACCCCCCGACACACACACACCCCCGACACACACACACACCCCGACACACACACACCCCCCGACACACACACACCCCCCGACACACACACCCCCCCGACACACACACACCCCCCGACACACACACACCGCGACACACACACACCCCCCGACACACACACACACCCCGATACACACACCCCCCGACACACACCCCCCCCGACACACACACACCCCGACACACACACCCCCCGACACACACACCCCCCCCGACACACACACACCCCCCGACACACACACCCCCCGACACACACACACCCCGACACACACACACCCCGACACACACACACCCCCCGACACACACACACACCCCGACACACACACACACCCCGACACACACACACCCCCCGACACACACACACCCCCCGACACACACACACCCCCCGACACACACACACCCCGACACACACACACCCCGACACACACACACACCCCGACACACACACACCCCCCGACACACACACCCCCCGACACACACACACCCCCCGACACACACACACCCCCCGACACACACACACCCCGACACACACACACCCCGACACACACACACCCCGACACACACACACCCCCCGACACACACACCCCCCGACACACACACACCCCCCGACACACACACACCCCCCGACACACACACACCCCGACACACACACCCCCCGACACACACACACACCCCGACACACACACACCCCCCGACACACACACACCCCGACACACACACACACCCCGACACACACACACCCCCCGACACACACACACACCCCCGACACACACACACCCCGACACACACACACACCCCGACACACACACACACCGACACACACACACCCCCCGACACACACACACCCCGACACACACACACACCCCGACACACACACACCCCCCGACACACACACACCCCCCGACACACACACACCCCCCGACACACACACACACCCCCGACACACACACACCCCCCGACACACACACACCCCCGACACACACACACCCCCCGACACACACACACCCCCCGACACACACACACCCCCCGACACACACACACCCCCCGACACACACACACCCCCCGACACACACACACCCCCCGACACACACACACCCCCCGACACACACACACACCCCGACACACACACACCCCCCGACACACACACACCCCCCGACACACACACACCCCCGACACACAGACACACCCCGACACACACACACCCCGACACACACACACCCCCCGACACACACACACCCCGACACACACACACCCCGACACACACACCCCCGACACACACACCCCCCGACACACACACCCCCCGACACACACACACCCCCCGACACACACACACCCCCCGACACACACACACCCCCCGACACACACACACCCCGACACACACACACCCCCCGACACACACACACCCCCCGACACACACACACCCCCCCGACACACACACACCCCCCGACACACACACACCCCGACACACACACACCCCCCGACACACACACACACCCCGACACACACACACCCCCCGACACACACACACCCCGACACACACACACCCCCCGACACACACACACACCCCGACACACACACACCCCAGTCCATCTCCCATGTTGCACATGAGGGGTCAATCCCAGGTCGCTGATCAGACTTAAGAGGAAATGGTAAAGATTCTGTCAAGTGACTCGGGGCTGGAGGGTTCGATTTCTGTTCAGTTCTTCACTGTTGGGGATTTTACTAGACCCTCCACAGAACCCGTGCCTGCTCGCAGTGCGTGATATTGAACGATAATGTGCATTAAACAGTCATAGCAAATTCTCCCATTGGAGGGAATAGTGACACGTTGGGTGGACTTTCAGGGGTCATACAGAAATACCCTTAGATGTGCTCCCAAAGTGCTGTTGCGACATAAGAGGACGTGACCGTGCCTTCCCTCCACCCCAGGCAGAAATTGCAACATAACCAAAATGGAGCAGAAACCAAGTGGATCTGGGTTCTGCCTCAAATTCCGATTCCCTTCCCCCCACCACAACTCCACCTGACTTTCATCCCCCACCACCTCACTCACCCACACTAAGTAGCCAGGTCAATGTGTCATACAATCATTGAAAAAGGTACAACACTTTTAGAACAGTTTCTTATGAAGGCAAGTTGCATTCCTTACTCTTTAAAAATACTTTCCACATTATATAAAATCGTGTATAGGGTTAGTCATTCAGACCAATTCATTCGGCAGCAGGCTGATTTAGATAGGTTAGGTGAAGGGGCCCTTTCGTGGCAGATGCCATGCAATGTGGACAAGTGCAGTGTCATGCACCTAAGGTTAGGAAACTTCAGGCATGTCTATACCATGAAGCAGTATTTGTTAATGCAAACGGATTATGAAAGGGACTTGGGGTAGTGTCTGATGACTGATGAAAGGTGCACATGGACTGTAAAGTGACTACGGGAAAATCAAACAGAGCTTTAGGTTGAAATAAAGAGAGCAAAAACTACAAATGCAGTAAAACGTAAATAAAAGCAGGCCAAATGGCTCTTCCCCTCAGGGGGTCTCTCTCGCTGGCAGATGAACAAAGGAAAATGCTCCTCTGTAGCAACCCCCACCCGCTGGCCGTCTTTTACATGTGACGGGGTGAGGGCGCCTCCAGCGAGGTTCCATGAAATTGTGTGGGTAGGTTCCTGTGGCGGTGTACAGGCAGGGCGCTCAATCACCCATTGCTCTCTCTTGGCCGGCCCAGGTTTGCCTGAAAATGGATGGCCAAACAGAAGAAAATCCAGTCCCAAGAATCACTCCCTGAAATTTGCACTCTGTTACACTTGCTGCTCAACCCAATATCCTATTCACTCTCGATCCTGCTGTCCAACATACACGGTGCTGATGGCTTCAGTGACCTACCCACCAGTAACCCCCCCCCCCCCCACCACCACCCCCCCACTGCCAACACCTTCTATTTGAGATAAAAACAGAAAATGCTGGAGATACTCAGCAGGTCAGGGCAGCATCTGTGGAGAGAGAAACAGAGTTAGCGCTGCAGGTCGATGACCTTTCGTCAGAACTGGAAAAAAGTGGGAAATGGAACAGATTTTTAAGCAAGTGTAGGGGCTGGGAAAGGCGGGGGAGGGAATGAAAGAACAAAAGGGAAGGTCTGTGATAGGATAGAAGGCAGGAGAGGTTAACGTTTCTTATCATCCTATCACAGACCTTCCCTTCTGCTCTTTCATCCCCTCCCCCCTTTCCCAGCCCCTTCACTTGCTTAAAAGTCTGTTCCATTTCCTGCTTTTTTCCAGTTCTGACGAAGGGTCATCGACCTGAAACGTTAACTCTGTTTCTCTCTCCACAGATGCTGCCTGACCTGCTGAATATTCCCAGCATTTTCTGTTTTTATTTCAGATTTCCAGTATCTGCGGTATTTTGTTTTTGTACCTTTTATTTGAGAGCTGACAAATATTGTTACAATCAAAAAAACAACTAAAATGATTGAGGAAAGGAAGCCAATTTTGTTTCATTAATAGAAGTTTCAGAATCACAAAGCACAATACAACAATAGCAGGCACATTTTTTTTTAATTCGTTCCTGGAATGTGGGCGTCGCAGGCAAGGCCAGCATTTATTGCCCATCCCTAGTTGCCCTTGAACACGGAGCTTAGGTTGGTGAAGGGAGAGGAGAAATGGTATGCTTATTGTTTAAAAGTAAAATTAGTGACAAAGAAAATCAAACTAAGATCGGATAAATGGTGTAACCAAGCAGTAATATGAAATAAAACTAAACGAGTAAAAAGATATTCAAAATTGTAGGGATTGTGGAAGTAAATAGCTGGAATGGAGAAAAGGTATTTTTTTAAACTATTAAAATCTTTTTAAGTGTAGGTTTTGTTACAATATTAAAATTACAGAAACAAAATGATATCCAAGTAGCTCAGAATGGCTGACATTTCTGTTCACTGCCTTATGAAGGGATTTAACAGAGTAAATAAGGAGAAACTGTTCCACTGGCTGGAGAGCCGGGACATTGGTTTAAGATGATTGGGAAAATAACCAGAAGGGAGAGGAGAAGATTTTTTTTTTTAAATGCAGAGAGTTGTTGTGATCTGGAACGCGCTGCCTGAAAGGGCGGTGGAAGCAGATTCAATAGTAACTTTCAAAAGCAAATTGGACAAATACTCGAAGGGGAAAAAATTGCAGGGCTATGGGGAAAGAGCAGGGGGGTGGGACTAATTGGATCGCTCTTTCAAAGAGCCGGCACAGGCACAATGGGCCGAATGGCCTCCTTCTGTGCTGTATGATTCTATAATTCAAAGTTTATATTTTTAAACAGAAAATTACATTACATACTAGGCAATATAAAGTTATTGCTAGGATTTACATATATATATTTATTTTCAAGCCAACCTATTTATCCCCAGGTTGGTAACACTTAGAGATTTACACATTGAGATGAAAGGACTCCCCTAGACTTCAGTGTCTGGGGAGTGTAGTGTATGTGCTTTAAGTCAGAACTACTTTTTACAGCTCCTGTATACTGTAGTACCGGCAGTAACCACACCGGTATATAAGCTGTGCGCATGCCTCTGTACTCCAGTTTGGAGATTGCCCTCCTCCAGTAAAGACCTGTTATTTGTTTATGTACAGCATCCGTGTAATTATTTATCCACTGAACCACGGATCTAACAGGGAGTGCCCTCTGACACCTGCTGGCAAAGCTCACTGTGCTTTGAGTATCAATGCTTCAGCACGGACAACTTGCCCGCTGTGGATTGTGACCAAGTTGAAAGCTGGAGACAAAAAGGGAGGAAATATTATAAATGAAACATAACACTGGGGTCAAGAGGGCTGAGAGCTTGAGTTACTCCAGGAAATGGCTGATAGTACGAGCTTTGTTGGAAGAAAGGAGGACAAACTCTTTATATTTCCAGTTTAATATTATACTTAAATTAAACAGGTATTGCCCACAGGCCTGGAATCCTTCCTCACATTCAATAAAGGCACAGCAAAATTAATTTATTGATTATATGCCATCTTTCTCTAGACATATTTGTAAGGGTTGGGGTTTCTTTAAACTGGTTTAAAGTAATTTTCCTGGTCTTGCAGACTTTGCCTGCACGCAGACCAATTTCAATAAAACCAATTTTAAAACAGCGGTTTCGAATCGCTACCCCACCTTCCAGTTCTGACTGTAGGGCTTATAATTATTGATATTAAAACAGACACGTAGTTTGGATGAGAGAAAAAAATCAAGTTTTATTAACTAAAAGAAACTATAATCAAAATATCAAACTATCCCACACGAACACAGTAATTACATTAAAACTATATAACAGGGGGGTTGCAGACGGCGAAAACGAGGGATAAAATGACTACAATGTTATTTAAACAATCTTAGCAATTACCCTCAAATCACCACCCCAAACTCCTGCTAGGTTGCCTGGTTGAGGAGTCAGAACACCCTGCTCACCTGTGATCTTTCTCCACAAATAAACTCTAAAGCCTGCACATCTGCCAATGCACTTTATTATGGTTATGTTTATGCTAATGTATTACAAGCCAAATGTATGTTGAATGTTTAAATGTCTTAATCTAAATGTACACTCTCGGGAGCCGCAAGCCTACATTTCGTTGTACTGCACTTGTGCACTAACAATGACAATACAAGTTGATTTGATTTGATTTGATTTGATTTGATTTGATGAGTATAGTAAATTTAGCCTGGGAAAGGCATCTTAAATAACTGAGAATCCACTGGCAAAGTCAGAAATGCAGCTTTCACCTGCAACAAAAAGGAAAGAACATGCATTTATATAGCGCCTCAGGATGTTGCAAAGCGCTTTATCCATGGCCAATGAAGTACTTTTTTGAAGTGAAGTCACTGTTGAATTGTAGGAAACGTGAGAACCAATTTGCACACAGCAAGCTCCCACAAACAGCAATGTGATAATGAGCAGGTGATTTGTTTTAGTGGTGTTGATTGAGGGGTAACTGTTTGCCCAGGACACCGGGGGGAACTCTCCTGCTCTCCCGACCTCATTCTCTAACTGTGAGAGTCAGTGACTGCAGTACAAAATTTAGAGATCTGTCGAGAAAATGATCCTAATTGACTACAAACTTTCATCAGTGTTTTAAGAAATAGGAGCAGGACTAGGCCACTTGGCCCCTCGAGCCTGCTCCGCCATTCAATAAGATCATGGCTGATCTTGGGCTCAAAGCCACTTCCCTGCCCGCTCCCCATAACCCTTCACTCCCTTATCTTGCAAAAATCTGTCTATCTCCACTTTAAATGTATTTAATGACCCAGCCTCCACGGCTCTCTGGGGCAGAGAATTCCACAGATTTATGACCCTCTGAGAGAAGAAATTCCTCCTCATCTCAGTTCTAAAAGGGTGACCCTTTATTCTGAAACTATGCCCCCGAGTTCTAGATTTCCCCACGAGAGGAAACATCCTCTCTGCATCTACCTTGTCTAGCCCGTGATTTCGAAAGCCCGTTTAAATGAATGGGAGGGAAATCCTGGCTCACAAGCATTAAATCCAAGCTCTACAGTCCTCAATGCTTGTGGTCAACATAATACTAAACTGGCTCTGTAGTTAGGGTGAATCCAGAACAGAAGAACAGAAGAAATAGGAGCAGGAGTGGGCCATTCGGCCCGTCGAGCCCGCTCCGCCATTCAATGAGATCATGGCTGATCTTCTGCCTCAACTCCATTCACCGGCCCTATCGCCATATCCCTTGATGCCCTTACTAGTCAGAAATCTATCGACTTCTGTTTTGAATATACCCAATGACTGAGCCTCCACAGCTCTCTGGGGTAGAGAATGCCAAAGATTCACCACCCTCTGTGTGAAGAAATTTCTTCTCATCGCAGTCCTGAATGGCCGACCCTTTATCCTGAGGCTGTGGCCCCTGGTTCTAGACTCCCCAGCCAAGGGAAACATTCTCCCAGCAAAGAAAACACCACAGACAGTTATCAAGGCCACAAGATATACTTGCTCTCGAGGCGGTTCAGGGAAGGTTCACTCGGTTGATTCCGGAGATGAGGGGGTTGACGTATGAGGAAAGGTTGAGTAGGTTGGGACTCTACTCATTGGAGTTCAGAAGAATGAGAGGCGATCTTATCGAAACATATAAGATTGTGAGGGGGCTTGATCGGGTGGATGCAGTGAGGATGTTTCCACTGATGGGTGAGACTAGAACTAGGGGGCATAATCTTAGAATAAGGGGCTGCGCTTTCAAAACTGAGATGAGGAGGAACTGCTTCACTCAGAGGGTAGTAAATCTATGGAATTTGCTACCCCAGAGAGCTGTGGAAGCTGCAACATTAAATAAATTTAAAACAGAGATAGACAGTTTCCTAGCAGATAAGGGAATTAGGGGTTACGGGGAGAGGGCAGGGAAGTGGACGTGAGTCTAGATTCGGATCAGCCATGATCCTATTGAATGGCGGAGCAGGCCCGAGGGGCCGTATGGCCTACTCCTGCTCCTACTTCTTATGTTCTTATTTTCTTATGTAACATGGAAAGCCTGGTACTACAGAATGAAGAGCGAAGGAGCCCTATTCTCCTATACAGCTACAGTACCATGTCCCATGTGTGCATAGGCAGCGCATTGGGTAAATTCCTCACACTTGCATCTTTGACATTCATCAATGGTCATCAAGCTTTAATCTCACTAGGGCCCTGTAAATTCCATGGACAATATTGAATTGCATGAGGTTTAATTAGACCGCCAACATTTTAAGCTGCTATTGGTCTGTTGTTACATTGATCCAGACAGCCCTAGGGACCTACTTAGAACTGGAATCATAAATGTCTGCAATTTGGAAAAACAGTTCACCTCCCATTTCTCCAAGAATGCCTCAAATTGCATTCTGTTTTGGCATCCTTAAAACATTCAAGTTTTTAATGCGTTGCAATTGTTTTGGATTACAGGAGATGTTGACACAGAAATTCAGTCCAGAGTAATTTTTGGTGAAATTGTAATCCTTGGGTTTTAAGTCAACTGACATAAAAATGCTTCAAATATCCAACAACTGGTGTTTCTTAAATTAAATTGCAGCACAGAGAAGAATTATCAGTTCACCCGTTGCTTATTATAGCAGACTTCACACAACACATTTTATACTATTAATGAACTATTTTATTTAACTGCACCTACAGCATATGATACTATCTGATGGGGGTGATTTTGCCAATGGGGGCGCGTTGGGGGCGGGACTGCTGGTTGTCAGGTTTTAGTCCCGCCTCCATTGACGTCTGGCCAACCCACGCTATTTTCCCTCGATTGACCTTGTTAAGCCCCGCCCAGCAGGCTTAGCAGGCCAATTAAGGGAAAGCCGGTGACAGAGAACGTCAGCGTATGACGTTTCATCTGTCAAAAATTTTTGACAGATAAATTGTCATCGTTTGACAGCTTTGAGAAGCTGTCAAATACTGACATTCTCTGTTGTTTGATGAGTTCTTGTACTCAAGGCTCACCAAACTTATTTTCTGAGCAGAAAGCAGATGGTTGTTGCATCGGAGAATGCAGCAGCCATTTTGTCATCTCTGCCATTGCGATGCCGGAGCCTCCGGATCCCCAACGATTGAAGCCTTCAGGAAGAAACAAAGGTAAGTACACTTTTTCTAAGACTTTTCACTCACCTCACATGCTTGCCTCTCCACACTTGCACCCATCACTCACCTCCACAGCACACTTTTGGACCCCTCTCACCCCCGCAGACCCACTGCTCGCCTCGCTGACCCTGGCGAGGTTCGGAGCCTTTGGGAAGCCCGCACTTGTGTTGGAAAAATGGGGATAATCCTCTTAACTGCCTGTTAACTACCTGTTAACAGGCAGTTAAGTGGCTGTAATCCCTTCCCGCCTCCAAGGAGATGGGACCCGACGCGGGTCGGCTACCCACCTCCTGGGAAGATGGCACGGAGGCGGGTTGGGGGCGGGATGGGTACCCGCCCCCAGATCCTGCCATTTTCCCGGCAGTCCCGCTTCCAAACCCATCTCCCCAGGGCTGGCAAAATCGCCCCCGTAGATTTTCCAGGTTCTCGGACTCGGAAAGGATTGAAACCAATGAATGGAAGATCGGGAGCAGCAGGCTCATGATTTTCCAATGATGCGTGTGAGGACTTGGAAAATCTATTCTTATATTTATCAATTTATTCATCATAGCTTATCAATAAAATCTAGCTCACAGTGGACAGTTGCAGTTTTAATAAGATAGAATCTACTTCTGCAGTCAAAACAGAATGGTAGAAAAGTATACTACATTACACGAGTGACCACACTTCAAATGTACTTAATTAGCTCTAAAGCACTTTGGGATGTCCTGACACCATGAAAGGTGCTGTGTGTTATAAATCTCATCATCATGAAGAAACGACTCATGAAATAACACTGGACAGCCAGCTGGTGGCGCCGTCCAAGGAGTATAAATACTCGGGCGTCGGCCCCAGCTTGCCAGGGACATTTTGCATTTTGTAAGACAAGGAACTAGTGAAGTGAAACTAGACCTCCATGTTCTGAAACAAGTTGATTAAAGCCTTGCTTTATGCTCAAACCAAGTGGGTAGTGAGTTTTATTACGTCACTGTGTACATGCAAATCTTTCTTTTTTTCATCAATGTTAACAGAGCCAGTTATAAAACATAATGAGCATACGACCTCTTTAATCTGACCACAGGTTAAATGCTATGTAGAACAATCCAATATCACGATTTTCTGTCTGCCTAGGCTAGGGCTGAGCACAGTGATCCCTTTGGCCACTTGGAGTGGGCCGAAGGGAAGCTTCATGAGTGAAGAGCTCTTAAAGGGTCTGAGGGTTCTTTTGATTTTTAATTTTTTTTTCCAGTTGTCCAGTTTTTGTTAATTTTTTACTTACATTCTTATGAACATTTTTTTATCCAGAATTTTGTAAAAGCATTTTCTCCCAACAGTCCATAATGTTTATGTAGAACCTAATCTAGCCGCATATTGTCCATTCAGAAGATTACAAGATAATCCTGTATATGGAGTACCACTCGGCCCATCTTAATTCATCCATCCAGTGAGATCTTAACATCTCCTCCATTTCAGTATCCTATTGTTTCTTAAAAGATTCCAGGGTTTTCACCTCCACTTTTCCTGGAAGTCCATTCCATATCACTGTGTGTGTGAAGAAGAACCTCTTGATATCAATTCTAAATTTGCCTTTTATTAGTTTGAACCAGTGTTCCTTTATCCTACTTACGCAAATAATTTAAAGTAATTCTTCAGATCCACCCTCTCTATTCCTTTAACAATCTTACAAAACTCCATAAGATCATCTCTCAAATGCCTCCTTCATATGGCTGAAAAGCCCAAGTTTCTCCAGTCTTTCCTTATAAGTCAGATCCTTCACACAAGGGATCAGGCTTGTAACTCTTCTCTGCAGTTGAGTTTAGCCTCTGCTGCCATCTTTCATTCTAAGTCACCTCTCATCATCCTTTTAACATGTTCTTACATTCACCCCAGTGAACCCTTTCCCCTTAAGTCATTGTAAGGTTGATCGCATTTGAAGTATTCCGAAGACTTAAACAGAGCAGGAAGAGCTGAACAAAAGAATGGACATGAAAAAAGAGCTCTTACAATACAAACTTTCCTGAGCATTCGGGGCATCTAAGAGAATGGGAATTGGCAAATCAAGTTAAAGTTAATAATGGTTGGTTTATAGCACCACAAATGTGGTGGTAGACAATGAAAGAAGGCATACTTGTGGAGAAGAGCAGGCACTACCAGAGTTACTGATTGAAGCAGAGACCATGGGGCAGGATTTTCATTCAGGAGTCAGGTTGGAGGCGGGACTACAACTTTCGGGGTTGTAGTCCCGCCTCCATCGAGATGTGGCCAATCCACGCGATTTTAACTTGATTGACCTTGTTGAGCCCGCCCAGCAGGCCAATTAAGGCCCACCCGGCAACAGGTGACATCACAGACTGAAATTTCATCTGTCAAGAGCTTTTGACAGATGAAATATCAGCGTTTCACAGCTGTTTGAAGCTGTCAAACACTGACCATCTTACTTCTAACCTGAGTCCTTCTCCACAGACTCAGTTAGAAATCTCTCCTACACAGAAAGCTGAAGGCTGTCACTTTTGACAGTTTGCAGCCATTCTGCTTTCTGTGCCGGTGAGATGAGGGACTCCCGGGACCTAAAGGAAGGAAGGCTGAAAAGGTAAGAAAAGGTCATTTAAACTTCTTTAATCACTGTAGACACACCAAACACACTTACCTTTGCACTCATGCACACATCACTCACCTGAACACCGACATCTCGAACCCTCCAAGTCCTTCAACCCGACGGCCCGCCTCCTCTAACTTGGCGTGGTTTGGAGCCGTCGGGAATCTGTTT
Organism: Somniosus microcephalus; assembly: GCF_052327205.1. Taxonomy (NCBI): domain Eukaryota; kingdom Metazoa; phylum Chordata; class Chondrichthyes; order Squaliformes; family Somniosidae; genus Somniosus; species Somniosus microcephalus. Next base: position 10,458,132 of record NC_141000.1, on the reverse strand, counting down.
GGAGGGCAGGAACAACGGAACGTCAAGAGGAGCAGAGCCTTGATCTTCCAACCGAGATGGATTTCGACTAAGGCTGGGACTCGCATGTACGGGAGAAAGCTGCAAGCAAGATCAAAAAGGGCAATCTAGACCCCAGCATCTGCATGTTCTTTGATGTAATGTTTTCCTGACTGACCTGTTTGGACACCATTCACACCTTTGACTGCTGTGATTATCTCTCTGCCGAGGTGTGATAAATGGCAGTTGGAAAGATTACCTGTAAACATCTGACATTATTCTCTGACTATATAAGCTGTGTCTTTATGCATTTCTCCACTTCACCTGACGAAGGAGCAGCGCTCCGAAAGCTTGTGATTTCAAATAAAGCTGTTGGACTATAACCTGGTGTTGTGTGATATCTTACATTTATAAATATAAACAGAAAGTATGTGAATATAAACAGAAAGTAAATGTTTACTACATATCATTCTGCTATACAAACATTTGCTAAACTAGAAGTTTGAGTTCAGTAGTTGTCACGTCACGTCACGTCATGTGAAAGAACGAAAGACTTATTTCTACAGCGCCTTTCACAACCACCGGACATCCCAAAGCGCTTTACAGCCAATGAAGTACTATTTGAAGTGTAGTCACTGTTGTAATGTAGGAAATGTGGCAACCATATTGTGCACAGCAAGCTCCCACAAACAGCAATGTGGTAATGACCAGATAATCTGTTTTAGTGATGTTGATTGAGGGATAAATATATGATCATAATTGCTTTTTCCTCTACTTCCTGATCCTCCTCCCACACCATGTCCCTCACTATCGCTTCCGGCAACCAACCTATAATGTAACCATAAATACATCTTTCACACATATAATACCAGCTTTTATAAAAGCTTGATTAAATAAAACCTCTCCTTCAATGTTGACCCACCTGTTCAAAAATAAGGGCTGTTCTAAATATTCCTCAGCACCCTCGGGCATAAACTGCACACTTTTTAAAAATTGGGCCCAAGTCTCTACAACCCCCTTATAAAACCTAGGGAGAGGTTTAATCTATTTCAAAAATGTATTCTTATATTCCATATACAATATCCCCTGCTCTCCTGTCCCACTTCGTTTTAAAAAATGCTCGAAACAACTCTTCCAAAAACTTGTATTTGACTTCTGAAGAAATCTTTTCACCCATTTGATTCTAATGGATTTTTTCTTCAAATCAATATCTGGGAAATTGAGTCGTTCCTGATTTTTCCGTCCAATGATGGTATTGTAAGCCACCAAGGCTGGTTTTCCTTCCCATAAAAACCTCACACAAGCCTCTCGGATAGACTTTTCCACCCACTCAGGAATATCCTCCACCGTCAATAAGTACCATAGCTTAGATAGCAGGAGAGCAGACACCACTGTCGCTTTTCCTCGCACTTTCAACAACTTTCTTTCCCATCTTCCCAAAATCTTCTTAATTTTCATAACCTTTGGTTCCCAATTTAATCGATCCACTTCATCCCTGTCTTTCTTGCACCCCATGTGCACCCCCAGAACTTCCAAAACCTCCAGCACCTTAAAGGGACTTTCCTCCAACCATTCCCCCCTACCCCTTCCTGCAACCAGGCATTGGGACTTACTGTAATTCACTCTGGCTCCTGAAGCTCTACAATATTCCTCCACTACATCCATAGCTTTCCTCACTGACTCCCCATTTCTCAATGTTAAGGTTGTGTCATCTGCATATTGGTGTATCACCGACACCAGCCCGGAACTGGGAACCGCAATCCCAACTACACCTTGTTTCTTTCGCATCATGTAACCTAATGGTTCTGCTACCAATGTGTACAGCAGTGGGGACAGGGAACAACACTGTCTCACTGATCTCTGTATCGGAAAATACTTGGATAAAAAACCATTACATTTAACACAGCTAAAATACTGCATACAGTTTTGGTGTCCATACTTAAGAAAAGACATACTTGCTCTCGAGTCAGTACAAAGAAGGTTCACTCGGTTAATCCTGGGGATGAGGGGGTTGACATATGAGGAGAGGTTGAGTAGGTTGGGACTCTACTCATTGGAGTTCAGAAGAATGAGAGGCGATCTTATCGAAACATATAAGATTGTGAAGGGGCTTGATCGGGTGGATGCGGGGAGGATGTTCCCAATGATGGGTGAAACTAGAACGAGGGGGCATAATCTTAGAATAAGGGGCTGCTTGTTCAAAACTGAGATGAGGAGAAACTTCTTCACTCAGAGGGTGGTAGGTCTGTGGAATTTGCTGCCCCAGAGAGCTGTGGAAGCTACATCATTAAATAAATTTAAAACAGAAATAGACAGTTTCCTAGAAGTAAAGGGAATTAGGGGTTACGGGGAGCGGGCAGGAAATTGGACATGAGTCTAGGTTCGGATCGGTCATGGCCCAGTGGGTAGCGGAGCGGGCCCAGGGGCCGTGTAGCCTGGTCCTGCTCCTACTTCTTGTGTTCTAATTCTGTGTTCGATTTCAGGAGATGGTTCTATTCACAGGAATTAGTGAAGACCTCGGGAACAGGCTGCCAGCTAGGGGTCCTTCAAGAGTAAATTGGGACTGTTCCTGGCTGGGGTGGAGATCACCTCTTACAGAAGGTAAGTACTGTAGGAAATACAGGGACAGAGTGATCTCCTGGACGAGTTTCGATCGCCTAGATGGGTCGGAGAGGAATTTCCCAGATTTTTTCTCCCAAATTGGCCATTGGGTTTTTTATCTGTTTTTTCGCCTCTCCCGGGAGATCACATGGGTTTGGGTGGGATGGAGAGTGAAAGTAGATTTGAGGTTAGGATCAGATCAGCCATGATCTTATTGAATGGCGGAGCAGGCTCGAGGGGCCGATTGGCCTACTCCTGCTCCTATTTCTTATGTTCTTATGTAAATATTTTTGAATAAAAAATCCTTATCCACTCAATGAAATTTTCCCCGAAACCAAATGCTTCCAAAACCATCAATAAAAACTCATGCGAGACCCTATCAAAGGCTTTCTCTTGATCTATCTTTAATACATAAGCCTCCCTCCCACTCTCTCCCATGAGCTCTATCGCATCTTGGATTGAGACCACAGAGTCTGCGATGTCCCGGCCTATAACTCCATAGGACTGAGAGGGCAAAACTATCTGTGGCAACACCTCCTTCATAAAATTTGCCATAACCCTCGCCAAGATCTTATAATCCACATTTGATAATGTGATGGGCCTCCAATTCTTCAAATCCCTTCTGTCCCCTTTATTTTTATATAAGTTAAGCTTATGACACCTCTCCTCATAGATGGGGCCAGGCTTCCCTCAATTTTAATCTCCTTAAAAATCTCTAAGAGCAATGGACTTAAAATCTCGAAAAATTCTTTATAAAATTCTGCACTTAGTTGATCGGACCCTGGGCTTTTCCCCCACTTCATTCCACTTATTGCTACTTTTATTTCCACTAATCCTATTTCTTTATCACACATGCTTCTCTCATCCTCCTTTAAACCCTCTTCAATAAAAGCACTAACCTTCTCCATCGCCAAATTGGAAATTGTTAGATCCGTGTATTTTTGATGTTGTGTGTCCTTCAATAACTAGACACGAGACTGCAGGAACAATCAACAGGTATTTACTGGATGAGGGTTACTCTAAAACTAAACGTACAGATCCCTACTCAGGGTTTATATACAGGTGTGGTCACTGCCGGTACTACAGTATACAGGAGCTGTAAAAAGTAGTTCTCCCCTTAAAGGTACATACACTACAATTCCTCCCCTTTTAGATTGACAGTGCCATAACATTCATTTAACAATTAACACTTTTAACATGCACACTAACTGAAAATAGTCCATTTATAAATTCAGTCTTTGGGGCGGCTTCCTGATCCTTTCTGGATAGCGCCTTTCCTGAGTGTCTTGTTCTTGGTGCGGAGGCCCCTTGTCGTCAGTTGGTTCATCAGCTTCCGATGCTACTGTTTCTGGGGTAGATGCTACCTGGATGTCGGGTTCATCACCAGGTGCGCGAGTCATGGGGTTGACTCGTTCCTGTGACTCTAGGATCTGGTCGACATGGCGTCTCACAATGTTCTCCCCAACATCCACTGTGTACATTAGTGGCCCCTGCCGTGTGCATATCGTTCCTGGTTGCCATTTCTCTGTTCGGTAGTCACGGGCCAAGACTGGTTGCCCTACATTGAAGCTCCTTGTCGGCTTCTCATTGATGTGCTGGAATTGTTTATTCTCAACATCTCTTCGTACATTTGGTCTGAGCAAATCCAGACGAGATCTCAACCTTCGGTTAAAGAACATCATGGCCGGGGTCTGGTTGGTGGCTGCATGTGTCGCATTTCTGTCGGCTAACAGGAAATTGTCCACGTTATGCTGCAGTGGAATGTCGTCATCGCACATGGCCCTTATTGCTTTCTTAAAGGTTTGTACGAACCTCTCAGCCAATCCATTTGTGGCTGGATGATACGGGGCAGATGTGTAATGCCTTACCCCATTCCTTTTCATGAATCTTCGAAACTCTTCGGACACAAACTGTGGTCCGTTATCAGAGCAAATCTGCTCTGGCAAGCCGTTCCTGGCAAATATGGTCCGTAGGACTGCAATAGTTTTCTCCGTGGTGGTGGACGACATTTTGATCACCTCAGGCCATTTCGAGTGCGCATCCACGGCTATTAGAAACATTGAGTCCATGAATGAACCAGCAAAATCAATATGCACCCGTTGCCATGGAGATGAGGGCCACTCCCATGGGTGTAGAGGGGCATGTGGTGGTGCATTTTGGACCTTCTGGCATCCTGAGCAGCTCTTTGTCAGGTCCTCAATTTGCTGATCGATCCCCGGCCACCACACATAAGCCCTAGCAAGGCTTTTCATTTTCATCCCTCCCAGATGGCCTTCGTGAAGCTCATTGAGCACTCTCTCCCTTAACTTGGGTGGAATTACCACTTGGGATCCACACATCAAGGTCCCCTGGCATACTGACAGCTGTTCTCTTCTGGATGAGAATGCTGGCAACAGTGAGTCGCCATGTGTTGGCCATCCCTTCACTGTCAAGTCATATACCCGAGACAGTGTCGGGTCATTTCGGGTCTCCTTCTCTATGTCAGCGTTAGTTACTGGCAAGCGTTCAATTATAGTCGAATGAAATATTTCGACAGGGTCCACTGCTGGTGCTTCCTCCGCAGTAGGTAGTGGCAGGCGTGATAGCCCATCAGCGTTTCCATGCTGTTTCGTGCCCTTATACTCGATTTCATATTGGTTCGCCCCTAGAAAAAGCGACCATCTTTGTAGCCGTTGCTCAGTCATCACCGGCACGCCCTTCTTTGGATTAAAGATGGAGACAAGTGGTTGGTGGTCCGTCAGCAAGGTGAACTTCTGCCCGTGCAGATAGTGGTTTAACTTTTTCACTCCCCACACTAGGCTGAGGGCCTCCCTGTCAATCTGGGCGTAGTTACGCTCGGCTGAGGTTAGTGACCGAGATGCAAAAGCTACCGGCCTCTCCGAGCCGTCCGGGAACTTGTGCGACAGCACCGCTCCAATGCCATAGGGTGATGCATCACACGTCAACCGAATTGGTAGTGCTGGGTTGAAATGAGCCAACACCTCTTTTGATGTGATCAAGTCTTTGCACTTCTGGAAAGCTTGTTTACATTCGTCATTCCACTTCCATGGTACCTCCGTTTGCAGTCGGGTGTTCAGTGAGTGTAGTACTGTAGACAAATTCGGCAAGAACTTATGGTAGTAGTTCACCAGCCCGAGGAACGACCTCAGTTGTGAAACATTTTCCAGTGCTGGAGCCTTGACTACTGCCTCAATCTTTTCAGGGGACTTATGTAACCCCTCTTCATCAATAACGTGGCCACAATACGAGATCTGCTTCTGGAAAAACTCGCATTTGTGGCGATTTGCTCGGAGCCCATATTCCTTCAATCTAGTGAGCACCTGCTCCAGGTTGGCAAGGTGAGCACTGTCATTTTCGCCCGTGACCAGGATGTCGTCCAAATAACACTGGGTCCCTGGAATCCCTTGCAGGACTTGATCCATTGCCCTTTGCCAAAAAGCCGGAGCTGATGCTACCCCGAACACCAGCTGATTGTATTGGTAGAGACCTTTATCAGTGTTGATCATGAGGTACTGTTTCGAGGCTTCGTCTACCTCCATTTGCAGGTACGCCTGGGCCAGATCAATCTTAGTGAAGCGTTTCCCTCCAGATAGCGAGGCGAAAATATCTTCAATCCGCGGAAGTGGATATTGTACCGTGTGAAGGACTGGGTTCACTGTCACTTTAAAGTCCCCACAGATGCGAACTTTCTTTGGTTCCCCAGGCGTATTACTCAACGACCTCTTCATTACAGGAACGATGGGTGTGGCCCACTCGCTCCAGTCCACTTTGGACAGTACTCCTGAACGTTCCAAACTTTCCAGCTCTGCTTCGACGGCTGGGCGGATCGCATAAGGCACCGGTCTGGCCTTAAAAAACTTTGGGCTTGCATTTTCCTCTATTTTGATTGTCGCTGTTATGCCTTTTAATGTACCAAGTCCCTCCTGGAACACTTCTTGTGCGTCAGTTAGCATTTTTGACAGTCGTCCAGGTGTGGCGTCGTCATCCTTTTTGGCATCTACAGTCAGTGCTTGTATGGAATGCCAATCTAGCTGTATCTTCCGGATCCATTCACGTCCTCGTAGTGGTGGTCCTCCATCTGGCAATACATATAGGTCCATTTTTGGTGTTTCCTTACCATTATATACAACGTTCACCCTTATTTTTCCTTTGGGGTAGACTTTTTGCCCCGTGTACGTCTTCAAGACAATCTCTGTATCTCTCAAGGGTATATGTGAGAATAGCCGCTTGTAGTCCCTTCGGTTTATGACTGTTAGGGCTGATCCTGTGTCCAATTCCATTTTCACTTGGACTCCTGCTATCTTGAGCGTGACCCAGATAGTTTGATGATCCTCCGTTTGGATCACCTTATGTAGTTTCAGACAACCCAGCTCCTTGCTTCCGGAGTCTGTATCACTTTTCTGTTCGTCTGAACTACACTCCGTCACCTTATGTACCTTCTTGTACTTCTCCTGTGGAGATTTCTTGCTGCTGGTTTTCTTTCCCGACCTGCAGACTCTTGCTATGTGTCCTACTTTTCCACACTGTCTGCACACTTTGTCCTTAAACCAGCAATCATTATGGTCGTGTGTTGTTCTGCCGCAGCGATAGCACTTCACTGTTCCGTATGACATTTCATTTGTGCCATATTCTTGCGGTCTCCGTTGTATCTCTGCAGCGCCCCGTGCGGCTGCTTCGTGTGATACTGCCATGCTGAAAGCCTTGTCCAGCGTAAGATCCTTTTCTGATAGAAGCCGTTTCTGGGTTCCTTCACTTTGAAGCCCACACACAAACTTGTCCCTTAAAGTATCTGCTAGTCCCGTTCCAAACTGGCAGTGTTTCGATAGCTTGCGCAGTTCCGTTAAATACTCAGCATTGCTTTCATCTTTATGCTGTTTTCTTTTGTGAAACTTAAATCTTTCTGCTATCAGCAGCGGTGTGGGGTTTAAGTGGTTCTGTAGGATTGACACTATGTTTCCAAAATCCTTGTCCACTGGCTTCTCTGGGGTTACTAGGTTTCGCAGTAAGCCATATGTTTTTGCACCCATGGAATTCAACAATACCAGCACCTTCCTCTCATCTGGCACTTCATTCGCCTTGCAGTACACTTCTATGCATTCGACATATGTTGTCCAATCCTCGACTTCATTGTCGAACGCTGTGATACTGCCACTCTTCGGCATCCCTGGGTGTGGTTAGACCGGCTGAAAATGGCGTTTTCCCGCGCTCTCCCTTCTTCTTGCGGCTCAAAATGGCATTTTCCCGCGCTCTCCCTTCGTCTCCGCTGTGGCTCAAAATGGTGTTTTCCCGCGCTCCCCCTTCTTCTCCGCTGCGGCTCAAAATGGCGTTTCCCGCGCTCTCCCTTCTTCTCCGCTGCGGCTGCTCGGCCCTTGAACACCGGCTGCACTCTGCGCGTTTTCCTTCGCACCTCTCTCTCTTCTCCTGTCGACCCCGCTCGGTCCTGAACACCAGCTGCGCCCTGTGCACTCTACCCTCTCTCTTCTCCCGTCGACGTTGCTCGGCCTTTTCTGTGCCGTCGGTCGGCTCTAGCCGCCGCTGTCCGGGAATGGTCTGCACCGTACCTGTTGCCAGCCCGTTTCGCTGGACTACCATGACTGGAGAACCAAGCCCAGCTCTCAACAGCCTCCCCTGCGATGCTCAAATCTCTGCTGGATGACTGGGCGGTTGCTCGTGGTCGACGCCCGTGCTTCTGGCCTCAACTTTTTCCACTGTTCTCCAGGAGCAAATCCCTGGGAGGTAATGCAGAGTTGCAGGTAGGTTCGAATCTGCCTCGTCGCCACTGTTAGATCCGTGTATTTTTGATGTTGTGTGTCCTTCAATAACTAGACACGAGACTGCAGGAACAATCAACAGGTATTTACTGGATGAGGGTTACTCTAAAACTAAACATACAGATCCCTACTCAGGGTTTATATACAGGTGTGGTCACTGCCGGTACTACAGTATACAGGAGCTGTAAAAAGTAGTTCTCCCCTTAAAGGTACATACACTACAGAAATGTCTTTTGTATATAACTCTTGATAAAAGCTGCTAGCCGCCTCTAAAATCTCCCCACTTTCATGAATGATCCTCTCCTCAACCTTCAACTCTTCAATTAATGATAATCTCTGTCGCAGCTTCTCTTGCTCTAGAAAATACCTAGTGCATTTTTCGCCCTCCAAAGCATCTCTAGCCTTTGCACGGAGAATGGCCCCCTTGCATTTTTCAGCTTGCAATAATTACCACTCTTCCTTTAACACCCAGAACTTAGTCTCAGCTCCCTTATCCCCTCCATCAACTGCTTTACAGACATCCGTAAACCTTTTGTTTATATTCTCTTCTCAACACCAGTTAGCTGCCGCTCTCTCTTTCCCATAATGTACCAAAGAAACTTTTTACCTCATATTTGAAATTGTCCCACCAAACACTTCTTTCTTTCTTTCTTTCTTTCTTTCAAGAACAAAGGTTCCTTCCGAGCATTCTTTATTATATTTAACATCCCTTCTTTATAAGCAATTTCTTTCAGGTATTGATTGTTTAAAATCCACACCCCTGGACCGATCTTAACTCTGCTGTTCCTATTTCGAAGAACCAAAACCGAGTGGTCACTAAAAAATATTTTTTTATAATAAATCTCCATCACCTCAGAACTTAACCCTTCCCGCATTAACACAAAATCTATTCGGCTCTGTTTTAAAACATCACCCACCCAACCTGTTCTGGAGAACTCCCTTTTTATGGGGTTCCAGTCCCTCCATAAGTCTCTTAAATTTAAATTTGCATAATTTTTACAATCATCCCTCTGGAGTTATCATCCTTAAAGGTCATCTGGGCTGAAATGTCCATCTGAGATAAAAATACAATAAAATCCCCCACTATACAAGGATTTTTCACCTCTGCCACTTCAGTGAATAACCACCGAAAAAACTCGCGACGCTTGCAATGGTCATTCGGTGCATATATATTAAAGAGATCGCAATTAAATCCCTCCATTTTTACTCTTAGCTGTAAAACTCTCCCCTCAGTGTCCTTGTCCACCGAGGCAACGTTCTCTTTTATGGACGGACTCACCAAAACAGCCACCCCTCTACGGTTAATGTTTGCGCAACTTACAAACACCACTCCCATCCAAACCTTCCGAACTCTTTCTAGGATATCCTCATCCCAAAAGGTTTCTTGCAGACACAACAAGTCAATGCCTTTAAAACACTGTAACACTGCAATTTCTTCTCACCCCTCAGTCCGTTCACATTAATCGAGACTAATGTAATCATGGCTCCGAATAAGGGAAGTATGCCAGATAATCTCCCCTTCATTTAATCTCTGGCCCTTTCCTCCTCTCATGCTTCTTCCCAACTTTTCGGCCAGCTGTTGCTTTTTCCTGCAGCCTCCGGCTCTTTTTCAACTCCTGTTTGAACCTTCCCTGCTGTTTCAGCCTCTTCCTTGCATTAGGTTTGGGCCCCCTAGGAACTGCCCCTTCTCCCTCCTTCTGCCCCTCACTAACCTTTCCCTTTCCACATGATGCCACCCCATCCCCAACTTCCATGTCTCTGTCCCCCTCTGATTCCTCACTCTCGAGCTCTTCTGTCACCTTCTGTTCCTGCTCCCCATCAGATACATAATCCTGCTCCCCATCAGATACATAATCCTGCTCCCCATCAGATACATCATCTCCCATAGAGAGTCTTCCTGCTATCGCGGTTTCTCCAACAGTGTCGCTCCCTTCGGCCTCATCTCCACCGCTGACCTTTGCTCCCTGATCCTTCTCTCTCTGAGACAATGGCGCACCTATATTGCTCCCTTCTGGCGTCTTTGTCTCGCCGCTCCCGTCCTGCTGTCCCTTTAAGGCTTCTGCCTCTTGCACCCTCTCCTTATCTTGCCCCCTCCTGCTCACCGAGATGTCCGACTCTCCGTCTTTCTTTGGAGTACTTATATTTACCACGCACCCCGCTCTCGCCTCCTCTCCCCCCGCGGACACCAGATTCTTTAGCGAGAGCTGAACCATATTATGGCTTTACTCTGCCCTCGACCCGTGCTGCCCTCTGCTGTCTTTGTCCTTTTCCACTGTACTTGGTGTGTTTTCCACCACCTCCGTCCTGTTCTCTGCTCCACAATTTTCTGCCTCTTCCTGTGCTCTTTTCTCCTTCAATTCACCAGCTGTGTCTTCTGCCTGCTCCGCTCCTCCGGCCATTCCACTCACATCTCCTGCTCCTTCTCCCAGCTCCTCATCACTCAAGGGGCTTCCTTCTGCCTCACACTCACAGCAGGTGGGGCCTTTGTGACACACCCCACAGCTCGCCACCTTGCAGCTCCGAGCGATGTGTCCAGACTCGCCGCAATTATAACAGTACAAGTCTGGACAGTTTCTTACAAGATGGTCGTGTCCAAGACAATAATAACAAACCTTCACTTGGTTATCATGCAGTACCCGGAAGTACTGCACTCCTTCCATTGTCTCAAATTTCATGCTGTACGGCAATGACTTCACCCCCCCCCCCCGGGAACCGCACCTTTATCTAACGGGTTCCATCTGCTACCAGTGTTCCTGGATAGTATCTCCTCTTTATTGCTGAGCAAACTTTAATGTCCCACGACTCCAACTTTTTGATTAGCACATTTTCCCTCAATATAAACCAGTAAGTTTAAGAATGACACCACCACCTCTTCCGAATATAGCAGAGATACTTCCAAGAACTTATCACCAACCTTCAAACTGAGTAAAAGTCTTTCCACCTCCTCTCGGCCACTGACCGTCACCTCGAACCCAACATTCGGCTTTCGTTGACAGGCAGGGCAGCTTTCCTCACCACAGTCCTCATGTACCGCATGGATAATATCCCAAGTTCGTATCTCCTTATCCTCGTACTGAACCACCACCGTATTTTCTTTTCCAAACCTCCTGGGGTCCTGGCCCAAATCTTTGGGCCTTTTTCTCTCCCTGCCCCCAACATTATCTTCCCTGATTAAATTCATCTTGGGAACACTGTCCTCTGAGGGGCCCGGTTTATGGACCAAAAAGGCCCAAAACCTGAAAAAAAAATGTACCACCATCTTTTTACGAACTCACTCCAACTCCCCGCAGTAATCAAGCAACCAGCAGCGCCTGCTCACTCCTAGCCCCTCCCACCTAGAGAGTGCTGCCCACTGAGCCACAGCTGAAACTGGATCCAACTAAGGCTGCTCTAAAGTAATACTAAACTGGGTTATGTAACACCAGGTGGGACACAGCTAGTTGTATCTCTGAACCCAAGTTATTATCAAATGATTACTTTCATAACCGTGTTATCTTTGCAGGTATAGAAACAGTGAAATAAAATAGCGTTAAAAAAAAGCAAAATACCGCGTGATGTAATAAAACTCACTACGCACTTGGTTTGAGTATAAAGCAAGATTTTAATCAACTTGTTTCAGAACATGGAGGTCTAGTTGTACTTCACTAGTTCCTGTCTTACAAAATGTCCCTGGCAAGCTGGGGCCGACGCCCGAGTATTTATACTCCTTGGATGGCGCCACCAGCTGGCCGTCCAGCGTTATTTCATAAGTGGTTTCTTGATGATGAGATTTATAACACCCATGATTCTGGAAATCTGAAATAAAAACAGAAAATGCTGGAAATACCCAGCAGGTCAGGCAGCATCTGTGGAGAGAGAAACAGAGTTAACGCTTCAGGTCGTGCTGAGTATTTCCAACATTTTCTGTTTCTTTATTAAATAAAATAGTATTAGTGGTCCAACTCAGAGCTGGCATTAATTCCTTAATGTCTTGGTAACCCAAGATTTAGATAATTTTCAACCAATGCTGCACTTTATTCAAATCTATTAGCAGAATATTTACTTAATTAATGTTATTCAGGTTGGTTTAATGTAGGATAACTCAAAGCAAGCTAAATAGAGAGCAATATATTTAACTCTAGATATACGTAATAAATTTCAATCATCATGTTTTCTATATACTTGCAGGCATTGTAATGTCGGAGTTTTCCAGTTAATCATTTGCCAATTGCCTAGACAACGATTAAGGTAGATTGCTCCATTAGGAAAGCATTACACTATCAGTGCCATTTCATTTTTCATAAAGGCTACAACATCTAAAAAGATGACATAAGAGTCAGTTTGTCTTTCAGTAACAATATTTTTAAATTACACGTATTGTGAAACTTAGTCAAATGACATACTGCTTATTTAATTCAGTGCTTAATAAAAACAAATAAAATATGGAAATGATTCCTATACCATAATGGTAGTTTTGTTGTATGAAAAGGTTTGCTGTTATTTGAATAAATACAGAACTGACATGGTTGATATTCAATATGCTAAACACTGTATATGTGGATATCAGTATTCAGAAAACTAATAGTACTTTTATCAGCAGAATACAGCAGACTGAGATTACTGTACTTAAACATACAATGTTTCTATGAAACATAGAAACATAGAAAAATCGGAGCAGGAGTCGGCCATTCGGCCCTTCAAGCCTGCTCCGCCATTCAACATGATCATGGCTGATCCTCTATCTCAATACCATATTGCCGCTCTCTCCCCATACCCCTTGATGCCTTTTGTGTCTAGAAATCTATCTATCTCCTTCTTAAATATATTCAGTGATTTGGCCTCCACAGTCTTCTGTGGTAAAGAATTCCACAGGTTCACCACCCTCTGAGTGAAGAAATTTCTCCTCATCTCAGTCCTAAATGTCCTATCCCGTATCCTGAGACTGTGACCCCTCGTTCTCGACCCCCCCAGCCAGGGGAAACATCCTCCCTACATCCAGTCTGTCTAGCCTGGTCAGAATTTTATACATTTCAATGAGATCCCCTCTCATTCTTCTACTCTCTAGTGAATACTGGCCTAGTCGACCCAATCTCTCCTCATATGACAGACCTGCCTTCCCAGGAATCAGTCTGGTGAACCTTCGCTGCACTCCCTCTATGGCAAGTATATCCTTTCTTAGGTAAGGAGACCAAAATTGCACACAGTACTCCAGGTGTGGTCTCACCAAGGCCCTGTATAACTGTAGTAAGACATCCTTGCTCCTGTACTCAAATCCTCTTGCAATGAAGGCCAACATACCAGTTGCCTTCCTAACTGCTTGCTGCACCTGCATGTTTGCTTTCAGTGACTGGTGTACAAGGACACCCAGGTCCCTTTGTACATCAACATTTCCCAATCTATCACCATTTAAATAATACTCTGCCTTTCTGTTTTTCCTACTGAAGTGTATTACGTCACATTTATCCACGTTATACTGCATCTGCCATGTACTTGCCCACTCACTCAACTTGTCTAAATCGCCTTGAAGCCTCTTTGCATCCTCCTCACAACTCACAATCCCACCTAGTTTCATGTCACCAGCAAACTTGGAAATATTACATTTGGTTCCCTCATCCAAATCATTGATATATATTGTGAATAGCTGGGGCCCAAGCACTGATCCCTGAAGTACCCTACTAGTCACTGCCTGCTACCCCGAAAAAGACCCATTTATTCCTACTCTCTGTTTCCTATCTGTTAACCAATTTTCAATCCATGCCAGTATATTACCCTCAATCCCATGTGCTTTAATTTTGCACACTAACCTCTTATGTGGGACTTTACCAAAGGCCTTCTGAAAATCCAAATACACCACATCCACTGGTGCTCCCTTATCTATTCTATCAGTTACATCCTCAGAAAACTCCAGTAGGTTTGTCAAACACGATTTCCCTTTCATAAATCCATGTTGACTTTGTCTAATCCCGTTGATATTTTCTAAGTGTCCTGTTATCACATCCTTTATAATAGACTCTAGCATTTTCCCTACTACTGATATTAGGCTAACCGGTCTGTAGTTCCCCGTTTTCTCTCTCCCTCCTTTTTTAAATGGTGGGGTTACATTTGCCACCCTCCAATCTGCAGGAACTGTTCCATAATGTATAGAATTTTGGAAGATGACAACCAATGCATCCACTATTTCCATGGCTACCTCTTTTAGTACTCTCGGATGCAGATTATCAGACCTTGGGGATTTATCAGCTTTCAGTCCCATTAATTTCTCCAGCACTATTTTTTTTACTATTACTAATTTTCTTTAATTCCTCCTCTCACTAGACCCTTGGTTCCCTAGCATTTCTGGGAAATTATTTGTGTCCTCTTCCGTGAAGACTGAACCAAAGGGCTGGATTTTCATTCTGGAGGCATGTAGGAGGCGGGACTACAACTTTTGGGGTTGTAGTCCTGCCGCCATCGAGTTGTGGCCAACCCACGCGATTTCCACTTGATTGACCTTGTTGAGCCTGCCCAGCAGGCTCAGCAGGTCAATTAAGAGCCACTCGGCAACAGGGGACGTCACAGATTGATGCTTCATCTGTCAAGAGCTTTTCACAGATGAAATATCAGCGTTTGACAGCTCTTTGAAGCTGTCAAACACTGACAATCTGTACTCCAGGTTAATTCCTTCCTCTCAGGCTGATTTAGAGATCTCCCTGGAACAGAAAGCTGAATGCTGCAACTTTTGACAGCTGGCGGCCATTCTGCTTTCTGTGCCGGTGAGATGAGGGACTCCCGAGACCTGAAGGAAGGAAGGCTGTAAAGGTAAGTAAAGGTAATTAAACTTCTTTAAACACTTTACACACACCAAACACACTTACCTCTGCACTCATGCACCCATCACTCACCTGAACACCGGACATCTCGAACCCTCCAAGCCCTTCAGCCCGACGGTCCGCCTCGCTAACTTGGCGTGGTTTGGAGCCGTCGGGAATCCCACACTTCAGGGATAAAAATAGGGATTAGGCTAAAAACTGCCTGTTAACTACCTGTTAACGGGCTGTTAATTGGCACTAATCCCCTTCCCGCCTCGGGGAGGTGGGTCCCAGCACGGGTCGGGTATCCGCCGCCTTTGAAACTGGCATGGAGGCAGGTTGGGGGCGGGATGGGGTCAGGACCCCCGATTCTGAGATTTTAACCCCCCACATGCCTCCAATCCCGCCTCCACGAACCAATGAAAATCTTGCCCAAAGTATTTGTTTAATTGCTCAGCCATTTCCTTGTTCCCCATTATAAATTCTCCCATTTCTGACTGTAAGGGACCTACATTTGTCTTCACTAATCATTTTCATCTTACATACTTATAGAAGCTTTTACAGTTCACTTTTATGTTCCTTGCAAGTTTACTCTCATACTCTATTTTTCCCCTCTTAATCAATCTCTTGGTCCTATTTTGCTGAACTCTAAACTGCTCCCAATCCTCAGGCTTGCTACTTTTTCAGGCAACTTTATATGACTCCTCTTTGGATCTAATACTGTCCTTAATTTCTTTTGTTAGCCATGGTTGGGCCGCTTTTCCTTTTGTGTTTTGCGCCAGAAAGGAATGTATAACTGTTGCAATTCATGCATTCGTTTCTTAAATGTTAGCCATTGCCTATCCACCGTCATGCCTTTTAATGAAGCTCCCCAATCTATCATAGCCAAGTCACTCCTCATGCCTTCGTAGTTTCCTTTGTTTAGATTTAGGACCCTAGATTTGGATTGGACTTCTTCACTTTCCATCTTAATGAAGAATTCTATCATGTTATGGTCACTCTTCCCTAAAGGACACCGCACAACAAGATTATTAATTAACCCCTTCTCATTGCACAATACCCAATCTAGGATAGCCTGTTCCCTAGTTGGCTCCTCAATGTACTGGTCTAAAAAATCATTTCGTACACACTCCAGGAATTCATTCTCCACAGTATTATTGCTAATTTGGTTTGGCCAGTCTATATGTAGATTAAAGCCACCCATGATTACTGTAGTGCCCTTGTTACATGCATCTCTAATTTCCTGTTTGATGCCATCCCCTGCATTAAACAATTAAGTCTTGTTATTTGCAATAGCTAGAATTAATTTTAATAGTGATCAGCTGTCGTATGTTGCTGACAGGGATTCTTGCATACGTATGGGCACCAGCCAAGTACTTGTTCTCATTAAGGGTTCGGCTCATCAAGGTTTGGGTTGTTCTACTGTCTACAATGGATACTTCAATCAAGGAAAAAAATGTTTGCTATAGCATTTATGACGGGGTAATCATTGAGCAAAATCTGAATCTATTTTAAATTTCATATTTTGGCAATAAAAATATTTTTTTCTTTGTTTACATATCATTCTTTTGTTTGTTCAATCATTGTGACATTTGCTGTTTACATGGAAGATAAGGGGGTAGATCACTGGACAATCCATTAAGATTTGGCTGACCATATTATTAGACAGTGATTGATGTGATTGTAACTCAATGCACTGTGCGAGCTGTGAGGTCTGTTAAAGTAAAGACAATAAACATTTGCTTCCATATAGAATGTGTTATTGATCATGGTTTACTGTCTCAAAGGTATGTGCTAGTCAGTTGTGCACCAGTTCTGATGAAGGGTCTACACCTGAAATGTCAACTTGTCTTTTCCTTCACAGGTGCTGACAGACTTCCTGTCTTTTTCCAGGGTTTTCAGTTTTTATTTCATAGTTTGTTGTATGTGTTAAAGGTAACATCTTATAGTAAAACTCTTTTAGTAAGCTTTCATTATAAATCTCCAATTTAGTAGAAGACCTGGGGAACTTTACTTACAGAGTAGAAGACCGTTATCTGTAATAAAGTCATAGACAAGTTATATTTAAATGTATTTACATATAATGACCAGAACCATTCTTTACAGACTTTAAAGGTATTTTCCAGACATTGGGCAGGATTTTCATTGGGCCGTGGAGGCGGGATTGGAGGCGTGTGGGGGGTTAAAATCCCGAAATCGGGGGTCCCGACCCCATCCCGCCCCCAACCCGCCTCCATGCCGGTTTCAAAGGAGGCGGGTACCCGACCCGCACTGGGACCTGCCTCCCCGAGGCGGGAAGGGGATTAGTGCCAATTAACTGCCTGTTAACAGGTAGTTAACAGGCAGTTTTTAGCCTAATCCCTATTTTTATTGCTGAAGTGTGGGATTCCCGACGGCTCCAAACCACGCCAGGTTAGCGAGGCGGGCCGTCGGGCTGAAGGGCTTGGAGGGTTCGAGATGTCTGGTGTTCAGGTGAGTGATGGGTGCATGAGTTCAGAGGTAAGTGTGTTTGGTGTGTGTAAAGTGTTTAAAGAAGTTTTACTTACCTTTACAGCCTTCCTTCCTTCAGGTCTCGGGAGTCCCTCATCTCACCGGCACAGAAAGCAGAATGGCCGCCAGCTGTCAAAAGTTGCAGCATTCAGCTTTCTGTTCCGGGGAGATCTCTAAATCATCCTGAGGGGAAGGAATTAACTTGGAGTACAGATTGTCAATGTTTGACAGCTTCAAAGAGCTGTCAAACGCTGATATTTCATCTGTCAAAAGCTTTTGACAGATGAAATGTCAATCTGTGACTTCACCTGTTGCTGGGTGGCCCTTAGTTGGCCTGCTGAGCCTGCTGGGGGGGGCTCAACAAGGTCAATCAAGTGAAAATCGTGTGGGCTGGCCACAACTCAAAGGAGGTGGGACTACAACCCCGAAAGTTGTAGTCCCGCCTCCTACCCGCCTCCTCAATGAAAATCCAGCCCATTATTTCTGATGCTTTTCTGTAAACAACAGTTAAAATCATATCAGAGAAATAAATGTTGTTTCTGAAAGATAGAATCAAATTAATTGCCTGAGGTACCAAATAATGAAAGAGACAGAAAGAAAAGAAAGAACTTGCAATTATATAGCACCTTCCATGGCCTCAGAACGTCCCAAAGTGCTTTACAGCCAATGACATACTTTTGAAGTGTAGTCACTGTAGTAAGGTAGGCAATGTAGTAGCCAATATGCACACAGCAAGATCCCACAGGCAGCATTGAGACAATGATCAGATAATCTGTTTTCTTGTGATGTTGGTTGAGGGATAAATATTGGCCAGGACACCAGGGATAACCCTCCTGCTCTTCTCTGAATAGTGCCATGGCATCTCTTACATCCACCCGAGAGGGTAGGCAGGGCCTCGGTTTAACGTCTCATCTGAAAGATGGCACCTCCACCAGTTGCAGCAGTCCCTCAGTACTGCACTCAACCAGTGTAGAGTGTGACAGCAGAGGCAGGACTAACCAATGTGTTTCTTGTTATGAATTGAGAATTTGGAGAAAGGCAGAAGGATCGGACCAGGGCAAGGAGCTAACACTGCAAAAAGAGAAATTCAGGACAAAAGTGCTGTGGAATGTTGGGTTACGGCTAAGGTTCAGGCTAAAGAATCCACGAGGAAAGAGGCATTAACATTGACAATTTCCTCAGGGGTTGCCTCGATCAGCCGTTACAGCTTCGGTGGAAAATCGGCGGAAACCTTGTTTACGGCGGCTGGTTGGGAGAACCCTTGAGGAAATTCCCAGCATAAAAATCTAGAGAATGAGCCCACTAGCCAGAGCAGAGGCCCTTTGAGAAATAGAGAAAAATAGAAAAATAGGAGCAGGAGTCGGCCATTCGGCCCTTCGAGCCTGCTCTGCCATTCAATATGATCATGGCTGATCCTCTTTTACAGAGATTGGGTGGAAAGTTACTCCAGAAATAAACAATTGCACATCAGGGTTGAGGCACAAAGTAAGCTGCCAGCAGGAAGATTCTGCCAGAATAACCTACTTCAAAAACAAAGGGAGGACATTTTGGACTAAATTTTCCAAACATGCGCTGGTCATACCTCACCCACTGCTAGTGTGCAATTTTCCAATATGCACAGGAACTGGGCAAGATACCTTACAAAATGTACTCTTTATCTTTTCATGAGAAATATGGGGCCATATTTCCTTTGTTAATAAATATCTAACAAAAAAGCAAGTGGTGTGTGATGTAAGAAAACTATTAGGCACTTGGTCTAAGCGTTAAACAAAGCTTTAATCAACTGTTTTACAACATGGAGGTCTAGTTGTGTCCTTCACTAGTTCCTGTTAAGAATGTCCTGAACAAGCTGGGCCCGTGCCCGAGTATTTATACTCTCTCTGGACAGCGCCACCCGCAGGCCGCTCAGTATTATTTCATAAGTCTTTCTTTCATGAATGACTGATTCATGTCAGTGTGCTAAAGCAATAAAAAGCCCTAATGGACTATTATTTAGTGGTTAGTTAGCATGGCTCTGAGAATTGATACTATTCAAAGATTGATTCAAGGAAATTAGTGACAAGAGAAAAACAGCACAGCTTTTTGCTTGTTAAAAGCCGATCATGAGGAAATTGTACTGAACCTTGTACTTGGACAAGCAGCTGAAAGCCCTGGACGGGCAGGAGGTCAACGCTACGGGGCAGCTGTCAGCAGCAGGCCAGTCACTGCGGGCACGGAAACCTGTCCATAAGGATTCCATTGCATGGTTATTCTGGTCTAGACTTTCTACTGGACATATTTACAACCATGGAACAGCTCGTTGTTTGTGTCTGTTTTAACTCGATTATGTTTACTTTGGGACAATTGACACTTTCTTTTCTGCACAATAAAGGAATGGCAGACTGCAAAATATACTGGAAGTGAATTCATTTTAATTTGTGTTTGAATACAGGTGGTGTATGGGCAATGTGTGACGGACATGTTCAATGTCGTTTCCCAGGTGTACATACCCGTGTGACTTCTAAGTGCCCCCCTTTCTAGAGGATTAGCAGTGGTGGGTTGCTGCTCAGTCAACTGGTGAGTACCACAGGATAGAGAAGGTCCACTGGGGGAGAAATTTAGGGCGCAATTATCGATCGGGCGCAAAGATTAGCGCCTGGCGTTAATTATCGCCTCCGACTGCAAACTTGGCTTCTACCGCCCCTGGAGGTGATTGGAGCGCTAAATCAGGCGCTACACACCTGTCTTAAGGCGCAAAGGCCGAGGAGCGAGGCGCTACCTCAGAGTGCTGGCGAAGCTCATGTGACGTCAGTCAGCAATGGAACACAGACACACTGGCACCGGCCAGTTCTTAAAGGGGAGGGTCAATCTTGCTCTCCATCCACATCCTGCTCATTGCAGCCTTGAATCTCGGCCTGGAGAGACCTGTACATCAAATCTGCTGGAAAGAACAATGGAGAGACCCAGGGAAAGAGCTCAGAGTGCAGCCACCACAGTCTCTTCTAAATCGATACAAGGATGGTCAAATCAAAATGAACCTGCAAAGTGCTGCTCAGTACCCAAAACTCCATCACACAGCATTGAATCTCTCCAGAAGTCTCTCTCTCTCAGAATGCGTGGTGCAAAAATGTCACCAACAAAAAAAGGCAGGAAGTGGCCGCCTTTAAATAGCGCTCCCCCAGTCCCTTCCTGACTGCAAAACGCTCCCCTCAACCTGTCGTTGCTAGCGGCAGGCGGTAAGGCAGGTGGCGCCACTCAATATCCGGTCCGGGGCGCTACCAGGGCGTTGCCCACTCAACTGATGTCACGATCTGCCGGCGCAGGAGATCGTGGCGGTAGTGTTTAGCGCTGCCGCAAAATGTCTAGTTAATTTCGTGAGCGGTGCAAACATCGCCTCGCCCGGGCGCTAGTTGCTTTGTGCCCCATTAGCGCCCTCTTAAGGTGCTAACGGGAGGCGCAAATCAACTGAATTTTTCCCCCACTGTCTCTATATGTGATGAACCCTGGTGTGCTTGAGTCAGTGCCAGAGTCTCCCCTGTGGATTAGCTCCATAAGAGGAAATGTCATGGTGAGGGTCAGCCTCAAATAGGGGATGGGGTCACGGAGAGAAAGAGTTTCCAAGTCCCGGGAACAGTGGAGCGTCTGTCTCAAGAAAATGATCTAAGGATGCAGAGGAAATCCTCTCGCCGTTCTGGGCACCTCATTACAGGAGGGATATCAGAGCCATGAACGTCATCCAGTGAAGATTTTCTACAATGATAGCAAAAATGAGAGGTCATAGTTACGCAAAGAATTGGGGCTCATTTCATTGGAACAGAGAAGGTTAAGGGGAGATCTAGTATTAAGAAAGAGTAAAATGAGTAAATAAAATATATGGGGTAGATTTTCAACTTAGTCCCCGGTCATTACATATTACATAGAATTACATAGAATGTACAGCAGAGAAACAGGCCATTCGGCCCAATTGGTCCATGCCAGCGTTTATGCTCCACAAGAGCCTTCTATAAGAACATAAGAAATAGGAGCAGGAGGAGGCCAGACAAGCCTGCTCCGTCATTCAATAAGATCAGGGCTGATCTTCGCACACAACTTCACTTTCCCGCACTATCCCCATATCCCTTGATTCCCTTGCAGTCCCAAAAATCTATTGATCTCAGCCTTGAATATACTCACGACTGAGCATCCACAGCCCTCTGGGGTAGAGAATTCCTCATCTCAGTCGTAAATGGCCGACCCCTTATCCTTCTCCCACCCCTCTTCATCTCACTCTATCAGCATAACCTTCAATTCTTTTCTCCCTCAGGTGTTTCTCTAGCTTCCCCTTAAATAAATCTATGCTATTCGCCTCAGCTATCCTTACATTTATAAACTTATATTTCCATTTAAATGAATGGAAAGGAAAATCAGACAGTTTCTATAATGTACGGCCAATTCACAAGGCCAGTTTAATGCCCGGGAGGCAAATTGAAATCTATCTCATAACTTGCGCAGAGAGCCTAACTCAAACGTGCAATTGTATGAATAAATATCTTCACCCAGTGAGGCCAGGTGATAGGTATGGGGAGTGGAACCGAACACCTAGATAGAATGATTCCTTCAATGGTCGAGCTGGAGGAGATCAAAGGATATAAGAGAATAATTTAGGTAAATACTTCCTTGGAAAGACACAGAACTTCAACATACTTGAGACTCAAAAAGTTATTAGTGTTAGCATTTGGGAAATTCCAAAAATAATTGAACAGTGTAACAGCACATATAAAATTGAGTCAGGCATTAGTCTGCCTTGTTATTCAACAAACTGTGGCCAAGGTCTACAGCAATCAGACTGAGCTGCTTCTATGTAACAGTAGAGGAAAACTAAATTGTTTGCAAGTTTTAAAACTCTGGCAAAACAGGGTTTCAATGTCTACTGCTGACTTTCATTGGTGAATTCAATACAGCACCAACTCCAGAGTCAACCTAGAAATTGGGCCTTGTTGAGCCTGATTTGCAGGCCAAAATTTTGCAGGACTATGCCCCAAAGGTGTCTGAAATATGTCCGACCCAATATTGCTGTTCTAACCCTTGCTTTTGTTACTGAAGGGCCTAACTTCGGGTCCCCTCCCGAAATTGGAATGACCTGAACGCCGCAGCGCCGGGCCTTCCCCGTTAAGGATAACCAGGCCTACCTGCGGCCTAACTAGCGGGTCCTTACAGGGACCACATCAGGCTGTCACCAAAAAAAAGGTAAGTTTTCTAAAAAAAATTCTTACCTGTAAGTGGAGCCAGGAGGAGCAGGAGTGCTCCTGAAGTCCTGAAGACCGTTGCCTGCCACTGCTTGGCTCCCCCTCCCAATCATTTTTCCCTGCCCAGTGCCTACCTGAGGACGACTGTGGGCGCCGCAGTGGCCCAAAATTGATGTCCGCTTCGTCGGTGAGCTGACTGGAGACGCGCAGCAGGCATCCGCAGCTCATTGTTCTAGCTTAAAAGAGGCCCAAAGCCCAATTTTGATCAGGCCTCAGGCCTACCTGTTCAAACGCAGGGATCGTTCCCTCGCACCCAGTTTGCTCCAGCAGGCAGGCAGGCACTATCCTATTTCTACCCCAGTGTTCCTTTGGGACTGGATAGGACTGGCCAACATCTTATTGTTCAATATTTGACAAGTCGAAGATTAGGTTTTCACAGAGCAAAAAACCCGTTTTCAAATCTTTCCCTTTGTGCTTGCACGAGTGAAGCAAATGTTCTCTCTTCTGAACCCGCAAAGTAATACTGTAAATATTTATAGCTACAAACTGCAGCAAACGCAACGTCCGTGTTGTGTTTATGGACCTGTTTCTCTTTTTTGGATTGCTTTTCACTTTAACAAGTTCCATTTCAATCCAAGCTCGGGTCAAAGAGAACTCTTATTGGTTCCCTCGGCACAGTTTAGACTCCAGTACTCGGAAGTGCAATGTTGTCTAAGGAAGCGATAAACATATGTGATCCACTCATGGCTTAGGGAAGTGTTACTGAACACCCTGTTAAACTTCCTTGTCATGTTGCATTTTCTGTGTTATATTCAATGAGAACTTTAGGTTCTACATTTTTCCTTAATAAAACAAGGTAGCATCCTGTGGCACATTAATTTGCTCTCTTTGCTAAAAAGTAATTGTGAGTAAAAGTTTACTGGAAAAAAAACAAGCTTTTTAAAAAATTTTAAAAACTCGCATTGTGTTCCCCCTGATTGGCTGGGAAAAGTAATGAGATGCAAATGCATAAGACTAATTATTCGTGAGTGTATAAAAAAGCTACAGGTTTTGGGATAGTGAAAATGTCAAAGTTACATGGAATTCAAGGAGAATCTTGATTATGGATCAGACTAAGCACAACTGGATAGAATAAAGTTGATGATGTTTTGGAGTAACCCTGGGATTAAAAATACAATCCACTTTTCCGTGAAAAACATTACTGAAATGGCAAATATTTGAATCTAAAACTAATGCAATTTTTAACAAAACATCACGTTCTTAACAAAAGAAAATGTATTGTAATTTACAATTTTAACTTGTCAGCAGCAAAAAATATTAATTTCATTCTACCTCAATTTCTATTGTATAGTGTTTTCCACAGTAAGATAATAACTTAATAAAACTGGGCCCGAAACTCTGAATATTCTTTTTCTAAAACCTGTTTTATTAAATTAAGTTATTGCTAACATTGTGTATTTATTCTATTTCAAAATAATATAAAAATCTAATACCTATACCTGTGATTTAAAAGAATGTCCACCTCCGATGATGGGATTATTTACTTCCCTTTTGTAAGCTAGTGGTTTTTACTATTGGCCTTGTTGAACCATCTGATCTAATTTTCTCTTCAGCTCCAAGTCTAATTAAAAACCTGTTCTGAGCAGCAATGGATAAAGGCCTGGGAGCTTATGATAAGCCCTATTACACAGACATCAGGGAGTCCCGCCCCCCCCCCCACCCACTGCCACCCCCGACCCAAATGATAATATAAAGACATCTGAAATTGTAGTAATACAAAGGGGAAGGACGACACATATTGAAGTTCAGACTAGAGGGACAATAAGGAAAAGACTTTGGTTAAGTCACATCTGGGATAGAGGATGCAGCACAACATAAGAACATAAGAAATAGGAGCAGGAGTAGGCCAACCGGCCCCTCGAGCCTGCTCCGCCATTTAATAAGATCATGGCTGATCTGATCCTAACCGCCAATCTACTATCACAGAACCATCTCCTGAATCTAACAGAATTAGACATACAAAATAGAAACAGGATCAGGCTACACGGCCCCTGGGCCCGCTCCACTACCCACAGGGCCATGTCCGATCCGAACCGAGACTCATGTCCAAATTCCTGCCTGCTCCCCATAACCCTTAATTCCCTTTACTTCTAGGAAACTGTCTATTTCTGTTTTAAATTTATGTAATCATGTAGCTTCTACAGCTTTTTGGGGCAGCATATTCCATGGACCTACCACCCTCTGAGTGAAGTAGTTCCTCCTCATCTCAGTTTTGAAAGAGCAGCCCCTTATTCTAAGACTATGCCCCCTAGTTCTAGTTTCACCCATCATCGGGAACATCCTCCCCACATCCACCCGATCCAACCCCTTCACAATCTTATATGTTTCAATAAGATCGCCTCTCATTCTTCTGAACTCCAATGAGTAGAGTCCCAATCTACTCAACCTCTCCTCATATGTCCATCCCCTCATCCCCGGGATTAACCAAGTGAACCTTCTTTGTACTGACTCGAGAGCAAGTATGTCTTTTCTTAAGTATGGACACCAAAACTGTATGCAGTATTCCAGGTGTGGTCTCACCAATACCTTGTACAACTGAAGCAATACCTCCCTATTTTTATATTCTATCCCCCTAGCAATGAAAGCCAACATTCCATTGGCCTTCTTAATCACTTGCTGCACCTGCATACTAACCTTTTGAGTTTCGTGCACCAGGACCCCCAGATCCCTTTGTACTTCAGTACTTTCCAGTTTCTTGCCATTAAGATAATAACTTGCTCTACGATTTTTCCTGCCAAAGTGCATAACCTCACACTTTCCAGTATTGTATTCCATCTGCCAAATCTCTGCCCACTTATTTAGCCTGTCTATGTCCCCTTGCAGCTTTTTTATGTCCTCCTCACTCACTACTTTCCCTCCCATCTTAGTGTCATCTGCAAACTTTGATATGTTACACTCGGTCCCCTCCTCCAAATCGTTAATATAGATTGTAAAGAGTTGGGGACCCAGCACTGACCCCTGCGGAACACCACTAGTTACTGATTGCCAGTCTGAGAATGAACCATTTATCCCAACTCTCTGCCTTCTGTTAGATAGCCAATCCTCTATCCATGCCAGAATATTACCCCCAATCCCGTGATTTTTTATCTTAAGCAATAATCTTTTGTGTGGCACCTTGTCAAATGCCTTTTGGGAGTCTAAATACACTATGTCCACTGGTTCCCCTTTATCCACCCTATACGTTACTTCCTCAAAGAACTCCAGCAAATTTGTCAAATATGACTTCCCCTTCATAAAACCATGCTGACTTTGTCCTATTAAATTATGATTATCCAAATGTCCTGTTACTCTCTCCTTAATAATGGACTCCAAAATTTTACCTACCACAGATGTTAGGCTAACCGGTCTATAGTTTCCAGCCTTCTGTCTACTACCCTTTTTAAATAAGGGTGTTACATTAGCAGTTTTCCAGTCTGCCGGGACCTTTGCTGAGTCCAGGGAGTTTTGGAAAATTATTACCAATGCATCCACAATCCCTACCGCCACTTCCCTCAAGACCCTAGGATGTAAGCCATCAGGTCCAGGTGATTTATCCGCCTTGAGTCCCATTATTTTACCGAGTACCACTTCCTTAGTGATTTTGATCGTGTTTAGCTCCTCCCCCCTATAGCCCCCTGTTTGTCCAGTGTTGGGATATTCTTAGTGTCTTCTACTGTAAAAACTGATACAAAATATTCATTCAGTGTTTTTGCCATCTCCATATTTCCCACCATTAATTTCCTGGTCTCATCCTC
This sequence comes from Somniosus microcephalus, assembly GCF_052327205.1. Classification (NCBI taxonomy): domain Eukaryota; kingdom Metazoa; phylum Chordata; class Chondrichthyes; order Squaliformes; family Somniosidae; genus Somniosus; species Somniosus microcephalus. Next base: position 10,431,508 of record NC_141000.1, on the reverse strand, counting down.
TAAGGGACCAACATTTACTTTAGCCACCCTTTTTCTTTTTATATAACTATAAAAACTCTTACTATCTGTTTTTATATTTTTTGCTAATTTACTTTCATAATCTATCTTCCCTTTCTTAATCAATCTTTTTGTTATTTTTTGCTGTCTTTTAAAGTTTTCCCAAACCTCTATCCTCCCACTAGATTTGGCTACCTTATATGCCCTTGTTTTTAGTCGAATACTGTCCTTAATTTCTTTACTTAGCCACGGATGGCTGTCTTTTCTTTTACACCCTTTTCTTCTCAGTGGAATATATATTTTTTGGAAGTTGTAAAATAACTCCTTAAATGTACACCACTGATCATGTATCGTCTTACTCTTTAATCTATTTTCCCAATCCACTCTACTCAATTCCGCTCTCATACCTTCATAGTCTCCTTTATTCAAGCTTAGCACGCTTGTTTGAGATCCAACCTTCTCACCCTCTAATTGAATATGGAATTCAACCATGTTATGGTCACTCATTCCAAGGGGATCCTTTACTAGGACATTTTTAATTAATCCTGTCTCGTTACACAGGACCAGATCTAAGGTTGCTTGCCCCCTGGTCGGTTCAGTTACATACTGCTCAAGAAACCCATCCCTAATACACTCAATGAACTCATCCTCAAGACAGCCCTGCCCAATTTGATTTGTCCAATTAATATGATAGTTAAAATCCCCCATAATTATAGATGTTACCTTATTACAAGCCTCAACTATTTCCTGATTGATACTCTGTCCAACAGAGTTGCAACTGTTCGGAGGCCTATAGACTACGCCTACTAGTGTTTTTTTCCCCTTATTATTCCTTATCTCCACCCAAACTGTTTCATTATCCTGATCTTTTGACCCAATATCATTTCTCTGTATTACAGTGATTCCTTCCTTTATTAACATACCCACCCCGCCTCCCCTTCCTTCCTGCCTGTCCTTCCTGATCGTTAAATAACCTGGTATGTTTAATTCCCAGGCATTGTCACCCTGCAGCCATGTTTCTGTAATGGCCACAAGATCATACCCATATGTAGTTATTTGTGCCATTAACTCGTCTATTTTGTTACGAATGCTACGTGCATTCAGATAGAGAACTTTCAAATATGTTTTGTGACACTTAGTTCCTGCTTTTGCCCTTTTTATTACTTTACCTTTTACTCCATACCTTCTGCCCCTTCCTGACACGCTCTGGTTTTTAATTTCCCCACCGCTACCTAAGTCTATGACCTTCTCTGTTGTCATTTTTATTATTTGCTCTCTAGGAACCTCCCCCCCACTAGTTAGTTTAAAGCCCTCTCTACAGCCCTAGTTATATGATCCGCCAGGACTCTAGTCCCAGCACTGGCCAAGTGAAGCCCATCCCAACGGAACAGCTCCCTCCTGCCCCAGTACTGGTGCCAGTGTCCCAGGAAGCAAAACACATTTCTCCCACACCAGTCTTTGAGCCACGCATTTAACTCTCTAATTTTATTTGTCCTAGCCAAATTCGCTCGTATGGCAGCATATTAAACAATATAATTAGTTTTAATAATGAGTTATTTCAAGAGTTTGCCTGTTGCTCAAATCCCAAGTTAATGGTTTACTGTAACTCCAAACATTTCTCGAGTCAGGATTGATACTCTGGGCCTGAAAGCTTGCAGGGTTTCGTTGATCAAATTGGGATTTGCTCAATTTTCAATTAGCTATTTATCATAAAAATGACACACGCCATAGCTGGATGAGCAAACCAGTTAACGGGCCCCTTTGCTGCTCGAGAAGTGTTAAAAGATCATCGTTGCAGGTACATCATGATTTTCGTTATCCCCAACAAAATTGCGTTCTTAGCGAGTGCACATTTGAAAACTGCACACTCCAACGATTCCATCAGCGGGTTGTAAATTCTGACGAAAAATTGGCATTTCTCTCAATATTGTTCAGCACAACAAAATATGGTCCAATGCTACCTTTTGGTTTGTCTGAATCATAGGATCCATCTTAACTGTATGAGCATTCCATACCCCATCCCTCAGCATCAGCACCTTGAAGCATATTTCCCTGAGAACGCAGACAATGAATCCTCCATTCTCAGAAGTTTCTCTTGTACTTGCTGTAGGTTCACTGAGTGGCAGCTGTTGCCGTTCTTATTCCCCCTAAAGCAGTTTCATTCCTTGCTCCCATTTACCTTTTTGAGAAACGGAGGTGAAATTAAGGGCCAAGGTCTAGAGTCACCAAAGCTGAAGAGAGGTGAGGTAACTAATGAAGCAATGATTATGGGAAGCCAACCTTGAGCTCTAATAACCTGTAGGTTGTAGGAAGAAGCAAAGACTGGCAGATGGAAGCAGTTCTGGGAAAGAAGTAGGAGACGGTATAATGACCGTATTTTCTCCCTTCTCTTCCTGTTTTTTTCCTGTTCACTTAACAATCCTATTCTTAATTTGCATAGAATTTACAGCACAGAAATAGGCCATTCGGCCCAACTGGTCTGTGCCAGTGTTTATGCTCCACACCAGCCTCCCTCACCTCATGTCCTTCTATTTCTTTCTCCCTCGTGTATTTATCCAGCTTCCCCTTAAAGGCTTCCCCCTAGTCGCCACCAATGCAGAGGGAGAGGGGTGCGCAATGGGCTGGATTTTCATTGGCCCGTGGCGGCAGGATTGGAGGCGTGTGGGGGGTTAAAATCCCGAAATCGGGGGTCCCGACCCCATCCCGCCCCCAACCCGCCTCCATGCCAGTTTCAAAGGAGGCGGGTACCCGACCCGCACTGGGACCCGCCTCCCCGAGGCGGGAAGGGGATTAGTGCCAATTAACTGCCTGTTAACAGGTAGTTAACAGGCAGTTTTTAGCCTAATCCCTATTTTCATTGGTGAAACATGGGATTCCCGATGGCTCCAAACCACGCCAAGTTAGCGAGGCGGGCCGTCGGGATGAAGGGCTTGGAGGGGTCGAGATTTCCGGTGTTCAGGTGAGTGATGGGTGCATGAGTGAAGAGGTAAGTGTGTTTGGTGTGTGTAAAGTGTTTAAAGAAGTTTTACTTACATTTACTTACCTTTACAGCCTTCCTTCCTTCAGGTCTCGGGAGTCCCTCATCTCATCGGCACAGAAAGCAGGATGGCCGCGATCTGTCAAAAATTGCAGCATTTTTCTGTTCCGGGGAGATCTCTAAATCATCCTGAGAGGAAGGAATTAACCTGGAGTACAGATTGTCAGTGTTTGACAGCTTCAAACAACTGTCAAACGCTGATATTTCATCTGTCAAAAGGTCTTGACAGATGAAATATCAATCTGTGACGTCACCTGTTGCCGGGTGGCCCTTAATTGGCCTGCTGAGCCTGCTGGGCGGGCTCAACAAGGTCAATCAAGTCAAAATCGCGTGGGTTGGCTAGAACTCGATGGAGGCGGGACTACAACCCCGAAAGTTGTAGTCTCGCCTCCTACCCACCTTCTAAATGAAAATCCAGCCCAATGTGTATTTGCGTATGAGATAGACAGACAGCATGTGCACGAGTGAGGGCACACTTCATTCCTGAGGCTGATGCTTACTGAAGTCCCAGCGATATAATGACCATGTTCTAACCCGCTGCAATGGTTTTAATTTTGGTTAATTTGTTTCAATAATTTTTTAGGTTCTTATTGGCCTTTCTTCAAACTTTAGGTTTAGAGTGATGTTTTGTGGTCAGCAAGTAGAAGTTATCATTGCTGGAGAATGGAACACGCTCCCAGTTGAGATATAGCACAGGTAGCTTCAGAGTAAATCCTTCTGCTCTTCCCAAGCGACCTAAGGTTATCAAACCCCTACTGAACCAGGGTCGCTTCTCGATTCCCTATACCAGCCGTCCTTCAGTCAGACTGACAATATTAATTAGTATCAAATGATATGTTCCAAACTTATCCCCATTTGATGTCTCTCCTCAAAGTATTTTTCAGCATTTGGCCAATACATTATTTGAATTCAGCCTTGACCATCCCCATTCTTCTTCTTCTTCTTCTTAGGCAGTCCCTCGGAACCGAGGATGACTTGCTTCCACATTAAAAATGAGTTCGCAGGTGACTGATGAGTCCAATGCGGGACCTACAGTCTCTGTCACAGGTGGGGCAGACAGTGGTTGAAGGGGCGGGTGGGTGGGGTGCTTGGGTTGACGTGCGCTCCTTGCGCTGCCTGTGCTTGGCTTCCGCTTGCTCCCGGCGAAGAGACTTGAGGTGTTCGGTGCCTCCCAGATGCTTCTCCTCCACTTTGAGCGGTCTTGGGCCAGGGATTCCCAGGTGTCGGTGGGGATGTTGCACTTTTTCAAGGAGGCTTTGAGGGTGTCCTTGAAGCGTTTCCTCTGCCCACCTGGGGCTCTCTTGCCGTGCCGGAGCTCCGAGTAGAGCGCTTGTTTTGGGAGTCCCGTATCGGGCATGCGGACAATGTCCATTGGAGCTGATTGAGTATGGTCAAAGCTTCGATGCTGGGGATGTTGGCCTGAGCAAGAACACTGACGTTGGTGCGCCTATCCTGCCAATGGATTTGCAGGATCTTGCGGAGGAAATGTTGGTGGTACCTCTCCAGTGCTTTGAGGTGCCTGTTGTACATGGTCCATGTCTCTGAGGCATACAGCAGGGTGGGTATCACTGCTGCCCTGTAGACCATGAGTTTGATGCTGGGTTTGAGGTCCTGGTCTTCAAACACTCTATTCCTCAGGCGATCGAAGGCTGCACTGGCACACTGAAGGCGGTGTTGGACTTCGTCGTCGACGCCTGCCCTTGTTGACAGTAGATTCCCGAGGTATGGAAAGTGGTCCACGTTGTCCAAGGCCTTGTTGTGGATTTTGATAATCGGGGGGCAGTACTGTGTGGCGAGGGCAGGTTGGTAGAGGACCTTTGTCTTACAGATGTTTAGTGTAAGGCCCATGCTCTCGTACGCTTCGGTGAAGGTGTTGACGATGGTTTGGAGTTCGATCTCCGAGTGAGCGCAGACGCAAGCGTCGTCTGCACACTGTAATTTGACGACAGAGGATGGGACGACCTTGGATCTGGACTGGACGCGACGGAGGTCGAACAGTTTCCCGTTCGTTCTGTAAATTAGCTCCACTCCAGCGGGGAGCTTACTGAGAGTGAGATGGAGCATTGCAGCAAGGAAGATCGAGAAGAGCGTTGGTGCGATGACATAACCTTATTTGACCCCGGTTCGTACATGAATTGGGTCTGTGGTGGAACCGTTGGTCAGGACCACAACAACAGCAGGAATGACTTACATTTATATAGCATCTTTAACACAGAAAATGTCCCAAGGTGCTTTCCTGAGGGGGCGGAATGAGAAGAAAAAAGTAAATAGGAATAAATAAGGGACAGACATCTTGGCCCCAATATTTACAGAAAGGCAGGGAGGGTGCGGGGAGGCTGGAAATGGCCCAAGAACCCGCAAGGCCGGGGTCGTTAAGTTCGGCAGGACCTCATTAACATTTTTTAGTTCTGTTTGCCGGCCAGCAGTCAACCAAATGGACAACCTGGCCAGCAGCCCGGGGGGAAAACCAGCAGCAGGAGGCCGCAGTCGGGGACCCTTCGGGACAGGTGGAGCGAGGCTGCGATCGGGAGGGAGAGAGGCTGCAATTGGGGTGGGGAGAGAGAAGTCGGCAATCAGGAGTGGGGAGAGAGGCCGTGATCGGGAGGGGGGAAGAGAGGCCGGGGGTCAAGAACGGGGATAGAGGCCGCGATCAGGAGGGAGGAGAGAGTCTGGGATCGGGAGGGGGAAGAGAGGCCGGGATCAGGAACGGGGATCGAGGCCGCGATCAGGAGGGAGGAGAGAGTCTGGGATCGGGAGGGGGAAAGAGAGGCCGGGATCAGGAATGGGGATCGAGGCCGCGATCAGGAGGAAGGAGAGAGCCTGGGATTGGGAGGGGGCGGGGGGGGGTAATAGGCTACAATCGGGAGGGGAGAGAGAGGCAGCGATCAGGAGGGGAGAGAGAGGCCGTGATCGGGAGGGGGGAGGTCAAAGGCCTTCTTGAGGGGCCGGAGCAGAAGCCCTCCTGGCCCACCAAGGAGTGCTGAAAAAGGCACTTACCTTGGAGAGCCGGAAACTCACACCTCCCTTTCACTGCCGAGTTTCCCGACCCAGGGGAAACCCATGCAGCAGCAGTAAATTTTAAATTGGGCTTCCTATTTCACTGTGGAAGCCTGATTTAAATATGTTAATGTGTCCACGCTGGGATACTCGGATGCCCCGATATCTGCCACTGTAAAAAAGGTGATGGGCGCACGGACGGCGTGTTAGGGACGTATATTTATCTCTTTAACTTACCTCCTGACTCTCTTCTGTCCATCGTAGGGGCATTAATATTGAAGCCATAGAGATTAGGGGGGAAAAATTCAGTTGTTTGCACCTCCCGTTAGTGCCTTAAGAGGGCGCTAATGGGGCGCAAAGCAACTAGCGCCCGGGCGCGGCGATGTTTGCGCCGCTCGCGAAATTAACTAGACATTTTGCGACGGCGCTAAACACTACCACCACGATCTCCTGCGCCGGCAGATTGTGACGTCAGTCGAGTGCGCAACGCCCCGTTAGCACCCCGGACCGGATATTGAGTGGCGCCCCCTGCCTTACCGCCTGCAACGACAGGTTGAGGGGAGCGTTATGCTGTCAGAAAGGGACTGGGGGAGCGCGATTTAAAGGTGACCGCTTCCTGCCTTTTTTTGTCGGTGACATTTTTGCGCCACGCATTCTGAGAGAGAGAGAGAGAGACTTCTGGAGAGATTCAACGCTGTGTGAAGGAGTTTTGGGTACTGAGCAGCACTTTGCAGGTTTATTTTGATTTGCCCTTCCTTGCTTCGCCAGCGCTCTGAGGTAGCGCCTCGCTCCTCGGCCTTTGCGCCTTAAGACAGGTGTGAAGCGCCTGATTTAGTGCTCCAATCACCTCCAGGGGCGATAGAAGCCAAGTTTGCCGTCGGAGGCGATAATTAGCACCAGACGCTAAACTCTGCGCACGGCCGATAATGGCGCCCCATACGGGGCGATACTGAATTTTTCCCCCTAGGAGCGAGAGATTAGGAGGGGTTTACAGAAGTTTTCTAATGTTGGAGAGAGGGATTTAGGGAGGGAGATCGGAGGAATAGGGCCCAGACAGCTGAAGATTCCACTACCTGTGCTTGAGTCAAAGAGCGGGGATAATGCTTAAAATGCCTGTCAGAATCGCAGTCGTCAGATCGGGGCGGGAAAGGAGTGGGTAACCCCCCCCGCCTGCTCCATTTTAACTGTCACCCCCACCCCCCCCACAAATCTGCCTGGTTTCTGCCAGGCAGGATGTGGGAGGGAGGTGGGGGGGGAGTTAAAATCGTGGCCAGTTGTCATCAAATGCTCTTAGGTAAATATAGCTTGAATTGAAGCTCCCTCTATTTTGCCAAACAGTCTTTCTCAATCCCAACTTCAGAAGAAATATAGAATTCTTGTTTCAGTCATCCTTAGGGCCTTTCTGACTGAAGCTGCTAATTTAGTGCTAATTTATGTTTAAATAGTACCAGCTTTGTGTTGTATTGCTGTGTCCGCTATTAATTGGATTATGACCATGAAAACTAATTTCAATTAGGACCCTTTCAACTAGTCCCCATCAATCTTTGCTGGATTCCTAGAAGTAAAAACACAGCATGCTAACTCACTTTGCTAATCAGTTCTTATCCTTTGTGACTTCTCGATACATTTGGTTATATGTAACATAAAATAATATTCTTCTGACAGGGTCAATATGTATCTAAGTAAAAGGCCACAACATGACTAATTGCTTACTTTAGTAGATAATCTGTTTTCCTGAAGTTTGTAGGATGTAGGTCAAGTAATTCTGAGACTGTGTCACAACCGTTATGAGCGCTGGTTCATGACAAATGCATGGTTTCAACATCAAACTCTATCTTTAAACATCAGTCAATATTTGATCATTACCACAAGGCCCTTCACCCTTGCAATGAATCCTGGTTTTATTTTGATCCTCTAATTTCTCAAACATGAAATATTGCAGGTGACACCAACCAAATACCCAAGCTATAGAAAGGTCATGTGAGCCACACCGCACAATAGCTGTACTTTTATCAGGCTGCTGCATTGGGTGTCGAAGATACTCAGTAATTAGTTTTTGTGGCAAAAACCAAAAAAAGAAGGAATTTTTCACCTCTGGGATCTGAGCTTAAATCCTGAGCAGCAAACATAGAAACATAGAAGATAGGAGCAGGAGTCGGCCATTCGGCCCCTCGAGCCTGCTCCGCCATTCAATGCGATCATGGCTGATCATCCAAACTAAGTACCCTGTCCCTGCTTTCTCCCCATATTGCTTGATCCCTTTAGCCTTAAGAAATATATCTAACTCCTTCTTGAATATATTTAAAGAATTGGCCTCTACTGCCTTCTGTGGTAGAAAATTCCACAGGTTCACCACTCTCTGGGTGAAGAAATTCCTCCTCATCCCTGTCCTAAATGGCTTATCCCTTATCCTTAAACTGTGACCCCTGGTTCTGGACTCCCCGACCATCGGGAACATCCTTCCTGCATCTAGTCTGTCCAGTCCTGTCAGAATTTTATAAGTTTCAATGAGATCCCCTCTCATTCTTCTAAACTCCAGCGAGTATAAGCCCAGTCGACCCAATCTCTCCTCATACGTCATTCCTGTCATCAGCCTGGTGAATCTTCGCTGAACTCCTTCCATGGCAAGAACATCCTTCCTCAGATAAGGCGACCAAAACTGCACACAATACTCAAGGTGTGGTCTCACCAAGACCCTGTACAACTGCAGCAAGACATCCTTGCTACTGTACTTGAATCCTCTCGCTACGAAGGCCAACATACCATTTGCCTTCTTAACCGTCTGCTGCACCTGCATGCTTACCTTCAGCAACTGGTGCACAAGGACATCCAGGTCTCCCAATCTATTGCTGTTCAGATAATAATCTGCCTTCCTGTTTTTGCCACCAAAGTGGATAACCTCGCATTTATCCACATTATACTTAAAGTTAGATTCAAGTCAAGACTCACACCCAGATGAGGTTCAGCATCTCCTTGATTAAGGATTCTGTTGAAGCTTTCTCAATTACTCCAGCGGATGTGCTAATACTGAAATTGCCAACGTGAGGCCTGCTCATATCAGATGCTTATCACCATGCAATTTATCGCCATGAAACATAAGTGACCTAAAATTCCTCTTTCAACAAACACAGGAAAACTCCAGACTTTCTCCATAATTAATAGCTCCTTTAATGAAATCCACAGGAACGTGTGGCTTCAAAATGTACAATTTGGGGGGCATGTGACTTTGTTAGCAGGTTATTGGTTATAGAGAGAAAAAAAATCCTGCCATTCTTTAATCAAAAAAAATAATAACTGCTGAGTTATTTATTGCTTATACAGCCAGTAGCCTGTGAGGTTTCAGCAACAAGCGAGGAAAGCCACTAAAATAAAGAGCACAAATACAAATGCCACGAGTTGACACAGATCAGGAATCTTCACAGTGTGACAGATTTGAAAAGAGCACTTACTGTTACCAAAAAGAGCACTTTCAATTGGCATAAAGTACCGGTGCAGCTCTTGTCAATCTGAATGGTTTAACGATGCACATGTTAGCCTTAAATATGAACGTTTATCTACCAAAATACCTTTAGAACTTGGAAATGAACACGAGCCCACAGGCCGCAGGAGTGCTTCTCAAAAACCGGGAGTGTGGCTGGTCCAATGGCCGATGGGACAGTAAGATGTGTCTTCAACTTTTAAAATCAGCAGCAGTCAGGGGAGGAAGAGTTCCATTTAAATATCACAGTGCTGGAGGAGCAAGCGGATTTCTATCAGCTGTCGCCATCAGCTTTTGCTCTGCTTCGCTCCTGTAGCACGATGATATTTAACTGGTAATTCTCCCTGCTGACAGCGGACTTCAGTCCTGGCCCTGGGTGCCGATTTTTAGTTCATTTGATATATTAAATAGTGCTTCTCCCTACCAACTTTAAATAGAGGCTCTTACGCCTCCTGCCTTTCTATTAGAGCCACCAAACATTAAACTCTGAGCAATGAGTCACCAGGCTGTTCTACTGCCAAGTCCAAGCAAATACAGAGTTCTGCACAAAATGTTGTTTTTGATTTGTTTGTGGGATCTGGGCGTCACTGGCAAGGCCAGCATTTATTGGCCATCCCTAGTTGCCCTTGAGAAGGTGGTGGTGAGCTGCCTTCTTGAACCGCTGCAGTCCGTGTGGTGAAGGTACTCCCACAGTGCTGTTAGGGAGGGAGTTCCAGGATTTTGACCCAGCGACGATGAAGGATCAGCGATATACTTCTAAGTCAGGATGGTGTGTGACTTGGAGGGGAACTTGGAGGTGGTGGTGTTCCCGTGCGCCTGCTGCCCTTGTCCTTCTAGGTGGACGAGGTCGCGGGTTTGGGAGGTGCTGCCGAAGAAGCCTTGGCGAGTTGCTGCAGTGCATCTTGTAGATGGTACACACTGCAGCAATGGTGGAGGGAGTGAATGTTTAAGGTGGTGGATGGGGTGCCAATCAAGCGGGCTGCTTTGTCCTGGATGGTGTCAAGCTTCTTGAGTGTTGTTGGAGCTGCACTCATCCAGGCAAGTGGAGAGTATTCCATCACACTCCTGACTTGTGCCTTGTAGGTGGTAGAGAATGTCACTTGTCTACCTGGGATTTTAAAGACTTCTACTTTATTCTGTATAATCGATGCAAGGTTTCATCCTTGTGGCACTTGACTTAAAATCATGGTTAATAGAGACAGTGCAAGGGTAGGCTGTGACCTCCTGAATATTATTATAATGCCAGCACTTATCTAACAAGTTGAAATAAACTTAACACTGCCGTATTGTGAGGTGCAGAAATCCTCCCATAAAAAGTATACGATTGCAAATAGCCTCGTGGGCTGTGAAAGCAATAGTGAGAGATCACGTATCTTTGTGTTCAAATGTAAAAATAAATACTGAGGTCAGAACATTCCTCAGATGCTACAGTTGGTGCTGATTTGGAAGCTAGTGTCAATCTGCACTCCAAATACTGTAATATGAGTTAGTTAGCTCACACAATAAGTAAACTGTCGAGTCTTTTGTTTTATTGTGGCATAATAACATAATCTTTGCATCTCCCATATCTAAAAGAATGATTCATTGTCATTATAGAGTCATAGAGTTATACAGCACAGAAAAAGGCTCTTCGGCCCATCGTGTCCGCGTCGGCCATCAAGCCCTGTCTATTCGAATCCCATTTTCCAGCACTTGGTCCGTAGCCTTGTATGCTATGGCGTTTCAAGTGCTCATCTAAGTGCTTCTTGAATGTTGTGAGGGTTCCTGCCTCTACCACCCTTTCAGGCAGTGAGTTCCAGATTCCAACCACCCTCTGGGTGAAAAAGTTTTTCCTCAAATCCTCTCTAAACCTCCTGCCCCTTATCTTGAAACTATGCCCCCTGGTTATTGGCCCCTCTACTAATGGGAAAAGTTCCTTTCTATCTACCCTATCTATGCCCCTCATAATTTTGTACACCTCAATCAGGTCCCCCCTCAGCCTTCTCTGCTCTAAGGAAAACAACCCCAGCCTGTCCAGTCTCTCTTCATAGCTGAAGCGCTCCAGCCCAGGTTACCTCCTGGTGAATCTCCTCTGCACCCTCTCCAATGCAATCACATCCTTCCTATAGTGTGGCGACCAGAACTGCACACAATATTCCAGCTGTGGCCTAACTAGCATTTTGTACAGCTCCATCATAACCTCCCTGCTCTTATATTCTATGCCTCAGCTAATGAAGGCAAGTATCCCATTATATGGTGCAGGAGGTTATAAAGGATCTTTCTTTTCATTCAATGATATCAAAGTGCCTGCTGTGTATTATATTCTCTGCAGACATGGTGGTGAGAAGCAGCAGTCAGAAGCCCCAGAAACGGCCTGAGATCCAATGGTGAAATGGCCCCCTTAAATACACCGGCTGCAAACGCGTCAGCAGAGCAGCTGAACAGAGCCGCATGGCGGGCTTAACCAGCCCAACTAACCAAACATTGTGTCAGCAGGCAGCAGCGGGACTGGAACCCACCGAGCACCCTTCCCGACACCAACCCGCCTCCAAGCAGAAGATCGCGGCCGAGCCAAGACCAGGTGTGGTCTTCAGGTGAAGCAGGGTTAGAGAGCAAGGTTAGCGAGCAGGGTTAGAGAGCAGGGTTAGAGAGCAGGGTTAGAGAGCAGGGTTAGGGAGCAGGGTTAGAGAGCAGGTTTAGAGAGCAGGGTTAGAGAGCAGGGTTTAGAGAGCAGGGTTTAGAGAGCAGGGTTTAGAGAGCAGGGTTTAGAGAGCAGGGTTTAGAGAGCAGGGTTAGAGAGCAGGGTTAGAGAGCAGGGTTAGAGAGCAGCATTTAGAGAGCAGCGTTTAGAGAGCAGGGTTAGAGAGCAGGGTTAGAGAGCAGGGTTAGAGAGCAGGGTTAGCGAGCAGGGTTAGCGAGCAGGGTTGGAGAGCAGGGTTGGAGAGCAGGGTTGGAGAGCAGGGTTAGAGAGCAGGGTTAGAGAGCAGCGTTTAGAGAGCAGGGTTAGAGAGCAGGGTTTAGAGAGCAGGGTTAGCAAGCAGGGTTAGAGGGCAGGGTTAGAGGGCAGGGTTAGAGAGCAGGGTTAGAGAGCAGGGTTAGAGAGCAGGGTTAGAGAGCAGGGTTTAGAGAGCAGGGTTTAGAGAGCAGGGTTTAGCGAGCAGGGTTTAGCGAGCAGGGTTAGGGCGCAGGGTTAGGGCGCAGGGTTAGGGCGCAGGGTTAGGGCGCAGGGTTAGGGCGAGCAGTGTTTAGAGAGCAGGGTTAGCGAGCAGGGTTAGAGAGCAGGGTTAGAGGGCAGGGTTAGAGAGCAGGGTTAGAGAGCAGGGTTAGAGAGCAGGGTTAGAGAGCAGGGTTAGAGAGCAGGGTTTAGAGAGCAGGGTTTAGCGAGCAGGGTTTAGCGAGCAGGGTTTAGCGAGCAGGGTTAGGGCGCAGGGTTAGGGCGCAGGGTTAGGGCGCAGGGTTAGGGCGCAGGGTTAGGGCGAGCAGTGTTTAGAGAGCAGGGTTAGCGAGCAGTGTTTAGAGAGCAGGGTTAGCGAGCAGGGTTAGAGAGCAGGGTTAGAGAGCAGGGTTAGCGAGCAGGGTTAGAGAGTAGGGTTAGAGAGCAGGGTTAGAGAGCAGGGTTAGAGAGCAGGGTTAGAGAGCAGGGTTAGGGAGCAGGGTTAGAGAGCAGGGTTAGAGAGCAGGGTTAGCGAGCAGTGTTTAGAGAGCAGGGTTAGCGAGCAGGGTTAGGGCGCAGGGTTAGGGCGAGCAGTGTTTAGAGAGCAGGGTTAGTGAGCAGGGTTAGAGAGCAGGGTTTAGAGAGCAGGGTTTAGAGAGCAGGGTTAGAGAGCAGGGTTAGAGAGCAGGGTTTAGAGAGCAGGGTTTAGAGAGCAGGGTTAGCGAGCAGGGTTTAGCGAGCAGGGTTAGGGCGCAGGGTTAGGGCGCAGGGTTAGGGCGCAGGGTTAGAGAGCAGGGTTAGAGAGCAGGGTTAGAGAGCAGGGTTAGAGAGCAGGGTTAGAGAGCAGGGTTAGCGAGCAGGGTTAGAGAGCAGGGTTAGAGAGCAGGGTTAGCGAGCAGGGTTAGAGAGCAGGGTTAGAGAGCAGGGTTAGAGAGCAGGGTTAGCGAGCAGGGTTAGAGAGCAGGGTTAGAGAGCAGGGTTAGAGAGCAGGGTTAGGGAGCAGGGTTAGAGAGCAGGGTTAGAGAGCAGGGTTAGAGAGCAGGGTTAGAGAGCAGGGTTAGCGAGCAGGGTTAGAGAGCAGGGTTAGAGAGCAGGGTTAGAGAGCAGGGTTAGCGAGCAGGGTTAGAGAGCAGGGTTAGCGAGCAGGGTTAGAGAGCAGGGTTAGAGAGCAGGGTTAGAGAGCAGGGTTAGAGAGCAAGGTTAGAGAGCAGGGTTAGAGAGCAGGGTTAGAGAGCAGGGTTTAGAGAGCAGGGTTAGAGAGCAAGGTTAGAGAGCAGGGTTAGAGAGCAAGGTTAGAGAGCAGGGTTCGCGAGCAGGTTTAGAGAGCAGGGTTAGAGAGCAGGGTTAGAGAGCAGTGTTAGAGAGCAGGGTTCGCGAGCAGGGTTAGAGAGCAGGGTTAGGGCGAGCAGGGTTAGGGCGAGCAGGGTTAGAGAGCAGGGTTAGGGCGAGCAGGGTTAGGGCGAGCAGGGTTAGCGAGCAGGGTTAGCGAGCAGGGTTAGAGAGCAGGGTTAGAGAGCAGGGTTAGAGAGCAGGGTTAGAGAGCAGGGTTAGGGCGAGCAGTGTTTAGAGAGCAGTGTTTAGAGAGCAGTGTTCAGAGAGCAGGGTTAGAGAGCAGGGTTAGAGAGCAGGGTTAGAGAGCAGTGTTTAGAGAGCAGGGTTAGAGAGCAGGGTTAGAGAGCAGGGTTAGAGAGCAGGGTTAGAGAGCAGGGTTAGAGAGCAGTGTTTAGAGAGCAGGGTTAGAGAGCAGGGTTAGAGAGCAGGGTTAGCGAGCAGGGTTAGCGAGCAGGGTTAGAGAGCAGGGTTAGAGAGCAGGGTTAGAGAGCAGGGTTAGAGAGCAGGGTTAGAGAGCAGTGTTTAGAGAGCAGGGTTAGAGAGCAGGGTTAGCGAGCAGGGTTAGAGAGCAGGGTTAGCGAGCAGGGTTAGCGAGCAGGGTTAGAGAGCAGGGTTAGCGAGCAGGGTTAGAGAGCAGGGTTAGAGAGCAGGGTTAGAGAGCAGGGTTTAGAGAGCAGGGTTAGAGAGCAGGGTTAGAGAGCAGGGTTAGAGAGCAGGGTTAGAGAGCAGGGTTAGAGAGCAGGGTTAGGGCGCAGGGTTAGAGAGCAGGGTTAGAGAGCAGGGTTAGAGAGCAAGGTTAGAGAGCAGGGTTAGGGCGCAGGGTTAGAGAGCAGGGTTAGAGAGCAGGGTTAGAGAGCAGGGTTAGAGAGCAGGGTTAGAGAGCAGGGTTAGGGCGCAGGGTTAGAGAGCAGGGTTAGAGAGCAGGGTTAGCGAGCAGGGTTAGCGAGCAGGGTTAGAGAGCAGGGTTAGAGAGCAGGGTTAGAGAGCAGGGTTAGAGAGCAGGGTTAGAGAGCAGTGTTTAGAGAGCAGTGGTTAGAGAGCAGGGTTAGCGAGCAGGGTTAGAGAGCAGGGTTAGAGAGCAGGGTTAGAGAGCAGGGTTTAGAGAGCAGGGTTAGAGAGCAGGGTTAGAGAGCAGGGTTAGAGAGCAGGGTTAGAGAGCAGGGTTAGGGCGCAGGGTTAGAGAGCAGGGTTAGAGAGCAGGGTTAGAGAGCAGGGTTAGCGAGCAGTGTTAGAGAGCAGGGTTAGAGAGCAGGGTTAGAGAGCAGGGTTAGCGAGCAGGGTTAGAGAGCAGGGTTAGGGCGCAGGGTTAGGGAGCAGTGTTTAGAGAGCAGGGTTAGAGAGCAGGGTTAGAGAGCAGGGTTAGAGAGCAGTGTTTAGAGAGCAGGGTTAGAGAGCAGGGTTAGAGAGCAGGGTTAGAGAGCAGGGTTAGAGAGCAGGGTTAGAGAGCAGGGTTAGAGAGCAGGGTTAGAGAGCAGGGTTAGAGAGCAGGGTTAGCGAGCAGTGTTAGAGAGCAGGGTTAGAGAGCAGGGTTAGAGAGCAGGGTTAGAGAGCAGGGTTAGCGAGCAGGGTTAGCGAGCAGGGTTAGCGAGCAGGGTTAGAGAGCAGGGTTAGAGAGCAGGGTTAGAGAGCAGGGTTAGCGAGCAGGGTTAGAGAGCAGAGTTAGCGAGCAGGGTTAGAGAGCAGGGTTAGAGAGCAGGGTTAGAGAGCAGGGTTTAGAGAGCAGGGTTAGAGAGCAGGGTTAGAGAGCAGGGTTAGCGAGCAGGGTTAGGGCGAGCAGTGTTTAGCGAGCAGGGTTAGAGAGCAGGGTTAGAGAGCAGGGTTAGAGAGCAGGTTTAGAGAGCAGGGTTAGAGAGCAGGTTTAGAGAGCAGGGTTAGAGAGCAGGGTTAGAGAGCAGCGTTAGCGAGCAGGGTTAGAGAGCAGGGTTTAGAGAGCAGGGTTTAGAGAGCAGGGTTAGAGAGCAGGGTTAGAGAGCAGGGAGTAATTAGACCGGGGCTGCTGATGTAATTCAGACCCCATTTTCAAGTTATACATTCTGAAGTCAATAGATGGAAAATTATGGGTAGAGTGCCCAAGATTTTGTGATTCCCCACTGGCTGTGTGAAGCCCTGCTCAATTCTCCCTGATACACAGGCCAAATTTGTTGTGATGGGTGGATCTTCACAAGTTGCCATAAGCAGCTCTATCGTCCATACACAGGTTACAGAGCACAGACACAGAGGCAATACTGGCAGGCCACCTGACCTGTGGGCGTATTGCTCATTTGCAGAACTGCACTTTTTACAATCAGTTTGTTTTGAATAAAAGATTGCGCAGCAGCTTACACTATGTGTAATATTCTAGATCTATAGCTAGAAATATTTCGCACTTCTTTTCAACTCACTCCACAGACAATAAATTACTTTGACATTTCACGAGTATTATTATGTCGGCAAATACAGCAGCCATTTAGTGGATGGCGTTGGTTGAGGGACAGATGTTGCTTTATTCCTTTTCATAAATCCTTTTTTCACTTCTCTGTCAACATCACCAGGCTTTTGTATATTCTTGACCATTGAGAAAGAAAAGTGACAATACTAATATTCTGATTTTAAAAATCTGTTCAAAGTCTGGCCATGGTGCGCAGGCAGGAGAAATGTCAGTAATGTTTTTGCTTCTGTGGCTTTTAACCTGATTATGGATAGTGTGCGCAGCCAGAGCAACAACATGACCTAGGAAATAAAAACTAGGACAGAAGAGTCAACTTTTCTTAAACTGTTACACTCTACAACCTTGCTGATGTTTTTCTTATTCGTTCTTGGGATGTGGATGTCACAGGCAAGGCAGGCATTTATTGGCCAGCCCTAGTTACCCTGAGAAGGTGGTGGTGAACCGTCTTGGTGAACTGCTGCAAGAGGTTTGAGACAACTGAGTGGCTTGCTTGGCCACTTCAGTGGGCAGTTAAGAGTCAGCCACACTGGTGTGGGATTAGAGTCACATTAACCCAGACCAGGCAAGGACGGCAGGATTCCTTCCCCAAGAGGACAGTTGAGTTTTTACCAAATGTGGTCACTTTTTATTTCCAGATTTTTAAAACTGAATTCAAATTCTCTAACGTTCATGGTGGGATTTGAACTAACCTTCTCTGGATGGTCAGTTGAAGGTCATAGACATAGAAGATAGGAGCAGGAGTAGGCCATTCGGCCCCTCGAGCCATTTAATGAGATCATGGCTGATCATCCAAACTCAGTACCCTGTCCCTGCCTTCTCCCCATATCCCTTGATCCCTTTAGCCTTAAGAAATATATCCAACTCCTTCTTTAATATATTTGATGAATTGGCCTCAACTGCCTTCTGTGGTAGAGAATTCCACAGGTTCACCACTCTCTGGGTGAAGAAATTCCTCCTCATCTCTCTCCTAAATGGCTTACCCCTTATCTTTAGACTGTGACCCCTGGTTCCGGACTCCCCCGCCATTGGGAACATCCTTCCTGCATCTAGTCTGTCCAGTCCTGTTAGAATTTTATAAGTTTCAATGAGATCCCCTCTCATTCTTCTGAACTCCAGCGAGTACAAGCCCAATCGACCCAATCTCTCCTCATAGATTATAGATCATAGGTCTATAGATTAAGTAGTCCAGTAACATAACCTCTACACTACTGCACCTCCCTATTCTAGGAAAACTGCGCTGACATTTAAAGCTCATGGGATAAAAGGGGCATTAGCAGCAGGGATATGAAATTAGCTAAGGGATAGAAAACAGAGAGTTGTGGTGAATGGCTGTCTTTCGGACTAGAGGAGGGTATACAGTGGAGCTCCCCATGGTTTAGTACTAGGACCACTGCTGTTTTGATATATATTAATGACTTGGACTTGGAGATACAGGGCACAATTTCAAAATTTGCAGATGACACGAAACTTGGGAAGTGTAGTAAACAGTAAAGAAGATAGTAATAGACTTCAAGAAGACATAGACAGGCTGGTGGAATGGGCGGACACATGGCAGATGAAATTCAATGCAGAGAAAGGTGACACATTTGGTAGGAAGAATGAGGAGAGACCATACACACTAAATGGTACAATTTTAAAGGGGCTGCAAGAAGGGAGACACCTTGGGGTGTTTGTGCACAAATATTTGAAGGTGGCAGGACAGGTTAACAAGGCAGTTAATAAAGCATATGGGATCCTGGGCTTTTTAAATAGAGGCGTAGGGCTGGATTTTGTCAGCCCTGGGGAGGCGGGTTTAGAGGCGGGGCTGCTGGGAAAATGGCAGAATTTGGGGGCGGGTGCCCAACCCGTCCCCAACCCACCTCCATGCCATCTTGCCAGGAGGCGGGTAGCCGACCCGCACCAGGTCCCGCCTCCTCGAGGCGGGAAGGGGATTAATGCCAATTAACTGCCTGTTAACAGGTAGTTAACAGGCAGTTTTTTGGCTAATCCCTATTTTGAGCCCTGAAGTGTGGGCTTCCCCACGGCTCCAAACCTCGCCAGGGTCAGTGAGGCGGGCCGTCGGTCTGCGGGGGTCGGAGGGGCCGAGACGTCCGGTGTGCAGGTGAGTGATGGCTGCATGTGTGCAGAGGTAAGTGTGTGAGGTGTGTGTAAAGTGTTTTAATAAGTTTTACTTACCTTTACTACTTCCTGCAGGCTTCCTCCCTTCAGGTCTCGGGAGTCCCTCAGCTCACCGGCACAGAAAGCAGAATGGCCGCTGAACTGTCAAAAGCTGCAGCCTTCTGCCTTCTGGTCAGGAAGGCTTTCTAATGGAGTCTTGAGTAAAGACACAACTTAGAAGACAGATTGTCAGTGATTGACAGCTTCACAGAGCTGTCAAATGATGACATTTCATCTGTCAAAAGCTGACGTCACCTATAACTGGTTTTCCCTTAATTGGCCTGCTGAGCCCGCTGGGTGGACTTAACAAGGTCAATCAAGGGAAAATAGCGTGGATTGGCCACAAGTTGATGGAGGCGGGACTAAAACCCAACAAGTGGCAGTCCCACCTCTAAAAGCTCCCCATTGACAAAATCCAGCCCATACAGTACAAAAGCCAGGAAGTTATGCTAAACCTTTATAAAACACTAGTTCGGCCCCAGCTGGAGTATTGTGTCCAATTCTGGGCACCGCACTTTAGGAAGGGCGTGAAGGTTTTGGAGCGGGTACAGAGGAGATTTACTAGAATGGTTCCAGGGATGAGGGATTACAGTTACGTGGATGGACTGGAGAAACTGGGGTTGTTCACCTTGGAGCAGAGAAGAGTAAGAGGAGATTTGATAGAGGTGTTTAAAATCATGAAGGAATTAAATAGAGTAAATAAAGAGAAACTGTTTCCAATGGCTGAAGGATCGATAACCAGAGGGCACAGATTTAAGGTGAATGGCAAAAGAACCAGAGGCGACATGAGGATAAACTTTTTTACGCAACGATTGGTTAGGATTTGGAATGCACTGCCTGATAGGGCGGTGGATACAGATTCAATAGTGGCCTTCAAAAGGGAATTGGATAAATACTTGAGGAAAAAAATTGCAGGGATATGGGGAAAGAGCGAGGGGAGTGGGACTAACTGGATTGCTCTTCGAAAGAGTCGGCGCAAACTCGATGGGCCGAATGGCCTCCTTCTATGCTGTACTATTCCATGTTTCTACGATTTCTTCCCATTCATTTAGCTGTCATATCTGTAACTCCTCCAATCATGAAGACTTCCTCTCAAGCCTGTTATAAGAGAGACAATAACAACAAACTTCACAAATATGCAATGATACACGCCGAGGTTCCACAGGTGCCTTTTGAAACTCTCATGGACTATCCCAGACTTAAAGTGCCAGCTACCAAACCAAAACAGCACAGAACTGCTTCATGTTTATCATAGCCTTCATCAAAGCCTTAACAAGCAAAAAGCTGTCACCACCTTAAGAACATAAGAAATAGGAGCAGGAGTCGGCCATTTGGCCCTTCGAGCCTGCTCCGCCATTCAATGAGATCACGGCTGATCTTCTGCCTCAACTCCATTCACCGGCCCTATCGCCATATCCCTTGATGCATTTACTAGTCAGAAATCTATCAACTTCTGTTTTGAATATACCCAATGACTGAGCCTCCACAGCCCTCTGGGGTAGAGAATTACAAAGATTCACCACCCTCTGAGTGAAGAAATTTCTTCTCATCTCAGTCCTGAATGGCCTACCCTTTATCCTGAGGCTGTGGCCCCTGGTTCTAGACTCCCCAGCCAAGGGAAACATTCTCCCAGCGTCCACCCTATCAAGCCCTGTAATAATTTTGTATGCTTCAATGAGATCCCCTCTCATTCTTCTGAATTCAAGAGAATACAGGCCTAGTTTACTCAATCTCTTCTCATACGACAGTCCCGCCATCCCAGGAATCAATCTCGTGAACCTTCGTTGCACTCCCTCTATGGCAAGTATATCCTTCCTTAGGTAAGGAGACCAAAATTGTACACAGTACTCCAGGTGTGGTCTCACCAGGGCCCTATATAATTGGAGTAAGACTTCTTTACTCCTGTACTCAAATCCTCTTGTAATGAAGGCCAGCATACCATTTGCCTTCCTAATGGCTTGTTGCGCCTGCACATTCACTTTCAGTGAATCATGTACAAGGACACCCAGGTCCCTTTGAGCATCTGTATTCCCCAATCTTTCACCATTTAGGAAATACTCTGCCTTTCTGTTTTTTCTACCAAAGTGGTAAATACCTATGCACCCCCTTTAACGTAGGAGCAATGTAACGTTACGAACAGGTAACTGGGGATAAGAAGGCTGGAGCACAAGTGCTCATTAGAATAATATTATATGATAAAAGTGAAATCAAAGAGTTTATTTAAAAAGAAACCAAAATGAGGCATTTAATGAAAAGTTCAATTGGAAATTTGCTATCAGAAAAAGGTATTATTTCTCACATTGAAATAAGCGTCACAGAGGCAGATCAGCCCAATAGTGGAAATATGTTTGCTTTTTGTCTTCAAGATGTAGACACGGCTGAAAGGATTGTTAAATGTTAGAGTTCAGTCTAGTAAAGATGAGGAGAATAGCTGGTGCTGTTACTGGGAATTTAGAATGAAGTGCCTTGTTTGTTCCTGAGCTAGGCCGTCAGTGTTGAGACCAGGTCAGTGTCTAGCTTTTAGTAAATTAACAATGAAATATTAAATGTCATTGTGTTGACCTTTCACATTAATTTAACAGGAACATATGAAGCATTTCACATGACAGCAAGAGCTAGTTTAGATTGTGTATTTAACTGAGATTGTAATAAATGCAATGTGTAACCTGTGCTTTGAAGGCTTCAGGGCTATCAGGCTAAATCTGTGAGTCTCTGGTCCAAGCCATTTACTGGGTAGTATCAATTATTATTCACTCCCATTAGTATTTCTCTTTGGTTGTTACAAGTTGACACTTAAATGGAATAAATATTACATAATGGGCCAGAAATTCGGGTCCCCACGGGTGAGTACGCGCTGGGTACTCACACATAGGCCCAACGAAAGTGCCGGTTTCGTGAATGCACTGCGCATGCGCGGGAAACCGGAACTTCTGTTCCCTTAAAGGAAGGGGTTCACAGGTCGAACGCGTGTGCCGGAGAGGCAGCGCGTACGCCTGGAACTTCCATTTTTTTGCAGGTTTCTCCGGGAGGGTAAGTCTCCAGCAACTACGCTTTTAAAAAGCAGTCGCAAGGCCTGCTTTTAACAAGGTAAGTGGTGAATTAAGTAAAATTAAAACATTTTTTCCACAGGTTTATTATTTTTAAATACTTTAAAGGTAAGTTTATTTTTAGCCCCGTTAGAAAATGTAATTAACTTTTTCAATACCTTGTTTAACCAATCCAAATTAAATTTACATGTGGTTAACTTACACCATCAATCTTTTATAGACATCCGGAAACCATTCACAGCTCAAAGCTGTTTTCTGTGTCAAACAGTTTTGTAATACAAATGTGCTAAATATAAACAAAGACAGATTGAGGGCTGTATGTGTGGTCATTATTGATAGTCAATTTCCTGATCCTACAGTCGTTGGCGTGGCAGTATTTGACACTCAGCATGTTACTGTATTATCCCTTGATAACCCAGCCTACTGCTGGAGTTTAATGTTATTCAACGTGCGGGGTCTATCCAGACATTACAGACATGATAAAGGCCGGGGTTTTGCAGTGGGTAATGACAGCAATCTGCCAGCGTTTGCCGTTTGAAACTGACCGCAATTTCGGGAATTAACGCATGCGCATCTAAACGTGGAAATCTTGAAGTTTCAGTCAGTCATTCACTGCTCCAACACAGGTTGTGTTACGGCCCCCACCCACCCCCCCGCCAGCCACCTTCCACCCACCCCCCACCGCCAGCAATCAGTCCAATCAGTGAAATCAATGGAACTGATGAAAACTTGGGCTTTTCCGCACTGATATCGCAGTTAAACACCCCATTCAATGTTAAGCCTTGTTGGATTAGGTGTAACTGGGGTCTTGACTTCTAAGCAACTGTTCTGGCCCTGAAAAACTAATTTTTGTATTTGTGGAGTGTCAAATTTCTCCATTATGATAAAAATTACATTAAAGCTTAAAAAAAGTTTTAAGTTTGTACATGATATTTCAGCTTCTATCTTATCCCTGTGTGAAAGTCCCAAACTTTATTTTGCTTTCTGTAACATTTTTAAAAAGTCCAGATAAAAGCTGCTTTTCATTTCCTGGTTTGCTATCTGTGAGAGTTCTTCAATGTGATTAGTTGCTTAGACAGCTTGTTGATGTCCCTGCAGCTCTTTGCTGGGAATTCCCATTACAAAGCATTACAGTCAATTGCATGTCGTGAAAGGCAAACTTGTCGCCACAGAGATTGTGAGATCTCTGTGGGCAGCTTTCTTCAAGGCCAATGGCGAGTGCCTTTGTTTCGGCACTGACAGCAAATTATGGGCCATTGAAAATTATTGTCAACATAGCTGCTTTAATATTGGAAACTAAATCCCATCTTTTATCCATCATTAGAAAAGCAATTATAGCTCTATCTTAACAAACTACCAACAATGTCCTTTGGTTAGAACATGCTTTAAGGTAAATCACATGGTTTGGAGTTTTACTCCTTTAATTCCAATGTATGACCGCGATTTTGCCGGCACTCAGTGGACAGGATGGGTGGTGAGTCAGCTGTGAAATTTAAAATGATTGACAGGCAGCGGGAACCCGCTGTCAAAATGCGCACACCTGCATTTCCCGATGTTGGGTCTGCCAGCGCTGAGCAGACCCAACAGGCAGTGGCGGGGGAACCAATTGAAATCATTAGTGACTTGTTTACAGCCACTTAACAATGCTTTTTCTCCAGCTTTTTGAATTCGCCTACTGGTTTCCCGCTGTGCCTAGGCCTTGCCTGTGAAGCTGAGGCAGGAGGTCACTTGCCATTGAATCAGCTGATGAGTTGACAGCTTCAAGTGTCAAGTCAAAGCTCCCAGCTGATTGAGAAATGTTCCCTTAGCCACTAGCTTCTCTGAACGGCATTTCCACTACAGATTCAGAATGCTGCAAGTCTTTACACAAGTCTCCATCCAGTTTGACCTCATTACCTCTCCCACCATTGACAGATCGCTTCTGTCATCTCTACTTCACCTGCCATCTATTCCATCAGCATGGGTGTACTTTATACTCTCTCACCTTGGTCCTTAGAATCTGACCACGATAGGCCACAACACCAGCATCACCAGGCACACCAGCAGCACCAACAACCACACCAACCTTCTCCGCAATCACCTGATGTTGCACAGAACAGAGGGCATCAGCACCCGACCACATTGCTGTCTGGGACGCCAGGGAAGGCCTCATCATGGCCACATTTACTTCACTTGATGCTGCACACCCTGGCTGCCACATGATGTGTCAGGTTGGCACCACCCCACACCAACAACATAAAGCATCCCTACAATGCCCAAGCCATTCCTTTCACACTCATCACCATTGCAGGGGGTACCGTTACGTCTCACTATTCATTGCAACTCACTAAGCCAAAGGTGCACACAAATCTGTCCAAGAATGCAAAGTATTGAAAATAAAGATTTCAATGTTTGACAGCACATTAACAGAAACTTCACATGAACATTGGCTAAGACACACAAGTGCCTACCCTTCTGTGTTGTTTGTTGATATGATTGGACTAGGATGAGGGCGAGTGTGAGGGGTGGCTAGTGAGATGGGGAAGTGATAATGTAGATAGAGAGGGATGGGTGGAGGCGCAAGTTAAATTGGTGTGAGTAAGGATGTGCAGGAGTAGGGTAGGGAAGGCAGAGTGATGGGGATGTGATGAGTGGTACAGCAGGATGAAGCTGTGTGTGGCTTTGCAGTAACGTTTCGTGATCTACTGAGATCATTGAAAGGTTTGTGCTACTGCAGCCTGGTCATCCTGACAACATCCCTGCTTGTGCCCTCCTGTGCAATGTGCATCCAGGCTGCGTTGGTCTCCTGGGGAGGTCTCTTCTGCTCATTGGAAGGGAAGAGAACCTCCCTGCGTGCTGTGACTCCCTCCATTAGCATATGGAGGGAGTCATGGGAGAACCTGGGTGCAGCCATGCACCTCTGTGCAATCATTGTCAGTGTTTGCAGCACCTCAATGCTGCAGAACACTGACAGCACAAATATTAACGTAAATTTACGCATGGTCCCTTTAAGGAAACCAGCTGATGACGCGTCATCAAATGACGTCACCAGATCCGCTTCCTTCAATTGGCTGAGAAACTCGCTGGGCGGGCTTAACAAGCCCAATCAAGGGAAAGTCATGTCGGAAGCCGGGATGGAGCCAGAAGCGGGGCCGTGACCCACTACCGACATCGTCCACCACGAACCCGCCTAGGTAGGGAAAATCACGGCCTATGGTTCAGTCATTGGGGCAGAAATTCCTCCCCAAACACGTGAGTACGGAAGGGGTACTCACGCGTCTGGCCGGAGGAAATGCCGGTTTTCAGCATGCACAGCGCATGCGCTGAAAACCGGCATTTCCTCTCCTCTAACCCAAGAGTTGAAGAGGCTAGCGCGTGCGCTGTAGGGGGCAACGCGTGCGTCTTGGATTTCCTCTGTTTTGGGGGATTTGCGCGTGTCTAAAGGCCTCCGGTCTTTACGCTTGTAAAAAGCACACGTAAGTATTTATTTTTACAGGTAAGTGGTGTTTTAGTGTAATTTAGAATTTTTTTTCCCCACAGGTTTATTATTTTAAAGAATCTACAATAAGGTAAGTTTAGTTTTAGACCCTTTTTATTAAAATTTATTTTTTTCAAAAAAAAAAATTATTGTTTAAATTATTTTTTTAAACTTATTTATACTTAATTTAATGATTGGGATGATTTTTAAATTTTTATTTAAAGTTTAAATAGTGTTTTGGGCCCCCGTAGTTTTCATGAGTTTGACAGTTCTTACTCTCAAACTCACGAATGAACCTTCCCCTCCCCTGATTGGTTGTACAGTGCTCACCTGATCCCAGCCGGTACATCGCACTAACTACGCCGCTGGATCAGGTAAGCACTGCGCGCTGACATCTGAACCGGGCCTGTGACAGGAAATGCAAGCAGGCCCGGGCTTCAGATGTCAGCGCGCAGGGTGAGTGCCGCCGCAAAATGTCTAGTTAATTTCGTGAGCGGCGCAAACATCGCCTCGCCCGGGCGCTGGTTGCTTTGCGCCCCATTAGCGCCCTCTTAAGGCGCTAACGGGAGGCGCAAACCAACTGAATTTTTCTCCCATATCACCATTGCACGCGCGGCAAGCCCCCGACACCAAGTTCTGGGCCATTGTAAACTGATGTCACAAGTGCTGATTCACAATTTTGACCAGCTATGGATTGCCCAGTAACAAAAGTGTGACCCATTAGATAGTCTGGGGAAGGTAATTGTAAATGCACTGCTAATCCCTGTCCTAGTAGTAGAATAAGTAATACTTCTTGCATCTTTTTAATCATGAAAAATACTTTATATTGTAAAGCCTGATGGATAGTTAAAAATAACTGAGTGTGTAAACCCAAATGTGGCTGATATATCAAATCTGGTTTTCAGATAATTAACCACTCTCTGGGTCCCTTTACCTTTTACAATAGAGTTTGACTGAAGGGCAAGAGATATATGGGGGAAAAATTCAGTATCACCCCGTTTGGGGCGCCATTATTGGCCGTGCGCAAAGTTTGGCGCCTGGCGCTAATTATCGCCTCCGACTGCAAACTTGGCTTCTATCGCCCCTGGAGGTGATTGGAGCGCTTAATCAGGCGCTACACACCTGTCTTAAGGCGCAAAGGCCGAGGAGCGAGGCGCTACCTCGGAGCGCTGGCGAAGCTCATGTGATGTCAGTCAGCAATGGAACACAGACACACTGGCACCGACCAGTTCTCAAAGGGAAGGGTCGATGTTGCTCTCCATCCACATCCTGCTCATTGCAGCCTTGAATCTCGGCCTGGAGAGACCTGTACATCAAATCTGCTGGAAAGAACAATGGAGAGGCCCAGGGAAAGAGCTCAGAGTGCAGCCACCACAGTCTCTTTTAAATCGATACAAGGAAGGTCAAATCAAAATGAACCTGCAAAGTGCTACTCAGTACCCAAAACTCCTTCACACAGCGTTGAATCTCTCCAGAAGTCTCTCTCTCTCAGAATGCGTGGTGCAAAAATGTCACCAACAAAAAAAGGCATGAAGCCGTCCCCTTTAAATAGAGCTCCCCCAGTCCCTTCCTGACTGCAAAACGCTCCCCTCAACCTGTCGTTGCTAGCGGCAGGCGGTAAGGCAGGGGGCGCCACTCAATATCCGGTCTGGGGCGCTACCGGGGCGTTGCGCACTCGACTGATGTCACGACCTGCCGGCGCAGGAGATCGTGGCGGTAGTCTTTAGCGCCGCCGCAAAATGTCTAGTTAATTTCGTGAGCGGCGCAAACATCGCCTCGCCCGGGCGCTGGTTGCTTTGCGCCCCATTAGCGCCCTCTTAAGGCGCTAACGGGAGGCGCAAACCAACTGAATTTTTCCCCCATATCACCACCAGTCAAATGGTTAATCTTGGAGACAGTAAGATGACAAGCAGTAAATTCCAGTGAATTCTAGGGGCTCTGACCCACTTTCGTTAGAGGTGCGATGCTTATGCTAGAAAAAATGGAAAATAGGAGACTGAAATATGGGGCGAAAAGGAAGCAGATGAAGGTCTCTGATAAGAATATCTGCTCCATGAACCCTTTCTTAAATCTCCATTTTGTTCTTATTAACCTACACGATAGAGATATAGGGCTAAAAATTCATTATAGCCCAGGAATGGGCGGTATCATTCGAAAAGTTGGAGAATTAGCGCCAGGCACTAATGCTTTAAACCGCATGCAAAATTCATTGTCACTGCTCAAAGAAATGATTGGAGCTATAATTCAAGCCTTAAAGCCCAAACTCCTCATTGATGTTACACTCAAAGGGTGGACCAATATTACGTGCAGTCTAATTGCAAGTCATCATTGCCACAGGCTATTTCCAATTCATAAAGGGGAGGTTGATTGATGCTGCAGAACCTCATTCTCAGCATTGCTGGCTGTGCAGCTGGCTCAGCAAGCAGCAGCAAGTCAAGTAGGAGGAGCCGGATGACTGAAGCAGCGGTACTCATGGCAGGTCCACGCCCCAGGGAGAGAGCCCGCAGATTCAGTGATCAAGCATTGGAGATGTTGATTTTCGCTGTGTAGAGACGGAGGGCGGTGCTCTACCCAGCAAGTGGCAGGAGGCCTTCGTCGCAAGTCTTCCACGCCATGTGGAGGGAGGTAGCGCAGCAGGTCTCGGGCAGCACTGTGGTCCCCAAGACCCACACACAGTGCAGGAAGAAATTTAATGACCTCACTTGGATGGTCAGGGTGAGTCAATGCTTCAACAAATGCTACATGCCACCGTCTGAACCACAGTCTGCACACACTGCCCAAAGCACCACACCCTCAGCACTCACCCACCAACAATCTCTACCTACCAACACTCAGACCCACATCTCACACCTTGCACACAATTACAGCTATTCAACTATGTCAGGCACATCACCCAAACACATTGCTCCACACTCACTCACACACTTTCCTTTCTCTTGCAGGCCAAGGTGGCTCACACCAGGAGGGAGCAGGAGTGCACAGGCGAGGGCCAAGCCGACACCCAACCAATGTCTGCACTGGAGAATCGAGTGCTGGAGATTATTGCGCACCAGGTGGTGGGCGCCATGACAATTGGTGACATTGACCCCCCCTTGGGAACAACAACGGTATGTTCATCCCTACTCCTTCTTCTCACATCCCACTTCCCCTTCACCCCACAAGCGTTTCGCACTTTCCAGCTAATCATACTGTATACATGCATTCCTCCCTTCCTGCCCCCCGCCCCTCACCTTAACCCGACTCTTGTGCCTTTATGCTTTCAGATAATCAGCAAGCACCTGAGCAGCCTGTCCCTGAGGGCACTGCAGAGAGTGAGGCGGGAGAAGAGGAGGAGGAAGAACACACCGCGTCACTGCATGTCTCACCCGCAGGCATCAGCCCAGATACTGGCACTACATGCTCTTTAATGGGACTCAAGGCGGATAAATCACCTGGACCTGATGGCTTACATCCTAGGGTCTTGAGGGAAGTGGCGGTAGGGATTGTGGATGCATTGGTAATAATTTTCCAAAACTCCCTGGACTCAGCAAAGGTCCCGGCAGACTGGAAAACTGCTAATGTAACACCCTTATTTAAAAAGGGCAGTAGACAGAAGGCTGGAAACTATAGACCAGTTAGTCTAACATCTGTGGTAGGTAAAATTTTAGAGTCCATTATTAAGGAGACAATAACAGGACATTTGGATAATCATAATTTAATAGGACAAAGTCAGCATGGTTTTATGAAGGGGAAGTCATGTTTGACAAATTTGCTGGAGTTCTTTGAGGAAGTAACATATAGGGTGGATAAAGGGGAACCAGTGGACGTAGTGTATTTAGACTTCCAAAAGGCATTTGACAAGGTGCCACACAAAAGATTATTGTTTAAGATAAAAAATCATGGGACTGGGGGTAATATTCTGGCATGGATAGAGGATTGGCTATCTAACAGAAGGCAGAGAGTTGGGATAAATGGTTCATTCTCAGACTGGCAATCAGTAACTAGTGGTGTTCCGCAGGGGTCGGTGCTGGGTCCCCAACTCTTTACAATCTATATTAACGATTTGGAGGAGGGGACCGAGTGTAACATATCAAAGTTTGCAGATGATACTAAGATGGGAGGGAAAGTAGTGAGTGAGGAGGACATAAAAAACCTGCAAGGGGACATCCACAGGCTAAGTAAGTGGGCAGAGATTTGGCAGATGGAATACAATACTGGAAAGTGTGAGGTTATGCACTTTGGCAGGAAAAATCGTAGAGCAAGTTATTATCTTAATGGCAAGAAACTGGAAAGTACTGAAGTTCAAAGGGATCTGGGGGTCCTGGTGCACGAAACTCAAAAGGTTAGTATGCAGGTGCAGCAAGTGATTAAGAAGGCCAATGGAATGTTGGCTTTCATTGCTAGGGGGATAGAATATAAAAATAGGGAGGTATTGCTTCAGTTGTACAAGCTATTGGTGAGACCGCACCTGGAATACTACGTACAGTTTTGGTGTCCATACTTAAGAAAGGACATACTTGCTCTCGAGTCAGTACAAAGAAGATTCACTCGGTTAATCCCGGGGATGAGGGGATGGACATATGAGGAGAGGTTGAGTAGATTGGGACTCTACTCATTGGAGTTCAGAAGAATGAGAGGCGATCTTATTGAAACATATAAGATTGTGAAGGGGTTGGATCGGGTGGATGCGGGGAGGATGTTCCCGATGATGGGTGAAACTAGAACTAGGGGGCATAGTCTTAGAATAAGGGGCTGCTCTTTCAAAACTGAGATGAGGAGGAACTACTTCACTCAGAGGGTGGTAGGTCCATGGAATATGCTGCCCCAAAAAGCTGTAGAAGCTACATCATTACATAAATTTAAAACAGAAATAGACAGTTTCCTAGAAGTAAAGGGAATTAAGGGTTACGGGGAGCGGGCAGGAACATAAGAACATAAGAAATAGGAGCAGGAGTAGGCCAATCGGCCCCTCGAGCCTGCTCCGCCATTCAATAAGATCATGGCTGATCTGATCCTAACCGCCAATCCACTATCACAGAACCATCTCCTGAATCTAACAGAATTAGACACACAAAATAGGAGCAGGATCAGGCTACATGGCCCCTGGGCCCGCTCCGCTACCCACAGGGCCATGACCGATCCGAACCTAGACTCATGTCCAAATTCCTGCCCGCTCCCCGTAACCCTTAATTCCCTTTACTTCTAGGAAACTGTCTATTTCTGTTTTAAATTTATGTAATGATGTAGCTTCTACAGCTTTTTGGGGCAGCATATTCCATGGACCTACCACACTGAGTGAAGTAGTTCCTCCTCATCTCAGTTTTGAAAGAGCAGCCCCTTATTCTAAGACTATGCCCCCTAGTTCTAGTTTCACCCATCATCGGGAACATCTTCCCCGCATCCACCCGATCCAACCCCTTCACAATCTTATATGTTTCAATAAGATCGCCTCTCATTCTTCTGAACTCCAATGAGCAGAGTCCCAATCTACTCAACCTCTCCTCATATGTCCATCCCCTCATCCCCGGGATTAACCGAGTGAACCTTCTTTGTACTGACTCGAGAGCAAGTATGTCCTTTCTTAAGTATGGACACCAAAACTGTACGCAGTATTCCAGGTGTGGTCTCACCAATACCTTGTACAACTGAAGCAATACCTCCCTATTTTTATATTCTATCCCCCTAGCAATGAAAGCCAACATTCCATTGGCCTTCTTAATCACTTGCTGCACCTGCATACTAACCTTTTGAGTTTCGTGCACCAGGACCCCCAGATCCCTTTGTACTTCAGTACTTTCCAGTTTCTTGCCATTAAGATAATAACTTGCTCTACGATTTTTCCTGCCAAAGTGCATAACCTCACACTTTCCAGTATTGTATTCCATCTGCCAAATCTCTGCCCACTTACTTAGCCTGTGGATGTCCCCTTGCAGGTTTTTTATGTCCTCCTCACTCACTACTTTCCCTCCCATCTTAGTATCATCTGCAAACTTTGATATGTTACACTCGGTCCCCTCCTCCAAATCGTTAATATAGATTGTAAAGAGTTGGGGACCCAGCACCGACCCCTGCGGAACACCACTAGTTACTGATTGCCAGTCTGAGAATGAACCATTTATCCCAACTCTCTGCCTTCTGTTAGATAGCCAATCCTCTATCCATGCCAGAATATTACCCCCAATCCCATGATTTTTTATCTTAAGCAATAATCTTTTGTGTGGCACCTTGTCAAATGCCTTTTGGAAGTCTAAATACACTACGTCCACTGGTTCTCCTTTATCCACCCTGTACGTTACTTCCTCAAAAGAACTCCAGCAAATTTGTCAAACATGACTTCCCCTTCATAAAACCATGCTGACTTTGTCCTATTAAATTATGATTATCCAAATGTCCTGTTACTGTCTCCTTAATAATGGACTCCAAAATTTTACCTACCACAGATGTTAGGCTAACCGGTCTATAGTTTCCATCCTTCTGTCTACTGCACTTTTTAAATAAGGGTGTTACATTAGCAGTTTTCCAGTCTGCCAGGACCTTTGCCGAGTCCAGGGAGTTTTGGAAAATTATTACCAATGCATCCACAATCCCTACCGCCACTTCCCTCAAGACCCTAGGATGTAAGCCATCAGGTCCAGGTTATTTATCCGCCTTGAGTCCCATTATTTTACCGAGTACCACTTCCTTAGTGATTTTGATCGTGTTTAGCTCCTCCCCCCCATAGCCCCCTGTTTGTCCAGTGTTGGGATATTCTTAGTGTCCTCTACTGTAAAGACTGATACAAAATATTCATTTAGTGTTTTTGCCATCTCCATATTTCCCACCATTAATTTCCCGGTCTCATCCTCTAAGGGACCAACATTTACTTTAGCCACCCTTTTTCTTTTTATATAACTTTGGACATGAGTCTAGGTTCGGATCGGTCATGGCCCTGTGGGTAGCGGAGCGGGCCCAGGGGCCGTGTAGCCTGATCCTGCTCCTATTTCGTGTGTCTAATTCTGTTAGATTCAGGAGATGGTTCTGTGATAGTAGATTGGCGGTTAGGATCAGATCAGCCATGATCTTATTGAATGGCGGAGCAGGCTCGAGGGGCCGATTGGCCTACTCCTGCTCCTATTTCTTATGTTCTTATGTTCTTAGAGGCTGGTATAGTGGCAGGGTCTGCATAGGGTGAGGCACCGGGGACGAGTGGGCTGCAACAAGGCCAGGGGGAAAGGGTAGCTCAGGGGCCAGCTCCCTGGAGGGTGAGTTCTGCTGCACAGGACTCAGGTGAGGACCTCGATGGGGAGGTCTTTAGAAGAAGGCTGATGGGCATGCACACAGAGGTGATAGGTGCAATGGCAAGGGTGCCCGAGAGCCTCTTGGCAATGATAAGGAGTGTAGAGGAGTCCACCTCCAACATTGCACAAGGTTCTGCGCACACCAGGGAGCCCATCATTTCTAGTCTGTAAAGGATGGTAGACTCCCAGAGAGACTGTGGCGACCCAGACCTGATGCCGCATGTGATGGGCGATCTGGCAGCTTCCATTGCAGCACAGATGGAAGCGACACAATGTCTTAGTGCTGAAATGTAGTCTATGCTTGGTGGCATCCAATCTCCTGTTGAGAGCCCTGATGGCCATCCTCCTTCCTCTGGCCACGTGTTCCACTCTTTCTCGCTGCTTCTGCTCCCTCCGCTGTAGATCCTGGAGGGCCAGGTCGACTACCAATACAGCCCCCATTAATGTAAGCCAACTGTAGCGGTTTGATTTTTTTTATAGAATAAATGTGACTACTTTTTAGTTACTGCAACACTCCTGATACAAAATAACCTTTAAATGACTGAATTAAACTATTGCACAATGTCAAACTGACAAGAAAGCACTGAAACGCCACTCAGTTGGCAGCTGCAACTCATCACTCACGATACCTTTAAATAACATCCCTGGAGCTGGCTTCCGCCTGCTTCACGCCAGCTCTCCCTGTCGATGTTTGGTCGAGTCGCTACGGTAGGTGGCGGCAATCAATTTTGCAGGTCAGGCGGCCAGCGAGCGTTGCATGCTCACTGATGTCACGATCTACCTGGCGTCGAAGTCCCCGGTGGTACCTTGTACCGGCAGCGTAATGGCGGGGGGGGGGGGGTCGGATTTGCTGTGCGTTGCTGGATTTGCCTCATCCCGGCGCTACTGCATCAGCGCCCTGTTAGTGCCGGCTGCTGGAGCTAATGGGAGGTGCTAAGGAACTGAATTACCCCCCCCCCCCCCACCACTGTAGAATCCTGATATAACAATATCCCTCTTATAAGAACTTGTTTATTGGGAACATACGTGCCCAAATATTTATACAGGGCCGGCAAGAGAGCGGGGCGGGGGGAAGATTTTCGGAAGGGAAACCCGGAAGCATTGGTTTCCCGCACGTCCTGCCAAAATTAACCACAGGATGTCTTTTAAATGTTTTCAACAAGCTTCCCACCTGACGGCCATCCCGGGTAGGGGAATGTCAGGTAAGTCTGACAGCAGAGGATGCGGTGATCAAACATCACGGTGGGGTGAATCGGGCATCGGAGGTGGTGGTGGTGCTCAGACATCGAGGGGCTGAATCGGGCATCGCGGGTGGTGGCGATGTTCAGACATCGAGGGGGTGAATCGTGCATCGCGGGTGGTGGCGATGTTCAGACATCGAGGGGGTGAATCGGGCATCGCGGGGGTTTGGCCGAGCATGAAGGTAAGCTTGTTGGGCCTGGGGGAAATGCTTCTCCTCTTGGCCCATATGCAGTGCAATAAAGGCAGTTACCTCATGGATCCGGCACTTCTCAGCTCCTTTTACCTGCCGGGGTTCCCGAGGCTTGTGCATCCCAGCCTCCATGTGTTAAAAATAAAAATTCAATTAAAATAGATGCATACAGCCTCCTTTAAAGATTTTAGTGACCGACCCACCTCCTGAAAGTGGATTGGTCGCCCGCCCAACGACCCGCCTCCGCTAAAACCGAAAGTGGGCGGGGTGGAGGCGGGTTGGGGTTGCGATTAGAATTAAAACATTTTCATCTTCCCACCTGCCCCCAACACTCCTGTCGTTGGAGGTTCAAATTCCCCCCCCCCCCCACCATGATGTTTTACATCACTATTGAAATACCATTGCTATCAGACTGATCATCCAGAGTAAATGCAACTTGGACTACTGACACTGAGGATGGCCATTCAAGGTTTTTCTTTGAGGGGTTGGGGTTGGAGGGGGGGTAGCATTATCTTTGTCGGCCCCAAAATTAAACTATCAGTTAACCGTACTGTTTAGGGAGGACAAAACAATTTGATGGGAAAATCTCCCTCAAATTTGACCACTAGAAGCTAGATGCATTACTACCTATCTGACATCTGCTGGTTGGTTATACCCAGACTAGACTGCCAGCATCAAATGGCTACAGTAAGTCGCCAGGGAAGAATATGTGAATATAATTAAAATATACCTTAAGTCTTGTCCTCGAGCCAGACATTAAAAGGTATCTGAGGAAAAACGTCTGACAGAACATTAAAAATGTATATTAAATATTTTGCCCTCAAGCACATGCATGCCAGTGTCTGGAATTAGAAATTGCCATTGCATATGTACACTGCCACTTTAATTTCAAAGAGAAATATAAAATTCCATGTCTTCTGTTTTCTTTCAAATGCAGTCCAATTCAACAAGCTTTCCAAAATTTTGTTCTTAATTTACTTTTCACGCATCTCTAACCATCGTCTCATTCTTCAGCTTCATCATCATTATCACTATCACCAGGATGGTCTTCAGATGCTTCAAGACTTTGTTTTTTTACAGTTAGCCATTTGCTGCCATTTACAGCAACACCTCTTCTGCAATGAACAGATTGCTATAATTTCATCATTAACGATCTAAGGTAAATGATCCCAGGGGGTGGATGCTTTCTATAACAATGTTAAAAGATTTGAGAGAGCCAGAACATAACTGTAACACTTGTATTTGATAGCTGAGGCTTTCATGCTATGTACATTGGAATCCTAAAACTTGTGATAAGCAATAGAATTGCTTACAAGCAGTTTTATATATAACGTCACTTACGTTAATTGCTAATATTTGATGGTTTTCAGTTCATTCTCCACACAAACATACTTTACATTGCCTCTATCACCAAAGAAAGACTTGCATTTATATAGTGCCTTTCACAACCACCGGATGTCTCAAATCACTTTACAGCCAATGAAGTACTTTTGAAGTGGAGTCACTGTTGTAATGTGGGAAACGCAGCAGCTCGTTTGCGCACAGCAAGCTCCCACAAACAGCAATGCAATAATAACCAGATAATTTGTTTTTGATATGTTGGTTGAGGGATAAATATTGGCCAGGACACTGGGGATAACTCCCCTGCTCTTCTTCGAAATAGTGCCATGGGATCTTTTATATCCACTTGAGAGATCAGATGGGGCCTCGGTTTAATGTCTCATCTGAAAGACGGCACCTCCTGACAGTGTAGCACTCCCTCAGCATGCACTGGGGTGTCAGCCTAGCTTTATGTGCTTGAGTCCCTGGAGTGGGACTCGAACCCACAACCTTCTGACTCAGAGGCGACCACTGAGCCACGGCTGACACACTCTGGTGCACTTGACCAAGAAGGACAAAAGCAGCAGAATGTTGGGAAAGACCTCACTTCCAAGTTTTCCTTCAAGTCACACACTATCCTAACTTGGACATATTCTGCCATTTCTTCAAAACTCAATAATTTCCCTACTTAACACCACTGTAGGAGCACCATCAGCATAAGGACTGCGGCAGTTCAAAGAGTAGGCCCACCACCACCTTCTCAGGGTAATTAAAGATGGTCAAAAAATGGGGCCTTGCCAGCATCCTGAGATGAATTTTTTTTTTTTAAAAGGTAGCTAGATCATTGAACAAAGGAACATATGTACAGGAGTAGGCCATTCAGTCCCTCGAGCCTGTTCCGCCATTCCACTAGATCATAGCTGATTTGTATCTTAACTCCATCTACCTGCCTTGGTTCCGTACCCCTTAATACCCTTGTCTAACAAAAATCTATTAAACTCAGATTTGAAATTTTCAATTGACTTAGTCTCAACAGCTTTTTAGGGGAAGAGAGTTCCCGATTTCCCCTACCCTTTGTGTGAAGAAGTGCTTCCTGACATCACCCCTGAATGGCCTCGTTTTAATTTTAAGCTTTTGCCCCCTTGTTCTGGACTCCCCCCACCAGAGGAAATAGTTTCTCTCTCTCTACCCTATCACATCCTTTAATCATCTAAACACCTCGATTAGCTCACCCCTTAATCTTCTATATTCAAGGGAATACAAGCCTAGTCTATGCAAACGGTCCTCATAATTTAACCCTTTTAGCCCTGGTATCGTTCTGCTGAATCTGCGCTGCTTCCCCTCCAAGGCCAATATATCCTTCCTGAAATGCGGTGTCCAGAACTGAACACAGTGCTCCAGATAGGGTCTAACCAGAGCTCTGTACAGCTGGAACATAACCACCTCACCTTTGTATTCCAGCCCTCTTGAGATTCCGTTAGCCTTTTTTTATGTTATTTTGGTACCTGTCCACTAGCTTTCAGTGATATCTGTACGTGGACCCCTAAATCTCTCTGCTAATCCACAGTTTCAAGCTTCTCCCCATTTAGAAAATGCTCTGGTTTTGTTGAAAACATGGGCCTAGAAATTCAGTGGCCTGCGCCACCAGTTAGCGCCCAAAGAGGGCACTGTGGCTTTTGCGCCACTGGCCACACCTACCGCGATATTTAGCGGGGCGCTAATGGCGGCGTTAGCCTGTAGCGCTTCGCCGCCACCGATGACGACATCGGTGTGCACAGCGCCCCGCTACCGCCCCAATGACCATATTTGGTCGCGCCCGCCTCTTCAGCGCCGGCCGCAAATAGCGACCGGTACACAGGGGCCTACCTGTGGCGGTAGTGGCGCTAGTTAAGGTGGAGGTGTGGCCAGCTGCTTTTTCGGCGGCCGCCTGCCCGCACCTCCGTCCCCGGCCTCCTACACCCGCCCCCCCCCCCCCCGGCGGCATTGCCGGCTGTTTCCCGAGAGCCCGGCACTTCTCCTTGGTGCCGGGCTCATTTGCCGGCACTCGCGAGCGGGGATCGCGCTGTTGCAGGCACCTCCCCCTTAACAGTGGGAGGAAGGCCTGCAGTACCGCAGTGTGCCGTGCCGCAGTGTGTGGCGCTGCGGCCCTTAGCGCGCCGATATTCAGTTTCAGCGCCTCAAGCGGGGCGCGGGAAGCCTCGTTTAGCGGCCCGCTTCCATTTGGGGCACAGAAACTGAATATCCGGATGGCGCAAATGGCTCCGCGCGCAGCGGTAATTCCGGCGCCCAGGCGAGCTTGGCGCCCCAAACTGAATTTTTAGCCCATGGTCTTTGGAGGACTGTTGAAATAAAATAGAGTCATGTCAAGTGAAGGATTTGAGGTGTTACAAATCACATGGTGCGCTCAATCTGTAGAATTGTTACTATTGTTACAGAAAAAGAAAATCACATATCTTCTAGCTAAGAGATATTCCATATTTACCTGCTGCTAAGTGGCTTGCCCGTAGCATGGCCACTTTAATTTAGTTACTGTTTGTTGGGAGCAGCCTGTCCATATGTATATTTTCAGGCACAGGTATAGATGCCACTGCAAAGCCAGATGAGTCAGGTCCACAGTCCAATGAGTGGTAGATGCAGAGTCTGCTGGTGTTAAAAATAATTAATATTGATCAGTGGGCCATCAATTGGTTACAGCCATCCATGATCTTTCCAATTGTCCCATAAGGAAGTCCTTGGCTGTGTCCGGAAAGAGTGGCAGATTGGTGCCTGGTACCTTTGAATGCTATTTTTAATTTAAAAGTCTGTAGGCAGAAGCTGCCTGAAGTTGCAAATAAGGATGATGCATTTTTGCTTGTTTGGCACATACAGTATCTTCTGTCTGTATCAATGCAGAGGCAAAGAACTACACCAGTGGTCATTTCATGTAAAACCTCTCATTATTGAAGCCCGGTACAGGGTAGTGTGTGGACTTTTATTGTTTTGAGACAAGTTTAAAGTACTGGAAAGAAATCAATTTTTTTTTGCGGTATTGCTATGTTGTTGATTCTGGTTAATATTACTTCTTAAAAATACAAATTTGTTCTTTTTAATAAAAGATATACGGTCTGTCAGATTGCTATCAGTTATAGATATTATGGTGATTTGTCTGTTGTGTTCACGTTTCCTACATTACAACAGTGACTACATGTCAAAACTTAATTGACAGTAAAGTTCTTTGGGATTTCCTACGGTCATGAAAGGTGCTGTATAAATGCAAGTTCCTTCCTTCTGCCCTTGATCAGGACCTAACTTATGTCTTACACGTGATTCTTGAACCACTTACTAGGAAAGAGCAGCTGATTTCCCGTGATTTGTTGTCTTTGGATCACCTTCTCCTAGATTGGTTGCAACCAAGGCTAAAGAGCTCCACCTACCCTTTAAGGTGGGGTGTCCCCCGCACCAAATAGATGCAAGTACCCCTGTTGGATGCCAAGCCAGTGTTGGGAGCCAACTCTTCCAGTCCCTGCTTGCCAGAGCTGTCGGGAGTGGGGTCTGAACTCAACCTTTCTGACTCAGAGGCAGGAATACTACCACTAAACCAATGATCACTCTGTCTGGATGCAGGTATCTCACTTATTTAGAGACCATATTCTAGTTTCCTCACTGGGGCTGCCTGGAATGGGGCTCGAACCCACCACCTATCTGACTCAGAAGCAGGAACGCTGCCACCAAGCCAAAGGTTCACTCTCACATAGTGATAACATGTCTTATTTCCAGTGCATACCTTAACAGTAAAGAGGGATCAGGGTTCACCCTGTGACACATTATTTTAGCTTATTTTACATATAAGGTCCATGTTTTGGATCATTGGGAGTGTGGGCTGCTTGCCTGTGGAATTGGAATTTTGCACTGGCATGAAAAAGGTTATGGAGTGAACTTGAATAATAATAATAGTAACATCGGTGGAATGCACCATCCATCAGGGTTTACCACTGATGTGAATATTCCTAAACCTCCAAGAGTGGGTTAATGAACATTAATGGCCCAGAAATTCCATTCGCAGGCCTCCTGCGGGCGGAGTGCTACGATTTGGAAAAATCCCCGCCTGGACCGGAGGAGCTCCCGGGAGGCACAGAGTTCCGATGCTGGGCCTCTCCAAACTGCCGGTGTGCAGTGCTTGCGTATCCCAGGGGCGCAGGCGGTTCGCAGCGTCCCTGGGCTCATGTGGGCCATGGGGAGTCAATCAGAGCAGGGAATCTCCATTCATAGGTTTGACAGGAAGACCTGTCAAATCTATGAATAGAGATCAGCCCCAAAACGTAAGTAAAACTTCAAATACATTTTTTTTTTAAATCACATTTTTAAAAATGACTATAAATTACATAAATTAACTATTTTAAACAAACATTTAAATTTTTGAAAAAAATAATTAAAGTTTTTAACGGGGCTAAAAATAAACGTACCTTTCTTTAAAATATTTTAAAATGATAAATCAGTGGAAAAATTTTTTTTTTTTTTTTTTAAACTTTCTTCAACTCTTAGCCTGGTAAAAGCAGGCCTTGCGTTTACAGGCGCAAGAATTGTAAGTGTTTTCTGCGGGCAGAGGGTCTCCAAAAAAGGGAACTCTCCGCCCGCAGAGGCCCTGCTCCCTGTCACGAGCTTCCTTGACAGATCGGAAATGCCGGTTTCCAGCGCATGCGCAGTGCATGCCTGAAACCGGCATTTCCGATGTCCCTACGGGTGAGTACACAACGCGTACACACCCGTAGGGATCAGGATTTCTGCCTCATTATATAACAATGTCTTACCATGCTTCCAAATATTCTTGAGCAGCAAAGACAAGACTCAACTACAGAACCTGAGCACATGCAGGACCTTGTAGGTAAATCAGGATTATTTATTTATTTTATTCATTGATGGGATGTGGGCGTCGCTGGCTAGGCCTGCATTTAGTGCCCATCCCTAATTGCCCTTGAGAAGATGGTGGTGAGCCGCCTTCTTGAACCGCTGCAGTCCATATGGTGTAGGTACACCCACAATGCTGTTAGGAAGGGTGTTCCAGGATTTTGGCCCAGCGACAGTGAAGGAACGGCGATACAGGTCCAAGTCAGGATGGTGTGTGGCTTGGAGGGGAGCTTGTAGGTGGTGATGTTCCCATGCGTCTGCTGCCCTTGTCCTTCTAAGTGGTAGAGGTCGCGGGTTTGGAAGGTGCTGTTGAAGGAGCTTTGGCGAGTTGCTGCAGTGCATCTTGTAGATGGTACACACTGCAGCCACAGTGCGCCGGTGGTGGAGGGAGTGAATGTTGAAGGTGGTGGATGGGGTGCCAATCAAGTGGGCTGCTTTATCCTGAATGGTGCCGAGCTTCTTGAGTGTTGTTGGAGCTGCACTCATCCAGGCAAGTGGAGAGTATTCCATCACACTCCTGACTTGTGCCTTGTAGATGGTGGAACTGTTCTTGACTGTTCTTGAGCCAGTGCCATAAGAACTGCACGCTCCACAGCTGGACTAATGAATGTTGAGAGATTTATAACAGTTAAGTGGCTAATTAGCTACTTCAGAAATATTAACGGACCATTGGAAGAAGCGTATCATGATTGGCTGCTGGTATTTTGTTACCACTAATGAAACTGGATTCTGACAAATGCCGCATTTTAAAGCCATGTGTTTCCCATAATGTTGTTAGCAGATTGTAAATCACAGTGAAAAATGGGAGAAAAAAGAATAAAAAACAATGTTTAAAGAGACTACATTATAGGAATGCTGATCATAATTATGCATTAAATCATACTTTGTGGTAATCTGAGTTGCATTTGTAGGAAACACGTGTTAGCAGTGCAGAGGGGTTTTTACATTTTAAATTCAAAGCTAAAATTATCTGCACATCAATTTGTATGAAAAATCTTTATAGCTGCTCGTTTATAGTACTTGGTTGATGATACACGAATCGAAAACATTTATCTGCCAGTCCAACGTTCAATGAATTATGGTGTTCTCTAAGAATTGTGCATATAAAACAACTCCAATCTGAACTGTTGTCATAAATAAGTAGATTTTTATTAGAATTTGCAGGGAATTAAATTATATCTGATTAAAAGGCAACAGTCCCATTAATAGAATAGCAAAATACTGCGGATGCTGGAAATCAGTCCCATTAATAGCGTGTTGGTTAACTGCATGTCCTCAATCAAAATCTGACCCGTCTTATTTGAGTTTACCCCATGAAATGACTTTTATCGATTTTTCTCTTATTTTATAACACGAAACACACCTAAAGTCCACTCTTTAAAAATCTGTAGCCAAGAAATTACTGTAATCAATATTAGTGGATAAATGCTTAATGCATTCCCATGACGATCCTTTGCCTGGTGTTTTTGCAGAGGAGCTGGCCAAGTTACACTGCACTGGAGTTTTATCCAGAGATTTTGTGCTTAAATCTTTTGAGGTGGGACGTGAACCCACATCCTTCTGACTCTGAGGCAAGAGTGCTACCACTGAGCCATGGTGCACACCTATATGATGATGGTATCAACAGTGAGAGCAGAGACACATCTGTTCATAGTCCTGTTGTTTCTGTGATTAGCAAAGCTCAATGCAAACTTAAGCGGAGGCAAAACTAATTTGCCATATACAGGAATGTTGTTCTGTAAGTTATGCTTAAAAGCTGTGGTAACCTAACTGTAAGATGGGCTCCACTTGTTTCCTGAAACCTATGATGGCTGCTCCGAGAAGCTATATCTGCATCACAGCCACTTAACCCTTGATTTAGGTATCAATTGCATTGTGTATTTTAGTTTATCAGGTAAGGTAGGGGATTTCGCAACGAGTGATACAATCTAATGGCTGCAGAGGCCCAAGTTTAAAGTAAAGCTGGAAATTTCCTCACAGCTGCTCCAGCTCTGCGGCCATGACGTCGCCTGAGGTGCAGCGCCAACCCCGTTTAGTCCCGTGAGGTCTCTGACGCGCTTCCCGTGAAGCCAAGGTGGTGGAACGGGAGCAGTTCTGAGGAAATCCTTGGCCTTAAATTTCAGGGCAATGTGAGTTTGGCTTCTCATTCGCGTTGCGCGGCATTGCCTTGATGACACTGCGGTCCACTCTTAGGGAAATAATAAAAGAATCCGTACATGTCAAAATACTGTTGTTGCTTTGATGCTCTTGAAACTCCTTGGCTGTGTGCTTGACTAATCGACTGGAATTTTTTGAGGATGTAACTGGTAGAATAGATAAGGGAGAACCAGTGGTTGTGGTGTATTTGGACTTTCAGAAGGCTTTCGATAAGGTCCTGCATAAGAGATTAGCGTGTAAAGTTAAGGCACATGGGATTGGGGGCAAGGTACTGACTTGGATAGAGAACTGGTTGGCAGACAGGAAGCAAAGAGTTGGAATAAATGGGTCTTTTTCCGAGTGGCAGGCAGTGACTAGTGGGGTACCGCAGGGATCGGTCCTAGGGCCCCAGCTATTCACAATATATATTAATGATCTAGACGAGGGAACTAGATATATCTCCAAGTTTGCAGATGACACA
The DNA here is from genome assembly GCF_052327205.1 of Somniosus microcephalus. NCBI lineage: Eukaryota > Metazoa > Chordata > Chondrichthyes > Squaliformes > Somniosidae > Somniosus > Somniosus microcephalus. Next base: position 10,388,936 of record NC_141000.1, on the reverse strand, counting down.
AAGCTGGGTGAGCGTGCGTGCTGTGAGGAGGGTGCCGAGAAAGTCCAGCATGATTTGGACAGGTTGGGTGATTGGGCAGATGCACGGCAGATGCAGTATAATGTGGATAAATGCAAGGTTATCCACTTTAGTGGCAAAAACAGGAAGGCAGATTATTATCTGAATGGCAATAGATTGGGAGATGGGGAAGTGCAACGAGACCTGGGTGTCCTTGTGCACCAGTCGCTGAAGGTAACTATAGTAATCTGGGATGTTATGATTAAGGTTATCCACCAGGTGGTGCTGTAGCCAATGCTGCTACTAAGGTCAGGGGTTTGCTTCCTGTTAAGGTCAGGGGTTGCTTCCTGCTAAGGTCAGCAAAGGTGCAATGCCTGGATGCAGGCCTGCCTGGTTGTTTCGCACTCATTTAATAAAGTACTCGTATTAATCCTAATACCTCGCCTCTTCGAGTTCCTCGTCTCACTACATGGATTTATCACATTTGGCGACGAGGTAAAACAGGACCCTGAATAAAGAAGAGAAGTCTGCTAGGATGTTTAAACAACAAAATCACAAGCTAAAGTTAGCTACCAGTTGGAAGAGAGCATGGCTGCCACGGTAGGAACGGTCTCCGCTTTTGATATTCAAGCACAAACCTGGGAGGAATACTGTGAGGTGTTGGGTTATTTCTTCGAAGCAAATGAAATAAATGATGCCGGAAAAAGGAAAGCCATTCTGCTTAGTTCAGTGGGAAGCCAAACCTACAGTTTGATGAGCAATCTCCTCAGTCCTGAAAAACCTGGAGACAAATCATTTGTTGAATTAGTGGCCTTGCTAAAAGAACATTTCAACCCTAAGCCTAGTGAGATTGTACAGCGGTTCAAGTTTAATTCAAGGAACAGAAAAGAGGAAGAGAGTGTAATGGACTATGTAGCAGTGTTCCGTAAATTAGCACACGATTGCAATTATGGGAACAACCTGAAGGAAATACTGCGAGATAGGCTAGTTTGCGGAATAATGGACGACCGAATGCAGCGTAGATTATTATCCGAGACTGGGCTTACTTATGAAAAAGCATTGGAACTTGCTCAAGCCATAGAGACAGTGAACTGAGATGTAAAAAAAATACAGGATTCAGACAGGGCTAATGCTAAGCAAGTTGCAGGTCAGGTTGTTGTGCACAAGTTGAACAGGCGTCAGAAACCACAACGTGAGCATGTGAAGGCATGTTATAGATGCAAGGGTGATCACCTGGCGAGTGAATGCCGGTTTCTGGAGGAAAAGTGCTACAAGTGTGGGAAACAGGAAGAAGAGGACATGTTCATAATGTATAGCATGTTAGAGAACATTCCAAAAGTGGCTCCTATCACATTGCAACTGACAGTAAATGACTCTAAGGTGAACTTTGAAGTGGATACAGGGTGCGGCGTGACCATAATGAACAAGGCAGAGTACTCAAAATTGTGGAACCGTGCAAAAGTTCCAGAGTTAAAGCCTTGCTCCCTGCATCTTAAAACATATACAGGTGAACGAGTAGCGACATTAGGTACAGCTAAGGTAACTGTGCAACACAGGGACACAGTGGAACAGCTACCTGTAGTTATAGTATCGGGTACCGGACCAAACCGGTTAGGTCGGGGCTGGATAAAAGAACTTAAATTAGACTGGGGAGCAGTACATCAAATAGATGTGGGCAAACAGTTGACATTGCAAGAAGTGTTGAGGGAACACGAGAATGAGTTCAAGGAGGAACTTGGCACATTTAATGGCCCCCCAGCTAAGATTTATGTAGACAAGGAGGCACCGCCAAGGTTTTTTAAACAACGACCTATGCCTTATGCCATGAAGCCAAAGGTAGAGGCTGAGCTTGACCTTCTATTGAGAGAGAACATACTGGAGCCAGTGAAATGTTTGGAATGGGCAGCTCCCACAGTACCTGTTTTAAAACCGGAAAATTCGGTAAGACTCTGTGGAGACTATAAATTGACAGTCAATCGGGTGTCCAAACTAGAGCAGTATCCTATTCCCAAAACAGAGGATTTCTTTGCAAACCTGGCTGGAGGAAAGAAATTCACAAAGTTGGATATGAGTCATGCCTACTTGCAGATTACACTGGATGACGAATCAAAGAAGTATGTCACCATAAGTACACACAAGGGCTTGTTTACATATAACCGCTTACCGTTTGGTGTCTCATCTAGTCCAGTTATCTTCCAGAGGACAATCGAAGGTGTACTGCAAGGGATTCCACATGTTTCCATCTATCTGGATGACATTCTGGTGACGGGAAGAACCAACCAGGAGCATCTGAGCACTCTGAGAGAGGTACTACAGAGATTGGAGAGGGCAGGGTTCCGGCTCAAGAGGAGTAAGTGCACTTTCCTGGGGAATGAGGCAGTGTTCCTGGGACACAGAGTGGACGCCACCAGGCTCCATCCACTCAAGGCACTGCAGGACACCCCTGCTCCTACAAATGTGGCTGAGTTAAAAGCTTACCTGGGACTGCTGAACTATTATAACAGGTTTTTACCAAACTTGTCAACTGTGTTAGCACCTCTTCACAAACTACTGCACAAGGAGACACAGTGGCAGTGGGGAGAGGAGCAGGGGGTTTCATTTGAACAGTCCAAGAAACTGATGCTGTCGTCGGATGTGCTGGTTCACTACAATGCAGAGAAAGACATCATTCTCTCTTGTGATGCTTCACCTTACGGGGTGGGGGCAGTTCTTTTACACTGCATGGAAGATGGAACTGAAAGACCAATAGGGTTTATGTCCTGAACTCTAACACCAGCGGAAAAAAACTATTCCCAGTTAGACAAAGAGGGGTTAGCAGTAATGTTTGGGTTACAGAGGTTCCACAAGTACATATATGGCAGGAAGTTCACCATATGCACCGATCATAAACCTCCTCTCTTTTTTCAATGAAATGAAAGCAGTTCCACAGATGGTGTCACCCCGGATCCAGAGGTGGGCCGTGACGTTGAGGGCATATGAGTATGTCATTGTCTACAAGGCGGGCAAGTACCATGGGAACGCAGATGCCTTGAGCCGTCTTCCACTGCCAGACACACCTATCCATGCAGCTCCAGAGGACAGAGTTTTGATGTTGGAGGACACTGACATGGCACTTCTGACTGCAGAGCAAGTAAGAACATGGACAGGTAAAGATCCCATACTGTCTAGAGTTCAAGAATATGTGGTGAGGGGATGGCCACAGCATCCGGAAGGGGCTGACTTCATACCCTACAGTGTCAGGAAAACAGAGCTGAGTATGCAGGATGGTTGCGTGTTGTGGGGAGCATGAGTGATTATTCCACAGCCAGCACGACAGTCTATCCTAGAGCAACTACATCAGTGTCATCCTGGGGTCTCGCGTATGAAAGCCTTGGCTAGGAGTTACTTGTGGTGGCCAAAGCTAGATGAGGAGATAGAATATCTAGTCAAGACATGCAGCACTTGTCAGGAACACCGGAAGGCACCAGCAGCGGCCCCTCTCCACCCCTGGGAGTGGCTGGATAAACCATGGAGAAGATTGCACTTAGATTATGCAGGTCCATTCATGGGGAAGATGTTCCTCATAATCATTGATGCACATTCCAAATGGATGGATGTTTATCCTGTAAATTCTGCTTCCGCCACTATGACTATGGACTGCCTGCGTCAGAGCTTCAGTAATCAAGGGCTACTGGAGATCGTGGTGAGTGACAATGCCACTTGTTTTGTGAGTACAGAGACAAAAGAGTTCTTGAGAAAAAATGGCATAGTGCAGGTGGCCTTGGCTCCATATCATCCGTCCTTAAATGGACTTGCGGAGAGAGCCGTACAAACATTTAAAGAGATGATGAAAAAAAGTGCAGAAGGGAGTTTAGCAGCCAAAGTGTCACGGGTTCTGTTCAGCTACAGAATAACACCTCAATCCACCACAGGACTCTCTCCTGCTCAGATGTTATTAGGTCATAGACTACGCTCCACTCTTGACCTTGTCCACCCAGACCTAAAAAGGAAAACGGAAAACAGACAAAACAAACAAAAAGAGAACCATGACAAAAGAACAAAGAGCCGAAGTTTTGGAGAAGGAGATGCGGTCCTTACCAGCAATTTCAGTTATGGGCCAAAGAGGATTCCTGGCTTCATAGACTCGATGACAGGTCCAGTATCATACAAGGTCATGTTGGGAGATGGTAGGGTAGTACGCAGACATGTAGATCAGATACTTACCAGACAAGGGGAAATTGAAATGAAGGTTCCAGATACAATGGCTGAGGACAGGTTTTCCCCCAGTTATCCAAGTGCATCTGTGGTGCCACCACCAGGGACAGAGACAATTCCACAGGAACCCATTCGTCAAGAGGAAACCATCATTGCAGAGTCAGATACTCCGAGCACTGCTCAGGAGCAGATGGTGGCTTCACCACAAACAAGCAGGGATTGTACTGTCAGACATTCACAAAGGACTCGCAAGTCACCAGAGAGATTGATACTGACCTGTTAGATTTGTCAAGTATGGAACATGGTGAATGGAGACTTCTTATGTGACCCTTAGGAATGGTTGTTTGTTAAGAAATTCATACTGAGATCTTAAGGGAGGAGGGATATAGTAATCTGGGATGTTATGACTAAGGTTATCCACCAGGTGGTGCTGTAGCCAATGCTGCTGCTAAGGTCAGGGGTTGCTTCCTGCTAAGGTCAGCAAAGGTGCAATGCCTGGATGCAGGCCTGCCTGGTTGTTTCTCAGTCGTTTAATAAAGTACTCGTATTAATCCTAATACCTCGCCTCTTCGAGTTCCTTGTCTCACTACATGGATTTATCACAGTAAGCATGCAGGTGCAGCAGGCGGTTAAGAAGGCAAATGGTATGTTGGCCTTCGTAGCGAGAGGGTTCGAGTACAGGAACAAGGATGTCTTGCTGCAGTTGTACAGGGCCTTGTGAGACCACACCTTGAGTATTGTGTGCAGTTTTGGTTGCCTTATCTGAGGAAGGATGTTCTTGCCATGGAGGGAGTGCAGCAAAGATTCACCAGACTGATACCTGGGATGGCAGGAATGACGTATGAGGAGAGATTGGGTCGATTGGGCTTATACTCGCTGGAGTTTAGAAGAATGAGAGGGGATCTCATTGAAACTTATAAAATTCTAACAGGACTAGACAGACTAGATGCAGGAAGGATGTTCCCGATGGTGGGGGAGTCCAGAACCAGGGGTCACAGTCTAATGATAAGGGGTAAGCCATTTAGGACAGGGATGAGGAGGAATTTCTTCACCCAGAGAGTGGCGAACCTGTGGAATTCTCTACCACAGAAGGCAGTTGACACCAATTCATTAAATATATTCAAGAAGGAGTTAGATATATTTCTTAAGGCTAAAGGGATCAAGGGATATGGGGAGAAGGCAGGGACAGGGTACTGAATTTGGATGATCAGCCATGATCTCATTGAATGGCGGAGCAGGCTCGAGGGGCTGAATGGCCGACTCCTGCTCCTATCTTCTATGTTTCTATGTTTTTGTGGCTTTTGCTTTGATGTTTTCAGCCCAGCAGATTGATGTAGCGGCATCACACCCTCCTGATGTGACTTACGTCCTGTATCAAACTGGCTCACTTAGCATTCATCAGACAAATGTAATCCTAACTGTCCCTATTAAGCATTCTTCTTGCCAAACCTATCCCCTTCCATGAGCACAATGAAATCTGTCTGATGACAATGATGGGGCACTTAATAAAATGGAGCCATTGAGAAGAGTTTTGTTCCTTAAATATGATATATTACATTTAAAAAGAGCACATTTAGATGACCACAATCTGCTCGAGAAGTTACTGTGATAGCCTTCCTTGGAGCCAGACTTGAGATGTTTGAAGTCGGAGGTAAGCAAGTGCTTGTGTTCAAACCCAGCGTCATTTTAGCGAATGCTTCTTTATATAAAATGGCTGGACAAAATGAACAGAAAATGCTGTGCAAGTTTGATTCCTTTTTACCTTATGTCCTGCCTACATAGATCAACAAAAGGAATACTGTCCTTCGAAATATAAGTACAGTACCATATTATCAAAAAGCCATTATGTGCTGTGTAAATGGTCCGTTTTGTTCTCGCTGGAGAATGCAATCTCAAATGAAAATCAGGGTGTCACAGTTATGCATTCTAAAGGGTTTTTGCTGAGATTTGCAAAGATCTGCTGTATTTCAGATCAGGACAATGAGGCTTTTTAAGTAGTTAAGGGCTCTTTGTTTTCAGAGGAAATGCAAATATAAAGATTTCATTTAATATATTCTCCAAAGTTATGCTGTTAAAGTGTCAGAAATCATTGCCAGTACAATACTGAAAGTATGTATGAGGCAGCAAAAGTGAAGATGCTGAATATATAATTCATGAAACCAGGCCTAATGTTTTTGGTGCTATGCAGCAGCTTTATTTTTAAGACATTGGTCCTATTAAACAAGTTGACCTCAGATTTTACTTAAATACCAATTAAATATACAGTTCACAATGACTGAGAATGTATGCGTGGCCTTCAGTGTGTGAGGGTCTGGTGTGTCACAATGGCATTGGGCGTGGGTCAGACTGAGAATGCAACCGGAGGATTTTTGACATTCACAATCTTTTACTTAGAAGGAGTAGGAAGAGACAAACTGAAAACTGTAGCTGAAGAATATAAAATGGTAGCAAGACTGACGAAATTTTAAATTTGAAATGTTCCGGCTTTTTTGTGTGTTGCAATTCAGGGTGCACAGATGGCGGGATTCGATTTACCTCATCCATCTCAGTGGAGTCCTGGCAATGATTTCTCCTTCATGGTATCTGTGGCTGAAACAAGGATGGGTTGCACTATTTGAAAAAACATGGATTTCCTGTTTATTATTTTCGGACCTGATCATGTAGTTGGAGGATGGGCTGGTGGAATTTGATCCCTGGCAGCATAGTGGAGAGGGGTCCAATGCATTCCTACTCCTCAGGGGCCCACACAACTGATCTGGGCTGATGCTGCCCCAGCACCCCTACGCTCTGCAATCACGACCCCCCCCCCCCTACACACACACACCACCCACAACTTACTTTGCTTACGGCTGACTCAGCCCGATCTCGAGGCCTCAATCTGGCGAGCTGCCTGTTTGGTGTCCCACAGCTCGCCTGCCAAATTTAACTGATGCCGGGCCCTCTTTGCCTCCACAACAGGTGGCCAACCGAGAGTTAACATTGACCCCTGGGTGTAAGACAAGAAGTCTGATTGAACAGAGGCAGTGGTGGGTTCGAGAGAGGTGTGCACATGGAAGTTGTTCCCATGCCTGCAGACGATGTCACCAAAGAGCAGTATGTAGATGAGGAAGTCAAAGACAGACCCTTGAGCCCTTGAGGAACTCCCAAGGTTGATGGTGCAGGGGTGGGAAGAGAAGTCATTGATAGAGATGCTATGGCTACTGTTGAGTAGATAAGAGTAACTCTTTTCTGGGATATAAAAGTATCTGATTCTGCCTGAATCAGGAGTCAATCTAAAGAACTAGTCTGAAACTCAGACAATCAATCAGTAACAGTCAGCACGATATTCCTAAAAAAAAGAAACGTGTCTATTTGAAAGTTATTTACAAAGAATTAGCTCTTATGTTGCGATCTTATTATTTTGTCCACTTGAGGAACTAGGTGGAAAGTTGTCCATGGTGAACATGTAACTATATTATAGGACTGTTATTTCTGTGCTTCTCCATCTTTTGTAAGATACATTGTCTTGATATTTTAGTTTATACAAGGTCTGATGTGATGTTTTGCTACTTTCAAAGAGTGGAGTCAGCAATTTCCAGACAGGGCTTTTCGATCATTGCCCAGGTGCGTTACCAAAAGCTTACATACATTTCAAGGCAAGGATTAACACACTCGAAGATGTAAGAAGCTGGGATTCACCCATGAGAGTGATCTAAGATATGAGAATCAAAATAATGTAGGGTACCAAGGTTCGGAAAGACCCAGACATGTAACACTATATTTTGAATGGCTGGAATTGGAAATGTAATGAGCTAGCTATTGAGTAACTAGGATTGGAAAAACAACCACCTATTTTTTTTGAGCAAGTGGAATTAGAATCATAACTTGCTGGTCTTTCAATGGCTGGGGTTGGAAATGTAGTTGGTTAGCTAGCAAATTACTGACTCAATGTGGGAATGTAATTGGCTCGTATTTCATTCATTGAGCTTGGAAATGTAGCTTGATTGAATGAAAATGCTTTACTGGTATTTGATTGAGTGGACTGGAAAAATATCTGGTTAGCACCAAGAACACACCTGGTCTGCGCTTCACAGGCCAGAATGGGGAACATACCTAGCTGGTGCTTGAGTGCTTGAACAATCAATAGCACAGACAAAAGACACTATTTTGCTACTGGATTTAATAAACCTGCCACAGGACTTTCCAATATAGAGATCTGCCACAGCTTATACTGAGGGTTAGTTATTTCATGCACCACATAGAATGTACTAAAATTCTTACACCTGCCCGCACTTCTTGTCTGCAAAACTATACTTCCCGTTGTCACGTTTTTGTCAAACTTTTGTGTCAACTTAATCCACGATAAATTCCTGTGTCCACGTGTGTAATGGGAATTCCCTCAGTAACCTTGCTGTGCTGTAACTACAGCCTCCCACCCGTGGTGGTTTGGGGGTGCCTCAGTTTTGTGTCTCCCAGCTTCTCAGTCCTTACTGCAGGGACATTCCTTTGCTCCAACCACTGTACTTCTCTAGTTCCAAAATTGCCCTAAGTTTTGCTACTTAACTATAAGTAATATCAAGTCAAAGTATTATATAAAAATAAGGACAGAATGTATGGCTTGAACATGCCTTCCAACTGCACTTAACCCAAAGACACAAGACTCCCTGTGTGCAACTCCACAGACATTTGATCAGGAAAGTATTAAATTATTTTTCCAACATATGCAGGTATTTTTCCTTGGGCTAGATCAACAGGGGATCTAATCAGGGTGTTTATTTATATCAGCATGATCGGGTTCTATCACCCAGAAACCTAGATCGGCACCAAGGTCCGGAGGGGCGAGCACATACCATGCTCTGTGATTGGATAAAATAATTAGACAATATGCGAGCAATTGTCTGAAGGTGTGTCTGCCGTAGTTTCACAATGGACAGAGATTTGCAGCTGTGTAACTGGGAGTCTTGGCTAAGTTTGTATGGGAAAGCAGAAAGTCACTGAACATTCAAAAGCCTTTATAAGATTAAAGATTTCTTTGGAAGGAAGGTTGCTGAACATTACTTGTGCAGTGACTACAGAAAATGTGTTTCTCAGGTTTAATAAATATTGGCCCAGAAATTAGGATTGGGTGCTTGCCGCGTGTGCAAGCCCCCGATGTGCACTCACCTAGCGCGCCGACATCTGAAGCCTGGGCCTGCTTGGAATTCCTGTCACTGGCCCGGTTCAGATGTCGGCGCGATGTGCTTGCCTGATCCAGCGGCGTAGTTAGTGCGATGTGCCGGCTGGGATCAGATGAGCACTGTGCAGCCAATCAGGGGAGGGGAAACTTCATTCATGAGTTTGATAGTAAGAACTGTCAAACTCATGAAAAGTACGGGCGCCCAAAAGACTAGTTTAACTTTAAATAAATTTTTTTTAAACATTCCAATAATTAAATAAACTATAAATAACTTTAAAAAAACTATTTTAAACAATTAATCAAATTTTTGACAAAAAAATAATTTTTTTAAAAATCGGGTCTAAAACTACTTACCTTACTGTAAAGTCCTTAAAAACAATAAAGCTGTGGAAAAAATGTTATAATTTTAAGTAACCGACCACTTACCTTAAAGAATGAAGTCTTTATGTCTCCTTTTTATTCGTAAAAAGGAGGCCCTTACACACGCGCAAACCTGTGGGAAAAAAGGAATTTCAGCGCGCACGAGCAGACTCCTGCGCACACGCGTTCGTCCTCTGAACCCCTTGGTTCAGAGGACAGGAAATGCCGGTTTCCCGCGCATGCGCTGTGCATGCTGAAATCCGGCACTTCCAACGGGCCCACGCGTGAGTACCCCGTCCGTACTCACGCGTTGGGACCGGAATTACTGGCCCCACATCTTTAAGCCCATTTCATTCAAAATTGCAAAGGTGCATCTTTGCAAGCCTGACATGTCAGAAAATAATTTAAATTGTTCAGTAATAGCAGGAAGATCTAGCCTGTGTCTGTATTTCCTTATGCAATGTGAGTTGCTTGTTTGGAGGTTCTCTCACTCTTTTGCAGCTTCTCAGCTGGATTGTGTCTCACCATCTTGTGTATTAAGTGATGATTTCTGCAGCATCCTTCAGCCGCATCGTTACCCCGTTGATCGATTGCCAGAAACGAGATATGCCCCTAAAAGGTAGAATGTGTGAACCGGTCTCCCCGGCAGCAGCCAGCTGAGGAATGATAACCTTCTTCTCCTTCTTAGGCAGTCCCTCAGAGCCAATGATGACTTGCTTCCACATTAAAAATGAGTCCTCAGGTGACTGATGAGTCCAATGCGGGACCTACAGTCTCTGTCACAGGTGGGGCAGACGGTGGTTGAAGGGGTGGGTGGGTGGGGTGCTTGGGTTGACGTGCACTCCTTGCGCTGCCTGTGCTTGGCTTCTGCTTGCTCCCGGTGAAGAGACTCGAGGTGTTCGGCGTCTTCCCGGATGCTTCTCCTCCACTTTGTGCGGTCTTGGGCCAGGGATTCCCAGGTGTCGATGGGGATGTTACACTTTTTCAAGGAGGCTTTGAGGGTGTCCTTGAAGCATTTCCTCTGCCCACCTGGGGCTCTCTTGCCGTGCCGGAGCTCAGAGTAGAGTGCTTGTTTTGGGAGTCTCGTGTCGGGCATGCGGACAATGTGACCCGTCCATCGGAGCTGATCAAGCGTAGTCGAAGCTTCGATGCTGGGGATGTTGGCCTGAGCGAGAACACTGAAGTTGGTGTGCCTATCCTGCCAATGGATTTGCAGGATCTTGCGGAGGCAGCATTGGTGGTACCTCTCCAGTGCTTTGAGGTGCCTGCTGTACATGATCCATGTCTCTGAGGCATACAGCAGGGAGGGTATCACTGCTGCTCTGTAGACCATAAGCTTAGTGCTGGGTTTGAGGTCCTGGTCTTCAAACACTCTCTTCCTCAGGCGACCGAAGGCTGCACTGGCACACTGAAGGCGGTGTTGGACTTCGTCATCGACGTCTGCCCTTGTTGACAGTAGGCTCCCGAGGTATGGAAAGTGGTCCACGTTGTCCAAGGCCTTGTCGTGGATTTTGATAATCGGGGGGCAGTACTGTGCGGCGGGGGCAGGCTGGTAGAGGACCTTTGTCTTACGGATGTTTAGTGTAAGGCCCATGCTCTCGTATGCGTCGGTGAAGGTGTTGACGATGGTTTGGATTTCGACCTCCGAGTGAGCGCAGACGCAAGCGTCATCTGCATACTGTAATTCGGCAACAGAGGATGGGACAACCTTGGATCTGGACTGGAGGCGACGGAGGTTGAACAGTTTCCCGTTTGTTCTGTAAGTTAGCTCCACTCCAGTGGGGAGCTTACTGAGGGTGAGATGGAGCATTGCAGCAAGGAAGATCGATAAGAGCGTTGGTGCAATGAGGAATGATAACAATCAACCAGAGGCTATGTGAGGAAAACTGGCTTCTGTCGCACCACAGAGAAGCTGGTGTTTTCACCTCTGGTTAATTCGAAGAGACGGGGGTAAAGCAAAACTGACCCTTTATTAGAGAAACCACCACAGTTGTATGAATATCATTAAAAATCGTGAGGTTGTATTCAACAGCACACAGGCCAAGCAGTGCTGTAGAATATCACTGAACTTCATGTTATTATGAATGCTGCATTCAGCTGCTTCGCACGAATGCCCGTGAAAGGTTATCCTGATTCATTGAATATTAGGAGATAACCTGCTCAAGGAAGAAAAGCTTCACTTTCTGCTTAATACCATCAAGGTTTTCCACATACATCCTAAATTGTACTTCACTCTGTCAGCCAGAGACCTTTACATGGTGATTCCATTAGCAAGCAAGAGGTGTGAATCTGTCGGAAATTTCTGCACTTGATTTCTTGTTTTTTTTTTGTTTTGCTTTTCCCTTTGTTAAAAGAAATCCCGGAAAAAATATATTTGATAATCACTCTCATATTCACACGAACTTGTTCTGATCCTTCGAGTTAAACATAAAATCAGCCAGTACTGTTATCCTGCATCTGTCAAAAAAAAACCACACAATAGGGTAAGGAGCTGATTCCTATTCAGGCATCTTCCGTGAGCCCCTCAGTTACTGATCGGATGAGCTACTGAATGGCAAAAGCTTCTAATGTCGCTGACAGGGTCATTCCAGTTATAATACTGCAGTAATGCTGCCATAGGTTCCGACTGTTACAGCGCTGAGAAGCTCTGATAACACATTGCTGTCTTATTGCTGAGCAGCTCAGGAAGCACATCAGTGATGTAATGGCGAGATGTGTATTAAGATGTCTTTCATTTATATAAGGTGCTTAAAGGATGCGCTAACTGCGGAGCTAACACATTGAAAAATGATAACACTGCGACTTTGTGTGCAACGGCGCTTTTTGTGTTGTGAAGGTAGTCAGCAGTGTTATTGTCGGGCAGAGTGCGAAATCAAGATGAAGCAGTTAAATGGTGTTCGGAAGCTCTAAATGAGATGTTTCTACAGTAATGTTATGGTAATGTATGTCTGGTGTATTGCTGACTTGCTCGGAGAAGGTATTGCTGTTTTATTCCTGATGTGCTACAGCAGAACATTTCTGTTGTAATGCTAATGCTCTGAAATGAATCATGCAGGTACGCAGGTGGCAGACGAGGGAGGATGTTGCTGATGCAATGCTGACCAAGATCTTAAGATAGAACAGGAATGGTGCGATGTTTAGTTAGGACACTGCCGTCGCAGGCCTAGAAATTGGATCGCGCCGCACCCACTTTTCAGGCGTGAAACGGGCGCCTACGGGTCCAATATGGCGGGCAGCACGCGCGCCCTGACCCACGCTGGAAGTGCGCCTCCCACCATCTTGAATCACAGGGGTCCAGGGCGTGCGCCAGATGTATTCAAAAACTTCATTATAATAAAATAAGGGTCCTATGTAGGCTACAGGACTCTGGTCTGTCCCAGCGCCTGACTGTTCACATGATAAACTCACCCAGAATATCAGAGCACTATCACTCGGCAAGGACCCTGCACCAGCCCAATGTAAAGGGCTCATGCCCTCTGAGCAGGTTTGTTGCTGATTTGACTTCGGCTGTTAGTCAACATCTGGGCCTTTTTTATTTTGTTGGCTACTTTCTCTGTTCCACTACTTGTGAGTGCCGGGGAAAACTTTTTACTGTTGCTGGGCTGCCTTGTCTGCCTTGAAAATATTTTAATTTACTCATGGGTTGGTCTGTTAGGCCTGCCCTTGGGGCTGGAGGAAGAACAGGAAACACAAAAGAAGACTGGAGAGAGACAGCAGGAGCAGAGGGAGGAGGAGGTGCCTGCGCAGGAGACCATATCCACAGCGGGTCTTCAAGGAACTTCTTCTTCTTACTTGGAACCGAGGATGACTTGCTTCCACATTAAAAATGAGTTCGCAGGTGACTGATGAGTCCAATGTGGGACCTACAGTCTCTGTCACAGGTGGGGCAGATGGAGGTTGAAGGGGCGGGTGGGTGGGGTGCTTGGGTTGACGTGCGCTCCTTGCGTTGCCTGCGCTTGGCTTCCGCTTGCTCCCGGCGAAGAGACTCGAGGTGTTCGGCACCTTCCCGGATGCTTCTCCTTCACTTTGTGCGATCTTGGGCCAGGGATTCCCAGGTGTCGGTGGGGATGTTACACTTCTTCAAGGAGGCTTTGAGGGTGTCCTTGAAGCGTTTCCTCTGCCCACCTGGGGCTCTCTTGCTGTGCCGGAGCTCCGAGTAGAGCGCTTGTTTTGGGAGTCTCGTATCGGGCATGCGGACAATGTGACCCGTCCATCAGAGCTGATCGAGCGTGGTCAAAGCTTCGATGATGGGGATGTTGGCCTGAGTGCGAACACCGACGTTGGTGCATCTATCCTGCCAATGGAGCACTTTCATTGGCCCAGTAATTCCTGTCACAATGCGTGAGTACGGACGGGGTACTCACGCGTGTGCCAGGAGGAATTGCCGGTTTTAAGCATGCACAGCGCATGCGCTGAAAACCGGCATTTCCTGTCCTCCGACCCAAGGGGTTAAGAGGCTGAACGCATGCGCGGTATTGGGCAGCGCGTGCGACTTGGATTTCCTGTATTTTTACAGATTTGCGCATGTGTAAAGGCCTCCGGTTTTTACGCATTGAAAAACCACACGTAAGTACTTAGTTTTACAGGTAAGTGGTCTTTTAGTACAATTTAGAATTTTTTTTCCCCACAGGTTTATTATTTTTAAAGAATCTACAGTAAGGTAAGTTTAGTTTTAGACCCTATTTTTTAAAAATTTATTTTTTTCAAAAATTTGATTAATTGTTTAAAATAGTTTTTTAAAGTTATTCATAGTTAATTTAATTATTGGGATGCTTTTAAAAATTTTATTTAAAGTTTAAGTAGTGTTTTGGGGTGCCGTACTTTTCATGAGTTTGACAGTCTTTACTATCAAACTTATGAATGAAGTTTCCCCTCCCCTGATTGGCTGAACAGTGCTCACCTGATCCCAGCCGGCACATCGCACTAACTACGCCGCTGGGTCAGGTTAGCACAGCGCGCCGAGATCAGAACCGGGCCACTGACAGGAAATCCACTGCGGGCCAGGTTTCAGATGTCGGCGCGCCGGGTAAGTGCACATCGGGGGCTTGCACGCGCGGCAAGCCCCCGACAGGAATTACTGGGCCATTATATCAACCCGATTGAGGATCAGAGTGTGAGGAGCTTGTGCTTCAACAAGGAGGGTGCAACAGATCTCAGTCACCTGCCCTCAGCTACAATTGGCGCTCCAAACCAGGACTTGCACAACACTACCCATGGCTGTCGAGGTTGTAAAGTCTGTAGGTATTATGGCGAATTAATACACAGACTACAAGAGTAACTTTAACAGGACTTTACTATTCGAAGGTCAGGGCGAATCTGCCCAATAAATCCTGACACAGCACTTATATACCGGTGTGGTCACCGTCGGTATTACAGTATACAGCAGCCAAGATAAAGTAGTGCCACACCTAAAATAGTTCTCTTAAAGGTGAACGGTTACATACAATAGTTCTCTTAAAGGTAGAACAGTTACATACACTACAATCCTCCCTTTTTAGCTTACAACATACTTATTCCCCATTAAACATAACATCATAACATATATCCAACTTCATGTTAAAACAGTTCACAGATGTAGTCTCTGCGGAAACAGTTCACAGATTCAGTCTCTGCGGGAAACAGTTCATAGATTCAGTCTCTGCGGAAAACAGTTCACAGATTCAATCTCGGTGGATGCGCCTTCCGTGCTTCTTGACTCGGTCCTGACAACACCTCAGTGGTGTAGCAGTTCCCTGTGGTGTAGTCGGTTCACGTTGCTGGAGTGACTCATCCAATAGTCCTTCACTGGACTTAACAGCTTGAACTTCCGTCCTTCTGAACCAGCATTGTTGGCTTGTAAAAACTTGAGTACCTTGGGAAGTTTTTCTACTTCCAAACTGATTTGGCTCCGTTCGAAGGGACCCCGTGCGTGATCTAGTAGTGATGATGATGGTCCAGATGATCATCATCTTCTGCTTCGTCTTTTCCTTTTCTGCTTCTTGGAGACTCTCTGGGCTCCACTGTCAGCTGCCAGCTGCATGCACAGTTCCTCCTTCTCATCCTCCTTTTTCCGTAGTAGCGCCACCATCTCCCAATGTTCCTTAGACTTTTTGTGATTCTTCATGGTTTCTGCACTTTGGGAGTTTTCATCACAAGCTGGGCAGAACAGGTCATCGTAATATTCGATGTCGTCCAACAGGTCATGGTAATATTCGGTGTCATCTTGAGCTAGGCCAGTGAGAGGGTCTTCTATTTCCTCCATACCCAGCTGGACATTAGCCAGCTTTTGTTCCAAATCCAGACATCTTTCCTGAAGAGACTTCTTCAGGCGTTCAGCTTCATCCAGCTTTTTCTGGGCTTCCTGCAAGTCTTTTACTAATGACGTCATTTGTGATTTCAATACTTCAACTTCATTCGGAGATTGGTTGATCGGACTATTCAATCCCTCTACTGCAGCAGCTGTTTCAACCTTCTGTTGTTCAACATTGACGTGAGTCAGCGTACTTTTGGCATCCAAGGGTTGCTCTGCTGCCATCTTCTCAGTCTGTGTTGCAACCTCAGCTATTTCAATAACTTTTGGGAGCTCCAAACCCCTCTCCTTTGAAGATTTAAACTCCTGTTCAATTTGTTCCCATTTCAGAGTCTTGTCCTTCAGCATATGAAGGAGTTGGCTGACCGTTAACTCTTCTGACCTCATACGTTTCCCAGTAGCTGCAGGGCTGTTTATAACCTTGCCCTGGGGCTCCTTTGCTGTTTCTACTTCGCCATCATCCGCAGCCTCCACCATTCGAATTTCCCCACTTGAATCGTCCGGTGATGCTGCACCCAACTTCAGTAGGAGCTCGGAGTTCATGGCGACCAAATCAGTCTTTTCTGCCTGCAATCCGCTAACAAGCGCTTTCAGTTGCTGAACCTCTTGCTCCACCAGATTAAAGCACGCACCTTCTGAAACCGAATAAGCTTTGATTCGTTTGGCCTCCTTGCCCCGACGGTTTGTGTGCTCCTGCTCCTTTTTCTCCATCAGCTGTTTCTGTTGTCTTTCCAGGTTCTCCCACTCTGTGTCACAGAACTTTTTCATTGCTTTCATCTCTTGTTCGAGACGGCAACTCAATTGTTCTAATTGCTGTTGTAATTTGAAATGGAGTTGAGTTCGAGCCCGGTGTTCCTCAGAATTGTGCATATCTGTAAACTGGACAGACTCAGAATTCTCTGTCAAACTATGTTGTTGTTGTTCAGTGGAATTCTGTTCTGAAACTTTGTTCTCCTCTGAAGCATAAGCATTTATGCACTCCTTCGCTTTTCCAACCTTAGTCAGCAAGTCCATTTTAAACTTGTCTTTCGCACCTGGGCTGGTCTTATCGTCATCCGTTTCAGAGTCTGAGCTGATTGTCTTCACCGAGTTCTCACTCATTATTGCTTTTAAATAGTGCCATTCCATGTTTATTTCCCAGATCCACTCCCGTCCCAGAAGTGGTGGACCTCCCTCAGGTAGTACATATAAATACATTCCTTGGTGTTCTTTGCCCCTGTCTCTCACCTTGACTTTTATCTTTCCCATGGGGTATACTTTCTGCCCCGTGTATGTCTGCAATACGATCTTGGTATCTCTCAAGGGTATGTGTGAGAATAGCCGGTTGTAATCCCTTCGATTTATGACTGATAGGGCTGATCCTGTGTCCAATTCCATTTTCACTTGGACTCCGGCTATTTTTAGCATGACCCAGATAGTTTGCAGGTCAGCTTCCTTACTCACATTGTGAATTCTCAGACTACCCAGTTCCTGAACGGTTGGGTCTGAATCCGAATTCTGTTCATCTGAACTCTTCTCAGCCACCTTGTGTACCTTATTGTACTTTTCCTGCGGTGACTTTTTTTTGTTGTTGTTGGTCTTCTTTCCTGACCGGCATACCTTAGCTATGTGACCAAGTTTGCCACATTTTCTACATTCCTGGTTTTTAAACCAGCATTGGTTCTGGTCGTGTGTTGTCTTCCCACAACGATAACATTTCGATGTACCCGAAGTAATTTGATCCACACTGAGTACCGCTGCCTTCAGCTGCATTTCCGCTGTGCCTCTCGCTGCGGCTTCGTGCGATGCTGCAATAAGGACAGCCTTATCAAGTGTGAGATCGTTCTCTTCTAGCAGACGCTTTTGTGTTCCTTCCTTCGACAACCCGCACACGAACTTGTCTCTCAATGCCTCTGTCAGATTTTCCCCAAACTGGCAGTATTTCGCTAGTCTACGCAGTTCGACCAAGTATTCCGCGTTGCTTTCCTCTTTCCGTTGCGTTCTCGCATAGAATTTGAATCGTTCCGCCAACATCAGTGGTGTGGGGTTCAAATGATCCTTCAGGACAGCAACAATATTAGCGAAAGTCTGATCCGCCGGTTTAGCTGGTGATAGAAGATGCTTCAATAGCCCGTATGTCTTTGCCCCCATTGCGTTTAATAAGGTGAGAGCTTTATCATCATCTGCTATCTTATTGGCCTCACAATATATCTCGATACGTTCTACGTACGTGGCCCAATCTTCCACCTCGGAATCGAAGTTGTTGATGTTACCATGCTTAGGCATCTTCACTATCTCTCACTATCTTTCTGCGAAACAAACACGAAATTTTTCTTTAACTTTTTTTTTCAAAATGGCGGTTTCCTGCGCTTGTCTTCTTCCCCCGCCCACTTTCAAAATGGCGGTTTCCCGCTTCTGTCGTCTTCCCCGCCTACTGGCGGCTTCCCGCGTTTCTTCCCCTGGCGGGAGGGATAAGCTTTTCCCTCGGGCGACGACCGCTGGCTTTCGGGGTTCGCAGCCTGCGCGTCAGCTTCAGTGCGTTCCTTGTTCCCTTTTCTCGGCAGGGCAACCGGCGCTGGGTACAACCCGTTGACGGCGAACAGTTTCAGCCGCTGGGCTGGATCTCGCTCAGTCTCCCTCGCTCGGGCTCTGTTGTTCCCTTTTCTCGGCAGGGCAACCGGCGCTGGGTACAACCCGTTGACGGCGAACAGTTTCAGCCTTTGGCTGGATCTCGCTCAGTCTCCCTCACTCGGGCTCTGTCTCTCCCGCTCGCTCGGGCTGTGTCTCTCCCTCAGCGGCTTCCAATCGCGCCTCCCAGCCTTCTCGCAGTCCGGTGCTTTCCTCCCCGGCTGCGGCTGAGTTCTCCGTGATTTATTTATTTTTATATCTTCCCGCGCCTTACGATCCCGGTCGCAGCGCTTCGTGGCCTCGGTCGCTGCCCGGCCTTTTTCACTCCAATCGCGCCTCCCAGCCCTCTCGCAGTCCGGTGCTTTCCTCCCCGGCTGCGGCTGAGTTCACCGCGGTTTATTTATTTTTATATCTTCCCGCGCCTTACGATCCCGGTCGCAGCGCCTCGTGGCCTCAGTAGCTGCCCGGCCTTTTTCGCCGGTCGCGGTCTAGCTGTCTCACGACGCCGTTGCGTCTCCCAGCCCGTTTGTACCGCGGCTTCCGTGCTCCACGCTGCCCCAGTCTCAGCGCCTCTGGGCCCGACTTCTGTCCGGCTCCTTTCCCCCGACCGTGGTCGAGTTCACCGCCCTTATCCTCCGTTTATTTTTTTTATTTTCCCTTTACTCACAGTCACCGTGGCCGACTTGCTTCTCGTGCTGATCGGCTCACTCACCACCGTGGCAGAAGGGACAATCAGTGCCTGTTGCTGATGGAAGGCTTCGTGTCTGAATTCTTCCTTCTTCCTTGCTCTGCAGACTTGAGTTTTCTCTCAGCAGAACGACGAGGGCGGGTGCCTCTTTTCGACGCTCGTTAACTGCTTCGGAAGTATTGTTGCCACAGGGCAAGATCGAACTCGTCGCCACTGTAAAGTCTGTAGGTATTATGGCGAATTAATACACAGACTACAAGAGTAACTTTAACAGGACTTTACTATTCGAAGGTCAGGGCGAATCTGCCCAATAAATCCTGACACAGCACTTATATACCGGTGTGGTCACCGTCGGTATTACAGTATACAGCAGCCAAGATAAAGTAGTGCCACACCTAAAATAGTTCTCTTAAAGGTGAACGGTTACATACAATAGTTCTCTTAAAGGTAGAACAGTTACATACACTACAGAGGTCACTGTGGCTTTTAACTTTTATGCCACGGGGTCATTCCAAGGTGCAGCAGGTGACATCAGCGACATCTCCCAGTTGGCTATGCTCTGCTGCATCAGGGAGGTGACGGAGGCTCTCTACTCCAGGAGAAACATCTACTGTTCCTGCCCAATGGTCCAAATGAAGAAGGATGAGAGAGCACTCGGCCTCCGAGCACATTGCAGTCTTCCTGAGGGTCCAAGGGACCATAGGCTACACTCACTGACGGGAATCTTGTCGTTCATGTGGAAATGACTTATGAAATAATACTGGGCGGCCTGCTGGTGGCGCTGTCCAGGGAGAGTATAAATACTCGGGCATGGGCCCAGCTTGCTCAGGACATTCTTTAACAGGAACTAGTGAAGGACACAACTAGATCTCCATGTTGTAAACCAGTTGATTAAAGCCTTGTTCAATACTCAGACCAAGTGCCTAGTAGTTTTCTTACGTCACTCACGTTTCCCCGTGTGCTCTCCACCACCAGCCTGGCATCTTCCTCACCAGAAAGGGATACCAATCCCTCACCGTGCAGCTCGTATGTGACCACAGGCGGCGCAAATGCAGTTCGGTGCCAGGTTTCCTGGCAGCTTGTCTCGGTGCCTTTACCCTGTGCTAGTCCTCTATCAAATTCAAATTCAAATCGCTTTATTGGCATGATAAGGTACATCTTATGTTGCCAAAGCATCAAGATACATTTATGGTTGAACACATAAATGCAGTTCTATTCATACGGTGTATAAACAGGTATATCCCTGAGTGTATAAATATACATTCGCATTGTTTATATATACTCTTTTCTTAGTTTACTGGTTGTCCCTCTGTTCATGGCAAGCTGTAACATAGTGTGCCGCCAGTGTTACACAGCTTCTCTCCTCCCCCAGTAGGAATGGGAGTTTTTGGTTGTCATTCAGATTTCTGAATTCAGGGCATATTTGTGAGAATTTTTGGTAGAAATTCTCCCTGATGCCCTGATATTTTCCACAGGCTGTGAGGAAGTGCATCTCTGTCTCCACTACTCCCTGACTGCAGTGAGAGCATATCCTGTCTTCTCTTGGCAGCCTGGTCTGCCTGTGTCTGCCTTTTTCGATCGCTAGGCTATGTTCGCTAAGTCTGTACCTTGTCAAGGTTCTTCTCAGTTTGTTATCCTTTACCATGGTCAGGTAATCAGCTATGTTGTATTGTCTGTTTAGGGCCAAGTAGCAATTGAGTTTGCTTTGGGTTTTTGTTGTTTCTGCCCAATATGTCAGATATTTTTCCTTTTGCTTAGCGACGATTGTGTTGGGTCGAATTCTTTGTGTTACCCTGTCACTGTCCTGGGGCTGGTTATTGTTAGTATTGTTAGTAGTTACTTCACTGAGTCCCAGGACTAGTTGACTGAGGGTATTCTTCTTTATGGTCAGCTCTTGGCATTTCAGGGCGTCGTAGTGATAGCATTGGGGGTTGCTCATTTGTAGGTGATTCCAAAATTTGGTGGCTCATTTTTGGATAGTGATTATTAATGGATATTGGCCTAGTTCCGCCCTGCATGCATTGTTTACTGTTTTCCTTCGAGTCCGGAGGATACTTTTACAGAATTCTGCATGTAGGATCTCAATTGGGTGTTTGTCCCATTTTCCAAATTCTTGTTGTGTTAGCGGTCCCCATACCTCACTGCCATAGAGCGCAATTGGTTCAATTACTGATTTGAAAATTTTGAGCCAAATGCTAATTGGGATTTCTATTTGGATTGATTTTTTGATGGCATAGAAAGCCCTTCTTGCTTTCTCTTTCAGTTCATTCACAGCCAGTTTGAAGTTTCCCGTAGAACTGATTTTTAAGCCCAAGTATGTGTAGTTAGTGGTTTGTTCAATTTTGGTTGTTCCTACTGTGAAATTTATTTTGGGTCCCTAATGTTTGGATCTTTGCTGGAACACAAGGACTTTGGTTTTTTGGGGATTTATTGTCAGGGCCCAAGTCTGGCAGTACGACTCCAGCAGGTCCAGGTTCTGCTGTAGACCCTCCTTAGTTGGTGACAGCAGAACCAGGTCGTCTGCATAGAGGAGGAATTTAACCTTGGATTCATATAGGGTGAGGCCGGGTGCTGTAGATTGTTCAAGTAGTTTTGCCAATCCATTTATGTAAATATTAAAGAGTGTCGGTGAGATTGGCGAGCCCTGCGTCACCCCCCGCCCCTGTGGGAAGTATTTTGTTTGTTTGTCTCCAATTTTAACTGCACATTTGTTGTTTGTATACATTGATTTAATTACATCATATGTTTTCCCTCCTACCCCGCTTTCGATAAGTTTCAGGAATAAACCGTCATGCCAGATGGAGTCGAAAGCCTTCTGGAAATCTACAAAGCATGCGTAGATTTTGCTTTTGTTATGGTGAACGTGTTTGTCAATTAGGGTCTGTAGGGTGAAGATATGATCGGATGTTCTATAGTTTGGCAGGAATCCAATTTGGCTTTTACTCAAGACATTGTGCTCCTCAAGGAAGTTTATAAGTCTTTTGTTTATGATGCTACAGAATACCTTCCCCAGGTTACTGTTTACACAGATGCCTCGATAGTTGTTTGGGTCGATTTTGTCCCCACTTTTGTATATGGGCGTTATGAGTCCTTTGTTCCAGATATCAGGGAAATAACCGACACTCAGAACCAAGTTGAAGAGTTTTAGGATAGCCAGTTTCATTTTGTCGTCTGTGTGTTTAATCATCTTGTTTAGTATGCCGTCTGTCCCGCAAGCTTTTCCTGGTCGCAGGTCCTTGAGTTTTTCAAGAAGTTCTTTTTCTGTTATTATGGCGTCTAGCGGGTTTTGGTTATCTTTTATGGCCATTTCTAGCTTTTCCAGTTTTTTGCATATTTGGTGTTGCTCTGGTCCTAGTGTGTTTTTCTGGTATAATTTTTCAAAGTGGTTTACCCATGTGTCCCCATTTTGAATGGCCAAATCGTCGTGTTGTTTTTTGTGTAGTGTATTCAAGTTGTCCCAGAAACAATTGGAATCAATGGATTCCTCCATGGAGCTGAGTGTATTCTTAATATATTGCTCTTTTTTGGTTCTGAGTGTGTTTCTGTATTGTGTTAGTGTCTGACAATAAGTAAGGCGTAATTCCTCATTTTCTGGATGTCTGTGTTTTTGGTTTGATATTTTTCTAAGTTTTTTCCTCATGTTATGGCAATCTGGGTCAAACCATTTTTCATAGTTTTTTGTTTTGGGTTTGTTCTTGCGAGCTTTCAAGTTTGCACTTGTTGCCAAATTATCAAAAATATTGTTTAGGTTAATAACTGCCCGGTTTACGCCTTCCTTATTGTGAGTGTATATGTTATCCAGAAAGGTGTCTAAGAGAGCTTGAGTTGATGCATTGCTAATTGTTTTCTGGTATTTTTCCGTGTCATTTCTGGCCCATCTGTACGATTTTTTGGTGTTGTACAGTTTACTGGGTTGTGTTTCTATGTTGTTTGTTTCTGTCTTTTTGAGATACATAGTAATTTGACTGTGATCTGACAGTGTTGTTTGTGGTTTGACTGTGAATGCTCTGAAAGAGGATGGGTCTAAATCTGTAATCATATAGTCTACTGTGCTGCAGCCAAGAGGTGAGCAATAGGTCGATCTTCCTAGGAGGTCTCCTATGAACCTACCATTGACAATGTACAGACCCAGGTTTCGACAGAGCTGTAGTAGCTGTTTTCCGTTGGTATTTGACTGCTTGTCGCAGTTATGCCTGTATGGAAGGGAAGGGATGTCAAAGTGGTTATTCCCGAATACGTAATTGTTTCCCTGATTATTGGTGAAGTCTGGTTCTTCGCCCGTTCTTGAATTGAGGTCCCCACAGATCAACACGTTCCCCTGGGCCTGGTATTGGATAATTTCCCCCTCCATGTTGGAGAAGGTGTCCTCTTTAAAGTACGGGGAATCAATTGGAGGGATATAAAGTGCGCAAATGTAAACATCTTGGGTGTTTGAGATAATCTCCCTCGCAAGTTTGAGCCACATGTGGTTTTCGCCCTTTTTTATAAATTTGGTGTAATTCTTAAGTTCTGTTTTAAACCAGATCAGTATGCCTCCGGAGTCTCTGCCTTGGGTTGCACTTGGTAATTTATTGGAGGGGACCACCAGCTCAGTGTACCCTTGGGGACAGCCAGTGTGTCCTTTTCCTTTATACCAAGTTTCCTGTAAAATGATAATATCTAGATCTTTCGTTTCATCTATGAACTCTGGGGTCCTACTCTTCACGTCTAGCACCGAAGAGCGTAGACCTTGGATGTTCCAGGTCGAATTATATAAGGATTTCATGTTAAGTTTGATCTTTTACTATGATAGGTTAAAGAGTGGTACATGTTTGTCGTGTCTAAGTGTGGGAAAAAAAGATCACTTCAGTTGTCTATAAAAGTTAATACTATTTGGTTACAGTTCTTTCTATTAATTAGTCCTTGATCCATAAGGCGGAAGTAGATGCTGCTGCACATCTGCTTATTGTCTCTTAATGGATTGTTTCTGTCTGAGGTATTGCGTACGTCCTGTGCATCTCTCCCTCTGTCTGGCTGGGAGCGGTCCTGTTCCCCTGTGGGACAGGAGTGGTGCAGGTCTGATATTGTTGTTTTGCATGGGGATCCTCTCTGGTCTCGGTTGGTGCGGTGGTGGTCTTTGTAGTGGTCCTGATATGTACCCCACTGATCTCTGGTGGTTGGGGGGGGGTCCTCTTGGGGTCTGGGTATGGACCCAGTTAAAAGCGACGTCCTTCAGGGCTTTAGCAAAGATCGATATTCTTTTCCTTTGGATGTGGACGTGGTCGTAAAGACATTCCTCATCGAGGGTGGGGTGTTGGGCCAGGTGCACGTTGTGTTGTGATTCGCAGTCTCTTGCTATGCTGGCATTTATCTCATGAATTGTGTTGTTGTTGAAGTCTGTTCTCGGCAATATTGTGGAAACAGTGATTCTAGTGTTTGGAAATGTACTGCTTGCCTTCCTAATCATTGCTCTGAGCGATGTTGCTACCTCTTTCTGTTGGGCCTTTAGGTCATTTGTGCCCGTGTGTATTATTATGTGTTGGGGGGAGCCTAATCTGGCTTTGGTCAGCCATCCCATGGCTCTGTCTGTTGTTGGGCACCAGATCTTTTCTACTTTACTTCTAGGGAAGAGCTTTTTCTCCCATAGAAATTTCCCATTTGAGTCTATGAGTATTACGATGTCAGCCTTGTTTGTGTTTACTGTCTGGTGGCTTTCGCCTGGACTCATAGTGTGTGTGCTGGGCTGGGGTGTCTGGTGTGTGCGTACCTCTTGTGAGCGGCTCGCTTGTGGTTCCACGGTGGTGGGGGAAGATTGAGAATCAGTATGCTGGTCGGTCTGTGTGGCACCCCTTGTATTGTGTGTCTGTTGCTTTTGTTCCGTGTGGGAGTGCAGCCGTTCCGTCCGGCTCTGTCTTGTCTTATCTCTAGCCTCTGGTTGCTGGTCTAATGGTGCTATCTCTCCTCTATGGCTCTCTTCTTTTTCCTGCAGCTCTTTCACCTGATTCCTAAGTAGATTCACCTGGTTCTCAAGTAGATTCAGCTCTCTCTTGTGTCTCTCCCTCTCCTGCTTTTGTTCATGATTCATTTTGAGGATCTCCTCTCTAAGTTTAACCATCTCTATCTCTAATTGATTAAATTTATCTTTTATTTGTATCTGGCTGTGTGATCCCGGGGTATGTGTCTGGTCGGCCCTGGAAGGCTCACTCACTTCCTGGCTATGCTGCTCTTCTCTTGGTGAGCTGGGATTGGTAGGGGGACTATGTGTGGCTTCCTCCCTGGTAGTTATGCTGGGGTTTGTCAGTTGTATCGTGTGGCTGTGGGTCCCCGGGGTTAGTGTCTGGTTTGAACTGTGTGGCTCGGTCACCTCCTGACCAGGCAGATTTCCTCCTGGTAAGTTGTCAATGTTGGGGGGAGTGCGGGCCACTCTGGGGCTGTTCCTTCCCCTCTTAGTTAATCTCACAGACTGGCTAATTGGCGTCAAGGGGTATCCCTAGCAGCACAATATAGCAAAATACAGCAGATGCTGGAAATCTGAAATAACAACAGAAAAAGCTGGAAAAACTCAGCAGGCCAGGCAGCATCCGTGGAGAGAGAAACAGAGTTAACGTTTCAGGTCTGGGACCCTTCATCAGAACTGGCAAAGGCTAGAGATGTAACAGATTTTAAGCAGATGCAGAGGCAGGGAGAGGGGGTGGTGAAGGGGAGGATCTGAAGGAACAGTCTGTGCTAGGGTAGGAGCCAGGAAAGATTAAATGATGCAAATGGGGATGGCAGAATCATACAGCCTGAAAAATGGGGGCAGAGTTTATGATCTGAAATTGTTGAACTCAATGTTGAGTCCAGAAGGCTGTAAAGTGTCTAATCAAAAGATGAGGTGCTGTTCATCGAGCTTGGGTTGGTAGGATATCCCTAGCAGACATGGCTCATGACTCCTGTCAGGAGGGCCGGGCACAGATGCAGAGCTGATGTACAATGAGAGCCATGCCACCACCAGAAATCTTATTGAGCATACCATCGGCATGCTGAAACAACAGTTTCACTGCTTGGACTGTTGTGGAGGAGCTCTATGTAATGTATATACCTTTAAGGGAGGAACTATCTTTTACAGCTCATGTATACTGCAGTACCAGCAGTGACCACACCTGTATATAGCACTGTGTAGTAATCTATACAGATCAGTTCCAGTGTGAGCCACGTTGAGTAAACACCTGTTGTACTGTTCCCCTGCAGTCTGTGTCTTATTATCCACGGACACAACATTGGCGACAAGGCAAGTTCGAACCTACCTGCAACTCTGCATCACCTCCTGGGGATTCGTTCCTGGAGATCAGTGGATTGGAGGTCAAGGCCAGAGACTCGGGCGTCGACCACGGGCAACCGCCCAGTCATCCAGCAGAGACTCGAGAATTGTGGGGGAGGCTGTCGAGAGCCAGGCTTGGCTTTCCAGTCGAGGTGGTCCAGCGAAACGGGCTGGCAACAGGTAATGCGCAGACCCTTCCCGGACAGCGGCGGGCTAGAGCCCGACCGAGCGGCACAGCAAAGGGCCGAGCAGCGTCGACGGGGGAGAGAGAGAGAGAGGGCAGAGCGCACAGGGCGCAGCCGGTGTTCAGGGGCCGAGCAGCGTCAAAGAGAGGGAGAGAGAGACGCGCAGAAACCCGCGAGGCGCCGCCATTGCCACGATGACCGCCGAGAGCGGCAGCGCAGGAGAAGCGTGCGAAACCTACAGGGCGCTGCCATTGCCACGAGAACCGCCGGGAGCAGCGTTGGCAGCAGCAGGGGAGGAAGGAAAGCGCGGGAGACGCCATTTTAAGCCATTGGGAGACGCCATTTTAAACCACACCCAAAATGCCGAAGAGTGGCAGTATCACCGCATTTGACAATTAAGTCGAAGATTGGACTACATATGTCGAACGAATAGAGGTATACTGCAAGGCAAATGAGGTGTCAGATGACAAGAAAGCGTCGGTATTGTTAAATTTAATGGGTGCAAAGACGTATGATTTATTATGAAATCTAGTAACCCCAACGAAGCCAATGGAAAAGAGTATTGAAGACATAGTAACGATACTACAGGAACATTTAAACCCCACACCGCTGCTGATAACAGAAAGATTCAAGTTTCACAAACGGAACCAGCATAAGGATGAAAGCAATGCTGATTATTTAACAGAACTGCGCAAACTCTCGAAACACTGCCAGTTTGGAGCGGGACTGGCAGATACCTTAAGGGACAAGTTTGTGTGTGGGCTTCAAAGTGAAGGAACCCAGAAACAGCTTTTATCTGAAAAGGACCTTACGCTGGAAAAGGCTTTCAGCATTGCGGTATCATATGAAGCAGCAGCACGGGGTGCTGCAGAGATACAACAGAGACCGCAAGAATATGGCACAAACGAAATGTCATATAGAACAGAGAAGTGCTATCGCTGCGGCAGAACAACACACGACCAGAATGATTGCTGGTTCAAAGACAAAGTGTGCAGACAGTGTGGAAAATTAGGACACATAGCACGAGTCTGCAGGTCAGGAAAGGAAACCAGCAATAAGAAACCTACCAAAGAAAAGTACAAGAAGGTACATAAGATGACAGGGAATAGTTCAGACGAACAAAAGAGTGATAACGACTCCGAAAGCAGGGGACTGAGTTGTCTGAAACTACATAATGTGATCACAACGGAGGATCACCGAACCATTTGGGTCACTCTCAAGATAGCAGGCGTCCAGGTAAAGATGGAATTGGACACAGGATCAGCCCTAACAGTCATAAACCAACGGGACTACGAGCGGCTATTCTCACACATACCCTTGAGAGACACAAAAATTATTTTGAAGACGTACACGGGGCAAAAAGTCTACCCCAAAGGAAAAATAAGGGTGACCGTTATATATAACGGTAAGGAAACACCAAAACTAGACCTGTATGTATTGCAAGATGGAGGACCACCATTACTGGGACGTGAATGGATCCGGAAAATACAACTGGATTGGCATTCCATACAGGCACTGACTGTGGCTGACAAAAAGGATGACGACGTCACACCTGGGCGACTGTCAAAGATCCTAACTGACGCGAAAGTAGTGTTCCAGCAAGGACACGGAACACTAAAAGGCATGACAGCGACGAGTAAAATTGAAGAAAACGCAAGCCCAAATTTTTTTAAGGCCAGACCGGTACCTTATGCGATCCACCCAGCCATCGAAGCAGAGCTGGAGAGTCTGGAACGTTCAGGTGTACTGTCCAAGGTAGACTGGAGCGAGTGGGCTACACCCATCGTCCCTGTGATGAAAAAGTCATTGAGCAGCACGCCTGGGGAACCAAGGAAGGTTCGCATCTGTGGGGACTTTAAGGTAACAGTGAACCCGGTCCTTCACACCGTACAATATCCACTTCTGCGGATTGAAGATATTTTCGCCTCGCTATCTGGAGGGAAACGCTTCACTAAGATTGATCTGGCCCAGGCGTATCTGCAAATGGAGGTAGAAGCAGCATCAAAAAAATACCTCACAATCAACACCCATAAAGATCTCTACCAATACAACCGGCTGGTATTCGGGGTAACATCAGCTCCGGCTATTTGGCAGAGGGCAATGGAACAAGTCCTGCAAGGGATCCCAGGGACCCAGTGTTATTTGGACGAAATCCTGGTCACGGGCGAAAATGACAGTGATCACCTTGCCAACCTGGAGCAGGTGCTCACTAGATTGCAGGAATATGGGCTCCGAGCTAACTGCCCCAAATGCGAGTTTTTTAGAAAACAGATCTCGTATTGTGCCCATGTTATCGATAAAGAGGGGTTACATAAGTCCCCAGAGAAGATTGAGGCAGTAGTGAAGGCTCCAGCACCGGAAAATGTGTCACAACTGAGGTCGTTCCTCGGGCTGGTAAACTACTACCATAAGTTCTTGCCAAATTTGTCTACAATACTGCACCCACTGAACACCCTACTGCAAACTGGGGTGCCATGGAAGTGGAGTGACGAATGTAGACGAGCTTTCCAGAAGAGCAAAACACTAATCACATCGAAAGAGGTATTGGCCCATTACAACCCGGCATTACCAATTCGGTTGGCATGTGATGCGTCACCCTACGGCATTGGAGCGGTGCTGTCACACAAATTCTCGGACGGCTCAGAGAGGCCAATGGCCTTTGCGCCACGATCACTAACCTCAGCCGAGCGTAACTACGCCCAGATTGACAGGGAGGCCCTCAGCCTAGTGTGGGGAGTGAAAAAGTTCAATCACTATCTGCACGGGCAGAAATTCACCTTGCTGACTGATCACCAGCCTCTTGTCTCCATTTTTAATCCGAAGAAGGGCGTTCCGATGATGACTGCGCAACAACTACAAAGATGGTCACTTTTTCTAGGGGCGCACCACTATGAGATTGAATATAAGGGCACGAAACAGCATGGAAATGCTGATGGGCTATCACGCCTGCCACTGCCTACTGCGGAGGAAGCACCAGCAGTGGATCCTGTCGAAATATTCCATTCGACTATAGTTGAATACCTACCGGTAACTAATGGTTGTATCGAAAAGGAAACCCGAAATGACCCGACACTGTCTCGGGTATATGATTTGACGGTGGACGGATGGCCAGCACATGGCGACTCACTGTTGCCAGCATTCTCGACAAGCAGAGAACAGCTGTCACTGTGCCGGGGGACCTTGATGTGTGGATCCCGAGTGGTAATTCCACCCAAGTTAAGGGATAGAGTGCTCAATGAGCTTCATGAGGGTCATCTGGGAGGGGTAAAAATGAAAAGCCTAGCCAGGGCTTATGTGTGGTGGCCGGGAATCGATAAACAAATCGAGGACCTGACCAAGAGCTGCTCAGGATGCCAGAAAGTCCAAAATGCACCACCACAGGCCCCTCTACACCCATGGGAGTGGCCCTCATCTCCATGGCAACGGGTGCATATTGATTTTGCTGGTCCATTCATGGACTCAATGTTTTTAATAGCCGTGGATGCGCACTCAAAATGGCCTGAGGTCATCAAAATGTCCTCCACCACCACGGAGAAAACTATTGCAGTCCTACGGACCATTTTTGCCAGGAATGGCTTGCCAGAACAGATTTGCTCTGACAACGGACCACAGTTTGTGTCCGAAGAGTTCCGGAGGTTTTTGAAAAAGAATGGGGTAAGGCATTACACATCTGCCCCGTATCATCCAGCCACAAATGGATTGGCTGAGAGATTCATACAAACCTTTAAGAAGGCAATAAAGGCTATGTACAATGACAACATTCCGCTGCAGCACAAGGTGGACAATTTCCTGTTCGCCTACCGGAATGCGACACATGCAGTCACCAACCAGGCCCCAGCCATGATGTTCTTTAACCGAAGGTTAAGATCTCGCCTGGATTTGCTCAGACCAAACGTACGAAGAGATGTTGAGAGTAAGCAATTCCAGCACATCCATGAGAAGCCAACAAGGAGCTTCAATGTAGGGCAACCAGTCTTGGCCCGTGACTACCGAACAGAAAAATGGCAGCCAGGAACGATAGGCACACGGCAGGGCCCACTAATGTACACAGTGGACGTTGGGGAGAGCATCGTGAGACGCCATGCTGACCAGATCCTAGAGTCACAGGAACAAGTCAACCTCATGCCTCGCCCATACGTACCTGGTGATGAACCCGACGTACAGGTCGCATCTACCCCAGAAACAGTAGCATCAGAAGCTGATGAACCAACCGACGACAGGGGGCCAGAATCGCCTCCTCACCAAGAGCAAGACACTCGGGAAAGGCGCTATCCAGAAAGGATCAGGAAGCCTCCCAAAGACTGAATATATAAATAGACTATTTTCAGCTAATGTTGCATGTTAAAAGTGTTAATTGTAATTAGTTTGATATTTAATTGTTAAATGAGTGTTATGGTACTGTTAATCTAAAAGGGGAGGAATTGTAATGTATGTACCTTTAAGGGGGAGAACTATCTTTTACAGCTCATGTATACTGCAGTACCGGCAGTGACCACACCTGTATATAGCACGGAGTAGTAATCTGTACAGACCAGTTCCAGTGTGAGCCACGTTGAGTAAACACCTGTTGTACCGTTCCCCTGCAGTCTGTGTCTTATTATACACGGACACAACACTCTACAGTACAGCTCCCGGTTGTCTCCCGATATGTTGTGGTGTACTACATGCTGCATAATTTTGCAATCCAGCGGGGTGAGCCCTGGGCAGGAAGAAATGGAGGAGGAGGAGGAAGAGCAGCAGGAAGAGGAGGAGCAGCATTGCCCAGTCCCGCTAGCTGCCAGAGCTCTCAGACCGCAGCTCATACAAGGACACGTCCCCTGAACCACCCCCACCCCCCTCCCCAATACACCGAAAGCCTTATAGCCACCACCTGATTACCTTCCTGCAATCCAGCCTCATGGCTGTTGCCCTCACTTGACTAAAACTAAAATATCAACACCAACGACAAATCCAGGAAAAAGTTTACTGCAAGAACTCACTTTATAATTGGATAACAATCAACTCGCAAAATTAAGAATCGCCCTATGCAAAACGCTAGTGCCTGTCTTATGGGCTCGTTTAACTATCCTAGTGCTCCTCATAGTGTATCCCCAGTGGCTACAGCTTGGGAGGTGGGAGGTTGCTGAGCTTCCACTGAATACACTCCAGATGGCCGTGGTGGGTGACCTCGAGCAGCACTGGGGCACTCCGGCCCAGGTACAGACTGCAGCACTGGGGCACTCCGGCCCAGGTACAGACTGCAGCACTGAGGCACTCCGGCCCAGGTACAGACTGCAGCACTGGGGCACTCTGGCCCAGGTACAGACTGCAGCACTGGGGCACTCCGGCCCAGGTACAGACTGCGGCACTCCAGCCCAGGTACCGACTGCAGCACTGGGGCACTCCGGCCCAGGTACAGACTGCAGCATTGGGGCACTCCGGCCCGGGTACAGACTGTAGCACTGGGGCACTCCGGCCCAGGTACAGACTGCAGCACTGGGGCACTCCGGCCCAGGTACAGACTGCAGCACTGGGGCACTCCGGCCCAGGTACAGACTGCAGCACTGGGGCACTCCGGCCCAGGTACAGACTGCAGCACTGGGGCACTCCGGCCCAGGTACAGACTGCAGCACTGGGGCACTCCGGCCCAGGTACAGACTGCAGCACTGGGGCACTCCATCCCAGGTACAGACTGCAGCACTGGGGCACTCCGGCCCAGGTACAGACTGCAGCACTGGGGCACTCCGTCCCAGGTACAGACTGCAGCACTGGGGCACTCCGGCCCAGGTACAGACTGCAGCACTGGGGCACTCCGGCCCAGGTACAGACTGCAGCACTGGGGCACTCCAGCCCAGGTACAGACTGCAGCACTGGGGCACTCCGGCCCAGGTACAGACTGCAGCACTCCGGCCCAGGTGCAGACTGGAGCACTGGGGCACTCCGGCCCAGGTACAGACTGGAGCACTGGGGCACTCTGGCCCAGGTACAGACTGCAGCACTGGGGCACTCCGGCCCAGGTACAGACTGCAGCACTCCGGCCCAGGTACAGACTGCAGCACTCCGGCCCAGGCACAGGCTGCAGCACTGGGGCACTCCGGCCCAGGTACAGACTGCAGCACTGGGGCACTCCGGCCCAGGTACAGACTGCAGCACTGGGGCACTCCGGCCCAGGTACAGACTGCAGCACTCCGGCCCAGGCACAGACTGCAGCACTGGGGCACTCCGGCCCAGGTACAGACTGCAGCACTGGGGCACTCCGTGTGATGAAATATTCCATTCACCACTGCCTGTGACTGAGATCGGTTTCAGTGTCATTTCCCTTCCCCCAGACCTCATTGTATTGTGTACTGGAATGTGCTGGAATGTGCTGTGTGTAGGGCTCCGCCCATACCTGGCCCCGTTTGTAAGCTAGCTTCAGTCTGGCCTCAGTCTCCAGAAGGAAGACATCTCTCTCTCTTACGTGTTACTTTCTAAGTTAATAAAAGCCTTGTTTTTGTTCTGCTAACTTCGAGTCTCGGAATTATTGAGGCACATCAATTTTATTAACTTATTTTTCAACACTATGGATCAACTCCTGAAACCCGAACGTTTGGATTTGGATCAACATGCTCCGGACGCATCAGCACGCTTCGGACACTGGTTTGAGTGTATGGAATTCTTCCTGGACAATTCCGCAGCCGTCAAAGATGCTACGGACGCTGCGAGGATGAGACTCGGAATTCTGCGGAATTGGGTAAGCCACCGGGTATACCCCCTCATCCAAGACGCCGAGACGTACCTGGCCGCCTGCGACATCTTAAAGGCGCATTACCAGCAGCCTACGAATGAGGTGTATGCTAGGCACCTGCTCGCTACCCGCGCACAGCGACCTGGGGAATCGGTGGAGGAGTTCCTAAGCACCCTGAAAATGCTTGGCAAAGACTGCAAGTGCCGAGATGTAAAAGCCGCAGTGTACACTGACGAGCTTGTTCGCGATGCCTTCATCACAGGCCTCAGCTCCACTTACATCCGGCAAAGACTGCTGGAAAAAACGGGGTTGGACCTGAAACAGGCTGCGGACACCGCGCGATCCCTGGATGTGGCCCAGAGAAACTCGGACGCCTACTCTTCAGCCCGCGCCGTCCACGCCGCCACGTGTGCACCGAGGGCGCCGCCATCTTGGAAGGCATCTTCCCCGCCCGACAGCCCGACACCGGCTGGGCCCCGCTCTCCCCCCAGAAGCCCTACGACAGCCGCGCCGTGTCAGGGACCCAACTGCTACTTCTGCGGGCAGCCAAAGCACACCAGAAACCTGTGCCCGGCGAAAGGCACCACCTGCTTTAAGTGCGGTAAGAAGGGGCACTTCGGGAAGGTGTACAGAGGGAACCCCGCCGGAAAACCAAACGCCGGAAAACCCGCCACCGCCGCGTGTGCGCCGTGGGAGCGGCCATCTTGGACGCCATCTTGCCAGACCTCGTGGGGTCCGCCATCTTGTGAGCAGACAGCGTGGACGCCATCTTGTATCGATCAGGGCCCTACAGTGGCATCGGTCACAGTGGACCAGACCAGGCCGCACCCGCTATCCAGATCAATGGTGGACATCGAGGTAAACGGGTGCCGGGTTAAATGCTTAATTGACAGTGGAAGCACGGAGAGCTTTATCCACCCAGAACTGGCACAGCAACTCTCCCTAAAGGTGGTCCCTGCTCAGGGTACCATCTCTATGGCTGATAAAACCCAGACATCGACCATTCTGGGTTACTGCACGGTACAATTGGGCGTTAACGGAACTGTATACGATAATTTTAAAGTATTAATCATGAAGAACCTATGTGCGAGCGTGATCTTGGGCCTGGATTTCCAGTGCAACCACCAAAGCATCACGCTCAAGTACGGTGGGTCCCAGCCGCCCCTCACAGTGTGCGGTCTGGCTACCCTGAAGGTAAAGCCGCCTTCGCTATTCGTGAACCTTACCCCTAACTGCCGGCCAATAGCGACCAAAAGCAGGAGGTACAGCTGGGAGGACAGGCGGTTTATCGCGACCGAGGTAGACAGGCTCCTGAAAGAGCGCATTATTGAACGCAGCAACAGCCCGTGGCGCGCCCAAGTGGTAGTGGTAAGGGGTAGTGAGAAGAAACGGATGGTGATCAACTATAGTCAAACGATCAACAGGTACACCCTACTAGACGCCTACCCGCTACCCCGCATATCAGAAATGGTGAACCAAATCGCCCAATACCGGGTGTTCTCCACCATCGACCTCAAGTCAGCGTACCACCAGCTCCCTATCAGACCAGAGGACCGCCCGTACACCGCCTTCGAGGCGAACGGACACCTCTACCAATTCCTCAGAGTCCCCTTTGGGGTGACGAATGGGGTCTCGGTCTTCCAGAGGGAGATGGACCGCATGGTCGATGACCACCACTTGCAGGCAACCTTCCCCTACCTCGACAACGTCACCATCTGCGGTCACAACCAGCAGGATCACGACTCGAACCTCGAGAGGTTCCTGAAAACCGCACAAAAACTCAACCTCACCTACGAGGACAAGTGCGTTTACAGCACCACGCGCCTCTGCATACTAGGCAGCGTGGTGGAGAATGGGGAAAATCGGGCCAGACCCCGACCGATTGCGCCCCCTACGGGAGCTGCCCCTGCCCAACACTCCCAAAGCCCTGAAAAGGTGCCTGGGGTTATTTTCTTATTATTCCCAATGGGTCTCCAACTACTCCGACAAAGCCCGCCCCCTCTTGAAAGCATCCTCTTTCCCGCTCTCTGCTGAGGCCCACGCCGCCTTCAAAAGCATTAAGCAGGATATTGAGCGGGCCACGCTACAGGCAGTGGACGAGAACACTCCATTTCAAGTGGAAAGTGATGCGTCTGACTTTGCCTTGGCGGCCACCCTCAACCAGGCGGGGCGGCCCGTAGCTTTCTTCTCGAGGACCCTCCAAGGGCCCGAGATCAGACACTCCTCCGTGGAAAAGGAGGCCCAAGCCATCGTGGAGGCAGTGCGCCACTGGCGCCACTACCTAGCCGGCAAACGCTTCACCCTACTTACCGACCAGCGGTCGGTAGCGTTTATGTTCAATAATAAACAGAGGGGGAAGATTAAAAATGATAAGATTCTTAGGTGGCGGATCGAGCTCTCCACCTTCGAGTATGACATCATTTACCGGCCAGGGGCCCTTAACGAATCCCCTGACGCCCTCTCACGAGGGATGTGTGCCAGCGCCACCGGGGATCGGCTACAGACCCTCCACAACGACCTCTGCCACCCAGGGATCACGCGGCTGTTCCACTTCATAAAGTCCCGTAACTTACCCTACTCGATTGAGGAAGTTCGGTCCCTGACCAGGAACTGCCGCACTTGCGCTGAGTGCAAGCCTCGGTTCTACCGCCCAGATAGAGCCCACTTAATCAAAGCTACACGGCCCTTTGAGCGGCTCAGCTTAGATTTCAAGGGCCCCCTCCCGTCCGTCGACCGCAATGTTTACTTCCTGAACATTGTGGACGAATACTCCCGGTTCCCATTCGCCTTCCCCTGCCC
Organism: Somniosus microcephalus; assembly: GCF_052327205.1. Taxonomy (NCBI): domain Eukaryota; kingdom Metazoa; phylum Chordata; class Chondrichthyes; order Squaliformes; family Somniosidae; genus Somniosus; species Somniosus microcephalus. The sequence goes on along the minus strand of NC_141000.1, from coordinate 10,352,677 downwards.
AGACATGACCAGCGCCACGGTCATTAAATGCCTCAACAGCCTGTTCTGCCTTTTCGGTATGCCGAGCTACATCCATACGGATAGGGGGGCGTCCTTCATGAGTGAAGAGCTACGCCAGTACATGCTGTCCAAGGGGATCGCCACGAGCCGTACCACCAGCTACAACCCCCGGGGTAACGGCCAAGTGGAGCGAGAGAACGGGACAGTATGGAAAGCAGTCACTCTAGCTCTAAGGACCAAGGGCCTCCCTATCTCCCGCTGGCAGGAAGTCCTCTCGGATGTGCTCCATTCGATACGGTCGCTATTGTGTACGGCCACTAATACCACGCCTCATGAACGAATGTTTGTCTTTCCCTGGAAATCCACCTCAGGCGTATCCATGCCGTCATGGCTCTCCACCCCAGGTCCGGTACTCGTGCGAAGGCATGTGAGGGGCCACAAGACGGACCCTCTCGTGGAGCCAGTACACCTACTCCACGCCAACCCCCAATACGCATATGTCCGGCACGCCGACGGAAGGGAGGACACCGTGTCCATAAAAGACGCCGCCCCAGCCGGCATCGACAACAACCACGGCAATAGCGGCAACGACGATCACAGCAACTCTTACCCACCCACTACTCTTTCATCACCCCCGGAAGAACACCGACCAACGGCACCCCCACCAACTACCCCTCCAACAACCCTGGCGGCACCCCCGGCAGAGACCCAGGAGGCTACCGGGGACACCCAGTCGACACCCGCGGCACCGCAACAGCCACGTCGGTCGCAGAGGACTATCAAACCCCCGAACAGACTAAATCTATAGAAGGGGTGAATGTGATGAAATATTCCATTCACCACTGCCTGTGACTGAGATTGGTTTCAGTGTCATTTCCCTTCCCCCAGACCTCATTGTATTGTGTACTGGAATGTGCTGTATTGTACACTGGAATGTGCTGGAATGTGCTGTGTGTAGGGCTCCGCCCATACCTGGCCCCGTTTGTAAGCTAGCTTCAGTCTGGCCTCAGTCTCCAGAAGGAAGACATCTCTCTCTCTTACGTGTTACTTTCTAAGTTAATAAAAGCCTTGTTTTTGTTCTGCTAACTTCGAGTCTCGGAATTATTGAGGCACATCACTCCGGCCCAGGTACAGACTGCAGCACTGGGGCACTCCGGCCCAGGTACAGACTGCAGCACTGGGGCACTCCGGCCCAGTTACAGACTGCAGTACCCCTGCCCAGGCACAGACTACAGCACTGGGGCACTCCGGCCCAGGTACAGGCTGCAGCACTCCGGCCCAGGTACAGACTGCAGCACGCCGGCCCAGGTACAGATTGCAGCACTCCGGCCCAGGTACGGACTGCAGCACTGGGGCACTCCGGCCCAGGTACAAACTGGAGCACAGGGACACTCCGGCCCAGGTACAGACTGCAGCACTGGGGTACTCCGGCCCAGGTACAGACTGCAGCACTCCAGCCCAGGTACAGACTGCAGCACTGGGGCACTCCGGCCCAGGTACAGACTGGAGCACTGGGGCACTCCGGCCCAGGTACAGACTGCAGCACTCCAGCCCAGGTACAGACTGCAGCACTGGGGCACTCCAGCCCAGGTACAGACTGCAGCACTGGGGCACTCCAGCCCAGGCACAGACTACAGCACTGGGGCACTCCGGCCCAGGTACAGACTGCAGCACTCCGGCCCAGGCACAGACTGCAGCACTGGGGCACTCCAGCCCAGGTACAGGCTGCAGCACTGGGGCACTCCGGCCCAGGCACAGATTGCAGCACTCCGGCCCAGGTACAGACTGCAGCACTGGGGCACTCCGGCCCAGGTACAAACTGGAGCACTGGGGCACTCCGGCCCAGGTACAGACTGCAGCACTGGGGTACTCCGGCCCAGGTACAGACTGCAGCACTCTGGCCCAGGTACAGACTGCAGCACTGGGGCACTCCGGCCCAGGTACAGACTGCAGCACTGGGGCACTCCGGCCCAGATACAGACTGCAGCACTGGGCACTCCGGCCCAGGTAAAGACTGCAGCACTGGGGCACTCCGGCCCAGGTACAGACTGCAGCACTGGGGCACTCCGGCCCAGGTACAGACTGCAGCACTGGGGCACTCCGGCCCAGGTACAGACTGCAGCACTCCAGCCCAGGTACAGACTGCAGCACTGGGGCACTCCAGCCCAGGTACAGACTGCAGCACTGGGGCACTCCAGCCCAGGCACAGACTACAGCACTGGGGCACTCCGGCCCAGGTACAGACTGCAGCACTCCGGCCCAGGCACAGACTGCAGCACTGGGGCACTCCAGCCCAGGTACAGGCTGCAGCACTGGGGCACTCCGGCCCAGGCACAGATTGCAGCACTCCGGCCCAGGTACAGACTGCAGCACTGGGGCACTCCGGCCCAGGTACAAACTGGAGCACTGGGGCACTCCGGCCCAGGTACAGACTGCAGCACTGGGGTACTCCGGCCCAGGTACAGACTGCAGCACTCTGGCCCAGGTACAGACTGCAGCACTGGGGCACTCCGGCCCAGGTACAGACTGCAGCACTGGGGCACTCCGGCCCAGGTACAGACTGCAGCACTGGGGCACTCCGGCCCAGGTACAGACTGCAGCACTGGGGCACTCCGGCCCAGGTACAGACTGCAGCACTGGGGCACTCCGGCCCAGGTACAGACTGCAGCACTGGGGCACTCCGGCCCAGGTACAGACTGCAGCACTGGGGCACTCCGGCCCAGGTACAGACTGCAGCACTGGGGCACTCCGGCCCAGGTACAGACTGCAGCACTGGGGCACTCCGGCCCAGGTACAGACTGCAGCACTGGGGCACTCCGGCCCAGATACAGACTGCAGCACTGGGCACTCCGGCCCAGGTAAAGACTGCAGCACTGGGGCACTCCGGCCCAGGTACAGACTGCAGCACTGGGGCACTCCGGCCCAGGTACAGACTGCAGCACTGGGGCACTCCGGCCCAGGTACAGACTGCAGCACTGGGGCACTCCGGCCCTACAGACTGCAGCTCTGGGGCACTCTGGCCCAGCCGGCTGTGTGGCACTGATGAGGGCAAACGTGGAGTGTCTGGCAGGGGGTGCAGGCATGCTATCCTCCTGAGAGAGGACTGCAGCTGCCTCTCCCATGGAGCCAAGGCCACTCTCCTGGGGCTGCGCCTCAGCACTCCAGTGGCTCTGTGTGAGACCAGAGTGCAGGATTAGAGTGACACTCTGAAATCCCCTATCAAAGCTGGACCCCAGAGCCAGTACGGCAGCAGTCTGAGTTTCCATGTCAGGTGTGATGCCGTCAGCAGATGCTCCGTTCTGGTGGGCTCCATTGCCAGGTTCATGGAGCAGACCACTCACTCCATGGTTGATGGCATGACCTCCAAGCTCTGCGCAAAACCCGCTATCAGTTGGAGCTGGACTCCTCCATTCTCTTAGCCACTGTGTGCAAGTTTGCTGGCAGTCAGGCCAGTGTACTTACCATTTCCTGGTGAATAGAAACATAGAAGATAGGAGCAGGAGTAGGCCATTCGGCTCCTCGAGCCTGTTCCGCCATTTAATGAGATCATGGCTGATCATCCAAATTCAGTAACCTGTCCCTGCCTTCTCCCCATATCCCTTGATCCCTTTAGCATTAAGAAATATATCTATCTCCTTCTTGAATATATTTAATAAGTTGGCCTCAACTGCCTTCTGTGGTAGAGAATTCCACAGGTTCACCACTCTCTGGGTGAAGAAATTCATCCTCATCTCAGTCCTAAATGGCTTACCCCTTATCCTTAGACTGTGACCCCTGGTTCTGGACTCCCCCGCCATCGGGAACATCCTTCCTGCATCTAGTCTGTCTAGTCCTGTTAGAATTTTATACGTTTCAATGAGATCCCCTCTCATTCTTCTAAACTCTAGCGAATACAAGCCCAATCGACCCAATTTCTCTTCATACGTCATTCCTGCCATCCCAGGTATCAGTCTGGTGAATATTCGCTGCACTCCCTCCATGGCAAGAAGATCCTTCCTCAGATAAGGCGACCAAAACTGCACACAATACTCAAGGTGTGGTTTCACCCAGTGGCCATCAGTGTTGTTTGGTAGTCTGGGGCTCATGTTCTCCCTCCTCCATGTGGATCGCTTGCACAAGGGCCTCCAAAACTGCAAGAGAGAATCTGGGTGCCCTAGCAGCAGCTCTTACAGCCATTGTCGCCCCTTAAAAAAACATTTCTTCTGCTTATAACCACAGTGCACCTCTCCTTTTAAGAGGTGCCGACTCCCTCTAATTGGCGTCAGTGATGACCCATTTCCTGCAGCTCCCCCACCCCAAACAGGCATGCCACCAATAAACAGCGTGGGTCACACTGGTTGCACGCTGGGCTAATTATAATGACCTCCCAGCACAAATTTCACATGGTCCCTATTTCCGGGCGTGATTGAATTTCTAGGCCATAGTGTTTGGAGCAAAGCTGGAACACGCTTGTTATAATATGCAATGGTATTAAATCACCAAACGTTGCTTATGTGATGACCACCTTCACAACCTGGCTTTATTGTACAGGTAGACTATCCTTTATCCGAAAACCTCGGGACCAGCCGTGTTTCGGTTTTCGGAAAATTTCGGATTTCGGAAGGTATTTTATAAGGCTGGGAAATTTGTCGGGGGTGGGTTGGCGGGGGGGTCGTCGGGGTCGTCAGCGGGGGGTTCGGCGGGGGTCGGGGTCGGCGGGGGTCGGCGGGGGTCCGCGGGGGGGGTCGGCGGGAGTCGGCGGGGGTCCGCGGGGGGGTCCGCGGGGGTCGGGGTCAGCGGGGGGGTCCGCGGGGGGTCGTCGGCGGGGGTCGGGGTCGTGCGCACGACTTACGCTGACCCTCTGCTCAGCGTAAGTCGTGCGCCACTGGTCATGTCGTGCGCACGACTTACGCTGAACGAAAAAACCTTCGGTTTTTAGAGGGTTTCGGTTTTCGCAAGTTCGGATAAAAGGTAGTCTACCTGTATTAATGTTGAGATATCTGGATGAGTCATAGTCACTAAGGCATTATACACTAGCAAAAACCTCTATTGAAAATTGAAAATGTTCTAGCAACTGTGCCTGCCCTGGACTCATCAGTTGAACTGAGTAGGTAGGGAAATAAGTTACGTTAAAATAGACTTTGAAAGCAGACAGCAACCTATTCATCCAATTTATGGTTTCAGCTCAGGGCAAAATAATGATCAGCTCTTACCTAACTGAGGATGCAATCACTAAAGCCGTAGTGTAAATTCAGAGTTAGGGGCTCACCTGACTGCGGCGAGAGAGGTGATGTGAGATTCCTGGATGTGACTCCAGTACCAGGATGATTTGGACAGGTTGGGTGATTGGGCAGAAGCATGGCAGATGCAATATAACGTGGATAAATGCGAGGTTATCCACTTTGGTGTCAAAAACAGGAAGGCAGATTATTATCTGAATGGCAATAGATTGGGAGAAGGGGAAGTGCAATGAGACCTGGGTGTCCTTGTGCACCAGTCGCTGAAGGTAAGTATGCAGGTGCAGCAGGCGGTTAAGAAGGCAAATGGTATGTTGGCCTTCGTAGCGAGAGGGTTTGAGTACAGGAACAAGGATGTCTTGCTGCAGTTGTTCAGGGCCTTGGTGAGACCACATCTTGAGTATTGTGTGCAGTTTTGGTCGCCTTATCTGAGGAAGGATGTTCTTGCCATGGAGGAAGTTCAGCGAAGATTCACCAGGCTGATACCTGGGATGGCAGGAATGACGTATGAGGAGAGATTGGGTCGATTGGGCTTATACTTGCTGGAGTTTAGAAGAATGAGAGGGGACCTCATCGAAACCTATAAAATTCTGACAGGACTGGACAGACTAGATGCAGGAAGGATGTTCCCGATGGTCGGGGAGTCCAGAACCAGGGGTCACAGTCTAAGGATAAGGGGTAAGCCATTTAGGACAGAGATGAGGAGGAATTTCTTCACCCAGAGAGTGGTGAGCCTGTGGAATTCTCTACCACAGAAGGCAGTGGAGGCCAATTCATAAAATATATTCAAGAAGGAGTTGGATATGTTTCTTAAGGCTAAAGGGATCAAGGGATATGGGGAGAAAGTAGGGACAGGGTACTGAATTTGGATGATCAGCCATGATCTCATTGAATGGCAGAGCAGGCTCGAGGGGCCGAATGGCCTACTCCTGCTCCTATCTTCTATTTTTCTATGCAATGCCAAACCATCCTAGGCATCTCCTGGACCCCCCCCCCCAACCCAGACACTTTTTAGTCCGAAGGTTGTGGGTTCAGAGTCCCACTCCAGAGAATTGAGTACAAAATCTAAGGCTGACACTTCAATACTGAGGGATCTTTCGGATGAGACGTTAAACTCTTTACGTCCCCCTCAGCTGGATGTAAAAGATCCCATGGCACTATTTCGAAGAAGAGCAGGGGAGTTCTCCCCAGTGTCCTGGACAATATTTATCCCTCAACGAACACCCAAAAAAAATAGATTATCTGATCATTATCTCATTGCTGTTTGTGGGACATTGCTGTGCGTTGTGACTACACTTCACTGGCTGTAAAGCGCAGTGAGATATCCTGAGGTGATGAAAGGCCAGTTTTCCTTTCTTTAAGCCAATCTGCCATTAATTTAAATGTTTAGACACTGCCACTGCACTGCCAAAATATTTCAGATGTAATGGTTGGGATTGAAGCTCTGGACATTGTAATTCTAAGTCAGGTAAACTGTCTTCATATTTAGGAGCACCGGTATCATAGAATTGTAGAATCTACAGCACAGGAGGAGGCCATTTGGCTCATCGTGCCTGTGCCAGTTCTTTGAAAGAGCTCTCCAATTAGTCCCACTCCCCCCTGCTCTTTCCCCATAGCCCTGCAAATGTCTCCCCTTCAAGTATATACTTGGTGCCAAAATAACACCAGAAAATGCTGGAAAACCTCAGCAGGTCAGGCAACATCCGTGGAGAGAAATTTGAGTTGATGTTTCGGGTCGAACCCTTCTTCAAAACTGGAAAGAAAAGATAGATCGGAGGCAGGGCTGCGATCGGACAAAAGAATAAAAGAAACAAAAGAAGTAAAAGAGACAATAAAAGGTATTAGAAGCTAGACGAGATGGTAATAGGCTGAGATTAGGTGTAAAGTGTACTGGCAGGGCAAGAGATAGCTGCCAGGTGTGAGAGAGAAACAAAAGGAAAGGGGGGGGGGGGGAGGGGGGAAAGGAGTGGAAAAATTACAAGAAAAAATGAAATAGGGGCCGAGGTTATGATCTGAAATTATTGAACTCGATATTGAGTCCGGAAGGCTGCAGAGTGCCTAATCGGAAGATGAGGTGCTGTTCCTCGAGTTTACGTTGAGCTTCCGTGGAACAATACAAGAGGCCAAGGACGGTGAGGTCCGAGTGGGAATGGAGCGGTGAATTAAAATGACAGGCGACCGGAAGCTCGGGGTCACCCTTACGGACTGAACGGAGGTGTTCCGCAAAGCGGTCGCCCAATCTGCGTTTGGTCTCCCTCCGTTCAGTCCGTAAGGGTGACCCCGAGCTTCCGGTCGCCTGTCATTTTAATTCACTGCTCCATTCCCACTCGAACCTCACCGTCCGCGGCCTCTTGTATTGTTCCACGGAAGCTCAACGTAAACTCGAGGACCAGCACCTCATCTTCCGATTAGGCACTCTGCAGCCTTCCGGACTCAATATCGAGTTCAATAATTTCAGATCATAACCTCGGCCCCTATTTCATTTTTTCTTGTAATTTTTCCACTCCTTTCCCCCCCCCCCTATTCCTTTTGTTTCTCTCTCACACCTGGCAGCTATCTCTTGCCCTGCCAGTACACTTTACACCTAATCTCAGCCTATTACCATCTCGTCTAGCTTCTAATACCTTTTATTGTCTCTTTTACTTCTTTTGTTTCTTTTATTCTTTTGTCCGATCGCAGCCCTGCCTCCGATCTATCTTCTTTTCTTTCCAGTTTTGAAGAAGGGTTCGACCCGAAACGTCAACTCAAATTTCTCTCCACGAATGCTGCCTGACCTGCTGAGTTTTCCCAGCATTTTCTGTTGTTATTTTGGATTTCCAACATCCGCAGTATTTTGCTATTATACTTGGTGCCAACTATCTCCTCAGCTTTGGATATTTTCAAGCAATTTTCTTGTGGATCCCGTGGCTCTTGATGCTGAGGACACCTGTTTTCAAAGCGACTACATTCCCCACAACCCTCTTTCTAATGCCATTAAAGTCATTTCAGTTTCATGTTTTGTGTATTTTCACTTTTTGTACAGTCAGTTAGCTTTCTATGCAAACCCACTTTTCCCATGCACATTGTATGCATGTGAACACCACCACCTCCAAGTTCCCCTCCAGTCACACACCATCCTGACTTGGACATTAATCGCTGTTTCTTCATCGTCACTGGGTCAAAATTCCTGGGACTCCCTACCTAACAGCACCATGGGAATACCCTCACCAGATGGACTGCAGCGGTTCAAGAAAAAGGCTCACCACCACCTTCTCAAGGGCAACTGGGAATGGGCAATAAATGCCAACCTTATGAGCGGCGCCCGTATCCCAAGAATGAATAATAAAAAGTTGTCAGAGTGGATAAGTATCTGTGTCTGTCGATGAGAGAGAATGTTTTAGTCAGTTCTTGCTGATGTCAGTTTATGTTAATACGATAGCAAAATACTGCGGATGCTGGAAATCCGAAATAACAACAGAAAACGCTGGAAAAACTCAGCAGGCCCGGCAACATCCGTGGAGAGAGAAATAGAGTTAACGTTTCAGGTCGAAACCCTTCGTCAGGACTGAGAAAAAAAGGCAGGAAATGAAACAGATTAAAAGGCAGTTTGGGGGCTGGGAAATGGGGGCGGGGATGAAAGAAGAGAAAATGATGTGACTGTGAAACCGAGTCTTGGCAGATACCGGATCAAACACTCTCTCCACGGATGTTGCCTGGCCTGCTGAGTTTTTCCAGCATCTTCTGTTGTTATTTTGGATTTCCAGCATCCGCAGTATTTTGCTATCGTATTAGTGTTTGGTTCACTGCCACGCCTCTTCTGGGAATGCCTAACTTGAAGAAGTTCTGCTCTTCTCTTCGACGGGATCTCCATTTGGCTCTTCAACCTTGTTCATCTTCATTGCTTTCAGTTTCCCTTCTCGTGTTTGATCAGGTACCTGCCAAGACTCGGTTTCACAGCCACATCATTTTCTCTTCTTTCATCCCCTCCCCCATTTCCCAGCCCCCAAACTGGCCTTTTAATCTGTTTCATTTCCTGCCCTTTTTTTCTCAGTTCTGAAGAAAGGTTTCGACCCGAAACGTTGGCTCTATTTCTCTCTCCACGGATGTTGCCTAGCTTGCTGAGTTTTTCCAGCATCTTCTGTTGTTATTTCAGTTTATGTTAAGCAGCTAATGGTGTCAATAAGTGTGAACTGATAATAGCCCAGTGCAGTGTAATTTGGCAATATAATCATTAACAAGTTGGATGTGTCCTACAGTGACTGCAGTTTACTTGGAAAGATTTCATTTCCCATTTAAACAGAGCTGACTGGGGCGACAGAAAATAATAAAGCCAATTACAATTTTGTCAAAAAATATTAAACTAAATTGGAATTGACAATAGGAAAGCAACAACATGAAATCAAAAATCAAACAAGAATTGTCTGAATGTACTGGGACATTAAATAGAAAACGACAAGGAACACAATGGAACCTGATGTCCTTGATGGTCAAAGAATTGGCTGTCTAGAATATCTCTGGTTTGGATATTTGACCCATACAGTCCTTGGCCTCAGTTAGCGATACTCCATACAGCATTTAATCAATAGCAGCAATTGTTCCATTGATTGGGATCCATTTTCACTGCAATTGCATTGCCCGACTGATGTCCTCAGTGAGAGGCCTGAGCCATAGAAACGCTGTCTACGGAGGTCACGGTCCATCATCAAAGACCCTACCCACCCCAGCCACAGTCTGTTCGCCCTCCTGCCATCTGGGAGACGCTACAGATGCATTTGCACCCGTACGACCAGATTTAGGAACAGCTTCTTTCCCAGGGCTGTCATCCTACTGAACTCCACAAATAAACTCTAAAGCCTGCACATCTGCCAATGCACTTTATTATGGTTATATTTATGTTAATATACTACAAGCCAAATGTATGTTGAATGTTTAAATGTCTTAATCCAAATGTACACTCTCAGGAGCCACAAGCCTACATTTCGTTGCACTGCACTTGTGCACTAACAATGACAATAAAAGTTGATTTGATTGATTTGATTTGATTTTAATGGCTGGGCCTCCTTTATATTTCATCAGCGAATTATAAGCATTGAACCAGTGCTCAAAGGCAGCTTGCTGATCAAGTGGTCAGGAAATGCGGCAGCTCCTCCGTAGAGCTGAGCCCAAAGTTAAGAGGCGGGGGAGACAATTGCGGGGCGGGGGGGGGGGTTGGCATTGGGGGGGGGGGGGGCGAATATGTTCTTCCTGGACCCACAAAAATCAGTTAAAAAAAATAGAACTTACCTGGATTTGGAGTGGCCCGCAGCCGTCCCTGTAAGGATCACTGATTCGGCCGCTCGACCAATGGGCAGGGCGTGCACAGTCCATGCTCTGCTCACTCGTACCTGAAAATTGCATCAGGGGTCCTGTGTACATCAGAGGACCCCTGTTTGCGTATTACGAATAGTCTTTCGTCTGAAATGAGCAGGTGCCTGGGCCGTCCGTGTGAAAGCCCCAAGGAAAATGCCGAGGAGCAGATCAGGGAACGAACACAAGATGGTCGGACCAGCCACATGATTCTCAGAGCGTTAACCATCCCCTTCCTGCCCTGAAGATCGGCCCTATCATTTCTTGCAAAGGTCACCTGACAAGAATTAATCCCAGATGTATCACTTCAGTCTTTATGCAATAATATGTTCCTATTCTTGTCAGTATTTTCTTTTATATCCCACTAAAGCTGCAGCCAGTATAAAATATTTTAAATATAACAGAAATACGATAGCAAAATACTGCGGATGCTGGAAATCTGAAATAACAACAGAAGACGCTGGAAAAACTCAGCAGGCCAGGCAACATCCGTGGAGAGAGAAATAGAGTCAACGTTTCAGGTCGAAGACCTTTCGTCAGAAATTTCCAGCATCCGCAGTATTTTGATATAAAATATTTTTAGTTTGCCACCAACAATAAAGGGATGGGCCAACCCGTCCGTTCCCCTAGCATTAAGCATGTCCCACTGAAGGTCAAATAGGCCATAATGCATTTGTTATACAGATGTTCTATATGAAAATGCACAGAGCTTATCTTTTGTCTTGTATGTAAAATTGTAAAAATAATATGTACCGAGACAGTGTGCGTGTGTATATATATATAATATATTTAAAAATTTGCCTTACTAGGTCCAGCTATCATCTAGTTTTATGCCTGTAGCGTAATTGCTGACAGAAAAAGGAAATAAAATTAGATGCCACATCGCAGAAGAAGTAGACTTGCTCAGCTCTCAATGAGCATCCACGACCATAGAAACATAGAAGATAGGAGCAGGAGTAGGCCATTCGGCCCCTCGAGCCTGCTCCGCCATTCAATGAGATCATGGCTGGTCATCCAAATTCAGTACCCTGTCCCTGCTTTCTCCCCATATCCCTTGATCCCTTTAGCCTTAAGAAATATATCTAACTCCTTCTTGAATATATTTAATGAATTGGCCTCAACTGTCTTCTGTGGTAGAGAATTCCACAGGTTCACCACTCTCTGGGTGAAGAAATTCCTCCTCATCTCAGTCCTAAATGGCTTACCCCTTATCCTTAGACTGTGATTCCTGGTTCTGGACTTCCCGACCATCGGGAACATCCTTCCTGCATCTAGTCTGTCCAGTCCTGTTAGAATTTTATAAGTTTCAATGAGATCCCCTCTCATTCTTCTAAACTCCAGCAAGTATAAGCCCAATCGACCCAATCTCTCCTCATACGTCATTTCTGCCATCCCAGGTATCAGTCTGGTGAATCTTTGCTGCACTCCCTCCATGGCAAGAACATCCTTCCTCAGATAAGGCGACCAAAACTGCACACAATACTCAAGATGTGGTCTCACCAAAGCCCTGTACAACTGCAGCAAGACATCCTTGTTCCTGTACTCAAACCCTCTCGCTACAAAGGCCAACATACCATTTCCCTTCCTAACTGCCTGCTGCACCTGCATGCTTACCATCAGCGACTGGTGCACAAGGACACCCAGGTCTCGTTGCACTTCCCCTTCTCCCAAACTATTGCCATTCAGATAATAATCTGCCTTCCTGTTTTTGGACGCCAAAGTGGATAACCTCGCATTTATCCACGTTATACTGCATCTGCCATGCTTCTGCCCAATCACCCAACCTGTCCAAATCATATTGGAGCTTCTCGGCATCCTCCTCACAGCACACACACCCACCCAGCTTTGTGTCATCTGCAAATTTGGAGATATTACATCTAGTTCCCTCGTCTAGATCGTTAATATATATTGTGAATAGCTGGGGGTCCAAGGACCGATCCCTGCGGTACCCCACTAGTCACTGCCTGCCACTCGGAAAAAGACCCCAACCTGGCATTGCGGCAGATGGAGGGACTGCCTTGGGTGAGGCTGCTGCTGCAAGAACCCTGGGTCACTGAAAAGGACCAAAGTCTGTTCTCACTGGCACAAAATGGCATTTGCGTTGTTCCACCAAACTGAAAATGTCTCCCAAAGTATCTTGAACACTTATTAGTGAGTCGACTGTGAGGTGTTTGAGCTTTCATAAGAACATAACAAATAGGAGCAGGAATGGGCCACTTGGCCCCTCAAGCCTGCTCCGCCATTCAATAAGATCATGGCTGATCTTGGGCTCAAAGTCACTTCCCAGCCCGCTCCCCATAACCCTTCACTCCCTTATCTTGCAAAAATCTGTCCATCTCCACCTTAAATGTCATTGTCATTGTGTTAGTCCTAAATGGCCAAATTGTAATTTGTTGCACTGCTTACAGGGTTCATGCAGAACACATTGCCTGAATATCTGTCACAGTAACGGAAAAATATCACCGCTCGGCTTACTGGATTCTTCCTGAGGTTTAACACTCACTTTCCATCACCTATTAGCAGCAAATATAATATTGTTTAAAATTGTAATGCTGAATATTATATAATGGAACTTGCAATGAAACATGAACCCGTTAAAATACCAGGCGGCGTGAGAGCAGCGCGAGCCAGGGGGCAGGAGGCTGCCTCTATTCTAACACCAGCCCCCACACAAGCCCTGTTCTCATCAAGTCTGGTGTCTAAAATTGGCCCTAAAGTCTCAGTTCTGGTGTTCGGTTGTGTGTCTACTGAAAGTACAAATAATATCTTTGTTATAATACACATATGAAAGTGCTTCTAATGACAGTAAGATATTGTTCAAAACATTATTTCTGTCTGTATAGTTTACAATTCACACTGAGTTGGCAGAATATTACTGAAACATGCCATTGATAACTTCTGCTGTGGGTCTAGTGAAGCAGTTTCAATCCAATGGATTGAGTTTTAATCTAGTTCTAAAGTCTAATGATGAAGGTTCTTTCAGCATCCTTCCTAAATACTGAAAAGGTCAAACAAAGACTGAATCTCCCTGTGTCTATATCCACTTACGCAGTTAGGATAACTTCACGCAGATGATACAAGAAGGTTTAAATCACCCAGTGTTCACCTTCCCCTGGGGCAGATCCAGTGTCCACCTTCCCCTGGGGCAGATCCAGTGTTCACCTTCCCCTGGGGCAGATCCAGTGTTCACCTTCCCCTGGGGCAGATCCAGTGTTCACCTTCCCCTGGGGCAGATCCAGTGTTCACCTTCCCCTGGGGCAGATCCAGTGCTCACCTTCCCCTGCGGCAGATCCAATGTTCACCTTCCCCTGGGGCAGATCCAGTGCTCACCTTTCCCTGGGGCAAATCCAGTGCTCACCTTCCCCTGGGGCAGATCCAGTGTTCACCTTCCCCTGGGGCAGATCCAGTGTTCACCTTCCCCGGGGCAGATCCAGTGCTCACCTTCCCCTGGGGCAGATCCAGTGCATTCCTTCCCATGGGGCAAATCCAGTGCTCACCTTCCCATGGGGCAGATCCAGTGCTCACCTTCCCCTGGGGCAGATCCAGTGTTCACCTTCCCCTGGGGCAAATCCAGTGCTCATCTTCCCCTGGGGCAAGTCCAGTGCTCACCTTCCCCTGGGGCAAATACAGTGCATACCTTCCCCTGGGGCAGATCCAGTGCTCACCTTCCCCTGGGGCAGATCCAGTGCTCACCTTCCCCTGGGGCAGATCCAATGCTCACCTTCCCCTGGGGCAGATCCAGTGCTCACTTTCCCCTGGGGCAGATCCAGTGCTCACTTTCCCCTGGGGCAGATCCAGTGCTCACCTTCCCCTGGGGCAGATAGAGTGCTCACCTTCCCCTGGGGCAGATCCAGTGCTCACCTTCCCCTGGGGCAGACCCAGTGCTCACCTTCCCCTGGGGCAGATCCAGTGCTCACCTTCCCCTGGGGCAAACCCAGTGCTCACCTTCCCCTGGGGCAGATCCAGTGCTCAATTTCCCCAGGGGCAGATCCAGTGCTCACCTTTCCCTGGGGCAGATCCAGTGCTCACCTTCCCCTGGGGCAGATCCAGTGCATTCCTTCCCATGGGGCAGATCCAGTGCTCACCTTCCCCTGGGGCAGATCCAGTGTTCACCTTCCCCTGGGGCAGGTCCAGTGCTCACCTTCCCCTGGGGCAAGTACAGTGCATACCTTCCCCTGGGGCAGATCCAGTGTTCACCTTCCCCTGGGTCATATCCAGTGCTCACCTTCCCCTGGGGCAAATCCAGTGCTCACCTTCCCCTGGGGCAGATCCAGTGCTCACCTTCCCTGGGGCAGATCCAATGCTCACCTTCCCCTGGGGCAGATCCAGTGCTCACCTTCCCCTGGGGCAGATCCAGTGCTCACCTTCCCCTGGTGCAAATCCAGTGCTCACCTTCCCCTGGGGCAGATCCAGTGCTCACCTTCCCCTGGGGCAGATCCAGTGCTCACCTTCCCCTGGGGCAAATCCAGTGCTCACCTTCCCCTGGGGCAGATGCAGTGCTCACCTTCCCCTGGGGCAGAACAAGTGCTCACCTTTCCCTGGGGCAGATCCAGTGCTCACCTTCCCCTGGGGCAGATCCAGTGCATTCCTTCCCATGGGGCAGATCCAGTGCTCACCTTCCTCTGGGGCAGGTCCAGTGCTCACCTTCCCCTGGGGCAAATACAGTGCATACCTTCCCCTGTGGCAGATCCAGTGTTCACCTTCCCCTGGGTCATATCCAGTGCTCACCTTCCCCTGGGGCAAATCCAGTGCTCACCTTCCCCTGGGGCAGATCCAGTGCTCACCTTCCCCTGGGGCAGATCCAGTGCTCACCTTCCCCTGGGGCAGATCCAGTGCTCACCTTCCCCTGGGGCAAATCCAGTGCTCACCTTCCCCTGGGGCAGATCCAGTGCTCACCTTCCCCTGGGGCAGATCCAGTGCTCACCTTCTCCTGGGGCAAATCCAGTGCTCACCTTCCCCTGGGGCAGATCCAATGTTCACCTTCCCCTGGGGCAGATCCAGTGCTCACCTTCCCCTGGGGCAGATCCAGTGCTCACCTTCCCCTGGGACAGATGCAGTGCTCACCTTCCCCTGGGGCAGAAAAGTGCTCACCTTTCCCTGGGGCAGATCCAGTGCTCACCTTCCCCTGGGACAGATGCAGTGCTCACCTTCGCCTGGGGCAGATCCAGTGTTCACCTTCCCCTGTGGCAGATTCAGTGCTCACCTTCCCCTGGGGCAGATCCAGTGCTCACCTTCCCCTGGGGCAGATCCAGTGCTCACCTTCTCCTGGGGCAAATCCAGTGCTCACCTTCCCCTGGGGCAGATCCAATGTTCACCTTCCCCTGGGGCAGATCCAGTGCTCACCTTCCCCTGGGGCAGATCCAGTGCTCACCTTCCCCTGGGGCAGAACAAGTGCTCACCTTCCCCTGGGGCAGATCCAGTGTTCACCTTCCCCTGGGGCAGATGCCGTGCTCACCTTCCCCTGGGGCAGAACAAGTGCTCACCTTTCCCTGGGGCAGATCCAGTGCTCACCTTCCCCTGGGACAGATGCAGTGCTCACCTTCGCCTGGGGCAGATCCAGTGTTCACCTTCCCCTGTGGCAGATTCAGTGTTCACCTTCCCCTGGGGCAGATCCAGTGTTCACCTTCCCCTGGGGCATATCCAGTGCTCACCTTCCCCTGGGGCAGATCCAGTGCTCACCTTCCCCTGGGGCAGATCCAGTGCATTCCTTCCCATGGGGCAGATCCAGTGCTCACCTTCCCCTGGGGCAGATCCAGTGCTCATCTTCCCCTGGGGCAGATCCAGTGCTCAGCTTCCCCTGCACCCTCCCGCCTCTCTTTGGCCACTGTGAGCAAAATACACTGAGACCCCGAAACATTTAACATTATGATGTACAATTATAGTAACAGACTGATTGGCCTCAATGTTAACCCTCCACGACGGACTGGAGAGGGTCAGGGGAGAGGGTTAAAAATGGAGAAAAATGGGGAACGTGTCCCCAACACGCAATGTACGCACCCATTGCCGATTTACTGAGGCAGGTAGTGTGTCATGCGAGTGTCCCACCGTGGAGATGCAGGTCACTTCATTAACATATTTAAATTAAGCTCCAACAGAGCAATTGGGAGCCTGATTTGAATTTATCAGTTGCCAGCCGGGTTTCCCAGGGCTCGGGAAACCCAACAGTGAAAGGGAGGCGGGAACCGATGGCTCGGCAAGGAAAATGCCTTTTTACAGCACTCCTTGTGGGCCAGGAGGAGGAGGAGACCTCCACCAGCCCCTTGAAAAAGCCTTTGGCCTACCCTCTGCCGATTGCGGCCTCTCTCTTTCTCCCATGAACGGGGATTCACCCACCCCCCACTAGCCCTGATCTCTGGCTCCCTGCCTCCCAATTGCTGCTCTCTTCCTCCCCCCCACTCCAACAAGCCCCGATCTCTGGCTCCCCGCCTCCCAATTGCCGAGGTCCGTCCCCAAGGGGCCCTGGCCGAAGCCTCCTGCCGTTGGTTTTCCTGCCCAACAGCCGGCCAGCCTGTCTATTTGGTCGGCTGCCGGGTGGGAAACAGATGAAAAAAATTAGAATGAGGCCTTGCCATTAAATTCCCTGTGCGACCGAGCTCCCCCGCACCGACCCCACAAATATCGGGGTCATTGTATCACACGTTCCTGCCAACACGTAGGCTAGTGTAACAGTCTGAAAAATGATTTAAATAATATCACTGGTGTAGATTTACTGCCTTTAAAATGACACACAGAGATTGACAGTTTTTTTTAAATTGTGGCCTGAATAGTTACATACTAAGGCCCTGACATTACGTATAGGGTACTAGTGCATGAATGCTTAATGCGTTTGTCTGAACTCACTCCCTTTGCTATTTTAGTGGAAATGTTAACCCACTTAAAATAAATAGGTTAATCCTCCTGCTAAAATAACAGAGAGAAAATTCAAATGTGTGTGTTAGGCGCTCGTATCCTTGGAGCACAGGGTGTAATATTGGGGCTAAAGGATGTTCATATCATTCATCACATACGAACACTCTGGTCAAATTCAAGGTCCAGCCATTCTCACTCAGGAATCTATAATACAGGGGTCACACATTTCAGATCCGCTGCAAATATTCTCTCAGGTTCGCGGTCTTTAGCCTCTCCTGTAAGCAGGTCTCGCGTTCCCTACAAGCAGAAGTTTACCTTTACTGCTCTATATCTGGCCGTACAATCGTGTGATCCCATGTTAACATATCCAAGTTTGCTGACGATACAAAGCTAGGTGGGACAGTAAGCTGTGAGGAGGACACAAAGAGGCTGCAGAGGGATATAGACAGGTTAAGTGAGTGGGCAATGAGGTGGCAGATGGAGTATAATGTGGGGAAGTGTGAAATTATCCACTTTGGTCAGAAGAATGGAAAAGTAGAATTTTTTTTAAAAAGGTTCTGTTGAAACTTTGAAAGTTCGCCCCGCCTTGAGAACTATTATGCAACTATTATTCTATGAGAAGTGCGGTTTCACAATAAAAGACAGTGGCTGGTTTTATATTCACAAATAGCTTGGCTGTGAGTACAGATTCTGCACGCCAAGGTCATATTTTAAGTTCTCTGCTCCTCCCTCCACATTTTAATGCTGGCATTTTTGATTGGTTTGTGCCATAATAATGTAGTGTCAATTGCTCTTTGGTTGCATCACCATCACCATCATCACCATCAGCATCACCATCAGCATCACCATCACCATCACCATCACCATCACCATCATCACCATCAGCATCACCATCACCATCATCACCATCAGCATCACCATCACCATCACCATCAGCATCACCATCACCATCACCATCAGCATCACCATCACCACCATCACCATCAGCATCACCATCATCACCATCAGCATCACCATCACCACCATCACCATCAGCATCACCATCACCATCAGCATCACCATCACCATCATCACCATCAGCATCACCATCATCACCATCACCACCACCATCACCACCATCAGCATCACCACCATCACCACCATCAGCATCACCATCAGCATCACCATCAGCATCACCATCATCACCATCACCATCACCACCATCACCATCACCATCACCACCATCAGCATCACCATCATCACCATCACCATCACCACCATCACCACCATCACCATCACCACCATCACCATCAGCATCACCATCATCATCACCATCATCATCACCATCACCACCATCAGCATCACCATCACCACCATCACCATCAGCATCACCATCACCACCATCAGCATCACCATCACCATCAGCATCACCATCAGCATCACCATCAGCATCACCATCAGCATCACCATCATCACCATCACCATCACCACCATCACCATCACCACCATCACCATCACCATCACCATCACCATCATCACCATCACCATCACCACCATCACCATCAGCATCACCATCATCATCACCATCATCACCATCACCATCACCACCATCACCATCACCATCATCACCATCACCATCACCACCATCACCACCATCACCATCAGCATCATCATCACCATCATCATCACCATCACCACCATCAGCATCATCAGCATCACCATCATCACCATCACCATCATCATCACCATCATCATC
Organism: Somniosus microcephalus; assembly: GCF_052327205.1. NCBI lineage: Eukaryota > Metazoa > Chordata > Chondrichthyes > Squaliformes > Somniosidae > Somniosus > Somniosus microcephalus. Next base: position 10,333,552 of record NC_141000.1, on the reverse strand, counting down.
ACCATCACCATCAGCATCACCATCAGCATCAGCATCACCATCATCACCATCACCATCACCACCATCACCATCACCATCATCACCATCAGCATCACCATCACCATCAGCATCACCACCAGCATCACCACCATCATCACCACCATCACCATCACCATCACCATCACCACCATCACCACCATCATCACCATCACCATCACGATCACCATCACGATCACGACCGATCACCATTATCATCACCATCACCATCATCTTTCCCTGCAGCATCAGGGAGAGGTGATCAGTCGCTATGTCGGTCGATTTGGCTCCATTCTCCCTTGTGCCCCTTCTGCTTTCGGTGCTGTTGATACAACACTCTGGGGGTAGATTTTAACGACCGGGCAGTCGGCCCATTGCGGACCGCTGATCCTGCCAGCTGGAGGCTCGTTTCGTTTCGAGGGCGGGGCCTCCTTACCATGCTGCTGATGAGCTGAGGGAACCAAACAGATGCCCCAACATACTCCGGGCCAGCGCAATTTCAGGCTGCCTGGAAACCGTAAATAAAGTAAGTGTTACAATTATTTTTGTGGGGCCAGGAGGAGCTGCATCTGGTCCCACATAAATAATTGTAACACTTACCTTTTTGTGCCTTCACTGCTGTACCACCAGTTTTTACTGAGCAGAGTGTCCACAGCACACACTCGGCCAATAGGCTGTTAAAATCGCTTTGGGGTCCTACGTACGTCATAGGACCCCGATTAGCATAGATTAATGAGGCGTCTGCCTGATTACTCTGGAAAAATGACAGCGGCGCATGAATGGGGCGGTAAGTCCACCACCTCCATTTTAAGCCCACTACCTGGGAGTTTATAAGGAGTACTTCTATTACTTCTACAACTTCTAAAATCATGGTTACAAATCCCTAGATATATTCTTGAGTTCAGTGTCACTGGTCTGTCCTGTAAGTGGATCACACGTCCTGTAAGTGGATCACACGTCCTGTATGATTAGGAGTTCACCTCATAGAGTCATAGAGTTATACAGCACAGAAAGAGGCCCTTCGGCCCACCGTGTCCGCGCCGGCCATCAAGCCCTGTATATTCTAATCCCATTTTCCAGCACTTGGTCCGTAGCCTTGTATGCTATGGCATTTCAAGTGCTCATCTAAATGCTTCTTGAATGTTGTGAGGGTTCCTGCCTCTACCACCCTTTCAGGCAGTGAGTTCCAGATTCCAACCACCCTCTGGGTGAAAAAGTTTTTCCTCAAATCCCCTCTAAACCTCCTGCCCCTTACCTTGAAACTATGCCCCCTGGTTATTGACCCCTCTAATAAGGCGAAAAATTCCTTTCTCTCGATCCTATCTATGCCCCTCATAATTTTGTACACCTCAATCAGGTCCCCCCCTCAGCCTTCTCTGCTCTAAGGAAAACAACCCCAGCCTGTCCAGTCTCTCTTCATAGCTGAAGCGCTCCAGCCCAGGTAACATCCTGGTGAATCTCCTCTGCACCCTCTCCAATGCAATCACATCCTCCCTATAGTGTGGCGACCAGAACTGCACACAGTATTCCAGCTGTAGCCTAACTAGCGTTTTGTACAGCTCCATCATAACCTCCCTGCTCTTATATTCTATGCCTCAGCTAATGAAGGCAAGTATCCCATATGCCTTTTTAACCACCTTATCTACCTGTCCTGCTGCCTTCAGGGATCTATGTACATGCACACCAAGATCCCTCTGATCCTCTGTCCTTCCTAGGGTCCTACCATTCATTGTGCATTCCCTTGCCTTGTTAGTCCTCCCAAAATGCATCACCTCACATTTTTCAGGGTTAAATTCCATTTGCCATATACAATATCTACTTATATGGTAGTATGGTGCAGGAACATAACAAGAGAACCCCCGTGTTATATGACCTCGTTGTTATGAGCTTAAACCTATCCTTCCCCAGTCTTCTGAGAGTTATACTGATTAACACTTTAGTATGTCAAGACCAGATAGGAATCAATAAATCACTTTATTTTATAATCAGCAGGTGAACGTACAGAGCAACAGTTATCGCAAATTTCACCTTACTTTACCTTAATTTCAGTTTCTCCTCATAATAAAGAAAATAGTAAACAATACCACACTGTTCCTGTTAGTGAGTTAAATAATATTTTTTTTTGGTCAGCCCTATCACTCAATCTGACCAAGGTTTGTTATGGGCTTGGTTGATTCTCTTTTCATGGTTGACTGGCTGAGATCTCTCACTACAGACTTTGTCAGCTCCTTGGAACATGCCTCACCCTGTTCCTTTGCCCCCTCTCTGGACTGGAGGTTGAGAGCTATACTTCCATGTTCAGGGGTTGGTCAGTAGAGCTGCCAATCAAACTGGCCAGCAAATCCCACCTCCCCTCACTCCCCACCTACCCTAGTTAGAGGCCTCTGTTGTTTTCAAAATAAACAGGTCTAACCCAGCACAACAGGCCTGGATCATTCACAGGACAGACTTCATGGGGGAAGAATTGAAGTAGAGCCCCGAAAAAATTAGCGACCCCATGGCCGAAATTCATCGGTAGCGCCCCAGGAGGGAAGCGGGCATTACTGGAAGCGCCCTGCCTCCCTCTTGGGGCGCTGCGAGTGAATATCGCTGCGCTACATGCCGTGGTACTGCAGGCCTTCCTCCCCTTCTTAAAGGGGAGGGGCCTTGCGCAGCACGACCCGGGGCCCAGCTGGGCCACCAGGGATCAGACTGCCGGCAAAAGAGCCCGGCACTCAAGAGAAGTGCCGGGCTCACGGAGTGCAGCCAGCACTCCGCGGAGGGGTTGCTGAGGAGGCTGGGGACAGCAATGGTGGCAGGTGCTGGCAGGCGGCCAGCAACAAAAATGACCGCCCGACACCGCGCCTTTAATTAGCGCCGCCCTGGCCGCAGGTAGGCCCCCCCTGACCCCATCGGACATAGCGTCCGGCGGTAAGTCAGGGGGCGCTCCCGAAGATCGCGGCCGGGGCGCGAGTGGGGCGCTGTGCACGGCGATGACGTCATCGCCGCCGGCGCAGCGCCATGGGGCGCTAACAGTTACCGCTGCCGCTAACCTCCCGCTGAATTTTGCGGGAGGTGTTGGCGGCACCGCGCCCAGGCGCTAGTTGCTTTGCGCCCCCTTAGCGCCCTCTCAGGGCATTAACGGGAGGCGCAAAGCAACAGAATTTTCCCCCCCATATCCCTCATCATGTGATCAAGCAAGCCACATTCCACAGTCCGGCATTGATACACGTCTTACTTACACCAAGCCTCATGCTGCAGGGGGCATTTTTAAACCCTCGAAAGCTCAACTTAACTTAAAAGTAACACTTAAATATAAATCAAACCAGATCTTTTACAGCAAAATGGTTGGACAGCCTGAAATATGACTTACACACTGATAACTCCTTATGGTATTTCTGTTTCTTAGATGGTCATTTATAGATGTCACTCAAGCATTGTTCCCAATCTGTAGTTGGGCTAACTGGCCTGGAATTACAATATTTATATAAACACCTCCTTTTCCGAATATTGCAATGGTTCCCCAACTCCTCTGGCACTGCTTCATTATTTCTGTAACTCAGAAAAATATCAACCAATGTATCTCTAATTTCCTCCTCGATGGTTCCGGTATATATTCCATCTGGCCAAGGACCTTCTGGATATTTAATTCTCCTAGCTTCTGCACAATACATCCTGTGCTAAATTTTACGTGTAGTATCCATTGCTTAGCACCAATTACAATTATTGGTGTTTGTTACTGTTCTCCTTTGTGAAAATTGATGAAAAGAATACATTCAGTATATCAGTGTATCATCATCTATAATAGTTTTATCCAGTTTATCCTTTAATGGGCCTCATGTTCTTTGACCTTCCTTATACTAGTGTCATAGTTGTAAACTTTTTTGGGTGCCTTTTACTGTCCTCTGCCAATTTTTCTCCATTTCTTACTTCTTTAGCTATCCTCAGTTCCATTTTGTATAAAACCTCCGTATTTTTGCCTTCCTTGTGTTGGCTTGCTTTTTAAGGTTCTTTCTAAGCCATCCTTATTAAACCATTATGGTCTAGGCCTTCTGCCATTTTACTTTGCTTGAAATGGAATATAATACCCTGGTACCTCATCCTATGTAACAATTTTAAATACATTCCATTTCTCTTCTATTTCTAACAATAATTGCCCAATTTGTTTTCTCTAAATCACTTATTGTTTCGAAATCTATTATTCCAATGTCCACATTACATTGTTGTTTTGGTCTTAACTTTGAGAACAATATCAGATCTAACAATACAATATTCATTGAATGGCAGGTGTTCACCAATCTCCAGGTTACTAACCAGCTCTGGTGAATTGCTAAACACCAGATCCAGCATAGTCTCTGCTCCAGTAGCCTGAGCCACATGGTGTGTGAGGAACTAATTCCTCACTGCCTCAGTGAATCTGTTTGTAGTCTCACCCTGCTCTTCTGGTTGTCCCTGATCTGCCCATTCAACTGCCAGGATGTTGAAATTCCCCCATGATTAGCACATTACAATGTTTCACAACCCTCCTTATCTGCCAAGCTGCTCCCTGTCCACCTGCTCACTTTGTGCTGGCATTCTATTACATAAGAACATAAGAAGTAGGAGCAGGAGTAGGCCATACGGCCCCTCGGGCCTGCTCCGCCATTCAATAGGATCATGGCTGATCCGAATCGAGACTCACGTCCACTTCCCTGCCCTCTCCCTGTAACCCCTAATTCCCTTATCTGCTAGGAAACTGTCTATCTCCATTTTAAATTTATTTAATGTTGCAGCTTCCGCAGCTCTCTGGGGTAGCAAATTCCATAGATTTACTACCCTCTGAGTGAAGAAGTTTCTCCTCATCTCAGTTTTGAAAGGGCAGCCCCTTATTCTTAGATTATGTCCCCTAGTTCTAGTCTCACCCATCAGTGGAAACATCCTCACCGCATCCACCCGATCAAGCCCCCTCACAATCTTATATGTTTCGATAAGATCGCCTCTCATTCTACGGGGAAGCTAGATAAGTACATGAGGGAGAAAGGAATAGAAGGTTATGCTGACAGGGTTAGATGAAGTAGGGTGGGAGGAGGCTCGTGTGGAGCATAAACACCGGCATGGACCAGTTGGGCAGAATGGCCTGTTTATGTGTTGTAAATTCTATTACAATGACCAATCAATAATTTACCACTTAATATTCAGTTCCATCCATATTTTTTAAACCTGATCCCCTTCTGTTCCTATATCCACCTTTGCTGTACCTGCTGCATCGCTCCTTATCGACAACATGGTTCCTCACCTCTGTTTGTCTGCCTATTGTTATTAAATATTTTCCATCCTCTCAGCTCTGGCTATTGGTCATCCTCTGCTGTCAGCCATGTTCTGTGATGCCAATAATATTAATATTCTCATTTGTCACGCATACCTCTAATTAAGGGAGATGTTCAAGGCCCAAAACATCTACTGCAGCTCCCAGCTGAAGGAGGACACTGTGTAGGTTGGAAAGCAAAGAGAGAAATGGAAGAGGACATTTCAACAAAAGAAAGAAGTGGGAATTCTAGCGCCATCTGCAATGTTTCGCTCATCCAAGTGGCCATGAGTTTGAGAGCCAATGTTTCCTCCTCCATATTGTTCAGAGATCCTGAATCTGTGGTTATTAAATTAAGGAGCAAGGGGGGAAAAATTGAGTTGCGTCCCCTTTGGGGCGCTATTTTTAGCGCCCCGAAAAAATTAGCACCCCCGCTGCCGAAATTCATCAGTAGCGCCCCAAGAGGGAAGCAGGGCGCGACTGAAAGCATCCCGCCTCCCCCTTGGGGCACTGCGAGGGAATATCATGGCGCTATGCGCCACGGTACTGCAGGCTTTCCTTCCCTTCTTAAAGGGGAGGGGCCTTGCGCAGCGCAACCCGGGGCCCAGCTGGGCCACCAGCGATCGGAGTGCCGGCAAAAGAGCCCGGCACTCAAGAGAAGTGCCGGGCTCACGGAGCGCAGCCGGCACTCCGCGGTGGTGGGGCTGCATAGGAGGCCGGGGACGGCAGAGGGGGCAGGTGCTGGCAGGCGTCCAGCAACAAAAATGGCCGCCCGGCACTTCGCCTTTAATTAGCGCCACCCCGGCCGCAGTTAGGCCCCCCCTGACCCCGTCGGACATAGCGCCTGGCGGTAAGTCAGGGGGCGCTACCGAAGATCGCAGCCGGGGCGCGAGCGGGGTGCTGCGCAAGGCAATGACGTCATCGCCGGGGGTGCTAACGGTTACCGCTGCCGCTAACCTCCCGCTGAATTTCGCGGGGGGGTCGTTGACAGCGCCGCACCCGGGCGCCTCTTAGGGCGCTAACGGGAGGCGCAAAGCAACCAAATTTTTAGGCCAAGGTCTCTACTAGAGTGTTAACGTTGGACTGAAGGAACAAATAAGTCACAAATATTTCTGGTGCAGCATGGTCCTCGCTATCTGTGACCCGAGGCAATGAATGTTTTTCTGAGGGAAACATAATTCGTCATGGTCGGTTTGAAAATAATTTGGTAGTGCTTCTATATTCTGCAGTCACTGCTTTCCCTGAAAGGTTTAGTTCACCCTGATTCAAAATGACAAAGCACAGGAAGTGTGGATTTTATAAGGTCCCTTTTTCCTTTATTTCTCAGTTCACAGAGAAGGGACTTATTGTGACATGGAGCCAGTTGATAATTTTCAGGGTGCCGATGTCTCCACGAGGTACTAAATTCTCTGCTGAGAACTTGATTTAGATTCCCTCTTACGACACTTCAATTGATATCCTGTACACAACCTGAAGAGTCAATGAGCAGTCGCACTTTCATAAGCTGAAACGCTTATTTTCTCACGGATATCAGTAAAGTATATTCAATTACAAATTTAAATTAGCAACATCTTTCTGCTGCAGATGATGGTAATAACGCATCTGATGTAAGTGTCTAAGAAAAGGCACGCTCTTGGACAATGTGTGCACAGAAAATGAATTTGATTTCTGACGGCTGGAAGGAAATGAGCCAATGTAGGGCACTTTCACCACTTGCTTTTCAGCAATGCTGATTGTTTTTGTGTTAGCTGGAATCTCTCACAATGCTGCAATGCTTACCCCATGGTTATTTATCATAGGCAGTACCTCACTGGTTATTGGCATTTAACCATTATGCTTCACTTTTTATCATTAATATCATCTCAATATCAGACTGAAAGACAGTGAGGTGAAGCTAAAGTAACGTTTCCTACATAGTCAATATAAACCCTAGGCAGCTGATTTGGGCATTTTCTCAAAACTTGCTCTTTCGAAGATTAAGGTGAAGCTTTGTAGGATCTCTGCACCTGCTCATCCAACACTCCATTACCTCCCCAGGGTGACAGAGCCCACTAATAACATAGTCCACGGGCCCAATGTACTTCCAGTAGAACTTTCTCACTTATAGCAATTGCCACTTTAAATGCCCAAATAAACCTGCTCCATTCTCCCTGCTACATTCTACCTTCTTGTAGTTTTTAGCTCTTTTCATTCAGACTGGAGATGATATAGTCTGAGTTACAGAAGCAAGGAAAGTGCTGCGGGGGTTTTGGCAACCTGCTTAGTTGACATTACAGGACCGTCGGTTTCACAAATCGATTTTTAGTCATATTTCCGATGTTATTTGCGAGCAGTATCGGTCATGGATTCTCAGTGAAAGGAACAACGACGCTCTGTGCAATTTTCAGGCAGGGCAGCCCTCTGTTAGAAGGCTTGTCCTTCTCTTGTAGCCAGCTGTTCCACTGGAAATCTTCTCACTGTAGGAGGCCTGGCAGCGAATGCCCTCCCATACTCAGAGGGACTCTAGGGCACTCTTTGGGGTTGCTGGGAGCCAGCCCGTGAATCGTGCAGACTGCTGTCAATTGCACGCCCCGTGAGAATCTCTTGAGCAGGTCCATCGGAAGTTCTATGCTCTCTTATTTATTCTGTGATAAACCGTTGTCCCTTTGTCTTAATCTAAACCGTTGTCTTAATCTAAATGTACACTCTCGGGAGCCGCAAGCCTACATTTCGTTGTACTGCACTTGTGCACTAACAATGACAATAAAAGTTGATTTGATTTGATTTGATTTTATATTTTCCTACCTTGATGTTCTACACAGAATTCTCGTGCATGATATTTTGAACTTGTTTTAGCATTTATTTTGACAGTTTCAGGTGAGAGCATTTTAAAGGGCGTGCTGCATATGCATCTCAGACTGGGCATGTAATGTCTGAGATTATGTGTGATGCCCAACTGAAATTAAAATAATAAACATGGATTAAACTTTTAAAATATATACCAGGCATTACTCTGAATCATAAGTTCCTTGCCTATTAATGAAGTCTAAAGTTCAAACATTTTCTACAAGCTGTTTCTTGCTTTTTAAAATGGTGCCAAATATTTGAGAACATTTGAGGAAAGGACGGGAGACACAAGCAACAAAATGTCTCTCTTTTCAATTTCAGATACTTATTGATCACAACCCTAAGGACTACTAAGCAGATACAGTCTCGTGCCTTTAGACATGCTTTCTGGATCAACTGAAATTAGAATAATGCCATCTTTACAACCGTGCAGGAAATGTTCCAATTACTCGGTGCAGAAAATAGAAATACTGTAAAGTAAAATGAATAATTACTTACCGGTGTGACTGCTGCACTTTCCTGTTATCAAATCATCAGCATCCCCCTTTTTATTTCCAGAAGGATAAAGTCAGGCAAAGCAACCCACAACACGTAGGAGTTTCAATTGTTATTCACAAAGGCCACAACCACGCGAACGTAAAAAGAATTAAAAAAACAAACTGGAAGAAGTTTCTTCAGGTCTTGGCCAGTTGCAAGATGTGCAGTGTGTGTCTTCGCTTCTTATATGACTGAAATACTGAGCCAGCAGAATTCTGCAGGCTGCTCCAGTCAGCTCTGCAAATGCCTTGTACGCCTGTGCAGCAGACTCTCCTTAAAGCCGCACTGCTAACGAAATGCCCACGGCCCAGGAGCAGCTTTTTACTTGGAGTGCCCTGTAATGTGTTTGAAATACTGAGTGACACACAAAGTAGCAGCAGAGTTGGGATAAGGCTTTACGTAAAGTTAAATAAAATACAAATTACGGTCTGTGGACAAAAAATTGGACCAGTTGTTATTTTTCATTCAATTTTCTTAACCCAGAGTAAAACACGATTATATCTTAGCTACACTGCTAACCTACTCGCACAAGGGTAATACCCCATAGTACAAGTAGTGCATTCACGTGAAAATGTACTATTTCAATACAATGTCTTCACATATTTACATAAAAATAACAATTCATGCCACACAAATATATATGAACATATACTGAAAATAAATGTCATTTACCCTGACTGCATATGGATTAACAATACAATACTGGAGGAATGGACCAGGTAACACCAGGTAAACCAGTACAGGGAAGAGTTCTGATCACAACAGGCATTATGTCGATTCACTGGGGCTGATTTTAACCTCACCCGCTGGCGGGAAACGGACGGGTTTGGATTAGGTGCCTGTTTTACACCCAGCCCTATTTCACTTTCTGCTGAAGTCAATGGTTAGATTAAAATAATCCCCATTTACTCTATTTGATTGCAACACCTCAGAACCATGAACGTTCACAACACATGGGAGGGCCATTCGGCCCATCGTGTCTGTACTGCCCCTTTGATAGAGTAAATCAAAACGAATATCATTGTCCCACTCTCTTCCCATAGCCCTGTATTTTTCTTTCCTTCAAATATTTACCCATTTTTTTCTCTTAAACGATGTGATGGTCTTTGCCTCAATCACTCTTGGTACTAAAACGGTCTGTGCTCCAGAAACCCATTGTGTAAAGAATGTTCTCCTAATGCCTCGCCACACTTTTAGTGACAATTTTAAATTATCCCTTCTCACTGACTCCCTAGCCAAAGGATGTAGTATTTCCCTACTCGTGCTGTCAAAGTCCTTCATAATTTAAAAAACTTTTACTAAATCTCATCAATCTTCTTTGCTCCAGTGGAAATAGCCTGTAGTCATACCTGCTTTCTGAGCAAAATATAGGAGTTGGGGGGATCGATTTCCAGGACCGTCTCCCGCGCCCGATCCTCTCCGGAAGTGCACTAGCCAGTGACATCCGAGTGCCCGGAGCGCCCACATAAACAGGCGTTAGGCCGCTTGAATATATGAATTGGGGATTAATGCCATGGTTTAGGACCCCACTGTCAAATTTGGCAGAAACTGGATGGAGCATGTGCCACGCGCAATCCACTCAGCTTTCCCCAGGTGTACCGCGGCCTAACCAGTGGTTCTTTAAGGGATCGACGGAGTCCGCCGAAGAACAGGTATGTTTTTATTTTACTTACTGACGTAATAAAACTCACTCCGCACTTGGTTTGAGTATAAAGCAAGGCTTTAATCAACTTGTTTCACAACATGGAAGTCTAGTTGTACTTCACTAGTTCCTTGTCTTACAAAATGTCCCTGGCAAGCTGGGCCCACGCCCAAGTATTTATACTCCTTGGACGGCGCCACCAGCTGGCCGTCCAGCGTTATTTCATGAGTAGTTTCCTGATGAATGATGAGATTTATAATACTTACCTTAATGCGGAGGCAGTAGGAGAAGGCATGATCTTCCCAGCTCCACATTACTACCGTGGGCCGCTGGCAGCCCACACTAGCTCCGTTCCTGTTCACCTCACCCTGCCCAGAATTTACCTTAAGGCCTTACCTTACCTTCCTTGCTTTTGTGCTCTATGCCTCTACTTATAAAGCACAGGATACCGCATGCTTTCCTCACAGCCTTACCAACTCGTCCTGCCACCTTCAAAGACTGCTGTACATAAACCCCAGGTCTCTCTGTTCCTGCACATTGCACCATTCAGTTTATCTTCCCTCTTCTCACTCTTCTTTCCAAAATTCTTCACTTCTCTCCTCTCTGCAATAAATTTCATCTGCTACTATTTCAGCAGTCTGTCTATGTTTTCCAGAATTCTGCTACTATCCTCCTCACTGTTTACTACATTTCTGAGTCTTGTGTCATCTGCAACCTTTAAAATTATGCCCTTTATCCCCAAGTACAAGTCATTAATATTTCTCAGAAAGTGCAGGGGTCCTAATACTGACCCCCGGAGGTCACCACTGCACACTTCCCTCCAGTCTGAAGACAACCGTTCACCACTACTCCCTGCCTTCTGTCTCAGCCAATTTTGTATCTCACAGCGACTGCCCCTTTAATCCCATGGGCTTCAATATTGTTAACAAGTCTCATATGTGGTACTTTATGGAATGCCTTTAGAAACTCCATATACACAACATCAACTGCACTACCCACATCAACCCTCCCCGTTACTTCAGCAAAGAACTCAATCAAGTTTGTCAGGCATAAGAACATAAGAAACAGGAGCAGGAGTCGGCCATACGGCCCCTCGAGCCTGCTCCACCATTCAATAAGATCATGTCTGATCTTTGACCTCAACTCCACTTTCCCGCCCGATCCCCATATCCCTTGTTTCCCCGAGAGTCCAAAAATCTATCGATCTCAGCCTTGAATATACTCAACGACTGAGCCTCCACAGCCCTCTGGGGCAGAGAATTCCAAAGATTCACAACCCTCTGAGTGAAGAAATTCCTCCTCATCTCAGTCCCAAATGGCCGACCCCTTATCCTGAGACTGTGACCCCTGGTTCTGGACACTCCAGCCAGGGGGAAACAACCTCTCAGCGCCTACCCTGTCAATCCCCTTCAGAATCTTGTATGTTTCAATGAGATCACCTCTCATTCTTCTAAACTCCAGAGAGTATCGGCCCATTCTACACAATCTCTCCTCATCAGACAACCCTCACAGCCCAGGGATCAATCTAGAGAACCTTCATTGCACCGCCTCTAAAGCAATTATATCTTTCCTTGGGGTGAGACCAAAACTGTGCACAGTACTCCAGGTGTGGTCTCACCAATGCCCTGTATAATTGTAGCAAGACTTCCTTACTCTTATACTCCAAGCCCCTTGCAATAAAGGCCAACATACCATTTGCCTTCCTTATTGCTTGCTGTACCTGCACGCTAACTCTCTGTGTTTCCTGTACGAGGACACCCAAATCTCTCTGAACACCAACATTTAATAGTTTCTCACCATTTAAAAAATATTCTGTTTTTCTATTCTTCCTACCAAAGTGAATAACTTCACATTTCCCCACATTATACTCCACGTGCCACCTTCTTGCCCACTCACTTAACCTGCCTATATCCCTTTGCAGACTCTGTGGGAGGAATATTAACATGGGGAAGCGGGTGGGGGGGGGGGGGGAGGTGGGGTTTAAATGGGCAAAAAATGGAAGCATGTCGGGAAGCTGGCTCCAACCCACTAACTTCCGGCTTTTACGCAGGCAGAACAAGGGACGGGCAGCAAACCCGCTCCCAGAAGGCGGGTTGGCATTTTAAATATGTTAATGAGTCTGGAAGCCTCGGATTTAACCTGCTTTGCAGGTTTGACTGAGGTCGGCCAGGTTTCCCGGGCCTTGGGAAACCTGGCAGATGCAGCGAGGCACGGGCAGCCTCAGGGAGCACTCATTGTGGGCTGGGAGGAGCAGGTGTGCGTCCTCCTGGCCTTCCAAGCTTCCCCACCATCAGACCCACACCTCCATAGAATCCGCACCTGGGATCGGACCACCCCCTCAATTGGAGATCAGACCCCCACCCCTCAGGATTGGACCCCCCCCCCCAAGGCCAGTGATGAAAGACGGAAGCTGCGGAGTTAAATCTCCTCAGCGTGCGGGGAAACCCATACTTCCGGGTTACCCGCGTGCTACCGGGCCACCACACTCCCTAGCTTTGTATTGTCAGCAAACCTGGATACATTGCAGTCGGGTCCTTTCAGCTAAGTCATTAATATAGATTTTAAATAGCTGAGGGCCCAGCACTCTTCCTTGCAGCACGCCACTAGTGACAGTCTGCCAACCTGAAAATGACCCATTTATTCCTCCTCTGTTTTCTATCCTTTAACCAATCCTCTATCCATGCTAATTCATTACCCCCAACCCCATGAGTCCTTATCTTGAGTGGCACCTTATCAAATGCCTTTTGAAAATCCAAATATATTACATCCACTGGCTCCTCTTTATCTACCCTGCTAGTTACATCCTCAAAAAACTCTAATAAATTTGTCAAACACGATTTCCCTTTCATAAAACCATGTTGATTCTTCCTAATATTATGATTTTCTAAGTGCCCTGTTACCACTTCCTTAATACAGGAAACTCTCGTTTAAACGGCACCTAAATGTTCAGAATTCTCTATTAACCGGCAAAATTCATACTCCGAAACCAACTCCTCAATAACCGGAAATGTTGCTGAGTCCGAGTCTCCTGCGGTGGCCGAGTTAGTCAGTGGGGTTAGTTCTCCAAACTGCCACTACTCGGCTTCTTGGCGCTGTCAGAAGTCCGAACATCTCAATAACAGGAGTCTGGCTCTCCCGTGCTGCTGGTAGTCTCTTCCGATCTGCCAATTATTGTATACTGCACATTTCTTGATTTTTAAATTTTTGTTTGCTAAAAATAGCCTCAGTAGATAACCCTCTCCGCCATCCAGAATTTTTAATCAACCGGCAACACGCCGGTCCCGTCGGTGCCGGATACCAAAGAGTTTCCTGTATTGCATTCCAGCATTTTCCCGATGACTGGTGTCAGACCAATTGGCCTGTAGTTCCCTGTTTTCTCTCTCCCTCCTTTCTTGAATAGCGACGTTACATTTGCTACTTTGCAATCCACTGGGACCGTTCCTGGAAGATCACAACCAATGCATCCACGATCTCTGCAGTCACCTCTTTTAGAACCCTAGGAAATAGGCATCAGATCCAGGGGATTTGTCGGCTTTTAGTCCCATTAATTTCTCCAGCACTTTTTCTTTACTAATATTAATTACTTTAAGTTCCTCACGCTCATTAGATCCTTGGTTCCTCACTATTTCTGGTGTGTTTTTTGTGTCTTCTACTATGAAGACAAATGCAAAATATTTGTTTAACGTCCCTGCTATTTCCTTATTCCCTGTTATAATTTCTCCTGTCTCAGCCTCTAAGGGATCCACATTTACTTTTGCAATTCTCTTCTTTTTTACATATTTGTAGAAGCTCTTACAATTTATTTTTACATTTCTTGCTAGTTTACGCTCATTCTATTTTTTCCCTCTTTATCAATTTTTGGTCATCCTTTGCTGGTTTCTAAAATTCCCCCAATCCTCAGACTTACTACTCTTCTTGGCAACATTATAAGCCTTTTCTTTTAATCTAATACGATGCTTAATTTCTTTGGTTATCCACGATGGGTTACTTTTCCCATGGAGTTTTTCTTTCTCAATAGAATGTGTATTCGTTGAGAATTATGAAATATTTATTTAGATTGTCGCCTTTGCTTATCTACTATCATACCTTTTAATCTAATTTTCCAATCTACCTTAGCCAACGTGTCCCTCATACTTATGTAATTGGCTTTATTTAAGTTTAGGACTCTAGTTTTAAATTTAAGTACGTCACTCTCAAACTCAATGTGAAATTCTATCCTGTTATGGTCACTCTTCCCAGAGGATCCTTTACTATGAGATTACTAACTAACTCTGTCTCATTACACAAGACAAGATCTAAAATAGCCTGTTCTCTGGTTAGTTCTAGGAAACTGTCTCGAATGTATTCCATGAACTCATCCTCCAAACTACTTCTGCCAATTTGATTTGTCCAGTCTATATGAAGATTAAGTCCCCCATGATTATTGCATTACCTTTGTTACAAGCTTCTCTTATTTCTTGATTAATACTCTGTCCAACAGTATAGCTACTCTTAGGGGGCCTATAAATTACTCCCATCAGTGTTTTCCACCCCTTGTTATATCTTATCCCCACCCATACTGATTCTGCTTCCTGACCTTCTGAGCCAAGATCCTGCCTCACTTCTGTCCTTGTGCCATCCTTTATTATCAGGGATACCCCTTCCTTTTCCATTTTGTCTGTCTTTTCAAAATGTAAAGTACCCTGAAATATTTAGTACCCAACCTTGGTCACCATGCAACCAGATCTCTGTAATGGCTATTAGATCAAACCCATTAGCCATTACAGAGGCGTGGTTGTATAATAATAATAATAATAATAATCAACTTTATTGTCATTGTTAGTGCACAAGTGCAGTACAACGAAATGTAGGCTTGCGGCTCCCGAGAGTGTACATTTTGATTAAGACATTTAACATTCAACATTCATTTGGCTTGTAATACATAAACATAAACATAATAAAGTGCATTGGCAGATGTGCAGGCTTTAGAGTTTATTTGTAGAGTTCAGTAGGATGACAGCCCCGGGAAAGAAGCTGTTCCTAAATCTGGTCGTTCGGGTGCGAATGCATCTGTAGCATCTCCCAAATGGCAGGAGGGCGAACAAACTGTGGCTGGGGTGGGTAGGGTCTTTGATGATGGTCAGTGACCTCTGTAAACAGCGTTTCTGGTAGATGTTCTCTATGGTCGGTAGCCGGGTGCCGGTAATGCGTTGGGCAGTTTTGACTACCCGCTGCAGGGCTTTCCGGTCATAGGAGCTACAGCTGCCATACCACACTGTGATACAGTTCGTCAGGATGCTCTCTAAGGTTGGTCAGAGGCATGATTTGCCTTTAAAAAAATCTATCATTTACTAACCAAGTGACAATTAATTTTTCCTGAATTATGGTCTCTAAAGGTTTCCCCACCACCAACATTAGACTGACTGGCCTGTATTTACCAGGTTTATCCCTCTCCCTTTTTTTGAACAGCGATGTAACATTTGCAATCCTCCAGTCCTCTGGCACCACTCCCATATCCAGGGAGGATTGAAATATTGTGGCCCGAGTTGCCACAATTTCCACCCTTACTTCCCTCAGCAACCTAGGATGCATCCCATCTGGACCGAGTGATCTTTCGACTTCGAGGGCTTTTAAGAACCTCCTCTTTATCTATTTTTATCCTCTCCAATTTCTCTACTACCTCTTCCTTTACTGTGACATTGGCAGCATCCTGTTCTTTAGTGAAGAAGCAAAATACAGGAAACTCTCTTTTAACCGGCACCTAAATATCCAGAAATCTCTCTTAACCGGCAAAATTCAGGAGTAGGTTCAGGTAAGTTTTACTGTATATTAGTGGCCATGTAACTGGGGTTCCTGGATCTGTGGCCATGTAACTGGGACTCCTGCACAAGTGCCGTGTAACCGGGGTTCCTGCACCTGTGGCCGTGTACGGGGCTCTCGTACCTTGGTAAGTATACCTCTCTGTAATCCGGACTTTTTGATCAACCGGAACCACGCCGGTCCCGTCGGTGCCGGATAAAATGAGTTTCCTGTACTCATTTACTACCTCAGCCATGTCCTCTGCCTGTATAAGAAGATTTCCATTTTGGTCCCTAATCGGCCCCACCCTTCCTTTGACTATCCTTTTATCTTGATGTGTTTGTGAAAGACTTTAGTGTTCCCTTTTCTGTTATCCGCTAATCTTTTCTCATACACTCGCTTTGCTCCTCTTATTTCCTTATTCAGTTCACTTTTGCACTTTCTGTATTCTGCTTAATTCTCTACTGTATTACGAACCTGCTGTAAGCCTACTTTTTCTGCTTCATTTTAATCTCGATATCTTTAGCCATCCAGAGAGCTCTAACTTTGGATGCCCTTGCTTTCCCCTTCGTAGGAATGTATTTAGTTTGTACCCAAGTTATCTGCTCCTTGAAGGCCTTGCCACTTGTTAAATCTATAACAGAGACACTTGGTGGATTTTCTCACTTTTATGATTTTAAGATTTTACTTGTAAAGTTTATTTTAAGCCAACAGTGCACAATAAACCGTGTGGAAACTTGAAATCGTTGTTCAATAGGTGCTGGTTTTTCTGGCCGAACGATGAAAATGTTGTTACCTGAAATGAAGGTAACAGAGGGAGACAGGTGCCCCTTCCTTAACCTTCCATGTTCCTCAATCTAATTTTAACAGTCATCCACCTGAAACGTTAACTCTGTTCCTCTCTCCACAGATTCTGCCTGAACTGCTGAGTGTTTCCAGCATTTTCTGTTTATATTTCAGATTTCCAGCATCCGCAGTATTTTGCTATTTGTCTAACCTTCTGTTTATGTCATTGGATTTGACTATTATCAAAGAAGTGTACACTTTACTGCAAACTGAAGATTAGTGAAAAGGATTGTCTTTCTCAATTGCATTTCCTTCAGGAATCTGAAGAGACGAGGCGTAACCTACTTAATTTGACAAACTGCCATGCCCAGTAGAGAGTTTGTAATAAATTTGGCACAGTCTGGCATTCAGGGACAACAAGCGTGCATTTCTCCAAATTGTGCTCCACTTAAAAGTTCATTAGATTAATCTCTCAGTGATAAGGTTAGGTTCGTATTACATTCTGGGGCTGAGGTCCTTCGTGGCGTGACCTCAAAGAGTACACCGGCACCGGCCCTGCAGGTGCCATCCTGCACTGACCCTGCTGAAGGTTACAGGGTCAGTGGGCGGGCACCTACTTGGCATTGGGGCAGGTGCGCACAAGGAGTTGATAGAGTAGACAGAGAGAAACAAGTTCCTCCATTGACAAAGTTCAGAAAAAGGGGGCACAACCTGAAATTTAGAGCCAGGCTGTTCACGGGTGATGTCAGGAAGCACATCTTCACACAAAGGGTAGTGGAAATCTGGAACTCTCCCACCAAGAGATGTTAAGGCTGGGGTTCAATTGGAAATTTCAAGATTTGCTACATTTAAAATCCAGGAAACTTGTAGCAAAAAACAATGTTTGGAAGTAGGGCAGGAGGCCAGAGAGTGGCCTGTGTCTCATATGGGGCCATAGAAATTCTCTTGGTGGAAGTGAGGCAGAGAAAGAGGTCCCTCTTTGGATATGAGTGCTAAAGGCCCACAAGAGCAGCCTAGGGCAAATGAGAAAAGGTAGCCCCCAGCATAAATGCCCATCACATGGAAACAGTGCCAACATTTTATTAATGAGCTGTAGTGAAGACATAGCGGTTCAAGAAGGCGGCTCACCACAACCTCCTCAAGGGCACTTAGGGATGGGCAATAAATGCTGGCCTTGCCAGCGACGCCCACATCCCAGGAATGAATAGAATAGGCATGGATAAAGGTCCTGTCTCTCAGCATAACTGCTCCCTCCAAAGCCTGCACACATGCCAGAAAACACATAGGCCAAGCTTCCCTGACAGCAGTGTTGTAGTCAGTAGCCAGTCTATCTCAGGAGCCAGCTGCTGGGAGGCAAGGGTCATCTCAGTCTCAAGGGACTGCTATACACAGCTAGCAGCCAGCCACCTCATCTACTTCTAGGTAGAACCTGGGTGAAGCACTAGACTGTATTTTAGAGCAAATATGCCACACAGTGTCATCAAGGGGAAACACAGCAGAAGCAAACACTAGGCACTCATAAAAAAACATATTTGATTGTAAAAATTTGGTTGTACAGGTTGAGTGTCCCAAATCCGGAGTTCCGGAATCGGGAATGTTCCGGAATCCGGACTCTGGGAGGATTGGTGGCCGAGGTCCGGAATCCGTAAAATGTTCCAGAATCCAGACACCCTGAGGGAGGCTTACCAAAAAACGCAAGCTGGGCCCAAGCATTTCCGGACTCGGCACGTGTTTCTGATGTCCGAAGTCCGGAAATATCGCAACTTGGGCTCAGGCGTTTCCGGACTTCGGACATCAGAAACACCTTCTGAATTCCGGAAAAGCCCGAAAACTGGCTCGGCCTCGGTCACGAGGTTGCTGGATTCGGGACGCTCAACCTGTACTGAAGTTAATGGGCCAGAAATTCGGGTCCCCACGGGTGAGTACGCGCTGGGTACTCACGTGTAGGCCCAACGAAAGTGCCGGTTTCATGCATGCACTGCGCATGCGCGGGAAACCGGAACTTCCGTTCCCTTGAAGGAAGGGGTTCACGTGTCGAACGCGTGCGCCGGAGAGGCAGCGCGTACGCCTGGAACTTCTGATTTTTTTGCAGCTTTCTCCAGGAGGGTAAGTCTCCAGGAGCTACGCTTATAAAAAGCAGTCGCAAGGCCTGCTTTTAACAAGGTAAGTGGTGGATTAAGTAAAATTAAAACATTTTTTCCACAGGTTTATTATTTTTAAATACTTTAAAGAAAGGTAAGTTTATTTTTAGCCCCATTAGAAACTGTAATTAATTTTCTCAAAAATTTAAATTATTGTTTAAAATTGTTATTTTATGTAATTTATAGTTATTTTAAAAATGTGATGTTTTTTTAAAGATTTATTTGAAGTTTTAGTTATGTTTTGGGGCTGAACTCTATTCATAGATTTGACAGGTCTTCCTGTCAAATCTATGAATACAGATTCCCTGCTCCGATTGGTTCTCCATGGCCCACGTGATCCCAGGGGACGCTTCAAACTAACTGCGCCCCTGGGATACGCGAACACTGCGCGCCGGCAGTTGGAGGAGGCCCAGGATCGGAATCCCACGCCGGCCCACAGCACAATGGCCGGCGCGCTAGGTAAGTGCAGGTCGGGGGCTTGCACCTGCGGGAAGTCTCCGACCCAAATTTCTGGGCCAATGTGTGTGCAAAGCGTGCAATGCTTTCCCAGCATGTTTTATCAAGCGCCATGAATGGGAGTCGTGTGCAAAATGTTGGGCGATGTAGCTGAAGATATGTTTATGGAGGGCAGGAGAAGGATTCAGACAGGACTAGTCACGCTGTGTTCACATTTCCAAGTTAAGATAATGTTTCCTGCATGAGAGCAAACAAGATATGAATCACTTACTTTAAACATCTATGGACAGCTGATTGGCTTGTGTTGGTAATGTTCCCAATGGCAGCCCAAAATCATCCTGAATCACAAAGGTTAAGAGCAGTTGCAACCTTGACAGCCAAGTGGAAGACTTTGGCTACAGGTCTGCTTAGAGCATGGTGCATAACACTGTCACGGTGTCCTCTGTAAATCAGACCTCCTTCGACAAATGGACGTACGAACATACGAATTAGGAGCAGGAGTAGGCCACTCGGCCCCTTGAGTCTGCTCCGCCATTCAATAAGATCATGGCTGATCTGATTACTCCACATTCCCGCCTACCCCCGATAATTTTTCACCCCCTTGCTTACTGTGATATCCGAGTGGTAAGGTCAGAAACTGAGAGAAGCGAGATATTAGGAACAAAACCCAACTGTTTATTTACCCGGTGTAGCAGGGAAACATCTCTTACAGGCTGCAAGCAAAGCACACAATTCTTACTGCACGATGGCAAGATGGAGGATTCACCTCTGAGTCATACCCATAATGCAATGCCACATTACCGTATAAACTGGTGTACCAGGACATTGAATACATGACCCATTACCTTAAAAACTGGTGCATCTGAACCCTTAATATTTGGCTCCATCTGGTGGATAACTTAAACATTACACCCCAGATTACTATACTTACCAAGAATCTATCTACCTCTGCCTTAAAAATATTCAAAGACTCAGCTTCCACCGCCCTCTGAGGAAGAGAGTTCCAAAGACTCACGACCCTCTGTGAGAAAAAATTTCTCCTCATCTCTGTCTTAAATGGAGCTATGTATCTGCCTATATATGCTGGCGTGGGGCTACTCAGGGTGGGTGCAGAGTGCCTACGGTGCAGCCTGACCAGTTTGACATCCCTCTGTTGGTCCTCATCTTCTTTCTGCAAAAATATTAGGGAATCCCACTGCAGCAACTATTGTTGGGAAAAACAGACAGCAGCACAATTGCCACAAAGGCTCCTGAAAACCAAAGTGGCAAGAGAAAAAACAATTTGAGAAATTGATTTTAACTCGTTCAAAGCATTTTCAGACTTCGCTCTTTAAATGAACTTCGATATATAGCTTACTCCCTAACAATCCTTTGATGGCCATTTTATATGGGCCAGTCATACAAACCGCGCTGTATTGGTGGACATGCTGGAAAGTAGTCTGGGCAACATTCTGGCTTTATCTATATGCATTCACCCACAGACTAGTGGGTGTTTTCTGAGGTCATTGAAACTGTGATTAAACAATCAGACATGGTGAACGGATCTCCACTCCCTGTTCCAATTGGTAACACCTGCTTTGCCCCGAATATTGAGCATTGTTGTTTGGAAAATAGACCTGATTGTATTATCTCCTGCTCTAACTCTTGCTTTCCCAAGACCTCAAGGTCATGGAACTTCTTACCTCCCTTTAGTATTTCCTTCCTTTTACATGTTCAGGCTTTCAATTACAAATCTTGCCATCAACTAATCTCTACTTCCTGATTTACCTTATTTTTAGTCCTGCTCTTCTCAGCCTTAGTGGTTTCCTCCATTTGGCGCTTCATTCTCCACCAAGGCCCTCAACAAATAAACAGGAAAATAAATGATAAGAAAGGGCTTTAAGTAAATTGCTTCGTTTGGATGTTACTTGAGCCTGGAATTGAAAATCGTGCCATCCGAGTTGGAGTTCAATCACAAACTCATGGGTTCGCATGATTTAACTTATTAAAAATCTGTTTTTGCTGCAGCTTGAATAAGGGAAGCCGGTTCTACATTTCACTGTTACACTGTTGGTCAAGTCTATTGTTCTTCAACATGTCTGCCTTGATGACAATCAACACTTTATTGCTGTGCAAATTGAAACCTGGTAGGAATAGAGAAAGAAAGAGGGCGTGAAATTCGGTTACACCCCGTTTGGGGGCGGTAACCGAGTTAAGGCCGGACTTTTAGCGCCCGGCGCAGAAGTACCGCCCCGGCCGCTAAATTCGGCTCACCATCCCGCACAGAAAGTGGAGCGCAATGTCGGGCGCAGCCACTTCCTGGTGGGGCGGTAACCGAGGCGATGTTGGGGCGTGATCAGCAGCGCTCGGTGGAGGCTCCGCGGAGCGCTGCCATGTTTCAACACCCCACCTGTTCAGTTAAAGGGGAGGGCCCGTGTGCACTCTGCAGGGCCTCCGATGGCGCACACTAGGCCACCAGGGCGGCGTGGTGCCGTGGCCGCAGCTCGGCGCCGAGATGCAGCGCCGGGCTGCGCAATGGCGGCTAGGGCCACGCCATGGCACACCATGGTGGGCCGACCTGGAGGTTGGCCAAAAAAAGAAAATGGCGGCGCATTTAACTACCGCCCCGCGAGCGGAGGTCAGCCCGGGTCGCGACCTGTGAGGCTGGCGCTGACACCGCCCGTGGCAGCCTCGTGGGGCGCAGCCGAATTTCTGCTGCGGGGCACTAAGGGGTCGCGGCACACGGCGATGACGTCATCCCCGGAGGCGCGATGGCCTGGGGTGATACAGGCAGGGGCGCGCCGCTATCAGGTAGCGTCTCAGCAACGCCCCGCCAAATTTTGCTTTTTTCGCTCCCCCCCTGGGCGATAACCCCTTTGCACCCCGTTAGCGCCCCCCGGAGGCGGTAACGGCAGGCGCAAAGGAGCCGAATTTCACCCCAGAAAGTCTTACATTTATATGGCACCTTTCACGACATCAGGACGTTTCCAAAGCACTTTACAGCCAATGAAGTACTTTCAAAGTGTAGTTACTGTTGTAATGTAGGAAACGTGGCAGCCAATTTAGGCACAGCAAGGTGCCACAAAACAGCAGTGAAATAAATGACCGGATCATCTGTTTTAAGTGGTGGTTGAGATATAAATATCGGCCAGGGCACCGGGAGAATCCCCCTGCTCTTCATTGATGAGTGCCTTGGGATCTTTCACATCCACCTGAGACGGGACCTCAGTCTCATTCGAAAGTCAGCAGTACAGCACTCCTTCAGTGCTGCACTGAAGTGTCAGCCTAGCATCATGTGCTTAAGCTTCTGGAGTGGGACGTAAAACCACAACCATCTGAACAAAGACGTGAGAGTGCTACCAACTGAGCCATGGCTGAAACCATTTTGTTCTTTCTTAATTTCTTCCTTTTCCTCTCACAATCTACCTACTGGTATTTGCGATGCACATAGTCAGCTTCCTCAATAAAGACATATGACCATTCTGATTACGTACAATTGATTTTTTTCTCACTCCGCTGTGGGTAAATGCTGTACGGATAAGGCCTAGGTTAACGCAAGACTGAGGCCACTAACTATTGCCACCTTTAAAAAAAAAAGGATGTGCCGATGAGGTTGGCAACTCCTGATGGGGCAGGAGCCAAGACAAGGAACAGAGTCTGAAGTTTAACCAAGAGCAACTATTTCAACAAATTGCAACATGGAAGAAATGGTGACTTACCGAACAAAAACTTAACATCCATCCCTCCTGCTCCCACTGCTGCCAGTACAATTGTACAGCATACTCCAGTGCACGCACATGCCTTATTAACGTGCATTCACAAAATCCAAAGCCTGCCCAATAAATCATTATTTTTTGCGCAAGGACACCAAGTTGGGCTATGGTTTTGTGCACAAATCTACGCCGGGTGACATTAAAATTTAACCGTTTGTTTACAGTCAAATATTCAGATATATTTTGATCTGCTCTCTTACACTGAGCTGTTTTTCTGTGTGTAAAGTAGCACCTGACTGCAATGTTTAAATAACTGTACAATGCTATATTTGTCCTTGGCTGCAATTAAAGGTTAAACGCATTTCTGCATCACTGAAGAAGCAGAGACGCTTGTCTTACAATTTAATATTGTATTTATATAAAGTGAGTCAGTCGCATCTAACTATTAAACAGGTTTTTTTTAGTTTCTTTTTAATTATTACTACTTAGGGCAGGATTTTCATTGGGCCGTGGAGTCGGGTTTGGAGGCGTGTGGGGGGTTAAAATCCCGAAATCAGGGGTCCCGACCCCATCCCGCACCCAAACCCGCCTCCATGCCAGTTTCAAAGGAGGCGGGTACCCGCCCCGCACTGGGACCCACCTACCCGAGGCGGGAAGGGATTAGTGCCAATTAACTGCCTGTTAACAGATAGTTAACAGGCAGTTTTTAGCCTAATCCCTATTTTTAAGGTTGAAGTGTGGGATTCCCGACGGCTCCAAACCACGCCAAGTTAGAGGAGGTGGGCCGTCGGGTTGAAGGACTTGGAGGGGTCGAGATGTTGGTGTTCAGGTGAGTGATGGGTGCATGAGTGCAAAGGTAAGTGTGTTTGGTGTGTCTAAAGTGATTTAATAAGTTTTACATACCTTTTCTTACCTTTTCAGCCTTCCTTCCTTTAGGTCTCGGGAGTCCCTCATCTCACCAGCACAGAAAGCAGAATGACTGGGAACTGTCAAAAGTGACAGCCTTCAGCTTTCTGTGCAGGAGAGATTTCTACCTGAGTCTGTGGAGAAGGACTCATGTCAGAAGTAAGACTGTCAGTGTTTGACAGCTTCAAACAGCTGTGAAACGCTGATATTTCATCTGTCAAAACCTCTTGACAGATGAAATGTCAATCTGTGACGTCACCTGCTGCCGGGTGGCCCTTAATTGACCTGCTGAGCCCGCCAAGATCAATCAAGTTAAAATCGCGTGGATTGGCCGCATCTCGATGGAGGCGGGACTACAACCCCGAAAGTTGTAGTCCCGCCTCCAACCCGATTCCTGAATGAAAATACCGCCCTTAGTGTCCCGTGGCATTGCTTATGGTGAGTAAGAAAAAAAAATTCTGAGAGCCTGGAGTGTTATTCAAAGCTGTAATATCAGGAACAATAATTTATTGACATTGGTAATGTCCTGGGATCTGGGAGCACTCGGAAGGGGGACTGGACTCTCGGAGCACTGCAGAGAGATGATTCTGGGATAGGGCTTTCAGAATCCACTGATATATTGAGGAACATCTCCGGGAACATGCAGAGGAGGGCCCAGGGTCTTGGAGCAATGCAGGGAGGGGTTTGGGGAGCTGCTTTGACTAGAAAGCTAGGAAAAGCCATATTTTTTTAGCTGCTGTTTTCTCCCTCCTATTGGCAAAACAATTTTGCACTATAAAAGATAGAATTCTTAGATTTAAAATCCCGTGATCGATACCACAAAATATAGCACCCTGGAGTCCCACTTTTGTTTCAAATTGAGAACACAACTCTTTCTATTCGAACACTAATACAAAAGCAAAATACTGCAGATGCTGGAAATCTGAAATAAAAACAGAAAATGCTGGAAATACTCAGCAGGCCAGGCAGCATCTGTGGAGAGAGAAACAGTCAACGTTTCAGGTCGATGACCCTTCGTCAGAACTGTTTCCTCTGGTGGGGCAGTCCAGAACGAAGGGTCATCGACCTGAAACGTTAACCTTGTTTCTCTCTCCACAGATGCTGCCAGGCCTGCTGAGTATCTCCAGCATTTTCCATTTTTATTTCTTTCTATTCAAAGGTATTTTTCTCCCTCCCTCTTGGTTGGGTGTGCCCACATTATTCCTGAAGGAAAAAGTGAGAATAGGAACATAGGAACAGGAACAGGCCGTTCAGCCCCAAGAGCCTGTTCCACTATTCAATTAGATCGTGGCTGCTCTGTAACTTAACCCTATTTACCCGCCTTGGTGCCATAACCCTTTATACCCCTGCCTAACAAAAATCTACCAATCTCAGTTTTGACATTATCAATTGACCTCCAGCCTCAACAGCTTGTTTGGGGGAGAGAGTTGCAGATTTTCACAACCCTTTGTGTGAAGAAGTGCTTCCTGACATCACCCCTGAATGGCTTAGCACTAATTTTAAGGTAATTCCTCCTTGTTCTGGACTTCCCCCACCAGAAGAAATAGTATCTCCTTAACTACCCTATCAAATCCTTAAATCATTTCAACACCTCAATTAGATCGCCCCTTAATCTTCTAAACTCAAGGGAATACAAGCCCAGTCTATGCAACTTCTTCCTCTTCTTCTTAGGCAGTCCCTCGGAACCGAGGATGACTTGCTTCCACACTAAATATGAGTTCTCAGGTGACTGATGAGTCCAATGCGGGACCTACAGTCTCTGTCACAGGTGGGGCAGACGGTGGTTGAAGGGGTGGGTGGGTGGGGAGCTTGGGTTGATGTGCGCTCCTTGCGCTGCCTGCGCTTGGCTTCCGCTTGCTCCTGGCGAAGAGACTCGAGGTGTTCGGCGCCTTCCCGGATGCGTCCCCTTCACTTTGTGCGGTCTTGGGCCAGGGATTCCCAGGTGTCAGTGGGGATGTTGTACTTTTTCAAGGAGGCTTTGAGGGTGTCCTTGAAGTGTTTCCTCTGCCCACCTGGGGCTCTCTTGCTGTGTCGGAGCTCCGAGTAGAGCGCTTGTTTTGGGAGTCTCGTATCGGGCATGCAGACGATGTGGCCCATCCATCGGAGCTGATCAAGCGTGGTCAAAACTTCGATGCTGGGGAGGTTGGCCTGAGCGAGAACACTGATGTTGGTGCGCCTATCCTGTCAATGGATTTGCAGGATCTTGCAGGATCTTGTGGAGGCAGCGTTGGTGGTACCTCTCAGGTCCATGTCTCTGAGGCATACAGCAGGGGGTGTATCACTGCTGCTCTGTAGACCATGAGCTTAGTGGTCGGTTAGAGGTCCTGGTCTTCAAACACTCTCTTCCTCAGGCGACTGAAGGCTGCACTGGCACACTGAAGGCAGTGTTGGACTTCATCATCGACGCCTGCCCTTGTTGACAGTAGGCTCCCGAGGTATGGAAAGTGGTCCACGTTGTCCAAGGCCTTGTCGTGGATTTTGATAATCGGAGGGCAGTACTGTGTGGCGGGGGCAGGTTGGTAGAGAGCTTTGCCTTATGGATGTTTAGTGTAAGGCCCATGCTCTCGTACGCTTCTGTGTACCTATGCAACTATGCAACCTATCCTCAGAATTTAACCCGTTTAGCCCCGGCATCACTCTGAGCAAGAGAAAATGTTACTTCCTCCCAGATCTCAGCCAATACTACCGTGAACTCAGTCACCGGTGTTATGTTCATTAATAACTAGTCATTTTCACTATGAACAGCTAGCTTCTAGCTAGTCACTTTATTCATGCCAGGTGGACTTCTACAGCATCCATCTTGACTACTGCCTTCTGGGTAGCCTAGTGCATTGTGGGTAGTCCCACTCTTATATACATACAGCTCCTACATACAGCAACATACAGCTCCACCTAGTGTACCATTCTAGAATGACAGGTTACTGATCATTACATCCCCCTTTCTTTGAGGTTAAACAAAATCAATATCAATCAACTTTCAAGAAAAACGACAATGATGATATCAGTAACACTTTTGTTAGTGCTCTATAAACATAAACATTTTCACAACAGTCAACACATTTTCAAAGCTTTACTTTATACTCAAAGATTAAGTCCATCAGGCTTCTTTACTTCACGTGTGGATCTTCTCAGCATGGGTAAGTCTGATGTGTTTTCATGAGAGCCTGTATGTGTGTTTGTGTTAGATTGTTCTGGTGGTGATTGACAAGATTCAGTTGCGGCATTGTCATCGATTTGCTCTTGGATAGTTTCTTGTGTTTTCAGGAGGGAACGGCGGTTCCTCCTGAGAATCTGTCCTTCCTCAGTTCTAACAGTGTATGACCTTGGTCCTACTTCCTCAAGAACTGTAGCTTTCCTGTTCTATGCATCTGGATCCTCAATCCTGACAACATCATCCCTTGTCAATGGTTTCAGAGTTTTGGATGACTTGTCATAGTATGATTTCTGTTTCAGCTTTAACAGTTGAAGTCTCTGTCTCAGTTCCTTACTCTGCTTTTCTTTTGCACAGCAGGGTAGCGTGGTACGCAACTTGCGACCCATTGGGAGTTCAGCAGGTGAAGAACCAGAGTCTAAAGGTGAGGTTCGGTAGCTCAGCAGGGCGAGATAAGGATCAGACTTGCTTTCTGTTGCTTTCTTCAGTAGCTGTTTGAGAACTTGAACGCCTTTTTCTGCCTTACCATTCGACTGAGCATACAAAGGACTGGATGTGATGTGCTGAAGGTCATACTGTGCTGCAAACTGTTGCCACTCCTTACAGTTGAAGCACGGACCATTGTCGCTAACGGCAATCCTGGGAATTCCATGTCTGGCGAACATGGATTTCACATGCATTATGACACTGCTTGCTGTGGTGCTTGAGAGCTGTGCCATCTCAGGATAGTTAGAATAGTAGTCAATCACTATTAGATAATCTTTACCATTCAAATGAAAAAGGTCCATACCAACCTTTTGCCATGGTGCTGTTGGTAAGTCAGCTACTATCATTGGTTCCTTTGCTTGTTTGTTTTGGTGTTTCTGACATGTCTCACATTTGCCTATCATGTTCTCAATGTCCTTATTTATGCCAGGCCAATAAACAGTGTCTCTTGCTCTCCTTTTGCATTTTTCAATTCCGAGGTGTCCCTCATGAATCCTTTTGAGCATGTCTTGACGTAGAGCCTGTGGAATGACTATTCTGTTCTGTTTTAGTAATAGTCCACTTGCGACAATCAACTCTGACCTGATGTGATAGTACTTTGGACAGGAACCTTTTGGCCAACCATGATGAATGTTCTCTATTACTGTTTGTAAAACTGTATCTTTTACTGTTTCTTCTGCTATTTGCTTTGATTTTGTGTCTGACACGGGCAGCGCAGCAGTGACCATACTCACATGAACATCCACGTCTTCTTCAGTAGAGCTCATATGACTCATTGTGGGTGCTCGGGATAGTACATCTGCTAACACTATGTGTTTGCCTGGTGTGTAGATCAGTTCAAAGTCATATCTTTGCAGCTTCATCATGAGTCGTTGTATCCTTGGAGACATCTCATTCAGATTTTTTTTTATGATGGCAACCAGTGGGCAGTGGTCTGCCTCAACTGTGAAGGTGGGAAGTCCATATATGTAGCCATGGAACTTTTCTAGTCCAACTACCAAGCCTAGACATTCCTTTTCAATCTGGGCGTATCGACACTCAGAATCAGTCATAGACCTGGAGGCGTAGGCAACAGGCTTCCAATCTTCACCCTCTGCTTGTAGCAAGACCGCGCCTAGGCCATCTTTTGATGCATCCGTTGACACTTTGATTCTCTTTGTTGGGTCAAAGAAGGTGAGTACAGGTGTGGTTGTCAGCACTGTTTTGAGATTCATCCACTCTTGTTCATGTCTTTCTGTCCATGCGAACTCATTTGTTTTACGTAGCAGGTCTCGCAGACAGGCTGTCTTGGCTGACAAGTTAGGAATGAACTTTCCAATGAAGTTTATCATCCCCATGATGTGTAGCACTCCTTTTTTGTCAGTGGGTCGGGGCATGTTGAGTATGGCGTTTACTTTTTCCATACCTGGCTCTATTCCTTTACCAGATAGATTATCTCCTAGGAAAGTGACTTCCTGGATGCCAAACTGACACTTGGCTTTGTTGAGCTTCAGTCCATTCCGGCGTATGCTCTGTAGCACTTTAGTCAGTCTCTCATTGTGTTCTTTCAGTGTGGAGCCCCAGATGATGATGTCATCAACATAGACCCGAACACCTTCCAGACCTTCAATTATGTGTTCCATCGCTCTATGAAAGATTTCAGATGCAGATATTATCCCAAAAGGCATTCTGAGGAAACAATACCTGCCAAATGGTGTGTTGAAGGTACAGTATTTGGTGCTTTCTTCATCCAGTTTTAGTTGCCAAAATCCTTGTGAGGCATCGAGCTTTGTGAAGTATCTGGCACCTGACATTTCACTGGTGATTTCTTCTCGCTTGGGAATCTGGTAGTGTTCACGTTTTATGTTTGCATTTAAGTCCTTTGGATCTATGCATATTCTTAGATCATTGTTCTTTTTCTTTACACATACCATGGAGTTAACCCAGTCTGTTGGCTCTTCGACTTTCCTGATGACTCCGAGTGTGGTCATTCTGTCCAGTTCTTTCTTGAGCCGGTCACGCAGGGGTGCTGGAACTCTCCGTGGAGCATGTACCACTGGCTGAGCATCCTCCTTTAGCTGGATCTTGTAAGTGAATGGTAGAACTCCAAATCCTTTGAACACATCCTGGAAACTACTCACTACAGAATCCACCAAGTCATCTGGTCTGCTTATGGCACAGTTTATACAGTAGACTCTCTTGACCAGTTCTAAGTCATCACAAGCTTTGTCACCTAGTAGTGAATCAAGTCCTTCAGCCACAACAGAAAACATGAGATGATGCACTTTGTCTTTGACTGTCACTTTAAGTCTGCATACACCTAAGTTATCTATTTTCTGTCCATTATAGTTCTTCAGTAGTACTGACTTTTTCTGTATTTTGGGCTTTTCTTTCATGTTTTTAATGTCACTCATACTGATTAAGTTTACTTTTGCCCCAGTGTCTAGTTTCAATGTAACTAATGCTCCATTTACCTGCAGTGACATTATCCATTTGTCCTCTTTTACTGCATTAATTTTATGTTCAGCATTGTCCATTCCTGAGGGCTGCACATTTTCTGTATCCTTTTTGATATTGTCACATGACACCATTCCTACAGAAAATGTCTCACTTAAATCAGTGTCCTCAATCACATTAACTCGTTGCCCTTTCTTAGTTTTTACTTATGAAAAGCATTGTTTGGCAAAGTGATTCTTTCCATGACATTTTGTGCACATTTTTCCAAACGCTGGGCATTGTCTTGACTGGTGTTTGTAACCACAGCGTTTACAATTAAAAATTTCTTCCTCCGATTGCTTTTCATTTCTGTTCTGCCCATGTTTCTTCCCTTTGTAGGACACAGCACCGACAGCAGCACTATCACTTATTACAATCGCATTATTATTAATTTCACTGAAAGTCTTCGCGTGCTTTTGAGCTAGCTCACTGGCTTGGGATATTTTCACAGGATTTTCCAATGTTAGTTCGGTTTCTCTCAACAGACGTCCCCTGACCTTTTTATCATGAATACCAAACACAATCTGGTCACGAATCATGGATGATTTCAGTTCAGAGAAATTACATGTCTGTGCTTTCAGTTTCAGATTGGTCAGAAAGCTATCAAAAGTCTCATTTTGCTGCTGTGTCC
This sequence comes from Somniosus microcephalus, assembly GCF_052327205.1. NCBI lineage: Eukaryota > Metazoa > Chordata > Chondrichthyes > Squaliformes > Somniosidae > Somniosus > Somniosus microcephalus. Next base: position 10,302,767 of record NC_141000.1, on the reverse strand, counting down.
GTGAACGGAACACGTATCTTTCATAGGTCTCATTCTTTTTGGGAGAACAATGTGTATCAAATTTCTTTAGCACATTGTCCAGTTTTTCTCTATCCTCCGCTTGATCAAACACAAACGTATTAAATACCTCTATCACCTGTGGGCCTGCAACCGTAAGCAGCAATGCTATTTTCCTTGCATCTGGCTTCGTACCGAATCTGATGGCAGCAATGTAGAGTTCGAATTGTTGTTTGAATGTCCGCCAATTGCAGTCGACATTCCCCGTGAGTTTCAAACCCTCCGGTGGCTTCAAATGCTCCATGTCGCGTTTCACAATATTCAGCAGGTTTTACCAACCCTGGTACCATGTTATGTTCATTAATAACTAGCTGTTTTCATTATGAACAGCTACATTCTAGCTAGTCACTTTATTCATGCCAGGTGGACTTCTACAGCATTCATCTTGACTACTGCCTTCTGGGTAGCCTAGTGCATCGTGGGTAGTCCCACTCTTATATACATACAGCTCCTACATACAGCAACATACAGCTCCACCTAGTGTGCCATTCTAGAATGACAGGTTGCTGGTCATTACAACCGGGAAGTTTACAAGGGTATAGTTGGAGTTTGTAGCAGGAGAAAAGGTCACTGAACAGATGACAACATTTTACTGAATCCTGTCAACATGTGAAAGAGACGTTTGAAGCATTTGATCGAGTGTGGCATCAAGGAGCCCTAGCAAAACTGAAGTCAATGGGAATCAAGGGGAAAACTCTCCATTGGTTGGAATCATACCTAGCACAAAGGAAGTTGGCTGTGGTTGTTGGAGGTCATTCATCTCAATCACATGACATCACTGCAGGAGTTCCTCAGGGTAGTGTCCTAGGCCCAACCATCTTCAGCTGTTTCATCAATGACCTTCCCTCCATCATAAAGTCAGAAATGGGGATGTTCGCTGATGATTGCACACTGTTTAGCACCATTCGAGACTCGTCAGATACTGACGCAGTCCGTGTCCATATGCAGCAAGACCTGGACAACATTCAGACTTGGGCTGACAAGTGGCAAGTAACATTCGCACCACACAAGTGCCAGGCAATGACCATCTCCAACAAGCGAGACTCTAACCATCTCCCCTTGACATTCAATGGCATTACCATCGCTGAATCCCCCACTATCAACATCCTGGGGGTTACCATTGATCAGAAACTGAACTGGACCAGCCATATAAATACTGTGGCTACAAGAGCAGGCCAGAGGCTGGGAATTCTGCGGCGAGTGTCTCACCTCCTGACTCCCCAAAGCCTTTCCACCATCTACAAGGCACAAGTCAGGAGTGTGATGGAATACTCTCCACTTGCCTGGATGAGTGCAGCTCCAACAACACTCAAGAAGCTCGACACCATTCAGGATAAAGCAGCCCGCTTGATTGGCACTCCATCCACCACCTTCAACATTCACTCCCTCCACCACCGGCGCACTGTGGCTGCAGTGTGTACCATCTACAAGATGCACTGCAGCAACTCGCCAAAGCTCCTTCAACAGCACCTTCCAAACCCGTGACCTCTACCACCTAGAAGGACAAGGGCAGCAGACGCATGGGAACATCACCACCTACAAGTTCCCCTCCAAGCCACACACCATCCTGACTTGGACCTGTATCGGCGTTCCTTCACTGTCGCTGGGCCAAAATCCTGGAACTCCCTTCCTAACAGCATTGTGGGTGTACCTACACCATATGGACTGCAGCGGTTCAAGAAGGTGGCTCACCACCATCTTCTCAAGGGCAATTAGGGATGGGCACTAAATGCAGGCCTAGCCAGCGATGCCCACATCCCATCAATGAATTAAAAAAAAAAGGAAGGTGAAGTCGGTAATAAGCTCCACAGTTCTGAGGCCTTGAAAATAACTTTAGAGCAGCAGATGGGGTGACGAAGCTTGATTTCCACTTGCTGGGGATGCAGGAAGGAGGCAGAACAAGGAGGACAGCGTATCCGCAGCTTAGAGAGAAAAAGAGAGGGAATTGCAGAGAAACAAGAAGAGAAACAAGAAAAGTTGCAAATGCGAGACAAGTTAAAAGCTCGACACGAGAAAAGATCACTGAACAGATGACAACGTTTTACTGAATCCTATCAACATGTAAAAGAGATGTTTGAAGAGTTTCCCAGGACATGGCAGCGGTATTCAAGTCTTGGATAGGTTTAGACTTTATAGAGAGTGACATGAATCAGTCATTCATGAAAGAAAGACTTATGAAATAATACTGAGCGGCCTGCGGGTGGCGCTTTCCAGGGAGAGTATAAATACTCGGGCACGGGCCCAGCTTGCGCAGGACATTCTTAACAGGAACTAGTGAAGGACACAACTAGACCTCCATGTTGTAAAACAGTTGATTAAAGCTTTGTTTAACGCTTAGACCAAGTGCCTAGTAGTTTTCTTACGTCAGAGAGTTTAGAGGTTTTGAGAGGAAATGAAAGAGGAAAAGGAGCACCTTGGAAGCAACGTTAGCAATGGAGGACGTTTTACTTGAGGTCAGAGGAAATAGTGAGACCAAAAATTTCCATAGATGAAGGACGAAGGGTGAAACTGTCCAAAGATAAGAGATGACAACGGCTGGTTAGACTTGCAAAGAGCCATGAAGAAACTGTCTTTCCCGAGAATTGAAAGAAACAGTGGGAGGAATTTTCCAGGGGATTGGTGGCAGGTCAGGTGGGAAATTTGATTTTCATTGGCTGTAAAGCACTTTGGGACATCGTGAAAGGTGCTATATAAATCTTTCTTCCTTAACAAAGGAACATAGGAATTGCTAGACAAAAAAAAAACAAGTTCCGTCTAGTTCGCCTTCTGCCATCCTGGTAGTCGCAGGAAGCAATGATAATGGAGTTGTTGACTAATCATAGCAATCAATCTCTCTCAATTAGTTTACAACAGGCCCAGACATGACACGAGGTAAACCCCAGTGCTGGAGAGCTTTGGCAACCGTGGGTCCAAAGTCACCTTTTTTCCTCCCAAGCCTGCTGCATTTACCACACGTCATGTCTCAAATTACTCCTATACTGTATCCTATAATGTGGAGTAAGCTTTCTGAATAAAAATGAATTTCAGGAGCAATGTCTCCTCATCCAATTGCTGTTTTCTGTGGCCTTTGTTCCCTAGCTCTCTATCCAGCCTGGACAGCATTAGTCTGCATCCTGCTACAAGCCATGATTAAAATAGTCTTTTAGGAACTTGGCAGAATGCTGAACTCATAAATAAATATGAGTGACTCTGGTCTTGACTTTGTACGTATTACATGATTAAAAATGTGTCCCAAAATATGTATCAAACATTTATTGTCGATGATACATTTTTCAATTTTATGGTTATTTAAATGGTTCTGACAAAATCGTGCAAACTGCAATATATCAATGTACACTCCATGGACTTAGAGGCCCTTCACTCAGGAGAACATTTTAAAATATAGTCCATGTAATTACCTTCACTTGTGGAATGCCTGAAATTGATTTATTCATATCAGCACCAAATCTTCAAATGCGAGTCGTTTCGTCATGGCAACCAAACCCTGGAGCAAAGGCTATGGATTCTTTCACGATTAAATAGAACAGTTGCCTTTATACATTCTCTTCAGTTTCCATAATAATGTACTTCTACAATTTCTAGAACGATGGGGGTCACAGTCTCAGGATACGGGGTAGGACATTTAGGACTGAGATGAGGAGAAATTTCTTCACTCAGAGGGTGGCGAAGCTGTGGAATTCTCTACCACAGAAGGCTGTGGAGGCCAAGTCACTGAATATATCACAGAATCACAGAAACCCCACAGTGCAGATAGAGGCCATTTCGGCCCATCGAGCCTGCACCGACACATATCCCACCCGATCCCCGTAACCCCTACACCAACACATATCCCACCCTATCCCCGTAACCCCACGTATTTAATCCCCCTAACACTAAGAGTCAATTATCATAGCCAATCAACCTAACCCGCACATCTTTGGACTGTGGGAGGTAACCGGAGCACCCGGAGGAAACCCACGCAAACACAGGGAGAATGTGCAAACTCCACACAGACAGTCGCCCGAGGCCGGATTTGAACCCGGGTCCCTGGTGCTGTGAGGCAACAGTGCTAACCACTATGCCACCGTGTCTGCCCTATAAGGAGATAGATAGATTTCTAGACACAAAAGGCATCAAGGGGTATGGGGAGAGAGCGGGACTATGGTATTGAGATAGAGGATCAGCCATGATCATATTGAATGGCGGAGCAGGCTCGAAGGGCCGAATGGCCGACTCCTGCTCCTATTTTTCTATGTTTCTATTTCCAGGCCAACAACACTGAAGGGAAAATTATTGTTTGAATATAGAAAACCTGCTGTGCGCTTCTCACCTTATCCTACAGCTTTGTGAAGGGTACCGTTACCACGACTGTCTCTAGCAAAGACACGCAAAACTCACCTGTTCTTCAGCAAGACGATTGACAGCTGTAATGTACACAACATTGAAGGGACTACTTTGTTTTACGGATGTACATCCTTAGTTGCGAGCGTATATAACAGACGCGTATTGATTTGTATAGTCAGTGCCGAAGTTCCAGTTAACCAGTAAAGATCACTTGAAGTTACTCTCAGTCTCTGCCTGCTTTATTATTTTATGTAGTTGTGTATAGCGGTACAAACACAACAAATTGGCGACGAGAATTATGAACCTACGTCTTCCTATTCTGGCATCGCATCCAGAGGACATTGAAACTTGGAAGAAAGGAGCGAGAAGGTAGAGAAAATGGAGTACGCTTGCTAAGCTAGGCAGGGGATACGTAAGTCAAGTGAAAAGTGCACAGTGACTTGCATGACGCTAGCTAACTAGTAAAGAAAGAAAAACTGGTTTGGAAAAAAAAAATGGCGATGATTGGCACTATTGCAGCATTTGATAGCAGCATTGAAGACTGGGCAACTTACATTGAAAGAGTGGAGTTGTACTGTGAGGCTAACGGAGTGGAGGTAGAAAAGAAAGCCACTGTTTTGCTGAGTGTTATGGGTGCAAAGACATACGGGCTGCTACGTAGTTTATTAACCCCTGAAAAGCCAGCAAACAAAACATTCAAACAAATAGTGGACACACTCCAAGACCATTTAAGCCCCAAACCACTGCTCATAGCCGAAAGATTTAAATTCCATAAACGGAACCAGAGCAAAAATGAAAGCATTTCTGAATATTTGGCAAAGTTGCACAAATTATCAGAACATTGCCAATTTGGAGTGGGCTTATCAGACGCATTGAGGGACAGATTTGTGTGTGGCATGCAAAGTGAAAGCACACAAAAGAAGCTCCTGTCTGAAAAAGACCTAACATTGGAGAAGGCTCTGAGTATCGCAATATCAATGGAAGCAGCAGCACATGGCGCTTTAGAAATTCAATAAAAATCCCTGGAATATTCAACTAATAAAATGTCACTGAAACAAGAAAAGAAGTGTTATCGCTGTGGCAAAATGTCACATGACCACAATGACTGTTGGTTTAAAGACAAAGACTGCAGACAATGTGGCAGACAAGGGCACATTGAACGAGTCTGCAAAGCAAATAAGAAGCAGAAAACTGATACAATACAGAGTAACAAGAAGGTACATCAAGTGACTGAAAACAAGAAACCTTTCAAAGAAAGATACAAGAAGGTACACCACGTGACTGGAAACAGTTCAGATAAAAAAAAAAGTGACACAGGCTCAGAGGAGGAGGATTTGGCTTGTCTGAAACTACACAGTGTGAAAGAGACAGAGGATCACAGAATAATATGGATTACTCCAGAAGTGGCAGGAGTTAGGCTGAAAATGGAGTTGGACACAGGCTCAGCTTTAACAGTGATCTCTGTACATGACTACAAACGACTGTTTTCACACATACCGCTAAGGCCAACTAAAGTACTGTTAAAGACATACACAGGACAAAGAGTGTGCCCCAAAGGTAAAATTAAAGTGACAGTGACATACAAAGAAAAAAAATGCCGCCATTGAACCTCTATGTACTGAAAAATGGAGGACCACCATTGCTGGGACGCGAATGGCTCAGGAAAATACAGTTGGATTGGCACACCATCCAAGCATTGTTTGTGTCAGCAAAGGAGGACTGCAACGCCACTCCTGTGAGACTGTCACAAATACTCTCTGACTCTCAGGAAGTGTTCAAGAAGGGAATAGGAACACTTAAGGGCATGAAAGCAAAAATTAAGATTGATGAGAACGCAAATCCAAAGTTCCACAAGGCCAGACCAGTGCCTTATGCAATTCGCCCTTCAGTAGAAGCAGAGTTGGAGAACTTGGAGCAGTTAGGGGTCCTGTCCAAGGTGGATTGGAGTGAATGGGCCACACCTATAGTTCCAGTGATGAAGAAAACCTCCAGCACAAAACCAGGAAAGCCAAGAAAAGTGCGCATCTGCGGAGACTTTAAAGTGACTGTTTGTGGTAAACCACTTTTATCATTACACTATGGTTATCACTGTTATATCGTTACACTATGGTTATCACTGTTTACACTGTTGTATCACTACACGAGGTCGCCTCTTGTCACGCTGTTATACCTGGGCTGACCACTGCTGACTCCGCCCATGGCTCCACCTACTTGCCCAGGTATAAAGGTGGTCGACTGGCTGGTATTCCTCCTTGTTGGATCCGATCACCCGCGAGTGTGGGCTCTGTTATTTAGCCAATAAAAACCTATAGTTACTGTCTTAACTCGTCGCTTTTCATTGGATGAATTGATAGGTATATCAATTTTATTGGCTAAATTTTGAAATGTCTTTAACGGAGCAGCCAAACGACCAGTCAGACGCCCAGCTACAACAGCCACAGCAGCCGGCCTGGCTGCGAGCCCTCCGACCGCCGTATCTGGATCTAAACCCACAGGCAGCAAACTCAGCCCTCGACTTCAAACACTGGCTGAGCTGTTTCGAATCCTACCTGAGAGAATCCGGCGTGCCTCAGAGATCCAAACTAAGAGTTCTGACCGCCCAAGTGAGCCCTAAAGTATTTGCACTCATCCAGGACCTTACTACATACGAGGCCGCCCTCAACCTGCTGAAAGCACAGTACCGGAGCCCGGTAAATTCTATGTATGCCAGACATCTCCTAAGATCCCGCCCGCAACAGCCAGGAGAGTCTGTAGATGAATTTTTACGGGCGCTACAAACACTCGGCAGGGACTGTGACTTTAAAGCTGTAACGGCTGCAGAAAATACTGAAGAGAATATCCGCGATGCCTTCGTGAAAGGCCCTCGGTCCGACTACTCACGGCAAAGACTGCTAGAATCAAAGGACCTCGACCTGAACACAGCTGCAGCCCTCGCTCGCTCTCTGGAAGTGGCCCATCGGGACCTCGAGGCGTATTCCAGGTACTGTGCTGCGCGACCCTGGGACTCGGGCCCGACCCCGACCGCAATACCCCTCGCACCGCCGCCTCTGGGACCTACCTCAGCGTCGGCGTCCCGGACCCGATCGGGACCGCCACCCCCGGTACCGGCTGCGACATCGGAGCCCCGCGATCGGGCCGCCGGCTGCTTTTTCTGTGGCCAGGCGAAACACCCGAGGGCGCGCTGCCCTGCAAGAAACGCGACCTGCTCCGACTGCCACAAGAAAGGTCACTTCGCGAAGGCCTGCAGGGGGAAAGCCACAGACGCCAGCAGTGCCTCATGCGAGTTGTGGGGGCGGCCATCTTTCATCAAGGCCACAGATGCCAGTATCCCCTCGTGTGAGTCGTGGGGGTGGCCATCTTTGATCAAGGCCACCGACACCGGCAGTGCCTCATGTGAGTTGTGGGTGCGGCCATCTTCTCCGCCATTTTATGCAATGTCGTGGGCACCGCCATTTTGTTCACCACACTCGACCGCCACCTTGTCTCCAGACCCGACCACAGCCTCACCCGCAGACTACAGCAGCTCGCTCAGCCATACACTAGCCTCCGTCACACTGGACCAAGCTCGCCCGCATCACCTGTCCAAGTCCATGATGGACATCAAAGTAAACGGCCACGCCACGACCTGCCTGTTCGACAGCGGAAGCACGGAGAGTTTCATCCACCCAGACACGGTGAGCCACTACTCCCTCACTGTCCAGCCAACACGCAACCGGATCTCGATGGCGTCGAGGTCCCATTCAACAGACATCAGCGGATACTGTGTTGTGACCCTGTCGGTTAGGGGCACGGAGTATAAAAATTTTAAACTTCTCGTCCTGCCCCAACTCTGCGCTGCCATCCTACTAGGGCTGGATTTCCAATCCCACCTTCAAAGTGTCACTTTGGCATACGGTGGACCCCTCCCCCCACTCACAGTCGACAACCAACAGCCTTTAAACCGCCCACCGCGTACCACCTGCGGCCTATCCACCCTCAGGGTTCCGCCCCCTCCCTGTTCGCCAACCTCACGCGCGACTGTAAACCCGTCGCTACCAAGAGCAGGCGGTACAGCGCCGGGGACAGAGCTTTTATTAGCTCTGAGGTGCAGCGTCTCCTGAAAGAGGGCATCATTGAGAGGAGCAACAGCCCCTGGCGTGCCCAGGTCGTAGTCGTTAAGACCGGCGATAAAAACCGCCTAGTCATCGACTACAGCCAAACCATAAACCGGTACACCCAGCTGGATGCATACCCGCTTCCCCGCATATCTGATATGGTCAATCAGATTGCACAGTACCGAATATTCTCTACCATCGACCTTAAGTCGGCCGACCACCAACTCCCTATCCACCCTGAGGACCGCTAGTATACCACCTTCGAGGCGAATGGCCGCCTCTACCACTTCCTTAGGGTTCCCTTCGGCGTCACCAACGGGGTTTCGGTCTTCCAAAGGGAGATGGACCGGATGGTTGACCAGAACGGGCTGCACGCCACGTTCCCCTATCTAGATAACGTCACCATCTGCGGCCGCGACCGGCAGGACCATGATGTTAATCTGGAGAGATTCCTCCGTACGGCCCAACGGCTGAACCTCACCTACAATAAGGAGAAATGTGTGTTTAACACCTCGCGCCTTGCCATCCTCGGCTGCGTAGTAGAGAACGGAGTCATCGGCCCCGACCCCGAAAGAATGCGCCCCCTCATGGAGCTTCCCCTCCCCCACTGTCAAAAGGCGCTGAAGAGAACCCTGGGGCTCTTCGCCTACTATGCCCAATGGGTGCCGAATTATGCGGACAAAGCCAGACCCCTCATGAAGTCCGCCTCCTTCCCCCTGACGGCAGAAGCGTGCGCAGCCTTCTCCCTCATTAAGGGAGACATTGCTAAGGCCACAATGCATGCGGTGGATGAGTCTATCCCTTTCCAAGTGGAGAGCGATGCATCCGACTTCGCCCTAGCCGCAACCCTTAACCAGGAGGGGAGACTGGTGGCCTTCTTCTCAAGGACCCTCCAGGACCCTGAGATCCGACACTCCTCGGTCGAGAAGGAGGCCCAGGCGATCGTGGAGGCTGTACGACGCTGGAGGCATTACCTGGCAGGCAAACGATTTACCCTCCTCACCGACCAGCGTTCGGTCGCTTTTATGTTTAATAACAAGCTGAGGGGCAAAATCAAGAACGACAAGATCTTGAGGTGGAGAATCGAGCTCTCCACCTATGATTATGAGATCTTGTACCGGCCTGGTAAACTGAACGAACCCCCAGATGCTCTATCACGAAGTACATGCGCCAACGCGCAAATTGATAGACTGCAGACCCTCCACAATGACCTCTGCCACCCCAGAGTCACCAGACTTTACCACTTCATTAAGGCCCGCAACCTGCCCTACCCCATCGAGGAGGTCAGGACCATGACCAGGAACTGCGAAACCTGTGCCGAATGCAAACCGCATTTCTTTAGGCCGGACAGAGCAAGCCTGATCAAGGCCACCCGCCCCTTCGAGCGCTTGAGCATCGATTTTAAGGGGCCCCTCCCGTCCTCTGACCGTAATGTGTACTTCCTCAACATCATTGACGAGTACTCCCGTTTCCCCTTTGCCTTCCCCTGCCCAGACATGACCAGTACCACGGTCATCAAATGCCTGAACGACCTCTTCGCCGTGTTCGGGTTCCCGAACTATATACATAGCGACCGGGGCTCCTCCTTCATGAGCGAGGAACTTCGCCAGTTCCTACTAGCGAGAGGTATTGCTGCAAGCAGGACCACCAGCTACAACCCCCGAGGGAACGGCCAGGTGGAAAGAGAGAACGCGACTGTCTGGAAGGCCGTTCTCTTAGCCTTAAAGTCCAAGGGCCTCCCAACCTCTCGCTGGCAGGAAGTCCTCCCGGCAGCGCTGCATTCCATCCGGTCACTGCTTTGCACTGCCATTAACGCCACCCCCATGAACGAATGTTTGTTTTCCCCAGGAAGTCGACTACGGGAACCACGCTACCAACTTGGCTGACCTCTCCGGGGCCCGTCTTGCTGCGAAAGCACGCGAGGGCCCATAAAACAGACCCCCTGGTCGAGAGGGTGGACCTCCTGCACGCCAACCCCCAGTACGCCTATGTGGCATACCCAGACGGGCGGGAGGACACAGTCTCCTTACGAGACCTCGCACCCTCGGGCATCCCTGAGACACCACCGTTACCCCCCACCACCCCCCCAAATCCAGCCCAGGTAGACGGCATGCCGGAACCCCACGAGCCTTCTCCGACCACGCAGACACCAGCATTAACATCGGATACTGCATCACCGCCGCCGCTGCTGCGACGATCAGAAAGGCTCACGAGGCCTCCGGACAGACTGACATACCCGAACTGGTAGTACACTTCACCCCGCCGGACTCAAATCTAAACAAGGGGTGAATGTGGTAAACCACTTTTATCGTTACACTATGGTTATCACTGTTATATCCTTACACTATGGTTATCACTGTTTACACTGTTGTATCACTACACGAGGTCACCTCTTGTCACGCTGTTATACCTGGGCTGACCACTGCTGACTCCGCCCATGGCTCCACCTACTTGCCCAGGTATAAAGGTGGTCGACTGGCTGGTATTCCTCCTTGTTGGATCCGATCACCCACGAGGGTGGGCTCTGTTATTTAGCCAATAAAAACCTATAGTTACTGTCTTAACTCGTCGCTTTTCATTGGATGAATTGATAGGTATATCACTGTTAACCCAGTCCTCCACACAGTACAGTACCCATTGCCTTGCATTGAGGACATCTTTGCTTCCCTGTCAAGAGGGGAACGCTTCACAAAGATTGACTTGGCCCAGGCCTATCTCCAAATGGAAATTGATGATGCATCAAAGAAGTACCTGACAATAAATACGCACAAAGGCCTTTACCAGTACAATCGGCTGGTATTCGGAATAGCATCAGCTCCTGCAATCTGGCAAAGGGCAATGGACCAAGTCCTGCAGGGGATCCCAGGTACTCAGTGTTATCTTGATGACATCATCATTACTGGCAAGAATGACAACGACCACCTTTCCAACCTCGAACAGGTGCTCATCAGGTTACGGGAGTATGGGCTCCGAGCGAACAGAGACAAGTGTGAGTTTTTAAAAAGGAAATCTCATACTGTGGACATGTGATTGACAAGGACGGTTTACACAAGTCTCCAGACAAGATTGAAGCTGTGATTAATGCACCAACACCTGAAAATGTATCTCAGTTGAGATCATATCTTGGACTGGTGAACTACTATCACAAGTTCTTGCCCAACCTATCCACAGTGTTACATCCACTAAATGCACTGCTGCAGACAGGGTCACAATGGAAGTGGAGTGACAGCTGTGAACAAGCTTTTCAAGAGAGTAAAAGACTCATTACTTCAGAAGAGGTGCTAGCTCACTTTGACCCATCCTTACCTATTCGACTGGCATGTGATGCTTCACCCCATGGCATTGGTGCCGTGTTGTCACATAAGTTCCCAGACGGCTCAGAAAGACCAATAGCCTTTGCCTCAAGATCATTGACTACAGCTGAACGCAATTATGCACAGATTGACCGAGAGGCCCTCAGCCTTGTGTGGGGAGTCAAGAAATTCAACCACTACTTGTATGGTCAACAGTTTACACTGTTAACTGACCACCAGCCTCTCGTTTCAATCTTCAACCCAAGGAAGGGCGTTCCAGTGATGATGGCACAACGGCTGCAGCGATGGTCACTCTTCCTAGGGGCTCACCTGTATGACATTGAATACAAGGGGACCAAGCAACATGGCAATGCCGATGGGTTGTCACGTTTACCACTGCCGACCTCAGAGAGAACTACAACAGTTGACAGCAGAGGTATTTCACACAACAATAGTTGAGCAGCTACCAGTGACAAACTCCCTCATTGAAAGAGAAACACGCAATGACCCTACATTGTCAAAAGTTTATGACATCACTGTGAAGGGATGGCCAGCGCATGGTGACTTATTGTTTCCAGCATTCTCAGCTAGGAGGGAGCAGTTATCAGTGTGTCGGGGAACACTGATGTGCGGCTCATGAGTTGTGATTCCTCCCAAGCTTCGTAACCGAGTGCTAGATGAACTGCATGAAGGCCACTTAGGTACGGTAAAGATGAAAAGCCTTGCCCGTGGATACGTGTGGTGGCCGGGAATTGACAAACAGATCGAGGACCTGAGAAAGAGCTGCTCAGGATGTCAAAAGGTCCAGAACGCACCACCACAAGCCCCTCTCCATCCATGGGAATGGCCCTCATCACCATGGCAACATGTGCACATCGACTTTGCTGGACCGTTCGTGGACTCCATGTTCTTGATTGCAGTCGATGCACATTCCAAATGGCCCGAGGTCATTAAAATGAAATTAACCACATCTGAAAAGACCATTTCAGTTCTGAGGACCATGTTCACTAGAAATGGCCTACCAGAACAAATCTGCACAGACAATGGATGACAATTTGTCTCTGATGAATTCCAAGGTTTCATGAGGAAAAATGGAATCAAGCACTACACATCTGCCCCGTACCATCCAGCTACAAATGGCTTGGCAGAAAGATTCGTACAGACTTTCAAGAAGGCCATCAAAGCAATGTACAGCGAGAATCTACCACTGCAACACAAGATAGACAATTTCCTCTTTGCTTATCGGAACGCAGTACACGCAGCCACTAATCAGGCTCCAGCGATGATGTTTCTGAACAGGAACCTGAGATCTCGCATGGACCTTCTTAAACCGAATGTACGTCGTGATGTAGAGAACAAGCAGTTCAAACATTTGAATGCTAAGCCAACAAGAAACTTCAGTGTGGGACAGTCAGTTCTTGCTCGTGATTTCCGGACGGAAAAGTGGCAACCAGGGACAATATCCACAAGAGAGGGACCACTGATGTATACTGTGGATGTGGGAGAGAACATTTTGAGACGTCATGTGTGTAGTGTATGTAACTGTTCTACCTTTAAGAGAACTATTGTATGTAACCGTCCACCTTTAAGAGAACTATTTTAGGTGTGGCACTACTTTATCTTGGCTGCTGTATACTGTAATACCGACGGTGACCACACCGGTATATAAGTGCTGTGTCAGGATTTATTGGGCAGATTCGCCCTGACCTTCGAATAGTAAAGTCCTGTTAAAGTTACTCTTGTAGTCTGTGTATTAATTCGCCATAATACCTACAGACTTTACAGTGGCGACGAGTTCGATCTTACCCTGCGGCAACAATACTTCCGAAGCAGTTAACGAGCGTCGAGAAGAGGCACCCGCCCTCGTCGTTCCGCTGAGAGAAAACTCGAGTCTGCAGAGCAAGGAAGAAGGAAGAATTCAGACACGAAGCCTTCCATCAGCAACAGGCACTGATTGTCCCTTCTGCCACGGTGGTGAGTGAGCCGATCAGCACGAGAAGCAAGTCGGCCACGGTGACTGTAAGTAAAGGGAAAAAAATAAAAATAAACGGAGGATAAGGGCGGTGAACTCGACCACGGTCGGGGGAAAGGAGCCGGACAGAAGTCGGGCCCAGAGGCGCTGAGACTGGGGCAGCGTGGAGCACGGAAGCCGCGGTACAAGCGGGCTGGGAGACGCAACGGCATCGTGAGACAGCTAGACCGCGACCGGCGAAAAAGGCCGGGCAGCTACCGAGGCCACGAGGCGCTGCGACCGGGATCGTAAGGCGCGGGAAGATATAAAAATAAATAAACCGCGGTAAACTCAGCCGCAGCCGGGGAGGAAAGCACCGGACTGCGAGAGGGCTGGGAGGCGCGATTGGAGTGAAAAAGGCCGGGCAGCGACCGAGGCCACGAAGCGCTGCGACCGGGATCGTAAGGCGCGGGAAGATATAAAAATAAATAAATCGCGGAGAACTCAGCCGCAGCCGGGGAGGAAAGCACCGGACTGCGAGAGGGCTGGGAGGCGCGATTGGAAGCCGCTGAGGGAGAGACAGAGCCCGAGCGAGCGGGAGAGACAGAGCCCGAGCGAGGGAGACTGAGCGAGATCCAGCCCAGCAGCTGAAACTGTTCGCCGTCAACGGGTTGTACCCAGCGCCGGTTGCCCTGCCGAGAAAAGGGAACAAGGAACGCACTGAAGCCGACGCGCAGGCTGCGAACCCCGAAAGCCAGCGGTCGTCGCCCGAGGGAAAAGCTTACCCCTCCCGCCAGGGGAAGAAACGCGGGAAGCCGCCAGTAGGCGGGGAAGAAGACAGAAGCGGGAAACCGCCATTTTGAAAGTGGGCGGGGAAAGAAGACAAGCGCGGGAAACCGCCATTTTGAAAAAAGAAAAGTTAAAGAAATATTTCGTTGTTGTTCTCAGGAAGAGTGTGAAGATGCCTAAGCGTAGTAACATCAATGGGTTCAATTCCGATGTGGAAGATTGGGCCACGTATGTAGAACGCATCGAGATATATTGTAAGGTCAATAAGATAGCAAATTATGACAAAGCTCTAACCTTACTAAACTCAATGGGTGCGAAGACATACGGGTTATTGAAGCATCTTCTATCACCAGCTAAACCGGCGGATCAGTCTTTCGCTAATATTGTTGCTGTCCTGAAGGATCATTTTAACCCCGCACCGCTGATGTTAGCGGAACGATCAAAATTTTACGTGAGAACGCAACGAAAAGAGGAAAGCAACGCGGAGTACCTGGTTGAACTGCGTAGGCTAGCAAAATACTGTCAGTTTGGGGTAAATCTGACAGAGGCACTGAGAGACAAGTTCGTGTGCGGGATGTCGAAGGAAGGAACACAAAAACGACTGCTCGAAGGGAACGATCTTACACTTGATAAGGCTGTCCTTATTGCAGCATCGCACGAAGCCGCAGCGAGAGGCACAGCGGAAATGCAGCGGAAGACAGCGGTACTCAGTGTGGATCAAATGACTTCGGGTACAACGAAATGTTATCGTTGTGGGAAGACAACACACGACCAGAACCAATGCTGGTTTAAAAACCAGGAATGTAGAAAATGTGGCAAGCTTGGTCACATAGCTAAGGTATGCCGGTCAGGAAAGAAGACCAGCAATAATAAGTCACCGCAGAAGAAGTACAGAAAGGTACATAAGGTGACTGGGAAGAGTCCAGGTGAACAGAATTCGGACTCAGACTCCAACAGCAAGGAACTGGGTAGTCTGAGGATTCACAATGTGAGTAAAGAAGCTGACCGACAAACTATCTGGGTCACACTACAGATTGCAAAAGTCCAAGTGAAGATGGAAGTGGACACCGGATCGGTGTTGACGGTCATGAATAAGCAAGATTACAAAAAGTTATTCAAACATATTCCCCTACGGGATACGGAGATAGTATTGCAGACATACACGGGGCACAGAGTGTACCCCATCGGAAAGATAGAAGTCAAGGTGAGATACAAGGACAAAGATCACCAAGGGATGGACATGTATGTGCTGCCCAAGGGAGGTCCACCACCTCTGGGACGGGAGTGGATCAGGAAAATAAAGATAGACTGGCATTCACTAAACACAATGACGGTAGATTCCGGAAAGGAAGATGTCAAACCTGAACGGTTGTCCAGAATATTGGACGAAGCTAAAGAGGTATTCCAGCAAGGACTGGGAACACTGAGAGGAATTAAAGCAAAAATCAAGATTGCAGAACATGCAAGCCCAAAATTTTTCAAAGCCAGATCGGTACCTTACGCGATACGACCTGCTGTGGAGGCAGAATTGGAAGAGCTTGAACGTTCAGGGGTACTGTCTAAGGTGGACTGGAGTGAGTGGGCCACGCCCATTGTGCCCGTCATGAAGTCTTCATCAAGTAACAAGCCAGGGGGACCGGGAAAGGTCCGCATCTGCGGAGACTTCAAGATCACAGTTAATCCGGTGCTTCACACGGTACAATACCCGCTCCCGCGGATTGAGGATATCTTTGCTTCATTGTCTGGCGGGAAACACTTCACCAAGATAGACCTGGCACAAGCATACTTACAAATGGGAGTCGAGGAAGAGTCGCGCCAGTATCTCACAATCAACACGCACAGAGGCTTGTATCGTTATAATCGACTGGTTTTTGGAGTAGCTTCGGCTCCAGCAATTTGGCAGAGGGCCATGGAGCAGGTCTTACAGGGTATTCCAAGCACGCAGTGTTACTTGGACGATATCCTGATTACGGGAGAAGACGAGGAGGAACACCTCACAAATTTGAAACTGGTGCTCACCAGGTTGAAGGAATATGGCCTTCGAGTTAATCGCCAGAAATGCGAGTTCTTCCAGAAACGGATCTCGTACTGCGGTCATGTCATTGACCAAGAGGGGCTGCACAAGTCACCTGACAAGATAGAAGCTGTCGTGAAGGCCCCCGCTCCGGAAAATGTATCACAGTTGAGATCGTTTCTGGGGTTGATTAATTATTACCACAAGTTTCTGCCAAATCTATCCATGGTGCTGCATCCGCTGAATGCTCTGTTGCGGAAAGAAGTACCATGGAAGTGGAGCGAGGACTGTAAGAAGGCCTTTCGCAGAAGCAAGGCGCTGATTACCTCTGAGGAAGTGTTGGCTCATTTCAACCCAACGTTACCTCTTCGTCTAGCTTGTGATGCTTCCCCTTATGGAATTGGAGCAGTACTTTCACACAAGTTACGAAATGGCTCGGAAAGGCCAGTCGCATTTGCGTCCTGATCATTGACCTCCGCTGAGCGAAATTATGCTCAGATAGATAGGGAGGCCCTCAGCCTTGTGTGGGGAGTAAAGAAATTCAATCATTACCTGCAGGGCAAGAAGTTCACATTACTGACAGACCACCAGCCGTTGGTGTCCATATTCAACCCTAACAAGGCCGTTTCCACTATGACAGCGCAAAGGCTACAGAGGTGGTCCATGTTACTTGGGGCACACCAATATGACATCGAATACAAAAGGTCCAAACAGCATGGAAATGCTGATGGGTTATCGTGCCTACCGTTGCCAGTAGTAGAAGAGGCGGCTACAGTGGACCCGGTAGAGATGTTCCACTCATCCATAGTGGAATGTCTACCAGTAACAAATTCGATGATCGAAAATGAAACAAGAAATGACCCGACTCTCTCACGAGTCTACGATTTAACAGTGGAGGGATGGCCAGCACATGGCGAACCAACGCTGCCCGCATTTTCGCAAAGAAAAGAACAGCTGTCAGTGTGCCGAGGAACCTTGATGTGTGGATCTAGAGTGGTGATTCCACCCAAACTTCAGCAGGAGGTGCTAAAGGAGCTTCACGAGGGGCATCTGGGTGGAGTGAAAATGAAGAACCTAGCAAGAGCGTTTGTGTGGTGGCCAGGTATTGATGGAGACATCGAAGAAATAACCAAGAGCTGTCTAGGATGCCAGAAGGTCCAAAACGCGCCACCACAAGCTCCTCTGCATCCATGGGAGTGGCCCTCATCTCCTTGGCAAAGGGTACACGTCGACTTTGCTGGTCCATTTATGGACTCAATGTTTCTAATCGCGGTGGATGCACACTCCAAGTGGCCGGAGGTAATAAAGATGTCCTCCACCACCACGGAAAAAACCATCACAGTATTAAGGACCATATTTGCCAGGAATGGGCTGCCAGAACAGATCTGTTCTGATAATGGACCGCAATTTGTGTCCGAAGAATTCAGGAAGTTCTTAAAAAGGAATGGGGTCAAGCACTACACGTCAGCCCCATACCATCCCGCCACCAATGGATTAGCTGAAAGGTTTGTCCAGACCTTCAAGAAGGCCATAAAGGCCATGGGTAATGAAGACATCAACCTACAACATAAGGTAGATAACTTCTTGTTGGCGTACAGGAATGCAACACATGCGGTCACAAACCAAACTCCCGCCATGATGTTTTTCAATAGAAGACTAAGATGCCGGCTGGATTTGATTAAGCCAAACGTCAGAAGGGACGTAGAGAACCGGCAATTTCAGGGCATGAATGAAAGGCCAACTAGATCCTTTCAGATAGGTCAACAAGTTTTGGCCCGGGACTACCGTACCGAGAAATGGCAGCCTGGAACTATTGGGAAAAGGCTAGGGCCGCTGATGTATACCGTGGACATTGGTGACAGCATAATAAGGCGCCATGTTGACCAGATCATAGGGTCATCCACAAAGGACCAACCTACTCCACAACCTTACACGGCTAATGTTGAAGCAGAGATACCCAGAGCACCTACCTCCGATCTGGTAATACTGGAATCAGATGAACCTGACACTGTCCTTCAAGCCGAATCGACCTTGCCAGAAGAACCTACTACCTCGCCGAAAACTACTACACCACCGAGGCGTTATCCGAACAGAGTCAGGAAGCCTCCAGAGCGACTGAATCTGTGAACTGTTTTGCATAAGTTGTATATATGTTATGATGTTATGTTAATGGGGAATAAGTATGTTGTAAGCTAAAAAGGGAGGATTGTAGTGTATGTAACTGTTCTACCTTTAAGAGAACTATTGTATGTAACCGTCCACCTTTAAGAGAACTATTTTAGGTGTGGCACTACTTTATCTTGGCTGCTGTATACTGTAATACCGACGGCGACCACACCGGTATATAAGTGCTGTGTCAGGATTTATTGGGCAGATTCGCCCTGACCTTCGAATAGTAAAGTCCTGTTAAAGTTACTCTTGTAGTCTGTGTATTAATTCGCCATAATACCTACAGACTTTACAATGTGGACCAAATTCTGGATGTTCAGGTGGAAAACACCCCTATACCTCGCCCAGACTCACCTGACATGGAAACAGACACTCCTGATTCATCAGCATCAGCACCAGCCTCATCCACAGCTGAGAGCTCTACCTGTGCTGATAGCTCACCTGATGCACCTGTACCTGTACAGTCTCATTCCCCAAAGCAAAAGAGTCTGGAGAGACATTACCCAGAGAGGCAGAGGAGGCCTCCCCAGAGACTTGACTTGTAAAAGGGCTGTTGACAAAATAAAATGTTATGTTGGAATTTGAATTTTGTTACTTTTAAGAAAACAAAAAGGTTACTGTAAAGACAGGCTCTGTATGTTAATTATAGAAACTTTGCATTAATATACTATTAAACTAAAGGGGGAGGAAGTGTAATGTATACAACATTGAAGGGACTACTTTGTTTTACGGATGTACATCCTTAGTTGCGAGCGTATATAACAGACCCGTATCGATTTGTATAGTCAGTGCCGAAGTTCCAGTTGCCCAGTAAAGATCACTTGAAGTTACTCTCAGTCTCTGCTGCTTTATTATTTTATGTAGTTGTGTGTAGCGGTACAAACACAACAACAGCGTTCCAGAGGGTGGAAGCTGAATTGTTATGGATGACAAGAGAATCATGATCCAAAAGGAGAGCTTAGATGATCATTAGATTCACAAATCGTCTGGGGCTCCCTTGTGGCCCCTTCACCTGTGACCCTTGGGCGAACTTCTGCTGCAAATTTCTCTTAGTTTTCATTCACATTCTGACAGGAGACAGAAAGAAAGAGAGACAGACAGAGGGGTAGAAAACAGGCCTCGATGTGCCCATTTCATGGGCGTTAAATGAGCACAACCAGGCACCATTCCGTGGACTAGCGACCTACACCCCAAGGACAGCTAAAAATCGTCCAACCCGAAACTGGGTTGGGCTTCAGGCACCCCTGGCAGTCGCCTAAATCAGGCATTAGGCCCCTTACATATGTAAATGAGGGGCCTGGTCCAGGCTCCCTCTGCTAAGTTGATCTGCAATGGGTGGGGCAGGCGCCCTTCGCCCCCCCCCCACCCCCCGCCCCCGTTCGCGGTTCATTAATGGTTGCCAACAAAAGGTGTGTTTTTTTTAACTGACTCAATAAATGCTCCTGCGGATCAGCCCCCGCCCCGCCTGAGGCCTGCAATCAGCCCCCTCACTTTGTCACGATCGTCGGGCCTCTGTCTGTGGTCACAGGAATTGCCTGCAGAATGATGCTGCAGGCAATAGTGGTGGGTGGTTTTGGCTGCGGAGAGTGATGGCCCCCGACAGCACTTAATGTAATCGAGCCTCCGGGCTGGCGATGGGCAGTTAAACCAGTTGTGCGCCAGATACAACTCAAGTCAGCACCCCCTTGGACTTGAGGGAGTGGGTCGGGGGGCCATACCCGGGGGGGGGTGGGAAACGACACCAGGATAGGAGGGAGTAAAGGTCTTGCTGGGGACAAGGACCATCAAAGGTGGAGGTGAGGGAATGGTTGAGCAGATCAAAGACAATTAATGAAAACGAAGCATTCAAATTGCTCCAACAGTTTTGTGAAGATGGCTTGAGCCATAGTCATAGAGTCATAGGCCTAGAAATTGGGTTGGGGCGCCAAAGTGGAGCAAAAGTCGCCTGAGCACAGGATTTAGCGCAGCGTTCGAGGCTTCAGCGATCGTCAGATATTCAGTTTCATTGCCGCTCGAGGGAGACGGGGCGAGGCTCGAGGCGCTCCGCGTCCCTCTTAGGGCGCTGAAACTGAATATCGCAGCGCAACGTGCCGCAGCGCCACATGCTGCGGCACAGCACACTGCGGTACTGCAGGCCTTCCTCCCACTGTTAAGGGGGAGGTGCCTGCAACAGCGCGATCCCCGCTCGCGAGTGCCGGCAAACGAGCCCGGCACCAAGGAGAAGTGCCGGGCTCTCGGGAAACAGCCGGCAATGCCGCGGTGGGGGGGGTTAGGAGGCCGGGGACGGAGGTGCTGGCAGGCGGCCGCCTTGCCCCGCACCTCCACCTTAACTTGCGCCGCTACCGGCACAGTTAGGCCCCGTGAACCGGGCGTGGGTAGCGAACGGCGCAACTGCGGCGTTCGCTACCAAATATCGCGAACGGGGCGCTGCGCACACCGATGACGTCATCGGTGGCGGCACAGCGCAAAAGGCTAACGCCACCATTATCGCCCCAACTCAATATCGCGGGAGGCGCAGCCAGTGGCGCTACAGCCACTGCCTGCTTCTTTAGGCGCTAACAAGTGGCGCTACTCACCCAATTTCTCCCCCATAGAGTTATACAGAACAGAAAGAGGCCCTTCGGCCCATCGTGTCCACACTGGCCATCAAGCCCTGTCTATTCTAAGCCCATTTTCCAGCCACCATTTTGAATTTTCCCAGCTGAAAATTTTCAGGTTAAAGCAACATTTTACACAAGAAGCCCATTAAAAAGTTACGAATAAACTACAGGAAACTCTTGTTTAAACGGCACCTAAATATCCGGAATTCTCTATTAACTGGCAAAATTCATACTCCGAAAACAACACCTCAATAACCGGCAATGTGTCCGAGTCCAAGTCTCCCGCAATGGCCGAGTTAGTCAGTGGGGGGTAGTTCTCCAATCTGCCACTACTCAGCTTCTTGGCGCTGTCGGAAGTCCGAACACCTCAATAACAGGAGTCTGACTCTCCCGCGCTGCCGGTAGTCTCTTCCGATCTGCCATTTTTCTGTTTACTGTATAAGTTTTGTTTTACTGTTAAGTAATTAAAGAATTATGGATTACCCTCAACTGGCAGTACTGTACTTAATCAAGCATCTTCCACCATCCATTTAACACAACATTCTGTAGGTGAGTACCCAATTACTGTATACTGCACATTTCTTGATTTTTTTATTTTTGTTTGTTAAAAATGGCCTCGGTAGATAACCCTCTCCGTCATCCGGAATTTTTAATCAACCGGCACCATCCCGGTCCCGTCGGTGCCGGATACCAAAGAGTTTCCTGTACTTGCTCTCACCTATACAGTGTTATAAATCCCTGGAAAACGTTTTCCTGAGAGGAGTACGCTTGTGTTGCACGCCTGGGCTAACTCTAATACTTGGCAGCTGAATGAATATTCAGGAGTGTGCCAGGACTTGCTATTTGGATGCCAGCCATTCCGATGTAGTGGAAAAGCCTGGAAGTCTGTAAGGTAACTGAACTTTCTTCTGTATAAAATCTTTAAAACATGACCATAAAAATGCGCAGCCCGTGATCATGCCCACTGGGACCTCAGCCACTGACCCAACCAGAGACTGTAGGGCTAATGGGAGGTCCCATTATTTAAATACGCATGGCAGGGGCCTAAACCACAGGGGTGCATCTCGGGTCTCCACAGGCCCCCAAAGGCCGGAAAATCTGGAAATTGTTGCCATCCAAGATGGGTGCCCAGTCCCCCTCCCCTCTGGAAAGATTTTATGGCCCCTTCAGCCCCCTTTTGTACGGAGTGCTGATAATATAACAGAAGAAGTTGACATTACCTGTCTTCAGGGTTCAGGTCATGATCCAGGTCAAGTCCCGGTTGCAGCTTGGAAGGAACCGATGGCATAAAAAGTTGGGTGAAGAAGTCACAGGAAGCCCGACATCTTTCACCATCTTGTCACTTCCATCTCATTTGCCTGTGGACGCGGCGGATGGGGAGAGGCGGAGGAAGCGGGCGCTCCCGCCCACCATGGAACTTTCAGCGGATGCAAAAACAGGAGAGGAAGCTGATCGCATCCGGGTACCACCGCTGTAAAATTTGCTCCTGAAAAGTGAGAAGCGGCCCTCTCTCACCAAAAAAACAGGTTTCTGGGGTCCAGCTCTTCAAATTCCATGAGCTTAGCCACAACAAACACCGGTCACTGCGATAAATTCTCTCAGAAAAAGGAGGCATGTGGGAAATAGCTCTACTGTGGCGTACCGATCACAGAACGGACACAATCCGCTTTCCGGTCCGTAGACTATAAATCAGGCGTCATGCCTTTAAGAAGGATCACACCTTTAAGAAACTCGATCTGCAACATAGTTAAGCCCAGAGCGGGGGAGGAGCAGTCGAAGCTGTGCACTGATGTAAGAGAGTTGTACTTGGTGTAGTCTCTGACTCCATTTTGTGTTCAGCATGCAGCCTCAACAATTAAACCTTTTCTGTTGAACCTTTCCGAGTTCAGTATTTTTTGCTAGGAGTACGTAGACTCCTACACTACAAATAATAATATAGCATCAAGTATTAGATCAAAATAAGGACAGAAAATATGACTTTAAAATGAGCACCGAATCGCATCTATGCACCCTGGTCCAATTATTCCCCATCCTCTAATCCCACTTCAGTTGCAGACTACAGTTGGTTTGAGCCTTCTCCCCTCCTCTCTGCAGCGCCAGGTATTTGTAAAAGCCTTGCATCATAAGGGAACTAATGTAAGACTGGAGTCCAGAATTCCAAATCAGATGTAGCGCATCGTCCTCCAGAACTGCATAAGTGGGCCCCGCTGGGGCAGTGGGAGTTAGGGGGTGGGATTTGTTCCAGGGAAGCAGACCGAGTTGCTGAAGGTGGACAAAATGTGTTTTTGTTCCTTACTGGGAATGGTAGCATAGTGGTAATGTCCGTGGGCTAATAATCCAGAAGCCTGGACTAACGTGAGTTCATAATCCCACCACAGCAGCTGGGGAATATAAATTCAGTTAATTAAATAAATCTGGAATTTAAAAAAAAGCTAGTATCAATAATGAAATTGTCGGATTGTTGTTAAAAACCCATCTGGTTCACTAATGTCCTTTAGTGGAAGGAAATCTGCTGGTCTGGCCTATATGTGACTCCAGAACAAGAGCAATGTGGTTGACTCTTAACTGTCCTCTGAAATGGCCTAGTAACAAACCGCTACGAAACACCATAATAAGAATGAAACTGGGCGGACCACCGGGCACCGGCTACAGACACGGCAACGGCACACCCTGCCCAGTCGAACCTGCAAAGTCCTCCTCACCAACATCTGCCAAAATTGGGAGAGCTGTCCCACAGACTGCTCAAGCAATAGCCTGACATAGTCTTACTCTCAGAATCATACCTTTCAGCCAATGTCCCAAACTCCTCCATCACCATCCCTGGGTATGTCCTGTCCCACCGGGAGTGGCGGCACAGTGGTATACAGTTGGAAAGGAGTGGCCCTGGGAGGTCTCATAGCTTCAGGTCAAGCATGGGCAAGGATATCACCTACCACCCTCCCTCAGCTGATGAATCAATACTCCTCCATGTTGAAAACCACTTGGAAGAAGCACTGAAAGTAGCAAGGGCACGTAATGTTCATCACCAAGAGTAGCGCTGAGTTCTGAAGGACATAGCTGCCAGTCTGGGCCTGCGACAGGTGGTGAGAGAACCAACACTTCCTCACCAATCTACCTGTCGCAGATGCATCTGTCCATGACAGTATTGGTAGCAGTGACCACCGCACAGTCATTGTGGAGAGGAAATTCCATCTTCACACTGAGGACACCCTCCATCGTGTTGTGTGGCACTACCATCATGCTAAATTCAGAACAGATCTAGCAGCTCATCCATGAGGCACGGTGGACCATCAGCAGCAGCAGAATTGTATTCCACCACAATCTGTAACCTCGTGGCTTGGCATATCCCTCACTCTACCATTACTATCAAGCCAGGGGACCAACCCTGGTTCAATAAGGAGTGTACAGGAGCAGCACCAGGCATACATAAAAATGAGGTGCCAACCTGGGGAAACTGCAACACAGGACTACATGCATGCTAAAACGCAGAAACAGCATGCTGTAGACAGAGCTAAGTGATCCCACAATCAACGGATCAGATCAAAGCTCTGCAGTCCTGCCACATCCAGTCATGAATGGTGGTGGACCATTAAACAACTAATGGGAGGAGGAGGCTCCATGAATATCCCCATCTTCAATGATGGTGAAGCTCAGCATGTCAGTGCAAAAGACATGGCTGAAGCGTCTTCAGCCAGAAGTGCCGAGTGGATGATCCATATCGGCCTACCCCTGAGGTCCCCACCATCACAGAAGCCAGTGTTCAGCCAATTAGATACATTCCACATATGAAGAAACGGCTGAGCGCACTGGTTACAGCAAAGGCTATGGGCCCCGACAATATCCCGGCTATCGTGCTGAAGACTTGTGCTCCAGAACTAGCTGCGCCTCTAGTCAAGCTGCTCCAGTTACAACTACAACACTGGCATCTATCCGACAATGTGGAAAACTGCCCAGGTATGTCCTGTCCACAAAAAGCAGGACAAATCCAACCCAGCCAATTACCGCCCCATCAGTCTACTCTCAATCATCAGCAAAGTGATGGAAGGTGTTATCGACAGTGCTATCAAGCGGCACTTACTCACCAATAGCCTGCTCACTGATGCCCAGTTTGGGTTCCGCCAAGACCACTTGGCTCCCAACCTCATTACAGCCTTGGACCAAACATGGACAAAGGAGCTGAATTCCAGAGGTGAGGTGAGAGTGACTGCCCTTGACATCAAGACAGCATTTGACCGAGTGTGACATCAAGGAGCCCTAGTAAAACTGAAGTCAATGGGAATCGGGAGGGAAAACTCTCCCCTGGCTGGAGTCATACCTAGCACAAAGTAAGATGGTTGTGGTGGTTGAAGGTCAATCATCACAGCCCCAGGACATTGCTGCAGGAGTTCCTCAGGGCAGTGTCCTAGGCCCAACCATCTTCAGTTGCTTCATCAATGACCTTCCCTCCAACAAAAGGTCATAAATGGGGATGTTCGCTGATGGCTGCACTGTGCTCAGCGCTATTCACAAATCCTCAGATAATGAAGCAGTCCATGCCCACATGCAACAAGACCTGGGTGAAGTTCAGTCTTGGGCTGATAAGTGGCAGGTAGCATTCGTGCCACAGAAGTGCCAGGCAATGACTATCTCCAACAAGCGAGAGTCTAACCACCGCCCCTTGACATTCAATGGCATTACCATCGCCGAATCCCCCACCATCAACATCCTGGGGGTCACCATTGACCAGAAACTTAACTGGACCAGCCACATAAATACTGTGGCAACAAGAGCAGGTCAGAGGCTGGGTATTCTGCGGCGAGTGTCTCACCTCGTGACTCCTTAAAGCCTTTCCACTATCTACAAGGCACAAGTAAGGAGTGTGATGGAATACTCTCCACTTGCCTGGGTGAGTGCAGCTCCAACAACACTCAAGAAGCTCGACACCATCCAGGACAAAGCAGCTCGCTTGATTGACACCCCATCCACCACATTAAACATTCACTCCCTCCACCACCGGCGTACCGTGGCTGCAGTGTGTACCATCTACAAGATGCACTGCAGCAACTCGCCAAGGCTTCTTTGGCAGCACCTCCCAAACCCGCGACCTCTTCCACCTAGAAGGACAAGGGCAGCAGTCTCATGGGAACACCACCACCTCCAAGTCACACACCAACCTGATTTAGAAGTATATCGCCAATCCTTCATCGTCGCTGGGTCAAAGTCCTGGAACTCCCTACCTAACAGCACTGTGGGAGTACCTTCACCACACGGACTGCAGCGGTTCAAGAAGGCAGCTCACCACCACCTTCTCAAGGGCAATTAGGGACGGGCAATAAATGCTGGCCTTGCCAGCAACGCCCACAACCCATTAAAAAAAATGAATTTAAAAAACGGGGGCCGAAGAAGGCAATGAATGGGATCTCCCAAGATAGCTGGAGATGCGAGGGTTTCTGGCGGCATTGGGCAGGTAAGTGCCCGAGATGTGCCTGCAGCAGCATGGGCACCTACAAGGCCCAATATTGAAATGCTCGCCCACTGACCCAACAAAAAAAGGTGAATCTACAGCCCAATGGACCTTAGGGCCCAAGATGTTTCATGTAGAGTGTCAAATGGGAACACTGCATTGGTTGAGTACAATTAGCCCTTCACCTGATTGCTCCCATTAGGATAACACTGCACAACGAATAGTGAATTGGTGCCCAAGAACGATTTTTCCTTTAAATTGATGCAATCATTAACACAACAACCATTTAAGCACAAATTAAGAAAGGAGGAATGTTAAATTTGTTGACAGTGTGCACTTCATTCGTTTGTATAATTTAGCAGTCAATTTTCGTTGACTATCCACTGGGGATGAGTAAATGGCCTCCCAGAGAGCCCAAACCAACGTGGAACTGTGAAAGTAGTTACTCCCTTTAGCAGCTCAGTGCAGGCTGAGTCCAGTGCAAACCTGGCTCAGCTCCAAGCGTCTCTTTCACCATTCAAAGAAATCTCAGTTCATCAGAATATAAACCCAGCAGAGTTGATTTGAGCCAGGATTTGTGCTAATCCCTTCTATTGCTGCATCAGTCATATTTTGAATACAACTATTTATCACTGTTATGGTATAATAAAAAATTGTAATCCTTTTAATGTGTTGATGTGCACCAAAATTGAATTCTGAAGTAGATATAATCCCCAATGCTTCAGTATTCTTTCTTTTAATCCCATTACTAATATTTTATTTGGATTCAGTGTCTGTCACAGAAATTTGTTACCAGGCTGAAGCCTGACTGGTGTGTTCCATGATAATAATGCTTCTTACAGGTATTCATTCCCAGAAGATCTCAAAGGCATCAGGTCGTGGAGTCATTTGCAATATATATAAAGCTTAAATTACAGCAGTCTGGTTTTTTTCGTCCCTAATGTTCGTGTTCTGCAGACTGCTCTGACAGCCATATCCTGAAACCAGTTTATTATTTCTGTTGGAACAGTAGCCGTTAAACTGACTCACCTTCCTCCTCCTCCTCTTCCTCTTCCCCTGGTCGACTGAAGACCCTGCTGTACATGCTGGGAATCCCAGCAATCAAAATCGAATTCACAACAGTTTATTAGTCCAATCAAGCTCTATAGTCTCTTTGACCTTCAAAAAGATCAAATCAGAATACTTTGCACTACTGATCATTCAAATTATAAACTGCAGCTTTTAAGCTCCCCCCCCCCCCCAACCCCCAAAAATAATAATTTCTACTACAAAGGCAGTTAAATCCCCTTAGAATCCCACAGTGCGATTGAAGTTATATAGAAAGCTGCCTCTATTCTCAACTGGCTACAAGGCTGCCATGCATGCTGAGAGTGTCAGTCTGATTAAAAAAAACAGCACCACAAGTGGAGCATGCAAGCAAAATGGCCATAACTAATACAGAAACAAAAGTTAGGTAATGCGGAGATACTAAGGTAAACCGTTTTAATTAAATGATAAAAAGGAATTACTTTGTTCCTGAGTTAAATTATTATGGTATTAAATAGTAATATTGAAGTCATTTACATTAAACAATCCTGAAATTAATATTTTAACATTGAGCATAAATATTATGGTCATTTCAGCCATTTTGTGGGGGGGGGTAGGTGGGGGGTGGGTGGGGGGTAGGTGGGGGTGGGGGGTGGGTGAGGGGGTAGGTGGGGGTGGGGGGTGGGTGGGGGGGTAGGTGGGGGCGGGGGGTGGGTGGGTAGGTGGTGCGGGGGTTGGGTGGGGGGGTAGGTGGGGGCGGGGGGTGGGTGGGGGGGTAGGTGGGGGTGGGGGGGTGGGTGGGGGGGTAGGTGGGGGTGGGGGGTAGGTGGGGGGTAGGTGGGGGTGGGTGGGGGGGTAGGTGGGGGTGGGGGGTGGGTGGGGTGTAGGTGGGGGTGGGGGGTGGGTGGGGGGTAGGTGGGGGTGGGTGCGGGGGTAGGTGGGGTGGGGGGTCAGTGGGGGGGTAGGTGGGGGTGGGGGGTGGGTGGGGTGGTAGGTGGGGGTGGGTGGGGGTGGGGGGGTAAGTGGGGGTGATAATAGGCCTGGCAGTAATTGTCATGCCCTCGTAGTGTCCTGTGAATGATGTCTGATTTGTCCTGAAATGCTGTCGGATGGCAATAAAACATTTTATGTATTTTTTCTGCATAGGTTTAATAGAACAGAAATAATTTTAGGGCTGGTGGTTTAACAGCAGAAGCTGAGCCAATTATTGGGGGAAGGGACATCCAATTAATTTTAGCCAAGCTGCAAAATCCAGGCTTCAAACCAAGGGCAGTCAAAATAATGAGCTGATATGTATTATCATGCTCAGTTACAGTAATGAAAACAGTCAACCCTGATGTACTGATGTAAAGGGAGGCATCGTACATCTTTATAGAAGCCTCCCTCCACATTTCCAAGAATTATGTGCTGTGATTTAATTCTGCATGATACTACAGCACTGCGGTTCTGAGTGTACATTTACTGAATAAAACACGTACAACGTATATATGGTAGACATAATAACGCTGTAAGAGCCGGCAGGGCCCCCCGCCACACGAATAATGTGATGCTGTTGGTACCCCCGCAGGTAAAGAGCAGTAAATCCAATGGACCGAAGGATCCGCACTGTATATCAGCACTTCTTCCACAATTACTTGTTATCGGCTCATATTCAGGGCTGCCTTTGAGTTGTTGGCCTTCATTGCAAGAGGATTTGAGTACAGGAGCAAGGATGTCTTACTACAGTTGTACAGGGCCCTGGTGAGACCACACCTGGAGTACTGTGTGCAGTTTTGGTCTCCTTACCTAAGAAAGGATATACTTGCCATAGAGGGAGTCCAGCGAAGGTTCACCAGACTGATTCCTGGGATGGCAGGACTGCCGTATGAGGAGAGATTGGGTCGACTAGGCCTGTATTCACTAGAGTTTAGAAGAATGAGGGGGGATCTCATATAAAATTCTGACAGGGCTAGACAGACTGGATGCAGGGCAGATGTTTCCCCTGGCTGGTGGGTCTAGAACGAGGGGTCTCAGTCTCAGGATACGGGGTAGGACATTTAGAAATGAGATGAGGAGAAATTTCTTCACTCAGAGGGTGGTGAACCTGTGGAATTCTCTACCACAGAAGGCTGTGGAGGCCAAGTCACTGAATATATTTAAGAAGGAGATAGATAGATTTCTAGACACAAAAGGCATCAAGGGGTATGGGGAGAGAGCGGGAATATGGTATTGAGATAGAGGATCAGCTTTTGGTTGGCACCCATGTGTGGGCCATACACTGACAGCGGAGACAAGAAACAGTGAAAAGTGGTCGCGAGTGAGGCAATGGATAAAGAAGCACAGGAGGTCGACTATATTGGATGAAACAGCCCTGTATAATTCCGAAGCTTTATTTGAAAGGTTATATTAAAGTGCAACCTTCTATTAATGCAAATTTTACCCTTCACCAGTTTATCAAAGTGGCGAATGTCCAATACAACATATTCCTACATGAACCGCAACACGCTTCAAATCCAAATAACTGATTGCAAGAAAAACAAAGGGGCTGGTCAAAGCCTGTCAGGATATTGCTCCAAGACTACCGTGACACCACAGCACCTAATAAGAAATAAATGCAATATGGCATGAAATGCTTATTAGTTGCACTTGATAGACACAGAAGTGGAGCCTGTAGTCAGGTACTGTTAATATTAATCATTTTTTCAGTTGGTGCTGCATGACATATGGGAACACACTGGCAGGATTATGTCAGTGCAATTCTTTGATTGATAATGCTTCCTAAATTATGGAGATTTCACAGCTTAAAAGTGAGTTCCTGCAGCGTGCCGGGTAGCATTAGTATGTTTAACTCGTTCGCTTCTCCAAGCTACTCTATCCTCAGAAATCTATCATCTCTTTCAATGTGAAGGTTCTGGGGAGAATGGCAAAAGTTTACGTACAATAGTTGCCCAAGGTAGAAGGTACAAGAAAAGCATTGTTGAAAACCTTATAGGGAAATCATAGGGGCTTATCATCCAGGTATGGATGGAAAGGTGTTTGTTAGAACATAAAAACATAAGAAATAGGAGCAGGAGTAGGCCATTTGGCCCTTCGAGCCTGCTCCGCCATTCAATAATAATAATCATAATCATAATCAGCTTTATTGTCATTGTTAGTGCACAAGTGCAGTACAACGAAATGCAGGCTTGCGGCTCCCGAGAGTGTACATTTAGATTAAGACATTTAAACATTCAACATTCATTTGGCTTGTAATACATTAACATAAACATAACCATAATAAAGTGCATTGGCAGATGTGCAGGCTTTAGAGTTTATTTGTGGAGTTCAGTAGGATGACAGCCCTGGGAAAGAAGCTGTTCCTAAATCTGGTCGTTCGGGTGCGAATGCATCTGTAGCGTCTCCCACATGGCAGGAGGGCGAACAGACTGTGGCTGGGGTGGGAGGGGTCTTTGATGATGGTCCGTGACCTCCATAAACAGCGTTTCTGGTATATGTGCTCTATGAGATCATGGCTGATCTTCTGCCTCAACTCCATTCACCGGCCCTATCGCCATATCCCTTGATGCCCTTACTAGTCAGAAATCTATCGACTTCTGTTTTGAATATACCCAATGACTGAGCCTCCACAGCCCTCTGGGGTAGAGAATTCCAAAGATTCACCACCCTCTGTGTGAAGAAATGTCTTCTCATCTCAGTCCTGAATGGCCTACCCTTTATCCTGAGGCTGTGGCCCCTGGTTCTAGACACCCCAGCCAAGGGAAACATTCTCCCAGCATCCATCCTATCAAGCCCTGTAATAATTTTGTATGCTTCAACTTGTTGACCATTTTTCAACTACTTTGAGGAAAAAAAAATCTACCTCTGCCAAATTAACCACCATTACAAAACAATTTCTGCTGGTGGAAAATTAAGACAAAGGCCGGGAATTTCCTCTGATCTTTTTCTGCTCACCGGAACTTCACCAGAAGCACAGTGGAAATTTTGTTCAGGGTTTCCGTCACACTTTCGGTTAAGTTGTGGCGGCGGAGAAGGAGCACCTCTGAGGAAATTCTCGATTAAATCAAACACGCTGGCAGAAAAGCAGACAATGCTGGAAATACTCAGCAGGTTGTGGTGGTTAAAGGTCAATCATCTCAGCCCCAGGACATTACTGCAGGAGTTCCTCAGGGCAGTGTCCTAAGCCCAACCATCTTCAGCTGCTTCATCAATGACCTTCCCTCCAACATAAGGTAAGAAATGGGGATGTTCGCTGATGACTGCACAGTGTTCAGCGCCATTCACAACTCCTCAGATAATGAAGCAGTCCATGCCCGCATGCAGCAAGACCTGGATGATATTCAGGCTTGTGCAGATAAGTGGCAGGTAACATTCGTGCCACACAAGTGCCAGGCAATGACTATCTCCAAAAAGCAAGCGTCTAACCACCACCCCTTGAAATTCAATGGCATTGCCATCGCCGAATCCCCCACCATCAACATCCTGGGGGCTCACCATTGACCAGAAACTTAACTGGACCAGCCACATAAATACGATGGCAACAAAAGCAGGTCAGAGGCTAGGTATTCTGTGGCGAGTGTCTCACCTCCTGACTCCCCAAAGCCTTTCCACCATCTACAAGGCACAAGTCAGGAGTGTGATGGAATACTCTCCACTTGCCTGGATGAGTGCAGCTCCAACAACACTCACGAAGCTCAACACCATCCAGAACAAAGCAGCCCGCTTGATTGGCACCCCATCCATTGTGAAGGAATAAGCCATATTTCAGAAAAATACACCATCATATGAACAGAATTCAGATTTTATTAATACATGATATACTGGGTTTAAAAATCTAAAGTCTTGGCAACACAGGCTGTGTCAAAACAGGCTTCTGAAATGGGATGGTTTGATAACACAAAAGTTGTAAACACCACAAGCTTTTGAAATGGGAATTTATTGTTAATACTAAAACAATGGCCCTATTGAAATAGCAGTTTGGCGCTTCCAGAAGGTCTGGAGTTTGGGAGAAACACAATGGAATGACCCAAGTAAAGTGTTATAAACTAACATGTTAAACAGAAACAGAGAAACATTAAAAGAGGCATGTGCCTTTGAAAAGATGACATCAAGTAAAAGAAACACCTGCTGGTCAAATAGTTTTTATGTTAAACTTGGAAGACAGGAGACATAATTCTTAATACAACCATTGAGATAGCTGGAAAACAAGTAAACACCCTAGTTGAAGTGTCTTTAATTTACATGTTGTAAATATGATACCAACAGAACATTATTGAACTTGGAACACCATGGAACACAACGCCTGCTAATAACCAGTTAAGCCAATATTAAGAATTGAATGGAAGACCTTCAATAAGAATGACATCAAAGAGATAAATCTGTTGTAGCCATTTTTTGATAAGTTTTTGGAACACCTAAAGGTAGAGACATAATTTTCATGCAGCAGCTAAATTGACAGTAAGAATAGAAAAAAGTCAACAGAGAGACGACTAGAGATAATTAGCTTACCTCAGCAGAAAACTTCAAAGGATAAATCACTAAAAAAAGGTATAAAATAGAGCTTTTTCAGATAGACAGTCAGAAGTCGCTGGAAACGGGCAAGCGATTCTCGGCTTCAGAACCGCTCTGTAAGCCTACAACTCTGAGTCTCGGGTAATCAAGATATTTGATTTTGGTGGATACCCTGGATTAGAATAATAAGAAATGTAAAAATGTACGAAGTTAAGTTTTGAGAATAAGTATCTCTGAGAATAAGAAATGTAAGCTATTTGGTTTTGAACTGTTAATGTTGCAACTGACTCAACAGCTGTTAATGATATGTCGGCTCTTAAATAAATCTATATATTTTTAGAATTGTCTCAAGTAGTATTTCTGTATCAATCTCACGAACTGAATTTCTGTACACTCTTTTGTAAGGAGTTGCAGAATTTTGGGGGGTATTCCAGACCCTCATAATATCCGGAAGGTTACAGTCTAGTTAAACTTATTAAAAGTGCTATCCGGAGGACGGTAACATCGTCACGTCATTCCTTTCCTTTAGGGAGAGATAGTCTGAACCTTTAGACCCAATTAAGCATCTTATAGAATTCGGCTAGCTCTAACTTTAGTTGAACGTGAACATCTGGGGAATATGCCTGATCTGGGGTAGCTCAAAAAGAGCTAGGACTAGTAATTATCCCTTCACCACCACCTTAAGCATTCACTCCCTCCACCACTGGCGTACCGTGGCTGCAGTGTGTACCATCTACAAGATGCACTGCAGCAACTCGCCAAGGCTTCTTCGGCAGCACATTCCAAACCCGTGTCCTCTTTCACCTAGAAGGACAAGGGCAGCAGGTGCATAGGAACACCACCACCTCCAAGTTCCCCTCCAAGTCACACACCATCCTGACTTGGAATTATATCGCCGATCCTTCATCGTCGCTGGGTCAAAATCCTGGAACTCCCTCCCTAACAGCACTGTGGGAGTACCTTCACCACACGGACCGCAGCGGTTCAAGAAGGCGGCTCACCACCACCTTCTCAAGGGCAACTAGGGATGGGCAATAAATGCTTGCCTTGCCAGCGATGCCCACATCCCATGAACGAATGAAAAAAAGTCAGGTAGCAGCTGTGGAGAGAGAAACAGAGATAACGGGATTGATTTTCAGTGTGCAGTGAGGTGGGCTTTTAGGCATGCGGGGGGCTAAAATCCTGAATTCGGGGGTCCCGACACCATCCCGCCCAAAACCCGCCTCCATGTAAGTTTCAAAGGAGGCGGGTACCCGCCCCGCACTGGGACCCGCCGACCCGAGGCGGGAAGGGATTAGTGCCAATTAACTGCCTGTTAACAGGTAGTTAACAGGTAGTTTTTAGCCTAATCCCTATTTTGAAGGTTGTCGTGTGGGATTCCCGACGGCTCCAAACCCCGCCAGCTTAGAGGAGTCGGGCCGTTGGGTTGAAGGACTTGGAGGGGTCGAGATGTCGGTGTTCAGGTGAGTGATGGGTGCATGAGTGCAAAGGTAAGTGTGTTTAGTGTGTCTAAAGTGTGTAAAGAAGTTTAAATTACCTGTACTTACCTTTACAGCCTTCCTTCCTCTAGGCTTCGGGAGTCCATCATTCAGCCGGCACAGAAAGCAGAATGGCTACGATCTGTCAAAAGTGACAGCCTGCAGCTTTCAGTGCCGACGAGATTTCTAACTGAGTCTGCGTAGAAGGACTCAGGTTAGAAGTCAGACTGTCAGTGTTTGACAGCTTCAAGCAGCTGTGAAACACTGATATTTCATCTGTCAACACGTCTTGACAGATGAAATGTCAATCTGTGACGTCACCTGTTGCCAGGTGGCCCTTAATTGGCCTGCTAAGCCCGCTGGGCGGGCTCAACAAGGTCAATCAAGTGAAAATCGCGTGGATTGGCCGCATCTCAATGGAGGCGGGACTACAACCCGAAAGCTATAGTCCCGCCTCCTTCCCGACTTCTGAATGAAAATCCAGCCCAACATTTCAGGTCAATGACCTATTGTCAGAAGCTACCATGATGGGCAATTACCACCTCATGCAATGGAACCTTGCAATATGTAAATTACTGTTTTCCCCGTTCTGCACTTGCAATAAATAATAGAAACTACCATCTGCAACACACAGAGTAGAAACCTAAATTCTCTTCATTGCCTTTAAGTGCACTTGTAAAATAATTTACAGAACTACAAGTATTATTTTTAGGTTCAAAAAACCAGCATGCTCTCTACTGCATCAGAGGCCAGTCATCACAGCCCCAGGACATCACGGATTCCTTAGGGAATAGTCCTAGGCCCAACCTTCTTCACATGCTTCATCAGTGACCTACCCTCTGTGATAAGGTCAGGAATGGGGCTGTTTTCTCAATATTCCAGTGTGTTCAGCACTATTCATAACTCCTCCAATACTGAAGCAGTCCATGAGGGTCCACAGCAGGAAGTGGGTAACATCCAGGCTAGGGCTGACAAACAAAAGAACGTGCAACCATCTCCCATTAACCTCCAATGACACCGCCATCACCGAGTCCCTCACCATCAACATCCAATGACCAGAAACTAAACTAGAACAGCCATATCAGGAGCAGTGCAGAAACCGGGTACTCTGCGACAAGTAGCTCACCTGCTGACCCCGCAGAGCCTCTTCAAGGCTAAAGTTAGGAGTGTGACGGAATACTCACCTCTTGCCTGGATGGGTGCAGCAATACTCAAAGCTCAATGTCATCCAGGTCACTTCATTGGTGCCTCTGCCACTGGATTCATTACCCACCTCCTCCACCACAGGTGCACTATAGCTGCAGTATGTACAATCTACCAGGAGCAATGCAGAAACACACCAAGCTTACTTCAGAAGTCCCTCCCTAGCCTGCTACCTCTACCACTAAGAAGAACAAGAGCAGCAATATCATGGGAACACCATTGCCTGCAAGTTCCCCTCCAAGTCACACACTATCCTGACTTGGACATATATCGCTGTTCCTTCATCGTTGCTGGGTCAGAATCCTAGAATTCCCTACATAATGCCACTGCGGGAGCATTTTCACCACAAGGACTACGGCAGTTCAAGGAGAAGGATCATCACCATCTTTTCAGGGTAACTAAGGATAGGTAATAAATGTGGCCTTTGCTAGCGTCGTCAAGAACAAGTTAAAAGAAAGGTGTCTTCTTTCGGACGAGATGTCAAACCAAGGCCTCATCTACCCGTTCAACTGGATGTAAAAGAACCCATGGCACTTTTTGAATAAAGAGTGGCGGGTTCTCCTGATGTGTTGACCAACATTCATCCCTAAACCAATGCCATGAAAACAGATTATCTGGTCACTTAGCTCATTATTGTTTGCTGGCCTTTGTGCAAATTGGCTGCAGCATTTTCTGATAAAACAATGGCCCAAAAATTCGGGTCCCAACGCGTGAGTATGCATGGGGTACTCACGCGTCGGCCCAACGAAAGTGCCGGTTTCGTGCATGCACTGCGCATGCGCGGGAAACCGGCACTTCGTTCCCCTGAAAGAAGGGGTTCAGAGGTTGAACGCGTGTGCCGGAGAGGCAGCGCGTGCGGATTGAACTTACATTTTTTTGCAGGTTTCTCCGGGTGGGTAAGTCTCCAGCAGTTACACTTTTAAAAAGCAGGCGCAAGAACATAAGAACATAAGAAATAGGAGCAGGAGTAGGCCAATCGGCCCCTCGAGCCTGCTCCACCATTCAATAAGATCATGGCTGATCTGATCCTAACCTCAAATCTTCTATCACTCTCCATCCCACCCGAACCCATGTGATCTCCCGGGAGAGGCGAAAAAACAGATAAAAAACCCAATGGCCTGTTGTGTATGTATCTTTAAGAGAATAACTGGTCTCAGACTGCAGTACCGGCAGTGACCACCCCTGTATAAAAGGCGCTAGTAAGCCTCTGTAGTGTCAGTTTCCCGATTGACCCCTTTCAGTAAAGACTTGTTTTGTTCAACTCCTGCTGTCCGTGTCTCAATCATACACGGACATAATATGGCCAATTTGGGAGAAAAAAGTCTGGGAAATTCCTCTCCGACCCATCTAGGCGATCGAAACTCGTCCAGGAGATCACTCTGTCCCTATATTTTCTACAGTACTTACCTTCTGTAAAGGCGATCTCCACCCCAGCCAGGAACAGGAATAAAACCATCTCCTGAAATCTAACACAGAATTAGAACACAAGAAGTAAGAGCAGGACCAGGCTACACGGCCCCTGGGCCCGCTCCACTACCCACAGTGCCATGACCGTTCCGAACCTAGACTCATGTCCAATTTCCTGCCCGCTCCCCGTAACTCTTAATTCCCTTTACTTCTAGGAAACTATCTATTTCTGTTTTAAATTTATTTAATGATGTAGCTTCCACAGCTTTCTGGGGCAGCAAATTCCACAAACCTACCACCCTCTGAGTGAAGAAGTTTCTCCTCATCTCAGTTTTGAAAGAGCAGCCCCTCATTTTAAGATTATGCCCCCTAGTTCTAGTTTCACCCATCATTGGGAACATCCTTACTGCATCCACCCGATCCAACCCCTTCACAATCTTATATGTTTCAATAAGATCGCCTCTCATTCTTCTGAACTTCAATGAGTAGAGTCCCAATCTACTCAATCTCTCCTCATATGACCACCCCCTCATCCCCGGGATTAACCGAGTGAACCTTCTTTGTACTGCCTCGAGAGCAAGTATGTCTTTTCTTAAGTATGGACACCAAAACTGTATGCAGTATTCCAGGTGCGGTCTCACCAATACCTTGCATAACTGCAGCAATACCTCCCTGCTTTTATATTCTATCCCCCTAGCAATAAAAGCCAACATTCCATTGGCCTTCTTGATCACCTGCTGCACCTGCATACTAACTTTTTGAGTTTCGTGCACCAGGACCCCCAGATCCCTTTGTATTTCAGTACTTTCCAGTTTCTTGCCATTAAGATAATAACTTGCTCTACGATTTTTCCTGCCAAAGTGCATAACCTCACACTTTCCAGCAAGGCCTGCTTTTAACAAGGTAAGTGGTGAATTAATTAAAATTATAACATTTTTTCCACAGGTTTATTATTTTTAAATACTTTAAAGAAAGGTAAGTTTATTTTTAGCCCCGTTAGAAAATGTAATTAATTTTTTCAAAAATTTAAATTATTGTTTAAAATAGTTATTTCATGTAATTTATAGTTATTTTAAAAATGTGATTTAAAAAAAAATTTATTTGAAGTTTTAGTGATGTTTTGGGATATATGGGGGGAGAAATTTGGTGGAGCCGGAAACGGGGCGCCCAGCTCGCCTGGGCGCTGGAATTACCGCTGCAATCGGAGCAGTTGTGCCCGCCGGAAATTCATCTTGAACGCCCCAAGAGGGACTCGGGGCGCTGCTCGTGGCGCCCCGCGTCCCTCTTAGGGCGCTGAAACTGAATATCGCAGCACAAAGTGCCGCAGCGCCACATGCTGTGGCATGGCGCGCTGCGGTACTGCAGGCCTTCGTGCCCTTCTTAAGGGGGAGGGTCCTGCACCAGTGCGATGAGCGATCGCGAGTGCCGGCAAAAGAGCCCGGCACCGAGGAGAAGTGCCGGGCACTCGGGACACAGCCGGCACTGCCCGGGGGGGGGGGGATCAGGAGGCCGGGGACGGAGGTGCTGGCAGGCGGCCACCGAAAAAAATGGCCGCCCCGCACCTCCACCTTAGTTTGTGCCACTGCCGCCACAGGTAGGCCCCGTGAACCGGGCGCGATTTGCGACCGGCGTTACAGAGGCGGGCGCTAACAAATATCACGATCGGGGCGGGTAGCGGGGCACTGCGCACACCGATGACATCATCGGTGGCGGCGCAGCGCAACAGGCTAGCACCGGCATTAGCGCCCCGCTAAATATCGCGGGAGGCATGGCCAGTGGCGCTAAAGCCATTGAGTGCCCTCGTTAGGCGTTAACTGGTGGCGCAGCCCACCGAATTTCTCGGCCATGGTATTTATAGGTTTGACAGCTCTTCCTGTCAAACTTATGAATGGGCATTCCCTGCTACCATTGACTCTCCATGGCCCACGTGATCCCAGGGGACGCTTCGAACTAATTGCGCCCCTGGGATACGCAAGCACTGCGCGGCAGCAGTTGAAAGAGGCCCAGGATCGAAATCCCACGCGGGCCCACAGCTCAACGGCCGGCGCGCTAGGTAAGTGCAGGTCGGAGGCTTGCACCCGCGGGAAGCCCCCGACCCGAATTTCTGGGCCAATAGTAACTACAATTCAGAAGTAATTCATTGGCTATGAAGCAGTTTGGTGCTATATAAATGCTAATTCTTCCTTACATCTAACTCACAGCATGTCTGATCTGAGAGTGCTTGATGCTGACGCTGGTGTTAAAAAAAAGTTTTAAAATAAATTGAATCCCTCATTTTGATGAGTATAAAACTTCACTTAGAAATAAATGCATTAAAACACTGGCCTCTGGCTTAAAATACCGTAGAATGTGTGGACACAAAGCAACAACACTGGATTTCTATTTTTATTTGAATCCAACAGACTAAAGCTAATTTTGTATGGAAGCAATTTGCAGCGCTTGATGTAACTGGAGCTATAGCATGTCTCATCCTTCGCTGAAAGGTGATGAAGTTGGTGATCTGCATGCCACATCCCTGAAGAGAAAAAACCCAGACAAATCTATCCGTCTTTGGTCATCCTTCTCGATCTGTATGGGTATCAGCCAAAGCGATGCCGCTGATTGTGTCGTGAATCACATCAGGAGTGGTAGCCAATCCAACAGCGGAATCGGTGGCGTGATTGTCCCTCTTATCAGGACAGAGGCTGATTCTCATTTCTAAATGGTTCGTTCATCACTTGTAAACGCATGCAGTTCCTTCTCTACACTTGAACATCATGGCGTTCGGATATTCCAATTCAACTGTCTTTCTATTTTTATTTGAATCCAACAGACTAAAGCTAAGAACACGGTTTGCCGTATGTTTGCAGCACGGCTTGTCAAAGAGTTTAATCACTCCCATCGGTGAGTGCAGAATATCCTGTCATCCCACCCTTTCAGTGCTCAAAAGTACATTATTATCTTGACAAGAAGTGTCACTACATCACATTTAAATGGAATGTACTGTATAGCAACTAGACTGGTACCATTTTTATTCTACGAGTGAGCTATCCAGGCCAGGATCACACATGGAATACCAATAATATTAAACTGGCTGCTTGAAATTCAAGCGACATGAACTGCGATCTCAGGGTAATTCAGAATGGTACAGACCAGGTTCACTCATCCAGTTTGCCACCAATCACCAGAGGATGTATCTGTAGCTACCTGACCAAATCCCGTTATTATCCTACACACCTCGAATAGATCACCCCTCAACCTTTTAAACTGAAGGGAATATAAGCCCAGTTTGTGCAACCAGTCGACATAATTTAATGCTTTAAACCCAGCTATCATTCTGGTGAATCTGCACTGTACCCTTTCCAAGGGCAATATATCGTTCCTGAAAAAATATCATTTTTTCACTTGTCCCATTAGCATCTCCTTTTGCCTTGCATCATCTCTTAATCTCTCTTGTCTCTTAATCGCTCCTGCCTTCCATCCTATCACAGACCTTCCCTTTTGTTCTTTCCTCCCCTCCCCCCTCTCCCAGCCCCTGCACTTGCTTAAAAACCTGTTCCATCTCCAGCTTTTTCCAGTTCTGACGAAGGGTCATCGACCTGAAACGTTAACTCTGTTTCTCTCTCTCCACAGATGCTGCCTGACCTGCTGAGTATTTTCAGCATTTTCTGTTTTTAATATTGTTCCTGAGGTTTGGTGCCCAAATTAAGGTGATTGGCAGAAGAACCAAAGGCGACAGGGGGAAAATCTTTTTTACGCAGCGAGTGGTGAGGATCTGGAATGCACTGCCCGAGAGGGGGGTGGAGGCAGACTCAATCGTGGCTTTCAAAAGGGAATTGGATAAATATCTGAAAGAAAATTTTTTGCATGGCTACGGGGAAAGGGCGGGGGAGTGGGACTGGCTGAAGTGCTCTTGTAGAGAGCCGGCACAGGCTCGACGGGCCGAATGGCCTCCTTCTGTGCTGTAACCTATGATTCTATGAAATCTGAACACTTTTCCCATTATTTATAGAGCTCCTGCCCAGACTGTGAGCTGCCTGTAGAAGGTTGCAGCCAGAACTGGAATTTGAAAGCTTACAGTGGAGCTGATGCAGTTTAGTGCTGCATGTTGGTCTGAGAAAAAAATAGCACCTTGGTGTTAATGAGTTCAGCACTGAAAGAAGCAGAATGCTTCCTCCTTTTGCCCAAGTCCCCAGTACCATTCAGTGCCTTGGACTTCTTTAACCTGGTATTGATCATACCAGCCAATATTGCTGGCTCGGACTGATTCCTAATATTGTTTGATACTGATGCAAATTGCAGTATCAATGGTGGAGCTCCTGAAGAGAAATAGTCAATTCTTCTTCTGCACTATCATGGACAATGGGCGAATAGAAACATAAGAAAGAAAGACTTGCATTTCTATAGCGCCTTTCACAACCTCAGGACGTCCCAAAGTGCTTTACAGCCAATGAAGTACATTTGAAGTGTAGTCACTGTTGTAATGTAGGAAATGCAGCTGCCAATTTGCCCACAGCAAGCTCCCACAAACAGCAATATGATAATGACCGGATAATCTGTTTTTTTAGTGATTTTGATTAAGGGATATATATTGGCCAGGGCACCAGGGACAACCTAGTCCACTCCTCTATCACCCCCAGCACCCCTTCCCCTTCGCCCGGCACCTTCCCGTGCAAACGCAGGAGATGCAACACCTGCCCTTATACCTCCCCCCTTCCCACTGTCCAGGGCCCCAAACACCCCTTCCAGGTGAAACAGTGACTTACTTGTACTTCTTGCAATCTAGTATACTGTATTCGCTGCTCACGATGTAGTCTCCTCTACATTGGGGAGACCAAACGCAGATTGGGTGACCGCTTTGCGGAACACCTCCGTTCAGTCCGTAAGGATGACCCCGAGCTTCCGGTCGCCTGTCATTTCAACTCATCGTTCCATTCCCACTCAGACTTCACCGTCCGCGGGCTCTTGCATTGTTCCACGGAAGCTCAGCGTAAACTCGAGGAACAGCACCTCATCTTCTGATTAGGCACTTTACAGCCTTCCGAAGTCAATATCGAGTTCAACAACTTCAGATCATAACCTCGGCCCCCATTATATTTTTATATTTTTTATCCACACTTTTGG
Organism: Somniosus microcephalus; assembly: GCF_052327205.1. Classification (NCBI taxonomy): domain Eukaryota; kingdom Metazoa; phylum Chordata; class Chondrichthyes; order Squaliformes; family Somniosidae; genus Somniosus; species Somniosus microcephalus. The sequence goes on along the minus strand of NC_141000.1, from coordinate 10,260,330 downwards.
TTTGTGCCTTTTCCTTTTTCTCTCTCCCACACGGCAGCTGTCTCTCACTCTGCCAGCGCATTTCACACTTCATCTAGAGCCATTGTTTGTTTCTTTACCTGTCCTATTACCATCTCGTCTCACCTTGAATATCTCTTAATGTCTCTTCTTTCATCCCCTCCCCCATTTCCCAGCCCCCAAACTGCCTTTTGTTTCATTTCCTGCCTTTTCGCTCAGTTCTGAAGAAGGGTTTCGACCCGAAACATTGACTCTATTTCTCTCTCCATGGATGTTGCCTGGCCTGCTGAGTTTTTCCAGCATTTTGTGTTGTTATACCAGGGAAACTCTTCTGCTCTTCTTCAAAATAGTACTGCAGGATCTTTTACAACCACCTGAGAGAGCAGACAGGGCCTCGGTTTAACGTCTCATCCGAAAAACGGCACCTCCGACAGTGCGGCACTCCCTCAGCACTGCACTGGGAGTGTCAGCCTAGATTTTTGTGCTCAAGTCTCTGGAGTGGGACTTGAGCCCACAACCTTCTGACTCGGTACTACCAGCTGACATGACAGTTTTGTGTTTGGTATAGGCTGGTGCTACTTTGATATAACACCTTGGTCAAGAAATTCGGTGTTGTCGCGCCAGCTGTTAAGGCCGGTTTTGTTGAAAAAATGGCAGCTGCCTCGCGTCCGCCTGCTTACGGTGCGGAACACGGCGGCTGCCATTTTGGAGAGGTCGCTGCCGTTGCCTGCGTTCATATCTCCCATGTAACTGTGCAGATCGTGATGTCAATCAACGTGCAATGCCTGAATTGACACACGACTGGGATTTTGGACATTGCTGCACTCTGTATCACACCCCGAAGAACATGTGTGCAGCAGATGTACAGAGGCGCTGTCAACGCTTCTTAAAGGGACACACACATCTTTCAGGTAAGTTTCAATTTCAGCTTTTGGTGTGTTTTTTATACATTTTATTGGAGTGGTGGCTTGGTGCAATATATTAAAAAATTTTGTTAAACAGTGCAGGGAGTGCAGGGAGTGCTGCTGGATGCTTGCAAGGCTTTGGATGTTAAAGGAAGGCCTCAGAACACCACTTGCTCCCAGTCCTGGGGGCTCGAGGTGCAGTCTCACTTGGGCTGCAACATCACATGGAGATGAAACAGAGGCAGCAAAGGGGACAAGCTGCTCGCAGAGGGAGGAGGAAGCAGAAGAGGAGGAAGCGGAAGGATGAAGGCAGCAGTGACAGCCCCTTTCTGGCCGGGATATCCGGGATCGAATCATCCGCTTGCGGTACCAGTGACCACAACCCCAATTCCCCTTTCAACATTTGTCCCACACCTTACCTTCCCTCTGTTACTGACCATCACAGCATCCTCTTGGCCACACTGCTGAAATAAAAGCCACCACAAAGCAAACTTTCCAGTCCAATTTTATCAATATATGCATCCAATATTACATTAAAAAAATCAACTAATCACCATTGTGCATTCCCTTAGTGACGTGTGTGCCTTTGCCTACCCTAGTGATGTCACACAGTGCTACCCCAGTGGCTGCAGCATGGCTGGTGGAAGGCTGCTGACTTTCAGTGGGGGACACTGCAGATGGCCTTGCTGGCCGACCTTGAGGAGCTGGTGGCTGGGAGTGTGACATCGAATGACGGTGTTGCTTCTTCTTCTTCTTCTTCACTCTCCTCTCCCTCTTCTTGGTCAATCACTGACTGGGCAGGCTGGATTTCTTGGATGTCTGAAATGAGGAAGGTACAAGTATAGGGTTGTGGTGAGGGGAGGGGGGTAAAGCAAGAGGTGCTTGTAAATCAGAAGAGAATATGGGATGAGAGGGAAGTGGGATGTGAGAAGGAGGATAACACATTCTTTCAGCCTCTCTGCTGGCCAAGGGCTCAGCCATGTCCCTGCCAAGAATGTCCAGCACTGCCTCCTCCAAGGGGGTGAGGTGAGGCTAGGAATGTGAGGTGTGCCTCGTGTTTGGAAGAGATTGTTGGTGGATGAGTGATTGTGGGGGGGTGGGGGATAGGAGGGGTGGTCATGCATTGAGCAGTGTGTGAGGCTAGTGGTGCCATTGGTAGGAGATGGCTTTTGAAGATGCATTCACTGACCTTGAAAACAAGTCTGAGGTCATGAAACTTCTTGGGCACCTCCTTGATCACCCCTAAGGGGCAAGAGCTTGACTTGCCAAATAAAACTGCCATGGACAGCTATGCACACAGAAATGCAACAAATAGCACGGATCCTGGTGAATGGGAAAGATACAAAGAACAGCAAAAGGTGACAAAACATAGTAAGAGCTACAAAAAGGGAGTATGAAAGGAAACTTGCAAGGGATATCAAAATCAACACAAAAATCTTTTACAATTATATTAGGAAAAAGAGGGTGGTCAGGAGCAATGTTGGCCCCTTGAAAACTAATAACAGTGATGCTGTCAATACAAATAAGGAAATGGCAGACCTGTTTAATAATTACTTTGCGTCAGTATTTACAGTAGAGGAAGAGGCCAGCATGCCGGAAATCCCAAGGAAACTAATATTAAATTAGGGACAGGGACTCACCAAAATTAACGTAAGCAAAATAACAGTAATGAAGAAAATGATGTCAGTAAAGAGTGATGAATCCCCAGGGCCAGATGGTTTCCATTCCAGGATTTTAAAGGAAGTCGGTGAGAACATTGTAGTTGCCCGAATTATAAACTTCCAAAGCTCCGTCAATTCAGGAACCATTCCTTTAGATTGGAAAATTGCGCATTTCACTCTGCTATTTAAGACAGGTGAGAGAGGGAAACCAGGGAATTATAGACCAGTTACATAAGAACATAAGAAATAGGAGCAGGAATAGGCCACTTGGCCCCTCGAGCCTGCTCCACCATTCAATAAGATCACGGCTGATCTTGGGCTCAAAGCCACTTCCCAGCCCGCTCCCCATAACCCTTCACTCCCTTATCTTGCAAAAATTTGTCTGTCTCCACTTTAAATGTATTTAATGACCCAGCCTCCACAGCTCTCTGGGGCAGAGAATTCCACAGATTTACGACCCTCTGAGAGAAGAAATTCCTCCTCATCTCAGTTCTAAAAGGGCGACCCTTTATTCTGAAACTATGCCCCGAGTTCTAGATTTCCCCACGAGGGGAAACATCCTCTCTGCATCTACCTTGTCGAGCCCCCTCAGTATCTTATATGTTTCGATAAGATCACCTCTCATTCTTCTAAATTCCAATGAGTATAGGCCCAGCCTGCTCAACCTTGCCTCATAATTCAACCCCCTCATCTCTGGAATTAACCTAGTGAATCGTCTCTGAACTGCCTCCAATGCAAGTATATCCTTCCTTAAATAAGGAGACCAAAACTGTACGCAGTACTCCAGGTGTGGTCTCACCAATACCCTGTACAGTTGTAGCAGGACTTCCCTGCTTTTATACTCCAACCCCTTTGAAATAAAGGCCAACATTCCATTTGTCTTTTTGATTACTTGCTGTACCTGCATGCTAACTTTTTGTGTTTCATGCACAAGGACCCCTAGGTCCCTCTGAACTGTAACATTTTGTAATCTCTCTCCATTTAAATAATAGTTTGCTTTTTTATTTTTCCTGCCAAAGTGGATAACCTTGCACTTTCCAACATTATACTCCACCTGCCAAATGATTGCCCACTCACCTAGCCTGTCTATATCCCTTTGCAGATTGAGTCCTCTACACAACTTGCTTTCCCACCCATCTTTGTATCATCTGCAAACTTGGCTACATTACACTCGATCCCTTAATCCAAGTCATTAATGTAGATTGTAAATAGTTGGGGCCCCAACACCGATCCCTGTGGCACCCCACTAGTTACTGTTTGCCAACCGGAAAATGACCAATTTATCCTGACTTTCTGCTTTCTGTTAGTTAGCCAATTCTCTATCCATGCTAATATATTACCCCCAACTCCGTGAGCTCTTATCTTATGCAGTAACCTTTTATGTGGCACCTTATCGAATGCCTTCTGCAAATCCAAATACACCACATCCACTGGCTCACCTTTGTCCACCCTGCTTGTTACATCCTCAAAGAACTCCAGCAAATTTGTCAAACATGATTTCCCTTTCCTAAAACCATGCTGACTCTGCTTGACTGCAGTATGTTTTTCTAAATGCCTTGCTACTGCTTCCTTAATGAAGGACTCCAGCATTTTCCCAATGACATATATGTTAGGCTAACTGGTCTATAGTTTCCTGCTTTCTGTCTTCCCTCCTTTCATAAATAGGGGTGTTACATTAACGGTTTTCCAATCTGCTGGGACCCCTTCAGAGTCCAGGGAATTTTGGTATATTGCAACCAATGCATCCACTATCTCTGCAGCCACTTCTTTTAAGACCCTGGGATGCAGGCCATCTGGTCCAGGGGACTTGTCGTCTTTTAGTCCCATTATTTTACCGAGTACTATTTCCTTAGTGATAGTGATTGTCTTTAGTTCCACACTCCCTGTGGCCCCTTGATTATCCATTATTGGGATGTTGTTAGTGTCTTCTACAGTGAAGACAGATGCAAAATATTTGTTCAGCATCTCTGCCATTTCCCTGTTCCCCATTATTAATTCCCCAGTCTCATCCTCTAAGGGACCAACGTTTACTTTAGCTACCCTCTTCCTTTTTATATACCTGTAGAAGCTCTTACTATCTGTTTTAATGTTTCTTGCCAGCTTACTCTCATAATTCATCTTCTCTCTATTTTTTTTTAGTCATCCTTTGCTGGTTTTTAAAAATTTCCCAATCCTTTGGCCTCCCACCAATCTTGGCAACATTGTATGCCTTCGTTTTCAATTTGATACCATCCTTTACTTCCTCAGTTAGCCATGGATGGTGCTCCCTTCTCTTAAAATCTTTCTTTCTCACTGGAATATATTTTTGTTGAGAGTTATGAAATATCTCCTTAAATGTCCGCCACTGCATTTCAACTTCCTTACCCTTTAATTTGTTTTTCCAGTTCACTTTAGCCAGTTCTGCCCTCATGCCATTATAATTGCCTTTGTTTAAGATCAGGACACTGGTTTGGGTTACAACTTTCTCACCCTCCAACTGAATTTGAAATTCAACCATGCTATGATCACTCTTTCCTAGACGATCCTTTACTATGAGATCATTTATTAATTCTGTCTCATTACATAGTACCAGATCCAAGATAGCCTGCTCCCTGGTTGGTTCCATTACATACTGTTCTAGGAAACCATCCCAGATGCACTCTATGACCTTCTCCTCCAGGCTACCATGGCCAATTTGATTTGTCCAAACAATAAGGAGATTAAAATCACCCATAGTCTAAGCACACCAGAGACTTTCTCCCCCTTATTATTTTTTATCTCCAACCAAACCGATTCTACACCTTGATCTTCTGAGCCAATATCACTTCTCACCACTGCACCAATCCCATCCTTTACCAACAAAGCCACCCCACCTCCCTTTCCTTTCTTACTATCCTTCCAAATTATCAAATACCCCGGAATATTCAGTTCCCAGCCCTGATCGCCTTGTAAACACGTTTCTGTAATGGCGATCAGATCATATCCATTTGTATCTATTTGTGCCGCCAACTCACTTATCTTGTTACGAATGCTGCGTGCATTTGTCAAAGTCTTGACTCCCGAGTAAGACTCCTAAACACAAAGTATCGTTAAAGACAGGCTTTATTTGCTTGCAAGGGAAGAGTTGTGTAGACAAGGGCTACATCAGACCTCTTCAAAGTAATACAGGAGTTGTAGTATATTTATACAGTATAGAAGCAAAACAGGCTTTCTATGCCACATGACATAGTATTGAATCATAACTGATTACAAAGGCACAGACCTTGCAAATTATTGAAACAACGTATTCCGGGCTGCGTTAGAATAACGAACGGAAATACCTTGGGATAAGATTAACTAATCCTTTATTATGGGATCTCTCTGTTCCCTCTGTTCTCTCACTGTACCAACTGGGCCTGTGGGCCGATGTTTACCTTATCATGTCCTTGGTTGTTTGTTTGGTATAATGAGGCTCCTTGTTAAGCTTATCACAAACAAGGAGTACGTATATAGCATTCCTAAATTATCTCGTTCCCTTGAAACATGATTAGTGAATCATGCTGTTGGCCATTTTAAAGTTCAAATGGATTTCATTCTATGCCCAGGAAGCCATTTTAATGTCTAACTGAAAAACTGTAATTCCACACATTCAGATATAGAGTGTTTAACTTTGTCTTTTTACCATTTTTCCTTGTTTTGGCCTTTTTTTCTGTTACACACTTATTTTTAAACATTCTGGCCTAGAAATTGGGTTGGGGCGCCAAAGTGGCACAAAAGTCGCCTGAGCGCAGGATTTAGCGCAGCGATCGGAGTAATACCGATCACCAGAAATTCAGTTTCAGTGCCCCTCGAGGGACATGGGGCAAGGCTCGAGGCGCTCCGCATCCCTCTTAGGGCGCTGAAACTGATTATCGCAGCGCAACGTGCCGCAGCGCCACACGCTGTGGCACGGCACGCTGCGGTACTGCAGGCCTTCCTCCCACTGTTAAGGGAGAGGTGCCTGCAACAGCGCGATCCCCGCTCGCGAGTGCCGGCAAATGAGCCCAGCACCAAGGAGAAGTGCCGGGCTCTCGGGAAACAGCCGGCAATGCTGCGGCGGGGGGGGGGGTTAGGAGGCCGGGGATGGAAGAGTTGGCAGGCGGCCGCCGAAAAAGTGGCTGCCCCGCACCTCCACCTTAACTTGCGCTGCTGCCAGCACAGTAATGCCCCGTGAACTGGGCGCGGGTAGCGAATGGCGCAACTGCGCCGTTCGCTACCAATTATCGTGAACGGGGCACGAATGGGGCGCTGCACACACCGATGACGTCATTGGTGGTGGTGCAGCGCAACAGGCTAATGCCACCATTAGCACCCCTCCTGAATATCGCGGGAGGCGCAGCCAGTGGCGCTACAGCCACTGCCTGCCTCTTTAGGCGCTAACAGGTGGCGCTACTCACCCAATTTCTCCCCCTCTGTCCCTTCCTGTCACACTCTGGTTATTATTTCCCCCATCTCCAGCCTGCTCTATTGCTTTCTCATTTCTCATTGACTTTTTATTTTCCAGCTCACCTGGATCCTCCCCCCCCCTACTATTTAGTTTAAAGCCCTCTCTAAAGCCCTAGTTATTCGATTTGCCAGGACTCTAGCCCCAGCATCGTTCAAGTGAAGCCCGTCCAAACGGAACAGCTCCCTCTTATCCCAGTACTGCTGCCAGTGCCCCACAAATCGAAACCCATTTCTCCCACACCAATCTTTGAGCCACTCGTTCATTTCTCTGATCTTATTTACACTATGCAAATTTGCTTGTGGTTCAGGTAGTAATCCAGAGATTATTACCTTTGTGGTTCTGCTTTTTAATTTAGCCCCTAGCTGCTCATACTCTCTCAGCAGAACCTCTTTCTTTGTCCTACCTATGTCATTGGTACCTACGTGGTCCATAACAACTGGATCTTCCCCCTCCCACTCCAAGTTTCTCTCCAGCCCAGAGGAGATGTCCTGGCACCGGGCAGGTACCACAGCCTTCAGGACTCACGTTCTCGGCTGCAGAGAATAGTATCTATCCACCTCACTATACTGTCCCCAATCACTACAACATTTCTTTTTGCTCCCCCCACTTGAAATGTTCCCTGTACCACGGTGCTGTGGTCAGTTTGCTCATCCTCCCTGCAGTCCCTGGCCTTGTCCACACAGGGAGCAACAATCTCGTACCTATTGGACAAGGCCAAGGGCTGAGGCTCCTCCACCACAACCTCCTGGATCCCAATACCTGCCTCGCTTGTAGTCACACCCTCCTGTCCCTGACCATGGGCCAAATTGGAAGTAAATACTCTCGTGGGTGTAACTGCCTCCTGGAACATAGTGCCCAGGCAACGCTCCCCCTCCCTAATGTGTCGCAGTGTCTGAAGCTGAGACTCCAGCTCATCAACTCTGAGCCGAAGTTCCTCAAGCAGCCAACATTTGCTGCAGGTGTGGATGCCCTGGACCTCAATGGTGTCCACCAGTTCCCACATGCAACAACAACAACACATTGCCTGGTCTCCCATCTCAATTAATTAATTAGTTTTAAAATTTGGAACACTTATATCTTTTAATCTACATCAAGGCGCTTAAATTTAGATGCTCAAGTTTGGAAAAAAAGCAAGAAATAGAGAAATACTCACCAACCAATCACTTATCTGCTTTCTGGTGACGTCACACTTCGACTACTTTTACTTCTTTACACTCACCGGTCCTTTGTATCTCAGCGTGATCCCGCTGCTCCTGAACTCTCCCGGGTTTTGGCGCTCTCGCTCTGCTCCCGCTGCTTTTGAACTCTCCCAGGTTTTGGCGCTCTTGCTCTGCTCCCGCTGCTTTTGAACTTTCCCGGGTTTTGGCACTCTCGCTCTGCTCCCGCTGCTTTTGAACTCTCCCGGGTTTTGGCGCTCTTGCTCTGCTCCCACTGCTTTTGAACTTTCCCGGGTTTTGGCGCTCTCGCTCTGCTCCCACTGCTCCCGAACTCTCCCGGGTTTTGGCGCTCTCACTCTGCTCCCGCTGCTTTTGAACTCTCCCGGGTTTTGGCGCTCTCGCTCTGCTCCCGCTGCTTTTGAACTCTCCCAGGTTTTGGTGCTCTCGCTCTGCTCCCGCTGCGTTTGAACTCTCCCAGGTAGTTAGCCTAACATGTGTTGTTGGGAAATTACTAGAGTCTATAATTAAGGATTGGGTGACAGAACACCTTGAAAATTGTCAGCTGATCAGAGAGAGCCAGCATGGATTTGTAACCTGGTTGAATTTTTTGAAGAGGTGACTAAAGTAGTGGACAGGGGAATGTCTATGGATGTTATTTATATGGACTTCCAGAAGGTATTGAATAAAGTCCCACATAAGAGACTGTTAACTAAGCTAGAAGCCCATGGAATTTAGGGCAAATTATTGACCTGGTTGGGAAATTGGCTGAGCGGCAGGAGACAGGCAGCAGGTATAATGGGCAGGTACTCTAATTGGCAGGATGTGACTCGTGGTGTCCCGCAGGGATCTGTGTTGGGGCCTCAAATATTCACCGTATTTATTAGTAACTTAGATGATGAGATAGAAAGCCAAATATCCAAGTTTGCTGGTGACACTAAGATAGGTGGCATTGTCAGCAGTGTAGATGGAAGCATAAAATTACAAAGGGATATTGATAGATTAAGTGAATGGGCAAAAGGGTGGCAATGGATTTCAATGTAGGCAAATGTGAGGTCATCCACTTTGGACCTAAAAAGGATAGAACAGAGTACTTTCTAAATGATGAAAAGCTAGAGTCAGTGGAGGTTCAAAGAGACTTGGGGGTCCAGTTACATAGATCATTAAAATGTCATGAACAGTGTAAGGTTTTGCAAAATTTTGGAAATTTCTACAGCCCCCGCAGATTATTTGATTAAAAGAAAACCTGGTTGGAATGTACCTTAAAAACCCAGGGCATCAAAATGGCTGTCATACCTCATGGCAGAAGACAAAGGCAGCCTGTTTGAACATCTTCCATCACTGACTGAAGTACTTGAGGTACTTAAAACTGTCAATCAACTGCAGTTTAGGAAGTTCAACAGAGGAACAAAAGGATTGTTTGTTTACACGAGCTCTCTACAATGTTTACTCAAGAGCTTAAGCACTTGAAGCTGTCACTCAGTTGTGGTTGGGCGGTGACCACAAGACAATGGATTGTTTACAAAGCACTTGAGTGCTGTTGACTGAACACTTAAGGATTTGTTTGTCCAGCACTTGAGACATTTTAAACTGAGCACAAACCAGTTTAAATGAATGGGAAACACATTCAAACCCATTACAGTCAATGGGGACAGATCAGTCCCTTTTGTATAGCCCAGATACATCCAGATTTGGGCGCGAAGATAACGGCTCCCAATGGGGTATAAAAATAGCCCCTCAGGAAGCCATTCTCTCTCTCTCTGCCGCCTTGCTTCCGATGCCCTGCCTACAAGAGGAACAGCTCAACAGCCCGCCCAAAGAAGTGGAATACCAGCAGTTACTTTTGAATTACTGGGGTATCTCTACTTTGGGGTGGTGAAGAATCTAAGACAGACCGCAGGGGCATGGAGCAGGCATTCACTGGTGAGGATAAGCTATCTGGCCCATTACAAGGTAACCTAGATAGGTATTAGGGGTGGGAATTAAAGGGAAATTTTGTTAAATTGTAATTTTAGTCAATTTTCCCTCGATGTGTCCATTTCTCCTCCCCTATTAAGCAGAGGTGTGCTGTATTAAGCAAAGGTGTGCTGTATTAAGCAAAGGTGAGCTGTATTAAGCAAAGGTGTGCTGTATTAAGCAAAGGTGTGCTGTATTAAGTAAAGATGTGCTGTATTAAGCAAAGGTGTGCTGTATTAAGCAAAGGTGTGCTATATTAAGTAAAAGTGTGCTGTATTCATCATTATTTTCAATTTATTCTTTATTTCAATAAATACTGGTCTTCTTTGCACCCAACCACGAGTCTCGTTTTGTCTACATCGCTACTGAAATAAGTCCGGTGGTCAGAAACAGAAAAGGGAGCGATTCGAAACTGCACGGGGCCTGGAGCAGCTCAGGTGCTTCTGACTGGCCAGAGACAAACCCCAGGGGCAACCAAAATCACACCCCACCTAACCTAACCCCCCTTTCTACAAAATGGCGACCACGGCAGGACCGTCGGCAACAGTATGCGATGTAGCAGACGGTGGTCTGGGTCTGGAGAGAGCAGCAGTTATTGGTTTTCTTTTTATCCAACTGATCTGTTTGTGGTTAGGTTCCCACAGGCTTAGGGAAGTGAAAGCAGAGAGTTGGGATAAGGAAATAGAGATTGAAGAATACCATGCCAAGATAGAGCGCCTGGTGGACCAGCTTAGTGAGGGCAAAAGCCACACGAGGTACGAATTAGAGTACCTGAAGTGCCTAGTTACAGAGGCCAAGAGCAATGAGATGAGGGTGCGGGAGGAAAACGCCCGCCTCATACAAGAAGTAAAAGAGCAGGAGGAAAAGGTTAGGGAGGTAAAGGCAGCGTATAAGCTGGCCTGCGACCAGGGGTTTGAGGAAGCAGATCATGGCCCCTGTAGGGAAGAGACAGAAAGCTTGAATATGGCTTTAAAGAGGGCAAAGGGGATGATATGTCTTATCAGCCCGAAGATAGGCCAGTCGGATTTTACCGGCAACCCAAATAGAACCGTCCCACAGGCAACACCCAGAACAAAGTTGGTCAGGGAATCAGGGGTCCCACGACTGCAACCCACAGCTCCGAGCTTTCAGGAGCTCTGGCAGCAAGGGGGGGTGGAGGATGAGGTGGTAGAGGAAGCACAGCAGGCCCCGCTAGATAGGCCGGGACCAGGACCAGTGTACCCCCTCCGACAACGGAGGTACGGTCCGCCCGTTGATGAAGATGACCCAGGGGCCATCCAGAATCAGTTTGTGGTGCCGTATGGCACCCACTAGCTCAGGGACATGGTTAGCCACATCCTCAAGCTCACTAAAAAGGGAGACCCCTCACTGCACTTCAGGGAGATAGAACAAGCAGCTTGTGTTAATGACTGCGATGACGCCGAGCAAGCAAAAATGCTGCTGTTTTCCCTGGGAGGTGATCTCCTCCAGACCCTATCTGGCGAGTGCAAAAGGGGGCAGAAGGATTATGAGGATCTGAGGAATGAGATATTGGAGGCCATGGGACTCAATGATGGTAGTCCGTTCGCCTGGGTAGAAAGAACGGTGCAGCTCCCAGGGGAGTCCCCGCAGGCGTTCGCAGACAGGCTGTTGCCAGTCTACCAGAGCGCATGCCTGGGAATGCCAGGGCGGGCAGCACTGAACCCAGTCCAATTGACTCACTGGCTCCATTGTCTCATGACAAACAGCCTACCCCAGATCCAAGCCCAGGTCGTGGCTTGGTTTGACCCCCGAAACCCCCAGACCACCAAAGAAGCGGTGATCCGCCGGCTCACAGTAGCCTTTAGAAACATGAGGGGTATCGAGGCGCCCCAACCCAAGGGAAAAGTCCATGAGGTTAAACCTGGGAGCCAGAGTAAGAAAGAGTGGCACCAGGAGGGGAACCGCCCCTCCCAGGCTAGGTTAAATTGTTATGGGTGCGGGAAAGACGGTCACTGGAGAAAAGACTGTAAGGATCCCTGGAAGGATAACAAGGGAAAGGATCCCACAGCCCCAGCCCAAAAGGCAGGGCCAGATATCCCTCCCGCTGTGATCGAGTCATTTTTACAGTCCCTACGGTCTCTTCTGACTGGCCAGGGGAGAGTAGCAGCCACCACCGGTGCTTTGACCCCATCTGCCCCACCCCACTCCCAGCAATGACTAGAGCCAGCGCAGCCTGTCGACCTGTGTCCCCGCGAAAATGCTGAGGGGAGCAGGCCCTGTGTTAAGATGGGGGTGAAGACGGTGCAGGGGAGATATTCGGTGGACACTGGAGCTTCCAACACAGTGGTCCACTCGGAGGACCTGACCAATTCACCCCGGTCTAACAAGGTCCCATTTAGCTTAATGGGATCCACAGGGAACGAGCAGGCTGGGGAAAGGTCAAAACCTTTGGCCATAGGTTTAGGATCCTTCCATACCACGTGGGAGGGTAACCACAAGATCAACGAGGTGGCCATGCAGGGGGACAGGGAAGGAAAGTTCTGGGGCCCCTGTAGAGCAGGTCTGGTAGCAGCAATCCAGGACAAGGGAGGCACACAGGCGATAGTTTTGGCCCCGGACCAAAAACAGGTCCAGGCCCAAGATTCCGCCTTTAAGGCTGCCCTGGTAAGGGAAAAGAGTTCAGAACAGGGTTCCTGGCAGGCTGCTAGTTATATTAAACAATGCAAATTGTTTAAGCCGGAGGCAGGGTAACAGGCAGCTGGGATTGTACCTGAGATTAGAAATCCTCAGCCTGCAGTGCGTACACTCACACAGACTGCACACGCAGGCGCAGTCGCGTGCGTGAAGGGTGAAGTTCCCCAGCACTTGGCCCGAGCAATTCCCCCCTCTTGTGGAACTCCGGGGAGGAGACTGAACCAGGTTTTAGACCTGAAGGGGAAGACTCTCAGCCACCGGCAGCTGGTGGCAAGGGATTGCCTGTCCCCAGCCCAGGTTTGGGAAGGGAGGGACCCGAGGGAGAAGGTCCCCAGCCAGCAAGGAGTGTGACCCAAGCTAAGGGTCCGTTCGCCAGGGTAGCGCCACCAGCGACACTCCCTAGGAGGTCTCTTCGGGTACCCCAGCCCAAGAAAGTATGGTCAGCCACTTTCCAGTGGAATAGGGTGGACTCCCGAGAAGCCAAAAGACAGAAGTCCCCGACCAGCAGCCATAAGCTGCGAGGGACCAGAAGTTGGGACCAGTCCAGCCACGCTGCAAGAAGTAGCCTGCAACAGTCCAGACAGGAATTAGGCTGGCCGCCCGGAGATGGGTGGCACTTGTATATAGCTTTGTTCAAGTAATGTGTATAGAGGATTAAGTTAGAATGTGTTAATTTTAATCTTATATTGCAATTTGGTAGTGTTAATTATTAGAGTATAAGTTTTAAGTATGGTACCGTTCCAGAATGTTGACCCGATCACATTCCCCCGAGCCAGGGAACCTGGCTAGATGTTTTTTTTAAAGTCTTTTTCAGAGTTTCGGGAGGTGCAGAGGACCATCGTGTCTTTGGATGCTCGGGGAAGGGAGCACCCCTAGCCCACGAAGGGAGGGGTCTGCAGGAGGCAGATGCCCACAGCAATTAAACTGTTATTGGAAATCCAGATTAAGATTAAGAGTTTACAAAAAGCTTGTTAATTATTTTATATTTTGTATTATGTACTGGTCCCAACTCCAAAGGAAATAATGTGTGAATTTAATTCCTAACTGTGAGATTGTACTACTTGTTTAGAGTCAATTGGACAAATTGCATATGCCTGTGAATTGTTGTGTTCGTAGATTGTAGAAGTTTGAAATACATTTATGGCTGAAGAATGGTGCCATTTATTAAAGTGTCAGACAATTGCATTATAAAAAAAGGAAGCTCGTTTTCTTTCATTTGTATTTTTAACAGATATGTTTTGGCTTGGTGGTAATCCCATTAAAGATGTTGTATCGTGTTAAAACTATGTCACAAGTGGTGCAGGGGCATTGGACCCCTCCATGCTTGAATTATTGTAAATACTCAGTGGTGCAGGGGCATTGGACCCTCCATGTTTGAATTATTGTAACTAATCATGTTTTTCTGTCGATAGATGCCTACCGTGTACTGCGATTCTCTCTGGGTAGGGGAGATGGAGGTGTCGAGGGATCAAAGATAGATATAGATAAGTATAAGGGAAGGTTGTTTGTGGGGGGTCAGAAATTATTGCTCACCTTTGAACAGGATACTACAAGCAAGTTTTAGTATCCTAGGGCGGACTGTAAGGTTTCACAAAATTTCAGAAATTTCTACAGCCCCCGAAGATTATTTGATTAAAAGAAAACCTGGTTGGAATGTACCTTAAAAACCCAGGGCATCAAAATGGCTGTCAGGCCTCATGGCAGAAGACAAAGGCAGCCTGTTCGAACATCTCCCATCACTGACTGAAGTACTTGAGGTACTTAAAACTGTCAATCAACTGCGGTTTAGGAAGTTCAACAGAGGAACAAAAGGACTGTTTGTTTACACGAGCTCTCTACAATGTTGACTCAAGAGCTTAAGCACTTGAAGCTGTCAATCAGTTGCGGTTGGGCGGTGACCACAAGACAATGGATTGTTTACAAAGCACTTGAGTGCTGTTGACTGAACACTTAAGGATTTGTTTGTCCAGCACTTGAGACATTTTAAACTGAGCACAAACCAGCTTAAATTAATGGGAAACACATTCAAACCCATTACAGTCAATGGGGACAGATCGGTCCCTTTTGTATAGCCCAGATACATCCAGATTTGGGCACGAAGATAACGGCTCCCAATGAGGTATAAAGATAACCCCTCAGGAAGCCACTCTCTCTCTCTCTGCCGCCTTGCTTCCGATGCCCTGCCTACAAGAGGAACAGCTTAACAGCCCGCGCAAATAAGTGGAATACCAGCAGTTACTTTTGAATTACTGGGGTATCTCTACTTCGGGGTGGTGAAGAATCTAAGACAGACTGCAGGGGCATGGAGCTGGCGTTCACTGGTGAGCATAAGCTTTCTGGCCCATTACAAGGCAACCTAGATAGGTATTAGGGAATTAAAGGGAAATTTTGTTAAATTGTAATTTTAGTCAATTTTCCCTTGATGTGTCTGTTTCTCCTCCCCTATTAAGCAAAGGTGCACTGTATTAAGCAAAGGTGTGCTGTATTAAGCAAAGGTGTGCTGTATTAAGCAAAGGTGTGCTGTATTAAGTAAAGGTGTGCTGTATTAAGCAAAGGTGTGCTGTATTAAGCAAAGGTGTGCTGTATTAAGTAAAAGTGTGCTGTATTCATCATTATTTTCAATTTATTCTTTATTTCAATAAATACTGGTCTTCTTTGCACCCAACCACGATTCTCGTTTTGTCTACATCACTACTGAAATAAGTCCGGCGGTCAGAACCAGAAAAGGGAGCGATTCGAAACCGCACGGGGCCTGGAGCAGCTCAGATACTTCTGACTGGCCAGAGACAAACCCCAGGGGCAACCAAAATCACACGCCACCTAACCTAACCCCCCCTTTTCTACAACAGGTACAGAAAATAATCAAAAAGGCTAATGGAATGCTGGCCTTTATATCTAGAGGACAAGAAAACAAGGGGTAGAAGTTATGCTGCAGCTATACAAAACCCTGGTTAGACCACACCTGGAGCACTGTGAGTAATTCTGGGCACCACACCTTAGGAAGGATATATTGGCCTTGGAGGGAGTGCAGCGTAGGTTTACCAGAATGATACCCGGACTTCAAGGTTTAAGTTACGAGGAGAGATTACACAAACTAGGGTTGTATTCTCTTGAATTTAGAAGGTTAAGGGGTGATCTGATCAAAGTTTTCAAGATATTAAGGGGAACAGATAGGGTTGATAGAGAGAAACTATTTCCGCTGGTTGGGGATTCTAGGACTAGGGGGCATAGTCTAAAAATTAAAGCCAGACCTTTCAGGAATGAAATTAGGAAACACTTCTACACACAAAGGGTGGTAGAAGTTTAGAACTCGCTTCGCAAACAGCAATTGGTGCTAGAGCAATTGTTAATTTTAAATCTGAGATTGATAGTTTTTTGTTAACTGAAGGTATTTAGGGATATGGGCCAAAGGCAGGAATACAGAATTAGGTCACAGATCAGCCATGATCTCATTGAATGGCGGAACAGGTTCGAGGGGCTGAATGGCCTCCTCCTGTTCCTATGTTCATGCCAAATTATAAATAGATTTCTGCTGTGGGCCTGTGCCAGCTGAAAACTAGGCTGATTGTCACTCTAGATATTTTCACAGGTTCAGGGTCTCTGGTCACTCGTGTCCTAAACTTTACAAGATCATAAGATAATTACGGATGAGGAAGACCATTCGACCCAGATTAGTTCATCCATCCAGAAGCACCCTGCAGTCCCCTCATTGTGGAATTCAATTGTTTCTTAAATGCATCCAGATATTTGCCTCCACCACGCTATCAGGACATTGGTTGGTCAGTATTCCTCTCTTTTTCTTGGGCATGGGTTTGAATTAAGAGTCGGGATTAAAAACTAAACATTCAAAACTTAAACACTTAATTAATTAAATACATTAGAGACGGCAGGGCAGGCGATGTGTTACTGCTGCAACATGTGGGAGCTGGTGGACACCATTGAGGTCCATGGTGACCACATTTGCAGTAAGTGTTGGTTGCTCGAGGAACTTCGGCTCCATGTTGATGAGCTGGAGTCCGAGCGTCAAAATCTGCGACACATCAGGGAGGGGGAGAGTTACCTGGACGCTGTGTTCCAGGAGGCAGTCACACCCCTTAGATTAATTCATTCAAATTTGGTCCATGGTCAGGGACAGGTGGGTGTGACTATGAGCGGGGCAGGTATGGGGACCCAGGAGGTAGTGGTGGAGGAACCTCAGCCCTTGCTGTTATCCAACAGTTACGAGGTTCTTACTCTTTGTGTGGGCGAGAGCAGGGACTGCAGGGAGGATGAGCAAACTGACCACAGCACTGTGGTACAGGGAGCCATTCAAGTGGAGGGAGCAAAAAGAAATTTGGTAGTGGTAGGGGACAGTATAGTTAAGGCGATAGACACTGTTCTCTGCAGGCAAGATCGTGAGTCCCGAAGGCTGTGTTGCTTGCCCGGTGCCAGGGTAAAGGACATCTCCTCTGGGCTGGAGAGGAACTTGGAGTGGGAGGGGAAAGATCCAGTTGTCGTGGTCCATGTAGGTACCAACGACATAGGTAGGACAAAGAACGAGGTTCTGCTGAGGAAGTATGAGCAGCTAGGGGTTAAATTAAAAAGCAGAACCACAAAGGTAATAACCTCTGGATTACTACCTGAGCCACGTGCAAATTGGTATAGGATAAATAAAATCAGAGAGATGAATGAATGGCTCAAAGATTGGTGTGGGAGAAATGGGTTTCAATTCTTGGGGCACTGGCACCAGTACTGGGATAAGAAAGAGCTGTTCCGTCGGGACGGGCTTCATTTGAACTAGGCTGGGACCAGTGTCCTGGCAAATCGAATAACTAGGGCTGTAGATAGGGCTTTAAACTAAATAGTGGGGGGAGGGATACGCTGAGCGGAAATTTAAAAAGTCAAAGAAAAATGGGAAGGCAAAAGTGCAGGGTAGCAATAAGGGTAATGATAACCAGAGTGTGACAGGAAGGGACAGAGCATATACACGTAAGAGTGCATCAGAAAGAGGGGTCAGAGTAGGGAAAAATGGTAAAAAGACAAAATTAAAAGCTCTATATCTGAACGCACGCAGCATTCATAACAAGATAGATGAGTTGACAGCACAAATAGAAATAAATGGGTATGATCTTGTTGTGTATGTACCTTTAAGAGAATAACTGGTCTCAGACTGCAGTACCGGCAGTGACCACCCCTGTATAAAAGGCGCTAGTAAGCCTCTGTAGTTTCAGTTTCCCAATTGACGCCTTTCAGTAAAGACTTGTTTTGTTCAACTCCTGCTGTCCGTGTCTCAATCATACACGGACATAATACTGGCGACGAGCAGATACGAACTTACCTACAGTCTGCACCACCTCATGGGATCCATTCCTGCAGCGAAGTGAGCAGAGGTCGAGGCCAGAAGGAAGAAAGAAGCAGTAGAAACGGGCGTCGACCATGAGCATCCGCCCCTGTGTTAGCGAGTTGAAGATTGCTGGAGAAGCTGTCGAAAGCGGGGCCTGGTTCCTGTCGACGGTGCTTCAGCTAATCGGGCTGGTGGCAGGTAGTACACTGATCCTTCCTGGGCTGCGGCGGTCGCGAACTCGAGTGGGTGGCTTGCAACGGGGCCGAGCAGCGTTGTCGGGAAGAGGAGAGAGAGAGGGTGGAGCACACAGGGCGCAGCCGGTGCTACGAAGCCGGGCTGCATATAGACCCGAGAAGAGGGAGGCAAGAGTCCCACAGGGTTGTTCCACGATGGGAAAATAATTTAAAAAAAAGAAATATTAAACGCGCAAGAAACCGCGAGGAGCTGCAGGTTGCAACGGAAACCGCGGAAAGCAGCGCTAGCAACAACGGGGAAGAAGGCAAAGCGCGGGAGGCACTATCTTAATCAGCGGGGAAGAAGGCAAAGCGCGGGAGGTGCCATTTTGTTAAATCGGGGAAGAAGGCAAAGCGCGGGAGGTGCCATTTTAGATTTTCAAGATGCCGAAGACTGGCTGTACCACTGCCTTTGATAATACAATAGAGGACTGGACCATGTATGTGGAAAGAGTCGAGGTATATTCACAGAATCACAGAATCACAGAATCTACAGTGCAGATAGAGGCCATTTCGGCCCATCGAGCCTGCACCGACACATATCCCACCCTATCCCCGTAACCTCACGTATTTAATCCCCTAACACTAAGGGTCAATTTATCATAGCCAAATCAACCTAACCCGCACATCTTTGGACTGTGGGAGGAAACCGGAGCACCCGGAGGAAACCCACGCAGACACAGGGAGAATGTGCAAACTCCACACAGACAGTCGCCCGAGGCCAGATTTGAACCCGGGTCCCTGGCGCTGTGAGGCAACAGTGCTAACCACTATGCCACTATTGCGAGGCAAATGAAATAGCCGATGAGAAAAAGGCATCGGTATTGCTAAGCTTAATGGGCGCTAGAACGTACGGCCTATTGCGGGACCTGATTACTCCAGCCAAACCGAAGGCGAAGAGTTTTAATGAAATTGTTGCTGTCCTACAGGAACACCTAAACCCTGCACCGCTGTTGATAGCAGAAAGATTTAAATTCCACAGGAGAACTCAGCATAAAGATGAGAGCAATGCTGAGTACCTTACGGAACTATGCAAGCTATCAAAGCACTGCCAGTTCGGAGCAGGACTGGCAGATACCCTACAGGACAAATTTGTCTGTGGACTCCTGAGTGAAGGAACACAGAAGAAGTTACTCTCAGAGAAAGAGCTGACGCTAGATAAGGCTTTCAGCGTGGCAGTATCATACGAAGCAGCAGCCAGGGGAGCTGCGGAAATTCAACAAAAGCCACAGGAATACGGCACCCACAAAATGACACGGGGATTTGCAAAATGTTATCGCTGCGGCAGAACTAACCATGACCAGAAGGACTGCTGGTCCAAGGACAAAATATGCAGGCAATGCAGAAAGATGGGACACATTGCACGAGTTTGCAGGTCTGGGAAGAAGACCAGCAACAACAAAAAGGCTACTAAGGAACCGTACAAGAAAGTACAAAAGATGACGGACAGTAGTTCCGAAGACCAGATGAGCAATAGTGAATCTGGGAACAGGAGACTAAGCTGTCTCAAACTTCACAATGTAATCGCAAAAGAAGATCACCAAACCATTTGGGTCACCCTCACGATAGCAGGGTCCCAAGTTAAAATGGAATTGGATACAGGATCAGCGCTAACCATCATGAATCGACAAGACTACGAGTGGCTATTCTCACACATACCCTTGAGAGAGACATCCATCGTCTTGATGACGTATACGGGGCAAAAAGTATACCCCAGAGGAAAAATAAGGGTGCCTGTTGAATACAACGGCAAGAAAATACGGAAATTGTATCTCTACATACTGCAAAATGGTGGACCACCGTTATTGGGACGTGAATGGATCAGGAAGATAAGCTTAGATTGGCACTCCATTCATGCAATGACGGTGGGCGGTAAAAAAGATGAAGACGTCACTCCTGGACGATTGTCAACAATCTTAGCTAATGCCAAAGAGGTATTTCAACAAGAACTGGGCACTCTTAAAGGCGTAACCGCCTCGATAAAAATAGAAGAGAATGCAATTCCCAAGTTTTTCAAAGCAAGACCGGTACCATATGCAATTCGCCCAGCCGTCGAGGCAGAGCTGGAGAATCTGGAGAAGGCAGGCGTGTTGTCTAAGGTCGACTGGAGCGAGTGGGCGACACCCATCATTCCTGTCATGAAGAAAACGTTAAGCAATAAGTCTGAGGAGCCAAGGAAGGTTCGCATCTGTGGGGATTTCAAGGTGACGGTGAACCCAGTCCTCACACAGTACAATATCCTCTTCCAAGGATAGAAGACATCTTCGCCTCACTGTCTGGAGGGAAGCGTTTTACAAAAATTGACCTAGCACAAGCATATTTGCAGATGGAGGTTGAAGAATCCTCTAGGAAGTATCTCACAATAAACACTCACAAAGGTCTTTACAAGTATCATCGATTGGTATTCGGAATAGCATCGGCTCCGGCGATATGACAAAGAGCGATGGAACAAGTCCTGCAAGGGATTCTGGGGACTCAGTGTTACTTGGACGACATCCTTGTGACAGGTGAAGATGACAGTGAACACCTTAACAACCTAGAACAGGTGCTCACTAGACTACGGGAACATGGGCTGCGAGCCAACCGCCCCAAGTGCGAGTTTTTTAAGAAACAGATATCGTATTGTGGCCACGTGATTGATGAAGAGGGGTTACATAAGTCCCCTGACAAAATTGAAGCGTTTGTTAAGGCCCCAGCGCCTGAAAATGTGTCGCAACTGAGGTCATTCCTCGGATTGGTGAATTACTACCATAAGTTTTTGCCGAATTTGTCGACAATTCTGCACCCACTGAACGCCCTGCTACGAACGGGAATAGCATGGAAATGGAGCAATGACTGTAAGCGGGCCTTTCAGAAGAGTAAGGACTTAATCACTTCAAGAGAAGTATTGGATCACTACAACCCAGCACTGCCAATCAGACTGGCGTGTGATGCATCTCCCTACGGCATTGGGGCGGTACTGTCACATAAATTCCTGGATGGTTTAGAGAGGCCGATAGCTTTTGCGTCACGCTCGTTAACTTCTGCCGAGCGTAACTATTCCCAGATTGACAGAGGGGCCCTCAGCCTAGTGTGGGGGGTGAAGAAGAACAATCACTACCTGCACGGTCAAAAATTTACTCTACTAACCGATCATCAACCTCTTGTCTCCATTTTCAACCCTCAGAAGGGCGTACCGATAATGACAGTGCAATGGCTGCAGAGGTGGTCCCTTTTCCTAGGGGCACACCAATATGACATCGAGTACAAAGGAAATAAACAGCATGGGAATGCTGATGGATTGTCACGCCTACCGTTGCCGATGGTGGAAGAAGAAGACCTTGCAGTGGATCCAATGGAGTTATTCCGCTCGACCATGCAAACATAGAAAAGGAAACATGGAATGACCCGACACTATCCCGGGTCTATGATTTAACGGTGAAGGGATGGCCAGCACATGGCGAACCACTGCTGCCAGCATTCTCGCCAAGAAGAGAACAGCTGTCAGTGTGCAGAGGAACCTTGATGTGTGGATCCAGAGTAGTAATTCCACCTAAGTTGATGGATAGAGTGCTCAATGAGCTTCATGAGGGTCATCTGGGTGGGGTGAAAATGAAGAACTTAGCCAGAGCGTTTGTGTGGTGGCTGGGAATCGATAGAGAAATCGAAGAGATGACCAAGAGCTGTGCAGGATGCCAGAAGGTCCAAAACACCCCACCACAAGCTCCTCTACATCCATGGGAGTGGCCCTCATCTCCATGGCAAAGGGTGCACATTGATTTTGCTGGTCCCTTCATGGACTCGATGTTTTTAATTGCAGTGGATGCACATTCAAAGTGGCCAGAGGTAATAAAAATGTCCTCAACCACCACGGAAAAAACTATCATAGTTTTACGAACCATATTCGCCAGGAATGGGCTGCCTGAACAGATTTGCTCTGACAATGGACCACAGTTTGTGTCTGAAGAGTTCTGGAGGTTCTTAAAGAACAATGGTGTTAAGCATTACACATCTGCCCCATATCATCCAGCCACTAATGGATTGGCTGAGAGGTTTGTTCAAACATTCAAGAAGGCTATCAAGGCAATGTGTAATGAAGATATACCCCTACAACACAAGGTGGACAACTTCTTGTTTGCCTACCGGAATGCGACACATGCGGTTACCAACCAAACTCCAGCCATGATGTTCTTCAATCGAAGACTACGATGCCGCTTGGATTTGGTTAAGCCAAACGTCCGAAGAGATGTGGAGAACAGGCAGTTTCAGAATATGAATGAAAGGCCGACCAGGAGTTTTAAGATAGGTCAATCAGTTTTGGCCCGGGACTACCGCACTGAGAAATGGCAGCCAGGAACGATTTGTACACGGCAAGGACCTCTCATGTATACCGTGGACGTTGGCGTCATAGAGTCATAGAGTCATAGAGTTTTACAGCACAGAAAGAGGCCCTTTGGCCCATCGTGTCTGCGCCGTCCATCAATCCCTGTCCAGTCTAATCCCATTTTCCAGCATTTGGTCCATAGCCTTGTATGCAATGGCATTTCAAGTGCTCATCCAAATGCTTCTTGAATGTTGTGAGGGTTCCTGCCTCTACCACCCTTTCAGGCAGAGAGTTCCAGATTCCAACCACCCTCTTGGTGAAAAAGTTCCTCCTCAAATCCCCTCTAAATCTCCTGCCCCTTACCTTGAATCTATGCCCCCTTGTTATTGACCCCCCTACTAAGGGGAAAAGTTCCTCTTTATCTACCCTATCTATGCCCCTCATCATTTTGTACACCTCAATCAGGTCCCCCCTCAGCCTTCTTTGCTCCTATGAAAACAACCCCAGCCTGTTTAGTCTTTCTTCATAGCTGAGGCGCTCCATCCCAGGTAACATCCTGGTGAATCTTCTCTGCACCCTCTCTAAAGCAATCACATCCTTCCTATAGTGAGGCGACCAGAACTGCACACAGTACTCCAGCTGTGGCCTCACCAGCGTTTTGTACAGCTCCATCATCCCTGCTCTTATATTCTATGCCTCGGCTAATGAAGGCAAGTATCCCATATGCCTTTTTAACCACCTTATCTACCTGTTCCGCTGCCTTCAGGGATCTATGTACATGCACACCAAGGTCCCTCTGACCCTCTGTACTTCTTAGGGTCCTACCACTCATTGTGTACTCCCTTGCCTTATTTGTCCGTCCAAAATGCATCACCTCGCATTTTTCAGGGTTAAATTCCATTTGCCACTTTTCCGCCCATCTGACCAACTCGTTTATATCTTCCTGTAGCCTGAGGCTTTCCTCCTCACATGTATACCGTGGACGTTGGAGAGAGCATTGTAAGACGCCATGCTGACCAGATTCTAGAGTCACTGGAAAACGTCAACTCCACACCACGATCTGATACACCTGGCAATGAAATCGACGTACCAATTGCAGCTACCGCAGAATCGGTGATATTGGAAGCAGATGAACCAAACAACGACATTGATCCCGACTCAACCTTGCCAGAAGAACCTGATACCCCAAAGAGGCGTTATCCAGACAGAATCAGGAAGACTCCTCAAAGACTGAACTTATAATTGCTTAAACTTAACCAATGTATCTAGCAACCATAATTGTGATTGTAATTAGTTATCATTTAGTTGTTAAATGAATGTTATGCACTGTTTATCTAAAAGGGGAGGAATTGTTGTGTATGTACCTTTAAGAGAATAACTGGTCTCAGACTGCAGTACCGGCAGTGACCACCCCTGTATAAAAGGCGCTAGTAAGCCTCTGTAGTTTCAGTTTCCCAATTGACGCCTTTCAGTAAAGACTTGTTTTGTTCAACTCCTGCTGTCCGTGTCTCAATCATACATGGACATAATAGATCTGATAGCCATTACAGAGATGTGGTTGCAAGGTGACCAAGGCTGGGAACTGAATGTTCAGGGGTATTTGCCATTTCGTAATGATAGGCAGAAAGGAAAAGGAGGTGGTGTAGCTCTGTTAATAAGGGATGAGATCAGTGCAGTAGTGAGAAATTATATTGGCTTAGAAGATCAAGACATAGAATCAGTTTGGGTGAAGTAAGAAATAATAAGGGTAAGAAGTCACTGGTGGGAGTGGTCTACAGGTCCCCAAACAGTAGCCACACTGTAGGACAGAGTATAAATCAAGAAATAATACAGGTTTATAAGAAAGGTACGGCTATAATCATGGGAGATTTTAATCTCCATATTGATTGGACAAAGCAAATTGGCACAGGTAGACTTGAGGAAGAGTTCTTAAAGTGTATAAGGGATGGTTTCTTGGAACAATACATTGTGGAACCATTCAGGGAGCAGACTATTTTAGATCTGGTAATGTGTAACGAGGCTGGATTAATTAATGATCTCGAAGTGAAGGATCCTCTTGGGAAGAGTGATCATAACATGGTAGAATTTCAAATTCAGTTTGAGGGTGAGAAAGCTAGGTCTCAAACTAGTGTCCTGAACTTAAATAAAGGTAATTACAAAGGTATGAAGGCAGACTTGGTTAAAGTGGACTGGGAAAATATATTACAGGGTAAGACTGTAGAAAAGCAGTGGCAAACATTTAAGGAGATATTTCATAACTCTCAGCAAAGATATATTCCAGAGAGAAAGAAAGACTCTAAGAGAAGGATGAACCATCCGTGACTAACTAAGGAAGTAAAGGATGGTATCAAATTGAAAACAAAGGCATACAATGTTGCAAAGAATAGTGAAAGGCCAGAGGATTGGGAAACTTTTTTAAACCAGCAAAGGACGACTAAAAAAATGATAGAGAGAAAATAGCTTATGAGAGTAAACTAGCAAGAAATTTAAAAACAGACAGTAAGAGCTTCTACAGGTATATAAAAAGGAAGAGAGTAGCTAAAGTAAACGTTGGTCCCCTAGAGGATGAGTCTGGGGAATTAATAATGGGAAACAGGGAAATGGTGGAGACTTTGAAGAAATATTTTGAATCGGTCTTCAAGGTAGAAGACACTAAAAGCATCCCAATAATGGATAATCAAGGGGCTATTGGAGTGGGGGGGGGGACTTAAAACAATCACTATCACTAGAGAAAAAGTACTAGGCAAACTAATGGGACTAAAGGTGGACAAGTCCCCTGGAGCCGATGGCCTGCATTCTAGGGTCTTAAAAGATGTGGCTGCAGAGCTAGTGGATGCATTGGTTGTAATCTATCAAAATTCCCTGGATTCTGGAGAGGTCCCAGCAGACTGGAAAACCGCAAATGTAACGCCCCTATTTAAGAAAGGAGGGGGACAGAAAGCAGGCAACTATCGACCAGTTAGCCTAACATCTGCCATTGGGAAAATGCTGGAGTCCATCATTAAGTCCATCATTAAGGAAGTGGTAGCAGGACATAGCAGGACATTTAGAAAATCATAATATAGTCAAGCAGAGTCAGTTTTATGAAAGGGAAATCATGTTTGACAAATTTGCTGGAGTTCCTTGAGGATGTAACGAGCAGGGTGGATAAAGGGGAACCAGTAGATGTCGTATATTTGGATTTCCAGAAGGCATTCGATAAGGTGCCACGTAAAAATTTACTGCACAAGATAAGAGCTCACAGGGTTGGGGGTAATATATTAGCATGGATAGAGGATTGGCTAACTAACAGAAAACAGAGAGTCGGGATAAATGGGTCATTTTCAGGTTGGCAAACTGTAACTAGTGGGGTGCCATAGGGATCAGTGCTGGGGCCTCAACTATTTATAATCTATATTAATGACTTGGATGAAGGGACCGAGTATAATGTAGCCAAATTTGCTGATGATACAAAGATAGGTGGGAAAGCAAATTGTGTAGAGGATGCAAAGAATCTCCAAAGAGATATAGATAGGCTAAGTGAATGGGCAAAAATCTGGCAGATGGAGTATAATGTGGGGAAATGCAAGGTTATCCACTTTGGTAGGAAAAATAAAAAAAGCAAATTATTATGTAAATGGGGAGAGATTACAAAATGCTGAGGTACAGAGGAATCTGGGGGTCCTTGTACATGAATCACAAAAAGTTAGCATGTAGGTACAGCAAGTAATTAGGAAGGCAAATGGAATGTTGGCCTTTATTTCAAAGAACATTCAGCCTCCGATCTTCGGGTAAGCATTCTGCAAGGCGGCCTTCGAGACACACGACAACGCAAAATCGTCGAGCAGAAACTGATAGCCAAGTTCCGCACCCATGAGGACGGCCTCAACCGGGATCTTGGGTTCATGTCACGCTACATGTAACCCCACCTGACGTAGGGTCATCCAGACTCAAGTCGTCGTTGGCTTGTTCTCTCCATACAGATGCGGCCGGACCTGCTGTGATTTCCAGCAAAAAAAAATGTTTTTTGTATGTTTTTTTGTTTTTCATACAGACCCCAGCATCTGCAACATTTGACCCCTTGTGACCCCACCTCATTATTCTTTGATGTACTGTTTTCCTGACTGAACTGTTTGGACACCATTTGCACCTTTGATTGCTGTGATTATCTCTCTGCCGAGGTGTGATAAATGGCAGTTAGAAAGATTACCTGTAAACATCTGACATTATTCTCTGACTATATAAGCTGTGTTTTTATGCATCTCTCCACTTCACCTGATGAAGGAGCAGCGCTCCGAAAGCTTGTGACTTCAAATAAAGCTGTTGGACTATAACCTGGTGTTGTGTGATTTCTTACATTTGTCCACCCCAGTCCAACACCGGCATCTCCACACCATGGCTTTATTTCAAAGGGAATGGAGTGTGAAAGTAGGGAAGTCCTGTTACAACTGTACAGGGCGTTGGTGAGACCACACCTGGAGTACTGCGTACAATTTTGGTCTCCTTTTTTAAGGAAGGATATACTTGCATTGGAGGCAGTTCAGAGAAGGTTCACGAGGTTGATTCCTGAGATGAAGGGGTTGTCTTATGAAGAAAGGTTGAGCAGGTTGGGCCTATACTCATTGGAGTTTAGAAGAATGAGAGGGGATCTTATTGAAACATATAAGATTCTGAAAGGGCTTGACAGGGTAGATGCAGAGGATGTTTCCCCTCATGGGGGAATCTAGAACTAGGGGCATAATTTCAGAATAAGGGGGCACCCATTTAAAACAGAAATGAGGAGGAATTTCTTCTCTCAGAGGGTCGTGAATCTTTGGAATTCTCTTCCCCAGAGAGCTGCGGAGGCTGGGTCATTGAATATATTTAAGGTGGAGATAGACAGATTTTTGAATGGTAAGGGAGTCAAGGGCTATGGGGAGAGGGCTGGGAAATGGAGTTGAGGCCAAGATCAGATCAGCCATGATCTTATTGAATGGCGGAGCAGGCTCGAGATGCCAAATGACCGGCTCCTGCTCCTACGTCTTATGTCCTTATGTCCTTATCAAATCCAATTAGTGATCAATCTCTGCATGAAAAGCTTCCTGGTATTGGTCCTAAAGTTAGGTTTTGCTTGTATGACCCAATATTTCATACTATCTTTTATACCTTTAAGATCACCTCTTAAGGCACTTCCTTTCCAGCCTGAAAATCCAAAGGGGTAGATTTTAGCATTCACTACCCGGGCGGTAATCTGGAGAAGTGGATCGTCCTGCCTTTATAGAACCCACCCGATTTCCATTGCATTGAATTAAATAGGATGAAAATCAGGAGGGTTGTAATGGGCAGACAATCCTCTCTGCCAGGTTACCACCCGGGCAGGGAAGATGAAAATCTACCTAAATCTCGCCACTCTTTTCTCATAACCCAGCCCTCGATACGAGGATCAGCTTCGTAACTGTCCTCTGCCTCCGGTGTATCGATATCTCCATTTCTGGTTTGCGAGACAGAAAGAACGCAGTACTCACGGTCTGACCAGAGCACCATACAGTTTGATCACAACTTCCTCTGACTTATATCCAGCAATTCTGGCATTAACATGTTGTTGGCTCTGTTTATTGTTTCTCTGCATTGGTTGGACAGGTTCAGCACCGAGTCTACTAAGGCGCCTCCTGGAGTACATGTGTTGCATATTTTTCCATCCTATATGCAGTACTTTGCACTTGTCTCATTAAATTTCACCTATCACTGATCTGCCCACATACTTATTTTGTCCACTTCATTAATTTCTGAGCTGCTTCCTCAGATTCCACTGCCTTCGCCAGTATGATATCATCAGCAAATTTCACCACTTTACTTTGAGCTTCTTGTTAGATCCGTGATTCTGAGAGTATGATGTTTTTCAATAACTACACGGATGCTGTAACTTAACAATCAACAGGTGTTTACTGGAGTAGGGTAGTCTCAAGACTGGGGGTACAGAGGCATGCTCAAGGCTTATATACAGGTGTGGTCACTGCCGGTACTACAGTATACAGGAGCTGTAAAAGTAGTTCTCTCTTAAAGGTACATACACTACAATTCCTCCCCATTTAGATTAGCAGTACCCATAATATTCAAATAACAATTAACACTTTAACATGTAAATTAAACAACAATAGTCCATTTATAGATTCAGCCTTTGGGGCGGCTTCCTGATCCTTTCGGGATAGCGCCTTTCCTGAGGTTCTTGTTCTTGGTGCGGAGGCGATTCTGGCCCCTTTTTGTCGGTTAGTTCATCGGTATCCACTGCTACTGGTTCTGAGGTAGATGCTACCGGTATGTTGGGTTCACCCCAGGTACTCGAGACATGGGGTTGACTCGTTCCTGTGACGCTAACATCTGATCAACATGGCGTCTCACAATGTTCTCCCCGACATCCACTGTGTACATTAATGGCCCCTGCCTTGTGCATATCGTTCCGGGTTGCCATTTCCCTGTTCGGTAGTCACGGGCCAAGACTGGTTGTCTTACATTGAAGCTCCTTGTCGGCTTCTCATTGATGTGCTGGAATTGTTTATCCTCAACATTTCTTCGCACATTTGGTCTGAGCAAATCCAGACGAGATCTCAACCTTCGGTTAAAGAACATCATGGCCGGGGTCTGGTTGGTGACTGCATGTGTCGCATTTCTGTAGGCTAATAGGAAATTGTCCACCTTATGCTGTAGTGGAATTTCATCATTGCACATGGCCTTTATCGCCTTTTTAAAGGTTTGTATGAACCTCTCTGCCAATCCATTTGTGGCTGGATGATACGGGGCGGATGTGTAATGCCTGACCCCATTCCTTCTCATAAATTTCCGAAACTCTTCGGACACAAGCTGTGGTCCATTATCAGAGCAAATCTGCTCTGGCAAGCCGTTCCTGGCAAATATGGTCCATAGGACTGCAATCGTTTTCTCTGTAGTGGTTGAGGACATTTTTATTACCTCAGGCCATTTCGAGTGAGCATCCACTGCTATTAAGAACATTGAGTCCATGAATGGACCAGCAAAATCAATGTGCACCCGTTGCCATGGAGAGGAGGGCCACTCCCATGGGTGTAGAGGGGCATGTGGTGGTGCATTTTAGACCTTCTGGCATCCTGAGCAGCTCTTGGTTAGGTCCTCGATTTGTTGATCGATCCCCGGCCACCACACATAAGCCCTAGCAAGGCTTTTCATTTTCACCCCTCCCAGATGACCTGCATGAAGCTCATTTAGCACTCTCTCCCTTAACTTGGGTGGAATCACCACTCGGGATCCACACATCACTGTCCCCTGGCATACTGACAGCTGTTCTCTTCTGGATGAGAATGCTGGCAACAGTGAGTCACCATGTGTTGGCCACCCCCTCACCGTCAAATCATATACCCGAGACAGTGTCGGATCATTGCGGGTCTCCTTCTCTATATCCGTGTTCGTTACTGGCAATCGTTCAATTATTGATGAATAAAATATCTCGATAGGGTCCACTGCTGGTTCTTCCTCCACAGTAGGCAGTGGCAGGCGTGATAGCCCATCAGCGTTCCCATGCTGTTTTGTGCCTTTATATTCTATTTCATATTGATTCGCCCCTAGGAACAGGGACCATCTTTGTAACCATTGTGCAGTCATCACTGGAACGCCCTTCTTAAAGATGGAGACAAGTGGTTGGTGGTCAGTCAGCAAGGTGAACTTCTGCCCATGCAGATAATGGTTGAATTTTTTTACTCCCCATACTAGGCTGAGGGCCTCCCTGTCAATCTGGGCGTAGTTGCACTCGGCTGAGGTTAGTGACCGAGACGCAAAGGCTACTGGCCTCTCCAACCCGTCTGGGAATTTGTGCGACAGCACCGCTCCAATACCATAGGGTGATGCATCACATGCCAAACGAATTGGTAGTGCTGGGTTGAAATGGGCCAACACCTCTTTTGATGTGATCAATTCTTTACACTTCTGGAAAACTCGTCTACATTCGTCATTCCACTTCCATGGTACCCCTGTTTGCAGTAGAGTGTTCAGTGGGTGTAATACCGTGGACAAATTTGGTAAGAACTTATGATAGTGGTTTACCAGCCCGAGGAACAACCTCAGTTGTGACACATTTTCCGGTGCTGGAGCCTTGAGTACTGCCTCAATCTTTTCAGGGGGCTTATGTAACCCCTCTTCATCGATGACATGGCCACAATACGAGATCTGCTTCTGGAAAAACTCGCACTTATGGCGATTAGCTCGTAGCCCATATTCCTTTAATCTGGCGAGCACCTTCTCCAAGTTGGCGAGGTGATCACTGTCATTTTCGCCCGTGACCAGGATGTCGTCCAAATAACACTGGGTCCCTGGAATCCCTTGCAGGACTTGATCCATCGCCCTTTGCCAAATAGCCGGAGCCGATGCTACCCCGAACACCAGCCGGTTGTATTGATAGAGACCTTTATGAGTGTTGATCCTGAGGTATTGTTTCGAGGCTTCTTCTACCTCCATTTGCAAGTACGCCTGGGCTAAATCAATTTTGGTGAAGCATTTACCTCCAGATAGCGAGGCGAAAATATCCTCAATTCGTGGAAGCGGATATTGTACCGTGTGAAGGACTGGGTTCACTGTCACCTTAAAATCCCTACAGATGCGGACCTTCTTTGGTTCCCCAGGCGTATTACTCAACGACCTCTTCATTACAGGAACGATGGGTGTAGCCCACTCGCTCCAGTCTACTTTGGACAGTGCTCCTGAACGTTCCAACCCTTCCAGCTCTGCTTCAACGGCTGGTCTGATCGCATAAGGCACTGGTCTGGCCTTAAGAAACTTTTGGCTTGCATTTTCCTCTATTTTAATCATTGCTGTTATGCCTTTTAGTGTTCCGAGTCCCTGCTGGAACACTTCTTTTGCGTCAGTTAGCATTTTTGACAGTCGTCCAGGTGTGACGTCATCATCCTTTTTGGCCTCAACCTTCAGTGCCTGTATGGAATGCCAATCTAATTGTATCTTCCGGATCCATTCATGTCCTAGCAGTGGTGGTCCTCCATCTGGCAATACATATAAGTCCATTTTAGGTATTTCCTGGCCTTTGTATATCACTTTCACCCTTATTTTTCCTTTGGGGTAGACTTTTTGCCCCGTGTACGTCTTCAAGACAATCTCTGTAGCTTTCAAGGGTATATGTGAAAATAGCCGCTTGTAGTCCCTTTGGTTTATGACTGTTAGGGCTGATCCTGTGTCCAATTCCATTTTCACTTGGACTCTGTCTATCTTGAGTGTAACCCAGATAGTCTGGTGATCCTCCATTTTGGTTACCTTATATAGTTTCAGACAACCCAGCTCCTTGCTTCCGGAGTCTGTGTCACTTTTCTGTTCGTCTGAACTACTGTCCATCACCTTGTGTACCTTTTTGTACTTCTCCTGTGGAGATTTCTTGCTGTTGGTTTTCTTCCCAGACCTGCAGACTCTTGCTATGTGTCCTGCTTTTCCACACTGTCTGCACACTTGGTCCTTGAACCAACAATCCTTCTGGTCGTGTGTTGTTCTGCCGCAGCGATAACACATCCCTGTTCCATAGGACATTTCATTGGTGCCATATTCTTGTGGTCTCCGTTGTATCTCTGCAGCGCCCCTTGCGGCTGCTTCGTGTGATACTGCCATACTGAAAGCCTTGTCCAGCGTAAGATCCTTTTCTGATAGAAGCCATTTCTGGGTTCCTTCACTTTGTAGCCCACACACAAACTTGTCCCTTAACGTATCTGCTAGTCCCACTCCAAACTGGCAGTGTTTCGATAGCTTGCGCAGTTCCGTTAAGTACTCAGCATTGCTTTCGTCTTTGTGTTGGTTCCTTTTATGGAACTTAAATCGTTCTGCTATCAGCAGCGGTGTGGGGTTTAAGTGGTCCTGTAGGATTTCTACTATGCTTTCGAAATTCTTATTCACAGGCTTCTCTGGGGTTATTAGGTTTCGCAGTAACCCATAAGTTTTTGCACCCATGGAATTTAACAAAACCAGGGCTTTCCTAGCGCCCTGCAGTACACCTCAATACGTTCCACATATGTCGCCCAATCTTCGACTTCATTGTCGAACGTAGAGATACTGCCACTCTTCGGCATCCCTGGGTGTGATTTAACTGTCAAAAATGGCGTCTTCTGCGCTTTCCCTTCTTCTCCGCTGGCACAAAATGGCATCTCCCGTGCTTTCCTTTCTTCCCGCGTTCGCCCTTGTTCTCCGCTGCGGCTTCTAAAAATGGCATCTCCCGCGCTCTTCCTTCTTCTCCGCGGCTCAATGGCGTCTCCCGCGCTCTCCCTTCTTCTCCCCGCGGATACTGTTCAGCCCTTGAGTCCTGGCTGCGCTCTGCGTGTTTTTTTTTTGTGTGCCTTTCCCATTTCCGCCGCTCGGTCCTGAACCCGGCTGCTGCTTTACCCTCTCTCTCTCTGTTTTGTTTTTCCTCGACGCCGCTCGGTTTTCAACCCCCGGCTGCGCCCTGTGCGCTTCTCCCGCTATCTTACCCCGTTGACGCTGCTCGGCTTTCTCTCTGCCGTTGGTCGGCTCCAGTCGCCGCTGTCCGGGAAGGGTCTGCACTGTACCTGCTACCTGTCGTCAGTCTGTTGCTGATCATCGTGGCTGGGGAACCAAGCCCGGCTCTCCACAGCCTCCCCTGCGATGTTCACTCTCTGCCGGACGACTGGGCGGTTGCTCATGGTCGACGCCCGTGTTTCTGGCCTCGACTTTCTTCCACCGCCCTCCCGGAGCGAATCCTCGAAGGGAAATGCAGAGTTGCAGGTAGATTCGAATTGACACTCGTCGCCACTGTTAGACCCGTGATTCTGAGAGTATGATGTTTTTCAATAACTACACGGATGCTGTAACCTAACAATCAACAGGTGTTTACTGGAGTAGGGTAGTCTCAAGACTGGGGGTACAGAGGCATGCTCAAGGCTTATATACAGGTGTGGTCACTGCCGGTACTACAGTATACAGGAGCTGTAAAAGTAGTTCTCTCTTAAAGGTACATACACTACACTTCTGACGCCAGATCATTTATGTAAATGAGAAAGGGTAGTGCCCCCAACACTGTACCCAGTACTTGCATTCCCAAGGTTTACCCTGAATCCCCACATCTTTGCATTGACACATAAGCCTTTCATGTGGGACTTTGTCAGATGCCTTTTAGAAACCTAGGTGTATCACAACACAGAGCTTTCCACTGTCCACTTGGAGTGTTACTTCCTCAAAAGTCCAGGAAGTTGGTCAGGCACGATCTTCCCCTTTTGAATACATGTTGGCTACTGTCAATAGATTATTATTGTACAGATACTCAAAGTTCACTCCCAATAATCAATTCCATTATTTTACATGGAATGGAGGCGAGTCTAATGGGTCTGCAGTTGTCTGTTTTACTCTCCGTTTTAAATATAGGTATCACATTGGCCTATATCTAATCGATTGGTACAAATTACCCTATTAACCAGCCTTAGGATGTCTAAATAAGATTTCTCATTTAAATGTGAATTTTACTCCGTTTTGTCCTGCAGACTTTGTGTACTCAGAACTAGAGGTATTAAAGGGTATGGGGCAAAGGCGGGTAGATGGAGTTAGGTCGCAGATCAGCCATGATCTCATTGAATGGCAGAACAGGCTCGAGGGGCTCAATGGCCGACTCCTGTTCCTCTGTTCCTACCCCTCCTAATATTTCCTTATAGAAAGAAAAGAAAGACTTGCATTTATATAGCGCATTTCATGACCTCAGGATGTCTTAAACACTTTACAGCCAATGAAGCACTTTTGAAGTGTAGTCACTGTTGTACTGTGGGAAACGCGGCAGCCAATTTGCACACAGCAAGCTCCCACAAACAGCAATGTGATAATGACCAGATAATCAGTTTTAGTGATGTAGATTGAGGGATAGATATTGACCCCAGGATACCCATTAAAAAAAAAATGTTCTGCATATGTGAAGCACTTTGGGATGTTTCTCTACATAAAGGTTCAAGTTTCACTACATGGGGGTGGGGGGGGGGCGGTGCGCGGGTAGCCATCGGTCCAATTATGGAAACTATCTGTTTGCCATAGACACAAGTTTAGAGTTCCAGTAGACAGCCTGCCGTAACAAGCATGACTGCGTAAAGCTTCCTAAATTAGCACATCTACAAAGGCTGCAATCCAATTACTTCTAATCAAATGAAACTAAAGATTACGAGAGAGTGCTAAGAGTTTCAGTGGGTCACTGAAAATAATTCAATATTGGGCTAGATTGTCAGCACATTGGCTGCCCTCGATTGTTCAGTGTAAGGTGAACAATTATTTTAATATTGCGTGGAATTACAAATTATGCAAAAATAATTATTGTCACCACGGTCTTCCTGGTGAAATTATGGTTGGAATCAACAGCTTTAAACTATATTTTTAAATGAGCTGAGGTAGAGAGAATAAGGTTCAGAAAGGAATTAATTTATGAAAATGTATTTGATGAAATGAATTTAGAAACTTCATGAAAGTCTAATGACTTCTCGGATGATAGCAGGACCATGGATTTATATTAATGAGGATAATAGAGGATTTAATATTGTACCAGTTAACAATTAGTACATGCCCCCTAGAGTTGGTGCTGTAACTTCACCTGCATAAAATCACACAAATTGGCTGCCCCTTAATGGCATTAATTAACTGCAAATACCTTCTCATCGATGCCCTATCAATACAAAAGTTGTCTTGTTATCGACCAGTTCATCTTGGGGATACGCAGAGGTGAATGGGGTGGATTCCAAAAAATTTCCACTATTAAAGAAAAAATTATATGCTGATTTTTGAATAAAAATAACAGAATTGGTGCTTAGTCTGTTTCTGAGGGATGAGCCTTTCTTATTTCAAGCTCAGTCCCACTAGATAATTGTCATTTTTTAATATTTAAAGTTTAATAAATGGAGAAGACCCATTGCCTCTATTCCCAAGGCTGATGCTAACCGGAGTTCTGGACATTGGGTACATTGGGTGGACTGGTTATCCACCCTTCAATGGATCTCGGACCATCCCACTGTGACTCCCTCACCCTTATTGTTGCTTTACTTCCAAAATGGCCAATGATTTGATTAATTCCTTTTTGTTCTTTAACCCAATTACAGACCAATGATACTTATAATGCTGGCAATGACTCTTAATGGTATTAATGTTTCTCTTTCTTTCGTTCCTGGGATGTGAGCGTCGCTGGCAAGGCCAGCATTTATTGCCCATTCCTAATTGCCCTTGAGAAGGTGGTGGTGAGCCGCCATTTCAGAGGGCAATTAAGAGTCAACCACTTTTCTGTGGATCTGAAGTCACGTATAGGCCAGACCGGGTAAGGGTGGCAGATTTTCTTCCCCAAAGGACATTAGGGAACCAGATGGGTTTTTACAACAATCTGGTAGTTTCATGGTCACCATTACCGATACTAGCTTTTTATTCCAGATTTATTTAATTAACTGAATTTAAATTCCCCAGCTGCCGTGGTGGGATTTCAACTCACATCTCCGGATCATTAGTCCAGGCCTCCAGTAACATAACCACTATGCTACCGTAACCGTTCTTGTAAAATTCTTCCTCATTTTTGGAAAAAAAATGAATATAAGATTTTATTTTTGAAAAGAAAGCAAATTTAGATTGGGTAAACAGTTTAAGGGTAAACTCTGCAGATGACATTATTACAAGAAGGGTGATGTAATAAAACTCACTACGCACTTGGTTTGAGTATAAAGCAAGGCTTTAATCAACTTGTTTCAGAACATGGAGGTCTAGTTGTACTTCACTAGCTCCTTGTCTTACAAAATGTCCCTGGAAAGCTGGGCCAACGCCCGAGTATTTATACCCCTTGGACGGCGCCACCAGCTGGCCGTCCAGCGTTATTTCATCAGTAGTTTCTTGATGATGAGATTTATAACAAAGGGTACATTTGTAATGCTTTGAGGAATAAGGCATTTAAAATGGTAGTGTGCTGAAGTGTTCACATTCACCCTCAGAGAAGAGAAGTTGGGGACGATTTTCACCAAAAACTTTAGACGCTAAAGAGGTGGCCAAGATGGGGTCTTAAGCTGAAACGCCATTTTAGCCCGTGTTTAGTGCAAGACGCCATCTTGGTAAAGGAGGTGAAGCCAGCGCAAGGAACGGCCGCCCGGAGGCTTGTTAAACAGCTGATTGCCACTTAAAATGCCTGCTAGCGCTCATTAGAAAGACCGCACGTCATGTTTGGTGGATAGTGCTTCAACTAACTCCCTCTCCTAACAGCGACCAGCTGTTTCAGAGTAAACATGGCGTTGATGTCGATTCCAAGAGCTGCTTAAAGGTATACTCACCACTTAAAGGGATACTCACCATTTCATGTTCACTTGCTGCTGGAGCTGTGATGAGGACCTCTGAATTTGCTGAAGATACAAAGCTCGGTGGCAGTGTCAGTTGTGAAGAGGATGTGAAGAAGCTTCAAGGGGATCTCGACAGGCTCAGTGAGTGGGCGAGAACATGGCAGATGGAGTATAATGTGGATAAATGTGAAGTTATCCACTTTGGTAGAAAAAACAGAAAGGCAGAGTATTTCCTAAATGGTGAATGATTGGGGAATGCAGATGCTCAAAGGGACCTGGGTGTCCTTGTACATGAGTCACTGAAAGTGAATGTGCAGGTGCAGCAAGCCATTAGGAAGGCACATGGTATGCTGGCCTTCATTACAAGAGGATTTGAGTACAGGAGTAAAGAAGTCTTACTCCAATTATATGGGGCCTTGGTGAGACCACACCTGGAGTACTGTGTACGTTTTTGGTCTCCTTACCTAAGGAAGGATATACTTGCCATAGAGGGAGTGCAACAAAGGTTCACGAGATTGATTCCTGGGATGGTGGGACTGTGGTATGAGAAGAGATTGAGTAAATTAGGCCTGCTTTCCCTTGAATTCAGAAGAATGAGAGGGGGTCTCAGTGAAGCATACAAAACTATTACAGGGCTTGATAGGGTGGATGCTGGGAGAATGTTTCCCTTGGCTGGGGAGTCTAGAACCAGGGGCCACAGCCTCAGGATAAAGGGTAGGCTATTCAGGACTGAGATGAGAAGAAATTTCTTCACACAGAGGGTGGTGAATCTTTGGAATTCTCTACCCCAGAGGGCAGTGGAGGCTCAATCATTGGGTATATTCAAAACAGAAGTCGATAGATTTCTGACTAGTAAGGGCATCAAGGGATATGGCGATAGGGCCGGTGAATGGAGTTGAGGCAGAAGATTTGCACATTCTCCCCGTGTTTGCGTGGGTTTCCTCCGGGTGCTCCGGTTTCCTCCCACAGTCCAAAGATGTGCAGGTTAGGTTGATTGGCTATGATAAATTGACCCTTAGTGTTAGGGGGGATTAAATACATGGGTTACTGGGATAGGGTGGGATATGTGTTGGTGTAGGGGTTACGGGGATCGGGTGGGATATGTGTTGGTGCAGGCTCGATGGGCCGAAATGGCCTCTATCTGCACTGTGGGGTTTCTGTGATTCTGTGATTCTGTGATCTCATTGAATGGCGGAGCAGGCTCGAAGGGCCAAACGGCCGACTCCTGCTCCTATTTCTTATGTTCTTATGTTCTTAACACATCGAGAGACTTCCTGGGACACTTTGTCAAGACTTCACCAACACTCGAGCAACATTTATTGTTGAAATCCTCTGAGGACTTCCCCTAAAAAGAGTAAGTGCTGTTCTATTCCACCTTATAGGAGTCACCTGGAGAAAGGGAGTGCTTGGACATGGGCATCTTGCTAAGGGTCTCCCTTGATCTGGATGAGGAATGGGAGGAGGACATGAGGCCAGGTAGAACAGCACCAACTGCTGCAGGAGAGAGGGACAGGAGGGCGAGGTGGCGTCCTTCCCCACTACGGGTACAGGACATCCCTCCTCCTCTGAACCTCCTCCACCAAGACCTCCAGTGCCGCATTCAAGAACCTGTGCGCCCTCTCCCTCAGTCCCTGAGCCGTTCTGCAATGTGCCGCTGTGTGCCAGCCAGCGCACTCCACACTTTCAGTGCAAGTGGGTGCGAGGAGCTCACATTCACAGCTCCACGAAAATCGCATCTAATCAACACTTGAGTTCTAAACCTGCAGCTGTCTGTTTTAGCCTCCAGGCAAGTTCAAGTTATGGTAAAATCAGCAATTAGGACCAAAATCTGAACCTTAGTCTTATTAGCACTGCACCCATTTAATGCTTGTTGTCACCCTTTGGCCAAAATAACCCCGATGTGTAATTTGATGTTATTTTTGACAACCAAGTATTACTTTGTGAAATGATGAATAGTTCTCTGTGGGACTTAACTGTATGTTCATTTCCTAATCTTCAAAGGAGGGAGTAATACCAGGGAACAAGGTATTAAGTAGCCCATTAGCATGGTGCACAGACAGCAGATGTCCTGCAGCCAGTGATGCTGTTGGGAAGCCAATTCCTTTTCTATGATGGCAACAACAACTTGCATGTTTATAGCACCTTTAGCATCATAAAACGCTCCATGGTGCTTCACAGAGAAGCTAACAACCAGTAATAAAAGAGTTGGGGAGATTGCCAAAAAGCACAAAGAGATAGTTTTGAGGAGACTTTTATAGAGGTGTAGCAAGGCAAAAAGGTTTAGGGAGGGATTGGCTAAGGTGGCTGATGACTCTAAAGACTATGGTGTCGGAGCATTGTAAGTCCAGCTATTCAGGACCACCTTCTCCATTACCATGACAAAAAAAATCCATGAGTGAGAAAAGCATCTTTGCAAAGGCTGCCGTGGTAGAATTTGATACGTAGTTTGTAAGACAGTTTACCGAGTACACTTGGAATAGTAGGAAAGGGCTTCAATTGGCCACGTGTGCTACATGGCTCAAGAACAGCATCCTATGACGTTGATGCAAGGTGTCCCTACTGAGAAAAAACAAGATCACTTTGAAGGCTAATGCCGAGATAATGTGGCTGCGTATGGGAAGACCTTACAGCAAGAGTGACAATAGGCATGCAGGAGCTGGGAGAGGGAAAGCTTGATGATGAGGTCCTTCGAGTCTACAGCCAGCCTGAGCATGAAGACTGCTTGATTAAGTGGATAGATTCTCTCTCTCTCTCTATTTCACCTTTGACTTCAAGCACAGCTGTTTTTCTCTTTCCTTCTCTTCAGCTGTGACGAGTTAAAGAATGTATATTGATACCAAGTGCTATGTAACTTTTTGTGTTTTGTCCAACTGTGTCCAGCACGCCATCTGAAATTGGTAAAGAGAAAGCTGAGCATCTAGCCTGAACATGTAAATGTACTGAGCTGCAATAAATGGTTATTTACTGTAATGGTGCTATTACTAGATGGTAATATTCTTCAGTTAATGCGTATAACAGTTAACTATGATTCAATAAGCACACCATTCATTCATTAGCCTTCCAATATTACTGGTTTGCTGATTAATATAATATATTCAGGAACAATAATGCAGTAAGCAGTGTTAATTACTTTTCAATAAAATAATCTCTTCCTGGCATAGAAGAAGACAATGTGTGTTCTTTAACCTCGAAGGCAATTTTCATACGCTTTAAAACAAAATGCTTGGTGTCATGTGAATCAAAGTCGCATCACACTTGTAGCCATAATGGTATTAGATAGTGAAAGTGCAAAAAATATTGTCACTGGTTCAGAAGGTACGAACTCCAGCACCACATTTCAAGTTGAAGAGCTCATTATTAGTTAAAACAGAGATGCTATATAAGTTATAATATGACACAACTGGAGAATACCATGGTGAAGTTCATTGATGTTCCAGTAGATTGTCAGAGAATGGTTGAACGTAGGTTCATGATCAGGATTCCTTACTGTAGTGTATGTACCTTTAAGGGGAGAACTAATTTTTACAGCTCCTGTATACTGTAAGTACCGGCAGTGACCACACCTGTATATAAACCCTGAGTAGGGATTTGTACTGTTAGTTTTAGAGTAACCCTCATCCAGTAAACACCGTCGATTGTTCCTCTGCAGTCTCTGTCTATTTATTTATCGAAGCATGGTGGCATAGTGGTTAGCACTGTTGCCTCACAGTGCCAGGGACCCGGGTTCGAATACGGCCTCGGGTGACTGTCTGTGTGGAGTTTGCACATTCTCCCCGTGTTTGCGTGGGTTTTCTCCGGGTGCTCCGGTTTCCTCCCACAGTCCAAAGATGTGCGGGTTAGGTTGATTGGCTATGATAAATTGACCCTTAGTGTTAGGGGTTTCGGGGATCGGGTGGGATATGTGTTGGTGTAGGGGTTACGGGGATCGGGTGGGATATGTGTCGGTGCAGGCTCGACGGGCCGAAATGGCCTCTATCTGCACTGTGGGGTTTCTGTGATTCTGTGACACCATACATCAAGATTCACGGATTTAACACTTACAGAGTGAGTCCTGATCTTGATGGTGTGGTGAGAGTGAGGTACTCCTTGTAGCAAAAGAGGGGGAATCAGAGGGCAAATAACCCAAGGCTATTCTTGTACCTCAATTAGTGGCTGTTCAAGAATAACATTGGAAGAGGCCTGGCAGTAAGCCATCAGCCTGCACCCTTGGCTGAAAAATGGCTTATCGCCTGGGGAAACCTAAAGAGAGGAGGGCAAAGGGAAATGTAAAAGAAAGACCCAGTGAAAGAGAACAAAAATTAACATATTCTGAGAAACTGTTAGATCCAGGATTCGAAAATGAAGAATCTGTTGGACTCCTAGGTTCAAATGTTTAGCTATTTAAATCAAGGAACGAAGTTAGAGAATAAGTTGATGCAGTTATGATATTCTGCCCCTAGATGTTTCCAATACCTTTTGTAAATGTGATGCGATACAATGTTTATGAGATGCATTTGGTCAGTACTGCATTAAATGGACGAGCTGACCACTTGGATAGCCATAATGTGCCAGCTGTGGCCCAGTGGGCAGCACTCTTGCCTCTGAGTCAGAAGGTTGTGGGTTCAAGTTCCCCACTCCAGGGACTTGAGCACAAAAATCTAGGCTGACACTGCAGTGCATTACTGAGGGAGCGCTGCACTGTTAGGGGTGCAGTCTTTCAGATGAGACGTTAAACCAAGGCCCCGTCTGTTCTCTCAGCTGGACGTAAAAGATCCTATGACACTATTTTGAAGAAGAGCAGGGGAGTTCTCCCCAGTGTCCTGGCCAATATTTATCCCTCCATCAACACCTAAAAACAGATTATCTGGTCATTATCACATTGCTGTTTGTGGGAGCTTGCTGTGCCCAAATTGGCTGCCACGTTTCCTACATTACGACAGTGACTACACATCAAAAATTGGTTGTAAAGCGCTTTGGGACGTCCGGTGGTCATGAAAGGTGCTATATAAATGCAAGTCTTTCTTTCTTTTTCCTATTTAATTGGAATACCGGCTAAACGCTTGGGATTGCATTCATGAATGCTCAAGGTTCTAACTATCCTCATTAATCAGTCTAGTAGGAAGCATGCTTCAAAGGTGAGTCAGACAATGTCAATTTGTTATCATTTTTTGTGACAATTTCCTTGTGGGTTGAATCCTATTCTGGCAGAAAATAGTCAAGAGAAGGTTGATGGGTTTATCTCACGGGCAGCATTGGCCTTCAAACCCATAACTGTCTGGTCAGGGAACAAATGTCATTCATGATATCGGATCACTGAAATTTATTAGGGGGTGAAACCGGGTGCCTGTGCACCTCCCATTAGTGCCCCCGGGGGCAGTAACAGGGTGCAAATGGCTTTGCGGCCAGGCGCGGTGCTGACATCGAATCCCGCCATATTCAGCGGGAGTTTTGCGGCGGCGCTATGGCGTTGCGCACCAAACTCCTTCACCCGGAGATCGTGACAT
This sequence comes from Somniosus microcephalus, assembly GCF_052327205.1. Lineage (NCBI taxonomy): Eukaryota > Metazoa > Chordata > Chondrichthyes > Squaliformes > Somniosidae > Somniosus > Somniosus microcephalus. The sequence goes on along the minus strand of NC_141000.1, from coordinate 10,217,952 downwards.
CATCGCCCCGGTAGCGCCCCAGATCCAAAATTGACTTCCACCCCCCCTGAAGCAGCGCCGGTCAAAAACACCGACAGCTGCAGGAGGCGTCAATCGGGCGGCCGGCCGCTTTGGGGGCGATGATTAAAGGCGAGGCAGCCGAGGTAAGTAAAAAAAAACTTACCTTTCTTGTTCCGCTTTTTTGGCGGGTTCCTGTGCGCGGTCAATCAGCCCAGCATTCTGCTTGAGTGCTGGGGCTGATCACACGGGATCACGGCTGCCTTGGTGGTCCAGGTGAAGCAATAATTACAGTCCTAGCCCTTTTGGGCTATCCCAGATCAGGCGTATTCCCACAAATGTTCACCCTCAACTTAAGTTAGAGATAGCCGAATTCCATAAGACGCTTAATTGGGCCTAAAAGTTCAGGCTATCTCTCCCTAAAGGAAAGGAACGACTGAAGATGTTACCATCCTCCAGATAGCACTTTTAATAAGTTGAACTAGACTATAACCTTCCGGATATTATGAGGGTCCGGAATACCCCCCAGAATTCTGCAACTCCTTACAAAAGAGTGTACAGAATTTGGGTTTGCGAGTTTATACAGAATTACTCTTTGAGACAATTCTAAAAATATATTGTTTTATTTAAGAGCCGACAATCAGTTAACAGCTGCTGAATCAGTCGCAACATTAACAATTCAAAATACAAATAACTGACATTTCTTATTTCTCAGAGATCCTTATTTTCAAATCTTTACTTCGTTACATTTCTACATTTCTTACTTATTTCTAAATCCAGAATATCCACCAAAATCAATTACTTTGACTTCCCGAGACTCATAATTAAAGACTTACAGAGATGCCTCTGAAGAGTTGAGAAATGCTTTGCCCATTCAGCGAGTTCTGACTTTCTGTTGAAAAGGTCTATGTTTTATACGCTTTTTGCTTTGGTTTATTCTTTGAAGTTCTCTGCTGATGTCAGCTAATTGACTTTATTGATTCTCTCTTTCGAATGCTTTCTATTCTTACTGTCAATTCAACTATTGCATGCATAATTATGTCTCTACCTTTAGGTGTTCCAAAAACCATCATAAAAACAATGACAGCAATGGTTTCTGATTGATGCCATTCTTATCGAAGATTCTTCATTCAATTCTTAATATTGGCTTTACTGGTTTTAGCAGACATTTTGACTCCGTGCTGCTCCAAGTTTAGTACAAACACTATGACATTGCTTGGTGTCATCTATTGAAGTCATATCTTCAAAGTGTCCTTGTTGGTATGGTTTTTACTATGTATATATTAAAGACACTTTGACCAGAGTGGTTCATGCATTTCTAGCTATCTCAATTGGTTGCATATTTAATCGTGTTTCCTGTCTTCCAAGTTTAACATAAAACTATTTGACCAGCAGGTGTTTCTTTTACTTGATGTCATGTTTTCAAAGGCACATGGTTCTTTTAATGTTTGTGTTTCCGTTTTACGTGTTAGTTCTTAACACTTTAAACTGGGCATTTTCATTGTGTTGGTTGCAAACTGTGGACCTTTCGGAAGCACCAATGGTTTGTTTCAGTCTTTCATTGTTTTAGTATTTTTAACTAATTCCCATTTCAAAGCTTGTTTACAACTTTGTTATCAACTGATCTTTATCTCAGGAGCCTGTATTCTGTTTGCAGCCTGTGTCTCCGAGGCTTTAGATTTTTAAACCCAGTACAGGAAACTCTTTATTATCCGGCACCAACGGGACCGGCGTGGTGCCGGTTTATCAAAAAGTCCGGATTACAGAGAGGTATAGTTTAAAAGGTACGAGAGCTCCATACACAGCAACAAGTCCAGGCTTCCCTGTTGCTTAGCAACATGTGCAGGAACTCCGGCCACAGACCAAGCGTCCCTGTTGCTTAGCAACAAGTGCATGAACCCCAGTTACACACCCACTATCCAGGAACTGCCACTAATATGAAGTAAAACTTACCTGAACCTACTCCTGAATTTTGCCAGTTAAAAGAGAGTTTCCTGTATATCATTTAATAATATCAGTATTCTGTTCATATTATGGTGTATCTTTCTGAAACATGGCGTATTCGCTCACACAGGTAGGTAATGTTTCTATAGCAGAGCCTGCAGTGATGGCCCTTCTCTTTAAGGGAGGGAAGGAGCCTTCGAACGCGGCGGCGCTGCCCGGCCCAGTGTGGAGCGCTGCTGAAGTCTCCGCCCCGCCTGCTGCTGATCGTGCTCCAAGAAGGAAGTGGGAGCGCTTCATTTAGCGCTCCACTTCCCGCTTGGAGCAAAAAAACAGCGAATTTTCCAAATGTTTGAGATCGTTAGTGCCTGGCGCTAACTTTTCCAACTTTTTAAAATCAGTGCCCCAAACGGGGCCTTGATGAATTTCTCCCTTTGTTTCTGAGTGAACAGCTGCTGATGCACAAGTAAGAGGTGAAAGATATTTGATCAGGACTGTATTCCAACTTTAAGCAGGGCATCGCTATTCTTCATGTGGGAAGGGATAAAACTTTCACAGCAGTGCACAATTCAGGCTTTATTGCTGCAATCATTCAGCAAGGCATTACCAATACAGCAGAGCCCAGATTAATTAGGAAGAGGCAGCTCCGTGGAGAGTTCAGAGACTGTAACTGCAAAGAGTGCTGAGCCACCAGTTATTCTGGATCAGATGCTGGGTAAGGCGGAGGTTTATATTTTTGCACCTTTGCTGTGAATGTAACGATTGCCTGCCAAGTTCAGAATGTGGTTCAAGGCCCGAAATCAAGTCGGAATACTGAGTTGATTCACATATTGAAATCCTTCTGCTGCCTATAGAGTCATTCCAGTGTGCTTTTGGAGGTTACGGCTGCAGACTTAGCTGCATAAAAAAAGTAAACAGTTCACCGGTAATATATATTCATTGAGCGCATTTCTCTTCACAATAGCGAGGCCCGCAGTACACAGATCAAATTAACGCAGCACGTCTTGAAAGAACATTGGGCAATCCACACGAGCTTTAAAAGCTCCAAGGTCTCCTCTTCAGCAAACATATTGGTTAAGCAAAGAAGGTCATGCGGAGGTGGTTGTAAAAATAAAGTTTGATTGTTGCTGATATCGCTAAAGTGGCTCAAACCCTGAGGCTCCCCTGCTGCGAGTGGATCAATGAGCTGCGTGCTGTGGTACTGAGCCATCCAGGCCAGGGCCAACTCACATTCAATCCTTTGTTAACTGAGTTAAACATAGAAACATAGAAGATAGGAGCAGGAGTAGGCCATTCGGCCCCTCGAGCCTGCTCCGCCATTCAATGCGATCATGGCTGATCATCCAAACTCAGTACCCTGTCCCTGCTTTCTCCCCATATCCCTTGATCCCCTTAGCCTTAAGAAATATATCTAACTCCTTCTTGAATATATTTAATGAATTGGCCTCAACTGCCTTCTGTGGTAGAGAATTCCACAGATTCACCACTCTCTGGGTGAAGAAATTCCTCCTCATCTCTGTCCTAAATGGCTTACCCCTTATCCTTAGACTGTGACCCCTGGTTCTGGACTCCCCCGCCATCGGGAACATCCTTCCTGCATCTAGTCTGTCTAGTCCTGTTAGAATTTTATAAGTTTCAATGAGATCCCCTCTCATTCTTCTAAACTCCAGCGAGTATAAGCCCAATCGACCCAATCTCTCCTCATACGTCATTCCTGCCATCCCAGGTATCAGTCTGGTGAATCTTTGCTGCACTCCCTCCATGGCAAGAACATCCTTCCTCAGATAAGGCAACCAAAACTGCACACAATACTCAAGGTGTGGTCTCACCAAGGCCCTGAACAACTGCAGCAAGACATCCTTGTTCCTGTACTCGAACCCTCTCACTACGAAGGCCAACATACCATTTGCCTTCTTAACCGCCTGCTGCACCTGCATGCTTACTGTGATAAATCCATGTAGTGAGACAAGGAACTTGAAGAGGCGAGGTATTAGGATTAATACGAGTACTTTATTAAACGACTGCGAAACAACCAGGCAGGCCTGCATCCAGGCATTGCACCTTTGCTGACCTTAGCAGGAAGCAACCCCTGACCTTAACAGGAAGCAAACCCCTGACCTTAGCAGCAGCATTGGCTACAGCACCACCTGGTGGATGAGCAAGGCATCCTAATTGTGTGGGACCGCCTGGTTGGACCAAAGGGCCTTTTCCTGTCATTCATTGTTTGTATGTTTGTATATCTCAAGCATGTTAAATATCATTGGCAGCGCTGGTTGTGTTATGTTTTAAGGGGAGTCTCAGTCCCAGTCCTCCCATTATACTGCGCTGCCGCGAGTGGATTCAAACATGGTGCTTTGTGAGCTGCTTGTACCTCACACTGGAGCACTTACACAGTTTAGATGGAGTGTGAAAAACAAAACTGTTCAAGTTGAAACTGCTTACACCTTTCAATGGATGAAACATCTTCTAATCACTTCCATTTGCTGCTTAGCGCAAGGTGGCACCCTTGAATTTCAATGGGGCCCTCTGGGAGGAGGGAGGCATTTTCAGAACAGGGTGCCTTGGGACAGAAAACATTGCAAATTACAGCCATTAGTGACCCCAGAGATGGAAATACATTTTTCGGGACAATCGCATAATGTTGCGTGAGGTAAATAGGGAAAACATCCAAATGCTGGAAATCTGAAATAAAAATAAAAAATGCTAGAAATGCGCAGCAGGCCTACAGAGAAAAGACAGCTTATGACATTTCAGGTGTGTATCCTTCATTGGAGTCAATGTCACCTTGTGCTTTGAGACTGTGTAAAGAAGCCAATAAATTAAGTTGTGTAATTAATTCCAGCCAAGGTGTACATTACATCTGGCCCTATTGAAACCAGAGGAAGTCCAAATAAAAATTGTTGCATATTCCCATTAGAGCCAGGGCTACCCTTCGTGCACTTCAGACCCCATCGGTAACAGGAATGAAAATAAGACAGAAGCACACTACTGTGTGGGGGAGGGGAGGGGGGTGGGGCGTTGTGGTGGGCAGGGTGGGAGGCTAACTCATGTTGCCTCTGGCAGTCACCATCTGAAAAGAAAGCTGTATGTAAATAAAAGATTTGGAATGCCAGGGGTAGAAGAACACTTTTGGAACTCGTGATGTCTGTAAGTGAAGGTAACTTAATACGAAAGCAAAATACAGGAAACTTTGGTTTATCCGGAGGTTGTACGTCCAGAAACCTCGATCTACCGGCAGAAATCAGGAGCCGTTTTGTTAGGTTTTTTTTCTTCTCGTGGCTTTGTTTTCAACAGTCGGGCTCTGGAAAGTCTCTCTGAAGCTGTTGCTAAGCTACAGAGATGCTTCCAAGGTACGGGCCGACTGTTTACAAGCTGTTGCTAAGCAACAGTGTTTGTTGTCAGATACGGAGATGAAAACCTCCGTATGCTTCAACATTAACTTTGTATGTCCGGCAGTTTTGATAGATCGGCAACAGTTTGGTCCCGTCGGTGCCGGATATAACAAAGTTTCCTGTACTGCGGATGCTGGAAATCTGAAATATAAACAGAAAATGCTGGAGAAACTCAGCAGGTCGGGCAGCATCTGTGGAGAGAGAAACAGAGTTAACGTTTCAGCTCGATGACCCTTTGTCAGAACTGGAAAAAGCTGGAGATGGAACAGGTTTTTAAGCAAGTGCAGGGGCAGGGAAAGGGGGAGGGGAGGAAAGAACAAAAGGGAAGGTCTGTGATAGGATGGAAGGCAGGAGAGATTAAATGACAAAAGGGATGATGGTGCAAGGCAAAAGGAGATGGTAATGGGACACATTAAGAAACAGAAGATGGCTCTAGATGAGGTGTAAATGGCAGAATGAGCAAAGGTACCTTGGCTGTTTCTCTGGGCTTGTTGAATACCCATTGCTCTATAATCACTGTTTCCTTCTGCAGTGCACTGACTATTCTATGCAGCCTTGTGCAGTGCACAGTTTGAGATAAGTTGGGTTACTGTAGGGTTGTTGCCAATATTCTGCCTATGAACCTGCCAAGAAACCCAACTCCTCTTGTAACTTCCAGAACAGTGTTACAGCAATTCAGAAAGATAAGAAACGTTTTGAATTTTCCAGGCTGAGAATAATATTCGGGCTACCGTTGGTACCGGAATGTTCCAAGAGGTTAATGCAAGCTTAATGATTTTTTTTAAGAAACTAATCATTTTTGTATTAAGAAAAAAAATGATCAAAAGCTATACCAACATTAATGATGCTGTTATGAACAAGGAAGTGCTCTAAGAAAGAAAGACCTCAGCTATTCAGAGTACTGAGGCAGTGGATACCTTCAGTGGCGTGAATGTCTGAGGCCTTCCCTTCATTTTCTGCTTCTCAACAGGCACAGGTTAATCGCGCATTGAGATCCCCGCGCCCATTTTCGAATTTCACGGCCCAATTCTTTTATATCATCGCATCTTGTCATGAGATTCAATCCCTTTAAAATGGAGCATCTTTTAACATTTCAAAAACTGCGATTTGGAAAATCTCCGCCTGGACCGGAAGGGCTCCCAGGAGGTGCAGAGTTCCAATGCTGTGCCTCTTCAAACTGCCGGTGCACAGGGCCCACGTATCCCAGGGGCGCATGTAGTTCGCAGCGTCCCTGGGATCACGTGGGCCATGGGGAGCCAATCAGAGCAGGGAATCTCCATTCATAGATTTGACAGGAAGACCTGCCAAATATATGAATAGAGATCAGCCCCAAAACATAAGTAAAACTTCAAATACATTTTAAAAAAAAGACATTTTTAAAATGACTATAATTTACATAAATTAACTATTTTAAACAAAAGTTTAAATTTTTGAAAAGAATAACGGGGCTAAAAATTAACTTACCTTTCTTTAAAGTATTTAAAGTATTTTAAAATGATAAATCAGTGGAATTTTTTTTTTTTTTTAACTTTCTTCAACCGTTAGCCTGGTATAAGCAGGTCTTGTGCCCAGGAGCTGCCGGCTGTACGCCTGCTTTTCTAGGCACAGCTTGTAAGGTTCACAAAATTTCGGCAGCCCCCGAAGATTATTTGATTAAAGAAAACCTGGTTGGAATGTACTTTAAAAACCCAGGGCATCAATGATGGCTGTAGCCGGCCCCATGGTGAAAGAGAAAGACAGCCTGTATGAATATGAAAGGAGAATCTCCCAGCACTGGCTGACGAACGGATTGGAAAAAATACCAGCTTCTGAGTACTTATGTACTTGAAGCTGTCAATCAACTGCGGTTAGGAAGTTTCAACACGGAACAAAGGACTCTGTTTACACAAGCCCTCAGCAGTGTTGACTCAAGGGCTTAAGTGATTGCTGTCAATCTAGTTGCGGTTGGGCGGTAACCACAGGACAAAGGATTGTTTACACGAGCACTTAAGGATTGTTTCCCCAGCACTCAAGAAACCAGCGGGACATTTTCAAACTGGGACAGCTCCATTCACAAACCAGTTAAACGAATGGGAAACGCATTCAAACCCATTACGGTCAATGGGGACAGATCGGTCCCTTTTGTGTAACCCAGATACGTCCAGATTTGGGCGCGAAGATAAGGGCTCCCAATGGGGTATAAAGGTAGCCACTCAGGAAGCCATTCTCTCTCTCTCTACCACCTCACCTCCGGTGCCCTGCCTCCAAGAGGATCATCACAGCCCACCCAAAGAAGTGGAATACCCGCAGTTACTTTTGAATTACTGGGGTATCTCTACTTCGGGTGGTGAAAAATCCAAGGCAGACCGCAGGGCATGGAGCAGGTGTTTCAACATCGTAGACTGGTGAGCATAAACTTTCTGGCCCATTGCAAGGCAACCTAGATAGGTATAAGGGGTGGGAACTAAAGGGGAATTTTGTTAAATTGTAATTTTAGTCAATTTTCCCTCGATGTGTCCATTTTTTTTCCTCCTCCCGTTAAGTAAAAGTGTGCTGTATTCATAATTATTTTCACTGTATAGCAATTTATTCTTCATTTTAATAAAACATTGGTTTTTCTTTGCACCAAACCACTGGTCTCGTTTTCTCTATATTGCTACTGAAATAAGTCCGGCGGTCAGAACCAAAAGGGGAAGCGACTCGAACCGCACGGGGCTGGAACAGCTCAGACACATGGCTGACTGATCAGGCAAAAACCCCAAACCAAAACCCCTCCCCTTACAAAATGGCGACCACGGCAGGACCGTCGGCGACAGTATGCGATGTAGCAGATGGTGGTCTGGAGAGAACAGCAGTTATTGGTTTTCTTTGTATCACACCACTGATCTGTTTGTGGTTAGGTACCCGCAAGCTTAGGGAAGTTAAAACAGAGAGTTGGGATAAGGAAATGGAGGTTGAAGAATACCAGGCCAAGATAGAGCACCTGGTGGACCAGTTTAGTGAGGACAAAAGCCACACGAGGCACGAGTTAGAGTACCTGAAGTGCCTAGTTACAGAGGCCAAGAGTAGTGAGATGAGGGTGCGGGAGGAGAACGCCCGCCTCATACAAGAAGTAAGAGAGCAGGAGGAAAAGGTTAGGGAGGTAAAGGCAACGTATAAGCTGGCCTGCGACCAGGGGTTCGAGGAAGCAGATCATGGCCCCTATAGGGAAGAGATAGAAAGCTTGAATATGGCTTTAGAAGATAGGAGCAGGAATAGGCCATTCGGCCCTTCGAGCCTGCTCCGCCATTCAATGAGGGCAAAGGGGATGATATATCTTATCAGCCCGAAGATAGGCCAGTCGGACTTTACCGGCAACCCAAATAGAACCGTCCCACAGGCAACACCCAGAACAAAGTTGGTTAGGGAATCAAAGGTCCCATGACCGCCACCCATAGCTCCGAGCAAAGGGGGGTGGAGAATGAGGTGGTAGAGGAAGCACAGCAGGCCCCGCTAGATAGGCCGGGACCAGGACCAGTGTAACCCCTCTGACAATGGAGGTATGGTCCGTCCGTTGATGACGATGACCCAGGGGCCATCCAGAATTAGTTTGTGGTGCCATATGGCATCCAACAGCTCAGGGCCATGGTTAGCCACATCCTCAAGCTCACTAAAAAGGGAGACCCCTCTCTGCACTTCAGGGAGATAGAACAAGCAGCTTGTGTTAATGACTGCGATGATGCAGAGCAAGCTAAAATGCTGCTGTTTTCCCTGGGAGGTGATCTCCTCCAGACCCTATCTGGTGAATGCAAAAGGGGGCAGAAAGAATATGAGGATTTGAGGAACGAGATATTGGAGGCCATGGGACTCAATGATGGTAGTCCATTTGCCCGGGTAGAAAGAACGGTACAGCTCCCAGGGGAGTCCCCGCAGGCGTTCGCAGACAGGCTGTGGCCAGTCTACCAGAGCGCATGCCCGGGAATGTCAGGGCGGGCAGCACTGAACCCAGTCCAATTGACTCACTGGCTCCATTGTCTTATGACAAACAGCCTACCCCAGATCCAAGCCCAGGCCGCGGCTTGGTTTGACCCACGAAACCCCCAGACCACCGAAGAAGTGGTGATCCACCAGCTCACAGTAGCATTTAGAAACATGAGGGGTATTGAGGCGCCCCAACCCAAGGGAAAAGTCCTTGAGGTTAAACCTGGGGGCCCGAATAAGAAAGAGTGGCACCAGGAGGGGAACCGTCCATCCCAGACTAAGTTAAACTGTTATGGGTGTGGTAAGGACGGCCACTGGCACAAGGATTGTAGAAATCTTTGGAAGGACAATAAAGCAAGGAACCCAACAGCCCCAGCCCAAAAGGCAGGGCCAGGTATCCCTCCCGCTGCGATCGAGCCACTCTTGGAGTCGATACGATCTCTCCTCCTGACCAGCCAGAGGAGAATAGCAGCCACCACCAGTGCTTTGACCCCGTCTGCCCCATCCCACTCCCAGCAATGACTAGAGCAAGCGCAGCCTGTTGACCTGTGTCCACGCGAAAATGCTGAGGGGAGCAGGCCCTATGTTAGGATGGGGGTGAAGACGGTGCAGGGGAGATATTCAGTGGACACTGGAGCTTCCAGCATGGTGGTCCATTCGGAAGACCTGACCAATTCACCCCGGTCTAACAAGGTCCCATTTAGCTTAATGGGACCCACAGGGAACGAGCAGGCTGGGGAAAGGTCAAAACCTTTGGCCATATATTTAGGATCCCTCTGTACCACATGGGAGGGTAACCAAAAGACCGATGAGGTGGCCAAGCAGGGGGACAGGGAAGGAGAGTTCTGGGACCCCTGTAGAGCAGGCCCGGTAGCAGCAATCCGGGACAAGGGAGGCACACAGGGGATAGCTTTGGCCCCGGACCAAAAGCAGGTCTGAGCCCAAGATTCCACCTTTAAGGCCGCCCTGGTAAGGAGAAAGAATTTAGAACAGGGTTACTGGCAGGCTGCTAGTTATATTAAACGATGTAAGCTGTTTAAACCCGAAAAGAAAGAGCAGCCAGTTGGGACGAGGTCTGAGGTTAGAAACCCTCAGCCTGCAGCGGGTACACTCACACAGACTGCACACGCAGGTGCAGTCGCGTGCTTCAAGGGAGAAGTTCCCCAGCACTCGGCCCGAGCGATTCCCCCTCTCTTATGGGACTCCGGGGAGGAGCCTGAATCAGGTTTTAAACCTGAAGGGGAAGATTCTCAGCCACCAGCAGCCGGTGGTGAGGGATTGCCCATCCCCAGCCCAGGTTTGGGAATTGAGGGACCCGAGGGAGAAGGTCCCCAGCCAGCAAGGACTGTGACCTGAGCTAAGGGTCCGCTCGCCAGGGTAGCCCCATCAGCGACACTCCCTAGGAGGTCTCTTCGGGTACCCCAGCCCAGGAAAGTATGGTCACCAGCTTTCCAGTTAAAAAGGGCGGGCTCCCGAGTCAGGGAGAAGCCAAAAGACAGAGATCCCCAACCAGCAGCCATAAGCTGCGAGGGACATGAAGTTGGGATCAGTCCAGCTTCGCTGCAGGCAGTAGCCTGCAACAGTCCTAACAGAGATTAGGCTAGCCACCCGGAGATGGGCGGCGCTTGTATATAGCTTTGTTTAAGTTTAATAATGTGTACAAGTAAGTTAGAGTGTGTTAATTTTAATTTTATATTGCAATCGGTAGTTTTAAGTATTAAAGTATAAGTTTTAAGTATGGAGCCGTTCCAGAGTGTTGTTTATGTGAGTCGAGGTCGCGGGACCTGATCACGTTCCCCCGAGCCAGGGAACCTGGCTAGATGTTTTTTTAAAGTCTTTTTCAGAGTTTCGAACGGTGCGGAGGACCATCGTGCCTTTGGATGCTCGGGGAAGGGAGCACCCCTAGCCCATGACGGGAGGAGTCTGCGGGAGGCAGATGCCCACGAGGAGAGCTGGCCAGGATGACTGGGACCCAATTCAATCCAGTATTCTAGTGAGACCGGCTTCACATATGGGGAGGCCTCCCTCCAGTGCCCGAGGATACGAATCGTCACCCCAAGGAAAAGATGTTTTGTAAATTCTGTAAATTTGACTTTTCGGAGGTCAATAAGACCGAATTGTAACTAATCATGAGTGATGGCAGATTTTTTTTTTAAAAAGGGGAAGCTCGTTTTCTTCCGTTTGTATTTTTAACATATATGTTTTGTCTTGGTGTTAATTTCATTGAAGATGTTGTATCGTGATAAAGCTCCATGATGTCACAGGTGGTGCAGGGGTATTGGATCCCCTCCGTGCTTGAATTATTGTAAATAATCATGTTTTTCTATCGATAGATGCCTACCGTGCACTGTGATTCTCTCTGAGTAAGGGGGATGGAGGTGTCGAGGGATCAGAGATAGATATAGATAAGTATAAGGGAAGGTTGTTTGTGGGGGGTCAGAAATTTTCGCTCACCTTTAATAGGATACTGCAAGCAAGTTTTAGTATCCAAGGGAGGACTGTAAGGTTCACAAAATTTCGGCAGCCCCCGAAGATTATTTGATTAAAGAAAACCTGGTTGGAATGTACTTTAAAATCCCAGGACATCAAAGATGGCTGTAGCCGGCCCCATGGTAAAAGAGAAAGACAGCCTGTATGAATATGAAAGGAGAATCTCCCAGCACTGGCTGATGAAAGGATTGGAAAAAATACCAGCTTCTGAGTACTTATGTACTTGAAGCTGTCAATCAACTGCGGTTAGGAAGTTTCAACACGGAACAAAGGACACTGTTTACACAAGCCCTCAGCAGTGTTGACTCAAGGGCTTAAGTGATTGCTGTCAATCTAGTTGTGGTTGGGTGGTAACCACAGGACAAAGGATTGTTTACACGAGCACTTAAGGATTGTTTCCCCAGCACTCAAGAAACCAGCGGGACATTTTCAAACTGGGACAGCTCCATTCACAAACCAGTTAAATGAATGGGAAATGCATTCAAACCCAGATACGTCCAGATTTGGGCGCGAAGATAAGGGCTCTCAATGGGGTATAAAGGTAGCCCCTCAGGAAGCCATTCTCTCTCTCTCTACCACCTCGCCTCCGGTGCCCTGCCTCCAAGAGGATCATCACAGCCCGCCCAAAGAAGTGGAATACCCGCATTTACTTTTGAATTACTGGGGTATCTCTACTTCGGGCGGTGAAAAATCCAAGGCAGACCGCAGGGCACGGAGCAGACGTTTCAACATCATAGACTGGTGAGCATAAACTTTCTGGCCCATTGCAAGGCAACCTAGATAGGTATAAGGGGTGGGAACTAAAGGGGAATTTTGTTAAATTGTAATTTTAGTCAATTTTCCCTCGATGTGTCTGTTTATTTTTCTCCTCCCCGTTAAGTAAAAGTGTGCTGTATTCATAATTATTTTCACTGTATAGCAATTTATTCTTCATTTCAATAAAACATTGGTTTTTCTTTGCACCAAACCACTGGTCTCATTTTGTCTATATTGCTACTGAAATAAGTCCGGCGGTCAGAACCAAAAGGGGAAGCGATTCGAACCGCACGGGGCTGGAACAGCTCAGACACATGGCTGACTGACCAGGCAAAAACCCCAAACCAAAACCCCTCCCCTTACAGCTGTTTCCAACTAACCTGGACTGAAGCAACTGTGAAAAAAACAGAAGTTAAAGCCGTACGCGCTGCCTCTCTGGCGCAGGTGTTTGACCTGTGAACCCCTTTCTTCACAGAACGGAAGTTCCGATTTCCAGCGTATGCGCAGTGCATGCCTAAAACCGGCACTTCTGTTGGCCCTACGGGTGAGTACACAGCGAGCACACACCCATAGGGATCAGAATTTATGGGCCATTATCTTGTCCTGGACAATCTTTTTAAATTTTTCCTGACAGATTCCTTTATTCTAACAGACCGTGATCTACTGCTCAGCAAGAGGCTATCTAGTAAACAGCTCTGACTGCTACTGTTGCCAGTGCTACTACTTTGCTTGCAGTTATACAGCAATACTCACATGCGGGGAAGTGTCTCAGAGCATTTTGCAATAATGAGCAAAAGAATATTGTGGCCATTGAGCATAGAGAAAGAGGGGAACATGGAAAGGCTAGGACTGGAATGGTGTGGTTGAAGAGGAGGCTATTGAGCTTGGCTCAGAATTCCAGAGGACAGGAGCCAATGGCGGAGTGAAAAAAGTGAGGAGTGAAGACATGTCCAAAGAACAAGGCATGTGTGCATGATCACCTAAGGTAAGATGGGTCAAGGGTATGGAGTGACTTAAAAAAAAAGGACAAGAATTGACAGCCTGGGGTACAGGGAGTCAGCAGAGCTTGAAGAGGATGGGAATGATGGGAGTGTGGGACTCAGCGTGGGTGAGAAGACTACAGGAAACTCTCGATTTACCAGCACCTAAATAACCGGAAATCTCTGTTAACCGGCAAAATTCAGGAGTAGGTTTAAGTAAATTTTACTTCATATTAGTGGCCGTTCCTGGATCTGTGGCTGTGTAATCAGGGCTCCTTCACTTGTTGCTAAGCAACAGGGACGCTTGGTCTGTGACTGGGGTTCCTGCACTTGTTGCTAAGCAACAGGGAAGCCTGGATTTGTTGCTGTGTACGGAGCTCTCGTACCTTTTAACTATACCTCTCTGTAATCCGGACTTTTTGATAAACCGGCACCACGCCGGTCCCGTCGGTGTCGGATAAAAAAGAGTTTCCTGTACAACATTTTGAATGAGTTGAAGTTTGTGCACAGTTAATCAGGAAGGCCAGCTAGCAGAGCATTAAGAGAAGTCAAACCTTAAGGTGGTGAAGGCAGGGCTTAGGCTTCAGCTGTGTGGGTGGGGGTTGGGAGGGGGGTTTTAAGATGGGGCCTGGGTGGGAAATGTTACAGAGCTGGAAGAAAATGGTTTTGGTAATGGAGCACATGTGGGGAGGGTATCTAAGTTTGGGGTTGAGCTCAAGACCCTTAACTGGACATGAGCTGGCAGCCAAGGAGGTTAATGATATTGAAGTCAGGAGCATGGAGTTGTTGATTGGGGCCAATATGATAGTCTCAGTCTTTCCGAAATTCAGCTGGAGGAAATTTTGGCTTGTTCAGGTATTGATCTCAGACAAGCAATTTGAAAGTGTGATTGCCACAGGCAGAAAATATGTCATTTCTCAACTCAAAGAAAGACTCCATCTATATATTACTGTTTCTTGTTTCTCATCCTATCCTTTCACTCACTGCCTCATTCATGGGAACAAAAGCAGACAGTGAAGATCAATTCCATGTCAGTCGTAGTGTGGAAAGCAAACTGTGAGCCTCGAGGCTGCGCTGTAACATTTGTTTCTCTAGGCATTCCCCATGAATCTGAATTGTGGTCACAGAGATGCTAGAGGAAAGCCCACCTCAGCAGGCACCAGAACGTGTCTAACCCTGCAAAGCATCAGCCAAGGAACATCCATCCCACATAATTTTGGCAGTGGCGTTGAGAGGAGTGCACTGAGTGACAGACAGAGCACAAATGAGCAGTGGAAAAAGGAGCAAAAGGAACGAGCTGGCCAAAGAGTTAGCTCACATCCATTCTCCGCTGAAGAAACATGAATGTGCATTGACATGAATCTTGCCATTCACGTAGAAATGACGTATGAAATAATACTGGGTGGCCTGCTGGTGGCGCTGTCCAGGAAGAGTATAAATACTTGGGCACAGGCCCAGCGTGTTCAGGACATTTTGTAAACAGGAACAAGTGAAGGACAACCAGACCTCCATTTTGTGAAACAGTTGATTAAAGCCTTGTTTAATATTCAGACCAAGTGTCTCGTAGTTTTCTTACACCATGCATCTCAATGGCCGTACTTCTAAGAGGGTTGCTGCCTGTGGTGATTATTCTTGTTTTGTAAGAAGCATTATAATTGGTTGCCTGTTTCCTGCCTTGAGAGATATGCTGTAAACTCATTGGTAGTTGATGTCATGTGATTTGTGGTGGCCATCTTAAATTCAGTTCTCTACAGCCTTGGTTGGGACTGGGTGTTGAAGATGTGCTGCTGGGCTTTTAAAGGTTAATAAAGCCTAGATTTAGAAAGGCAAATCTACTCTTTATTTCAATTTATTAACCTTTAGTTAGAAAGGAGCGATATCTTCAACCGGAACTATTTAATGCTGACCCTAATTCTGCAGGAGTGGATGATAAATGGAAACACTGGTATCTTACATTTAAAAACTTTTTGGGTGTGTTGGATCAAGAGTCTCTAAATAAGTTGAATATACTGATCAACTACATTGCTCCGGATGTGTATAAGTATATCTTGGACTGTGAAACTTACGAATTGGCTATTGCTACATTGGAAAAGATTTTTGTTAAACCAAAGAATGAGGTATTTGCACGTCACCTTCTATCTGCCCATAGGCAGCAGGTGGGAGAATCTTTGGATGCTTATTTACAAGCACTTCGGCGCCTTGGAGCTAACTGTAATTATAAGGCCATGTCGGCAGAAGAATATAAGGAAGAATCGGTACGGGATGCTTTTATTAATAGATTACTGTCTAGATCAATTCGTCAGCAGTTATTAGAAAATAAGACTTTGGATCTCAAGAGTGCTTTTGAGCAAGCCTCTACGTTGGATTTGGCTCAGAGAAGTTTGGATTCTTACGCTCTTTTTAATCGGCCTGCGACTGTGGTTTCGGCAGTTCTGGATGAAAAGGAATTATGTGGACTTAATAGGAGTGGTTTACCAGATTCTGAAACAGTTTCTACTTCGGCTGCTGTTGCCTCTAGGATTCAGAAGTGTTATTTTTGTGGGAACGCCCAGCACCCTCATCTGAAGTGTCCTGCTCAGGAGGCTGTGTGTAGTAAATGCGGCAAGAGAGGTCATTATGCACGTGTTTGTAAATTAATTGCCTCCTCTGCGACTATTCAGCCTTTAGATAGGGCGTTTATTGCATCAGTTTCTGCTGCCTTTGCTCATGGCCTAAACAAAGCTATAGTTACGGCCCAAGTTAATGGGTTAGAAGTGACGGCCCTTATAGATACGGGCAGTACCGAGAGTTTTATAAGTCTTCAGTTTGTGAAGGAGAAGCGTTTGAAAATTTCGCCTGTTACTTATCAGGTGTGTATGGCTCAGCCGACTCTCACCTCACAAGTAGCTGGTTGTTGCCTTGTGAAATTAATTCTTCTAGGTAATACGTATACTGATATACGCCTATCTGTTTTGCCTAATCTCTGTGCGGATATTTTGATTGGTCATGATGTGCTTCAATTACACGAGTCTCTCAGTCTTTCTTTTGGAGGAACTAAGCCACCTTTATCTATTTGTGGATTAACTTCTTTATCCATTTCTCCATTATCACTTTTTTCCAATTTGATGCCGGATTGTAAGCCAATTGCTACCAAGTCAAGAAGGTATAGCAGTCAGGATAAAGAATTTATTAATTCTGAAGTTCAACGTCTTTTATTGGAAGGAATCATTGAACCTAGTTGTTCGCCCTGGCGGGCACAAGTAGTTGTCACCACTAACGAGAGACATAAGAAACGAATGGTGATAGACTACTCTCAAACTATTAATAGGTATACTCAATTAGATGCGTACCCTTTGCCTAAGATTGATGAGCTTATTAACAAAGTATCTCAGTATAAGGTTTTTAGCACTATTGACCTAAAGAGTGCTTATCATCAGATTCCTATCGTTAAGAAGGATCAACCATATACAGCCTTTGAGGCTGGCGGAAAGCTGTATCAGTTTTGCCGAGTATCATTTGGTGTTACTAATGGTGTTGCCTGTTTTCAACAGGCAATGGATGCTTTTATAAGTGATAACTCTCTCTCTGACACCTTTTCATATTTAGATGACATCACGGTGTGTGGCAAATCAAGGGTGGAGCATGATTCTAATTTAGAAAGATTCCTTCAAGCTGCGGAAAAAGTTGGTTTAACTTTTAATAAAGAGAAGTGTATCTTTTCGACCACTGAGGTAAATCTACTGGGGT
The DNA here is from genome assembly GCF_052327205.1 of Somniosus microcephalus. NCBI lineage: Eukaryota > Metazoa > Chordata > Chondrichthyes > Squaliformes > Somniosidae > Somniosus > Somniosus microcephalus. The sequence continues at coordinate 10,200,731 of NC_141000.1, read as the reverse complement.
ATATTATCTCGGGAAACAAGATTAAACCAGATCCAGAACGCCTGCGACCATTGATTGATTTACCTTGCCCTACTAATTCTAAGGCTTTGCAACGAGTTGTTGGACTGTTTTCTTATTATTCTAATTGGATTGCAAACTTTTCGCAGAAGATCCGGCCCCTTATTCGGGTTACGACATATCCTCTATCATGGGAGGCTAGGACGTGTTTTGATAATTTCAAAAAGGATATCCTTGGAGCAGTTGTGCATTCTGTTGATGAGCAGGTTCCCTTTGTGATTGAGACGGACGCTTCCGATTTTGCAATTGGGGCTACTCTGAACCAAAATGGAAGACCTGTGGCCTTTTTCTCACGTACTTTGAACAATAGTGAGAAAAGACACTCCTCAATAGAGAAAGAGGCGTATGCAATAGTAGAAGCACTGCGTAAATGGAGGCATTATTTACCGGGGCGACATTTTACGTTGGTAACTGACCAAAAATCTGTGTCCTTTATGTTTGATGTCAAACATTTTGGAAAGATCAAGAATGATAAAATAATGAGGTGGAGGATTGAGTTGGCATGTTACCATTTTGATATAGTTTACCGTCCGGGGAAGGATAATGTTGCTGCTGATGTGCTGTCGAGGGCTTATTGTTCTGTGATTCACGGAGATACGCTTATTAATCTTCATAATGCTTTGTGCCATCCTGGTGTTACGAGGATGATACACTTCGTACGCGGTAAGAATTTGCCCTTTTCAGTTGAAGACATCAAGCGGATGACTTCATCATGTTCTATCTGTGCTCGGTGTAAACTGAATTTCTTTAAGCCTCAACGAGCTCATCTTATAAAGGCTACTTCTCCTTTTGAACGGTTGAGCGTTGATTTTAAGGGGCCTCTTCCTTCAACGACTCAGAATCGATATATATTTACTGTTGTGGATGAGTTTTCAAGGTTCCCTTTTGCTTTTCCTTGCACAGATGTATCAGCTGCTACAGTTATCAAATGTCTGACTCAACTTTTTGTCATCTTTGGGATGCCTGCGTATATCCATTCGGATCAGGGAAGTTCTTTTATGTCTTCCCAGTTGAAGGAATACCTCCAGAGTCGGGGAATCTCTGCTAGTAGAACTACCCCGTATAATCCCCAAGGTAATGGACAGTGCGAACGATATAATGGGGTGATCTGGAAGGCAGTTATGTTGGCTTTGACATCCCGGAACCTTAAGAATACATAGTGGGAAATGATATTGCCTGATGCCCTGCATTCCATTAGATCATTGCTTTCAACGGCTACTAATGTGACCCCCCATGAAAGGCTCTTTAACTATCCGCGGAGATCTACTACGGGATATTCGGTACCTTCATGGCTTACTATGCAGGGACCTATGCTGCTTCGATGCCATGTTAGATTGTCAAAATATGATCCTTTAGTGGAGGAGGTGGAGCTGTTGGAGGCAAATTCCCAATATGCTCATATTCGATTCCAAGATGGGAAAGAAAGTACTGTTTCAATTAAAGACTTGGCTCCTTGTGGTGGCCAGCCCTCTTCTGAGGGTATTAACAATAGTCATGATTCAGATAATGTGGATGTCGTCACAGATACTACGAATATTTCCAATCCTATTGCAGATAATTATAATTCTATTAGTCAGCCCTCGATGGATGTTCATGACCGTCCCAGTTTACCTCCTGATGGGATTTCCAATCCGGAAACCGTTGATAATCGGGATATGGATAGCCTTCCTGCAGAAGATACTTCCGTGTCTCCTGGTGTGGGAGGGCAAGGAATTTCACCAAGGTTAAGAAGGTCGACACGAACAAGATATCTGGTCGACCGATTGAAAATGGACTTTTAAAATAAATTGATAGTAATGTTTTAAAATTGTTGAAATATTATATTTGTATTGTTTTAGTTATAAATAATTAATTGTAAATTGTAAAGGCTACCTAGGTTGGAGTATGTTTTAAAAGGAGGGGTGAATGTGGCGATTATTCTTGTTTTGTAAGAAGCATTATAATTGGTTGCCTGTTTCCTGCCTTGAGAGATATGCTGTAAACTCATTGGTAGTTGATGTCATGTGATTTGTGGTGGCCATCTTAAATTCAGTTCTCTACAGCCTTGGTTGGGACTGGGTGTTGAAGATGTGCTGCTGGGTTTTTAAAGGTTAATAAAGCCTAGATTTAGAAAGGCAAATCTACTCTTTATTTCACTGCCTGAGCATGAAAGATTGCTGCTGTCATTGGAGACTGTACCTAGGAGCACATGATAGTTAATGTATAGGATTCCACAACCTAGGGGCTGCATTTTCTCAGCCCCGAGGAGGCGGGTATAGAGGCAGGACTGCCGGGAAAGTTGCAGAATTTGGGGGCGGGTGGCAAACCCATGTCCAACCCACTTCCATGCCCTCTTGCCAGGAGGCAGGAAGCCGTCCTGCCCCGGGTCCCGTCTCCTTGGAGGCGGGAAGGGGTTAAAGTCTATTAAAGTTGATTAAAGGTAGTTAACAGGCAGAAAATAAGATTATCCCCATTTTTCATGCTGAAGTGTGAGCTTCCTGACCTGGGGGATCCCTGCCGGGGTGTAGGAGGTGAGTAGGAGGTCTGCGGGGGTTGGAGGGGTCTGAAAGTGCAATGTAGAGGCGAGTGATGGGTGCAAGTGTGGAGTGGTAAGTATGTGAGGTGAGTGTAAAGTGTTAGAAAATGTTAACTTACCTTTGTTTCTGCCTACAGCCTTCAGCCACTGTGGAGTCGGAGTCCCCGACATCTCCATTGTTGAGATCACAGACTGGCTGTTGCATCTTCCGATACAACAGCCAGCTGATTTCTGCAAAGTAGAAAGGTTTGATGAGTCCTGAACACAAGGCCTCATCAAACTACACAGAATGTCAGTGTTTGACAGCTTCACAGAGTTGTCAAACGATGACATTTCTTCTTTCAAAAATTCTTGACAGATGACACGCCACTGACTTCCCCCTAATTGGCCTGCTGAGCCCGCCGGGCTGGCTTAACAAGGTCAATCAGGGGAAATCCCCACTGGTTGGCCAGAAGCTGATGGAGGCGGGACTGAGACCGGGCAAGCAGCAGTCCCGCCTCCAAAAGCTTCCCATTCAGAACATCCAGCTGTGTGAGGTTCTAATGCGTGGCATAAAAACTGTGCAGTCCACCGTGGGGCATGTGGCAACTCCAGGGCTATCTGATGCAGAGTACCCCATGGCCGAACCAAGCTCCATTGGAAACTTGTGTGGGCACAATATGGATGGAAATCCATTGGGAATAAAATCCGCCAATTTTTGCAATCCATTACATTCCATCTGGGCCTGTGTCTGGGGTGCAATGGATGCTAAAATTGTCCCTGTTAAGTGTGGTGTCTACCAATACCCTTAAATCTCCTTCAGCTACGTTTATTTCAGAATACCACTTAAACCCTAACATGACATTTTTTTTCCAGCCGAAGAAAAGTGACACTTCTAAATATGATCAAATAGTGAAAAGTCATTGATGTTGATTCTTCTCAACAACATTGAGAAGGAGGTAACAACTGTAGTCGAGTTATTTTATCGCTGCTGTAAGGGATAAGGACGACATTTTCTACAATGTTTTGACTGCAGTATTTCCATGTATTTGGGCCTAATTTCCAGCTACCTAAAGCTGTTTGAAACAATTATTGAAAAGATATATTTTGATTGGATTGTTTATCTTTGTAGAAAATTACCGTTAAACAATGTGAAAAGTGTCACACTCACTGTTTGGCAGCAACTGATTGTGATTACCAGATAGTTATTGGCAAAATAGCCTCAATGAGCATAGACAGGACAATTCTAAGCTTAAAATTTTACGGAGATTTGGCTGATTAGAATTAGACAGCATAGATAAAATGTTTGGGTTGTATTGCAACCTCGTTAAAGCCGTCAGGTGTCATTCTTTCCCAAAATTAATATTGGGCTGGATTTTGCCAATGGGGAGCTTTTGGAGGCGGGACTCTCACTTGTTGGGTTTCAGTCCCGCCTTCATCAACCTCTGGCCAACACATGCTATTTTCCCTTGATTGACCTTGTTAAGCCCGCACAGCAGTTACAGAGAACGTCAGCGTATGACGTTTCATCTGTCAAAAATTTTTGACAGATGAATTGTCATCGTTTGACAGCTCTGTGAAGCTGTCAATCACTGACATTCTCTGTAGTTTGATGAGTTCTTGAATTCAAGACCTCATCAAACCTCTTTCTTTTGTAGAAATTAGATGGTTGCTGCATTGGAGAATGCAACGGCCATCTGTCATCTCTACTGCGGAGGTGCGAGACTCTCTGATTGAAGCCTGCAGGAAGAAACAAAGGTAAGTACACTTTTTCTAACACTTTGCACTTACCTCAGATACTCACCTCTCCACACTTGCACCCATCACTCACCTGCACAGCACACTATTGGACCCCTCCGACCCCCGCAGACCCACTACTCGCCTCGGTGACCCTGGCGGGTTTCAGAGCCTTCAGGAAGCCCGCACTTGTGTGGGCAAAAGGGGATAATCCTCTTATCTGCCTATTAACTACCTGTTAACAGGCAGTTAAGTGGCTGTAATCCCCTTCTTGCCTCCAAGGAGACGGGACCCAGCGCGGGATGGCTACCTGCCTCCTGGCAAGATGGCACGGAGGCAGGTTAGGCACCCGCCCCCAAAATCTACCATTTTCCTGGCAGTCCCGCCTCCAAACCCGCCTCCGCAGGGCTGGCAAAATCCAGCCCAGTGAGTTCTTGTAGCCTCAGTCTAGTTGCCAATGGCGATAAATCCAGCTTGCACCACACATAATTCTGGCATTTTCTTCCCCCCCAGGAGGCATTTTGAACTTTAGCAACTCCCAGAAAATGTGTGCTGAAAATTGAAGTTTAATGAACAATGAATCTCCTGTGCCAACAGAAATGCATAACCTGCTTTTTCCTCAGGTGCAACCAATGACATTTGATGGTCCTCTGTTAACCATTACTCACTGTATTTACCTGCTGTCAACACCTATCATTGCGTGATCACTGATGGATATTTGGCGAAGTGATTGATTAAACACTTTGGGGAAGAAATTCATTATAGCCCCGTTAGCACCAGGCGCTGATGTTTCACAACTTCTAAAAAATTCGGGGTCTGCGCTCCAGGAAGGAAGTGGATCATGCACTAAATCAAGCTTTCATCCTGGAGCGCAACAGGCAGTTGGCGGGGCGGTAGGTGAGCTGCGCTGGGCAATGGGCCGTGCAGCGCTGCCACGTTGGAAGGCTCCTTCCCTCCCTTAAAGGGAAGGGCCATCGCTACAGGCTTTGCAAGGGCAAAACTTACCTCATCCCCGACGGTAGCCACGATTCAGCCCAATCAGCCCGATGCACTGCAGCAGAGAGCCGGGCTGATCGATCGCTGTCAAAGACAGATGAAAAAAACCCAGAAAGAGCATTTGAGAAATTTTTCCACTTACCTCGGCCACCTCGCCTTTAAGTATCGCCCCCCCACCCCCCCCGCAAAGCGCCCGGCCTCCCGATGAACGCCTCCTGCAGCTGCCGGGGTTTTCGTCCGCCGATGCCACAGGGGGTGGAACCAAAGGTCTGGTCCGGGGCGATGTGCATGGCGATGACATCATGATCTCTGGGCGAAAGAGATCAGGGCGCAACACCATATCGCCGCCGCAAACCTCCCGCCAACTATAGCGGGAGTCGATCTTCTTGCCGCGCCCGGTCGATAAGTGATTAGCGCCCCGTTATTGCCCCCCGGAGGCGCCAACGGGAGGTGCTAAAGTGCCCAATTTCTAGCCCTTTATTTCTTAATATAAATGATTAAATATTATAGATTTTGTTTGTCGTCTACCTATGTAACTATTTGTTGTAAGTCAGAAGAATTCCACCACCCACCACGCACAAAGATATTCTCTAACCTTGCAGAGACAGGCTCTCGCCGGCACATTCAATAAGTTCCTAGTGAGGCTGCGGTTTGATTCATTGAGTTGTATGTGTCTGGAAGACACTAAGGAACCTATGGGGGAGAAATTGGTCCTCGTTTCAACCATTGTCTGGGTGGACAACAGGTGCAAAAAGCACCAATTTCTGGGTGCAATGCTCCACCCTCCCCCAAGGACGCCTGAAAGACATCCAACCCCATATTAGGTCGAGTGATTTTCATGGTGGATACCTTAAACAGGCGTTACATTTCTTCACTGAGTCTTTTTTCTATTCGCTGAAGCATAAGTGTCTGTACCTCCCTTCAGCTGTAATTGCTTCGAGCACCAAGGATGATATATATTTATAAGCAGAATAACTCCTGTAATGTACTTTCAACATGTTATTCCGGGTCTGACAGTGTAAGATATTGCCTCAGGCAATGGCAGCAGGCTGTAGCACAAGGTGATAGATGAGGTCCAGATGGAGTTACAGCAAAAACTGATGTTCTTATTCAATTAGAATTATATTGAACTGAAAGACTGATCTCAAAAGAATGTCGGTGACATTCCTCCAACTCTTCTTCATTTACATTTGTTCAGCTATAAGGCACAAAAAAAGGACAGCCAACCAAAGGGCATTTCAGAAAATAAACTGGGCTGTATTGGGGAAAGAAATGTTGATAATATTAAACTATCATTATTTAGGTGTCTCTCCCTCGACATTTTGGCCTAGATTGCACTGTCATGTCAAAACTGATGCGCAAGAGGAACACCCAAAATTGACCCTCTTGCATCATCAGGACGCGACAGGCGAGCTGGGGGACACAAGTCATGCCCCAAGTGTTTTCAGGACATCCTAAAACACTTCACAACAACAACAACAACAACTTGCCTTTATATAGTGCCTCTAAAGTGGTAAAACGTCACAATGGTGCTTCACTGGAGTGTTAGCAATCAAAGTTTTGGCACTCAGTCACATAAGGAGATATTAGGGCAGGTGGCCAGAAGCTTGGTCAAAGAGGTAGGCATCAAGGAGCGTCGTAAAGGAAGAGAGAGAGAGAGGTAGAGAGGCGGAGAGGTTTAGGGAGGGAATTCCTGGGCTTAGGGCTGAAGGCACGGCCGCCAATGATGGATCAATGAAAATCGAGGATGCGCAAGATGGTAAAATTGGAGGAGTGCAGAGATATCGGAGGGTTGTAAGGTCGAGCGAGAACAGTTCTCGCTCAGGCCAACATCCCGAGCATCGAAGCTTTGACCGCGCTCAATCAGCTCCGATGGACGGGCCACATCGTCCGCATGCCCGATACGAGACTCCCAAAACAAGCACTCTACTTGGAGCTCCGTCACGGGCAAGAGAGCCCCAGGTGGGCAGAGGAAACACTTCAAGGACACCCTCAAAGCCTCCTTGAAAAAGTGCAACATCCCCACTGACACCTGGGAATCCCTGGCCCAAGACCGCACATCCGAGGAGAAGCATCCGGGAAGGCGCCGAACACCTCGAGTCTCTTCACCGGGAGCAAGCGGAAGCCAAGGATGAGAATTTTAAAATGGAGACGTTGTAGGTCAGCGAGCACAGGGGTGATGGGTCAACATGACTTGTGTAAGGGGGTGGCAGGTGTGGCACGTGTGCCCAGCCAGTTATGCACCTGACTGTTGGTGAGCGGTTCGAATCGCTCCCATGCCCCTGGGTTCTAGACATTGGATTTAGGTACAAGCAGCGATACAGAAAACTTGAGTAGACAGGTGGTTTGGATGCAAGCAAAAACCAAGATTTTATTGAACAGGAAAAATTAATACAGTCTTAAAAGAAGTTACCACAATAACATTACAGGCAAATGCACTTATACAGGGAATGGGGAACACACGGCACATCGAGGGAAAACAACTAACTTAACAATCCCCTTAACCTTATCCCAGCCCCTATACCTAACTAGATTAAGCTATGAGGGGTCAGAATCTATGCTCACCAATCAAAAACGGGGTTTGCTCAATTCAAAACAGCGGTGGGGTTCGGGGTTCGCTCTTGGTGCTCTCTGGAGCCTGCCGTCATCACATGGTCTCCGGGTGCTGCAAGGGCGTTGTCCAGGTTCGAGTACCCCAAAGTCAAAGTCTCTGTTTGGGTACTTTACCTTGCAGGGATGATTCTTCGTCGACAGCTGCCAGTTTGAGCTAGTGAGCAGATATTCAAAGGTCAGCCGAGGCTGAAGGCCCGATGATTCGAAGCCTCCCCTCGTTTGGTCTTCTCCAACCGGTCTGCCCCTCGGTGGTTTTCCCTTCTCCCCTCATCGCGTCCCGCCTCGCCTGGCCTGAATCTGTTCGTGTCCGCCCGACCCGGTGCCAGGGCAGTTCCAGATGGAGTGGGAAAAAGGCACGGGCAAAGGCCAGGAGGTAAGCGCGGGATGGGGAAAGAGCGGCAGCCACGAGGGCGAGGGGCCCGAGTAGCAGCACCAGCACACCAACCAACGAACTCGACGGACCTCCTCCGAACGAACGAACTAGCTGCCCCCAACTCAATGCTACCCGGGGCCTTCAATTATACCTTTGTCGAAAACCCTTATCTTCGTGCCAAATCAGGTTGGTTCTTTGTCTTAAACTTGGCGGGCTAGTTTAAAATAATGGTAGCAATTCATACTAACGGTTTTTTAGATGGCCGGTAATTGCATCTACTGGCCCGATAATTGACTTGTATTGTCCTGAAAGTTCCTTGATGGGCTTGTCCAACCTCGATGGCTGTGTTAAACTGTTTCCGATAATGTATGCAGACTGTTAGATGGCCTTAACTATAGGCCTAAACTGCAATTAGATCCATCTCCAATTCAGTCTAATGCATAATTCAGAGTCCTGTCTCGTTCCAAAACACAAAGTTTCTCTTCACAGAAAACCTGCAGCCTTAGTTTCGATTTCTGCCAAGCTGTCTGCGCTGCAGAATCCATTTTGAAATCCCACAGGCTTTCTGCCACGAGGCATGGACGCCATCTTGGGTACCCTTTTATTAATAATAACCTTCGGGGAGATGCAGAAATTTTGCAAATCTTACACTTGGTGTGAGTTAGGAACTGGGCAGCAGAGTTTTGGATGAGCTGAAGTATACGAAGGATCCAAGTTGGGAGAATGGCTACGAGAACATTGGAATAGTCGAGTTGAAGCACTTTGAAGGGTAGTTACTGACCCCCATTATTTTAACTGCCCAGCTGCCTGGTTTCCACCAGGTGGGGGCAGTTAAAATCGGGGCTATTCCATTTGTGTGTGGGTGGCTCTCCTCCTCCACCTGTTCCATGGTTAAATCTCTCTTGAAGGCAAAGTTGTGCAGCATGCAACAGATAACAGTACAGGAAACTTTCTTTTAACCGGCACCTAAATATCCGGAAATCTCTCTTAACCGGCAAAATTCAGGAGTAGGTTCAGGTAAGCTTTACTATATATTAGTGGCCGTGTAACCGGGGTTCCTGGATCTGTGGCTGTGTAACCGAGGTTCCTGCACCTGTGGCCGTGCAACTGGGACTCCTGGATCTGTGGCCGTGTAACTGGGACTCCTGCACAAGTGCCGTGTAACAGGGACTCCTGGATCTGTGGCCGTGTAACTGGGACTCCTGCACAAGTGCCGTGTAACAGGGACTCCTGGATCTGTGGCCGTGTACGGGGCTCTCGTACTTTGGTAAGTATACCTCTCTGTAATCCGGACTTTTTGATCAACCGGCACCATGCCGGTCCCGTCGGTGCCGGATAAAAAAGGAGTTTCCTGTACCTTGGAGACCCTACTGGGACTGTACTGTAATGTACCCTCTGATCTGTCCAGAGATTTGAAATATTGCTTCATGGTGCTTTTTACAATGCTCAGTAGTGATCATGGTAGCTGCTTGGACCTCATTGTATCAGTGTTCACCTCGTGCTCCTGGCTGTCTCAAGGGTGTCATGAACCAGGACTGAATCTGTAGACTTCATCTTCTAGAAGTCATCCTCTAGAAGTCATCACGGGTGGCTCAGCTGTACGGCGGTGGGTGAGGAAGATAGGGAATGCAATAGTGGCAGGCCATTCGATAGTTAGGGGAGCAGACACGCGTTTCTGCAGCCGCAGACGTGACTCCAGGATGGCATGTTGCCTCCCTGGTGCCAGGGTCAAGGATGTCACCGACTGCCTGCAGAACATTCTGAGGGGGGAGGGTGAACAGCCAGAGGTCGTGGTCCATATCAGTGCCAACGACATAGGTAGAAAGAGGGATGGGGTCCTGCAGGCAGATTTCAGGGAGCTAGGAAAGAGATTAAAAAGCAGGACCTCAAAGGGAGTAATGTCCGGATTAATCCCGGTGCCACGCTCGAGTGAGTATAGAAATAGGAGGATAGAGCAGATGAATGCGTGGCTGGAGAGATGGTGCAGGAGGGAGGGCTTCAGATTCCTGGGGCATTGGGGCCAGTTCTGGGGGAGGTGGGACCTGTACAGGCCGGACGGGTTACACCTCAACAGAGCCGGGACCAATATCCTCGCTAGTGCTGTTGGGGAGGGTTTAAACTAAGTTGGCAGGGGGATGGGCACCAGGATGTAGCATTAGAAAGGAGAAACAAAGGGCACAAAGGATTGGGAGAGACGAATAACATTAAAGTAAGAAATAGTTAGGTATTAGGTGGGGTCAGACTAAGAGAGAACACAGGATGGTCTAAGATAGGTTTACAGTGTATGTATGTGAACGCACGAAGCATAATAAATAAGGCTGGTGAGCTGCAGGCTCCCTCCACTTCTCTCCCTCCCCCTCTCTCTCTGTCTATCCCTCCCTCTCTCTCTCCATCCCTCTCTCTCCCTCCCCTTCTCTCTCTCTCCCTCCCCTTCTCTCTCTCTCCCTCATTGAGATCTCATTGAAACGTATAAAATTCTGACAGGACTAGACAGACTGGATGCAGGGAGGATGTTTCCCCTGGCTGGGGGGTCTAGAACAAGGAGTCACAGTCTCGAGATATGATCAGCATATATCAGCCATCTGATTTCTGCTCAGCAGATAGGTTTGATGAGCCTTGAATACAAGAACTCATGAAACAACAGAGAACATCAGTGTTTGACAGCTTCACAGAGCTGTCAAACGATGACAATTCATCTGTCAAAAATTTTTGACGTCATACGCTGGCGTTCTCTGTCACTGGCTTTCCCTTAATTGGCCTGCTAAACTAGCTGTGCAAGTCTATTTAAATTCCCATATTCACTAAACCTCCATTAACGGTACTGTGGTCATTGTTGCCTGAAGTGCTTTTTTTTTCTTTTTGTGGTTGGAAATCATATGGCAGACAGTAAGAAACTCTCACTTTATTAAATGTGCTGCACTTGCATATTCCTACAAAGGCTGCTGGAAGAAAAGAGAGAGATGTCACAACATAGAGTAATTTTCTCAGAACACAGAAAATTATTAACCTGAACAGACAACAATGTCTGGCAGTAGTGAGGAGATGTGAGGCACTGCGTTAGAGGGACTGCAGGAGCATTCAGTCTTGTGGGGATGTCTACTTGTCTTAATTATTGAGTTAATAAAACTGTTCAATGTGTTCAAAAAACCCTATCTTTGACCAAAAAGTAGTAGATGTTGGGTTAATGAAGAGAAATGCAAAGTCCTAAACATGGAGAAAGGAAACAAATAATTAGATTACATAATAGATGTGATCAGCGGGTTTCAGTGGAGAACACCTTTAAAAATTCAACACAATATGCTGTAATGGTGAAAAGGGCAAGTAAGATCTTAGGATGTATAACATAAGAGCACAAATTAACGGTTACACAGCACTGATGTACTCTCACTTGAAATGTTGCACAGTCCTGGGCATCATATCATGGGATGGGGATGGGTGGACATCCTGACCTTGTAGGGAGTATCGTGGAGGGCAAATGAAATTAGGCACCTGACCTCTGAGGATAGACTGAGTGTACTAGGGACATTTGCATTGGAAAAAAGGCAACTCAATGAAAAAATATTCAACCTTCCTCTGACCACTGGGTCGGCGCCCTCTTACACTGCTAGGTGCATGCTCCCATCTTCTCTGTTCAATGGCATTGGCTCAATCTACAGTGAAGCTGTCCTAGTTTTCCAGTTTCACAATATCCTTTATCACATCCAATATGTTAACAAAAATAAATCTCTCTTTCTCTCCACGTTTGCAGTAAGTGCCTGCATCTTGAGGAACTTCAGCTCAGAGTTTTTGAGCTGGAGTCTGAGGAGCAGACATTGCGGGGCATCAGGGAGGGGGAGAGTTACCTGGACACTTTGATCCAGGAGGCAGTCACACACCTTAGGCTAGGTAGTGATACAGGTCTAGTTAGTGGTCAGGGACAGGAGGGTGTGACAGCAACTCAGGCAGGTAAGGGGACCCCAGGTACAGTGCTGGAGGAGCCTCAGCCTTTGCCCTTGTCCAACAGGTATGAGGTTCTTGCTGCCTGTGTGGATGAGGGAAAAGCCTGCAGGATGGATGAGCAAGCTGACCATGGCACCATGGTGCAGGAGGCCATTCAAGAGGGGGGCGTGAAAGGGAATATAGTTGTGGTAGGGGACAGTATAGTCAGGGGGATAGATACTGTTCTCTGCAGCCGCGACCAGGAGTTCCGAAGGTTGTGTTACCTGCCCGGTGCCAGGGTTAAAGACATCTCCTCACAGCTGGAGAAGAACTTGGAGTGGGAAGGGGAGGATCCAGTTGTCGTGGTCCACATAGGAACTAACAACATAGGTAGAACTAGGAATGAGGTTCTGTTGAGGGAGTTTGAGGAGCTAGGATCCAAATTAAAAAGCAGAACTTCAAAGGTAAAACTGTTACCTGAGCCACACACAAATTGGCATAAGGACAAACAGATTAGAGGTTTACATGCATGGCTCAAAGAGTGGTGCGGGAGGAAGGGGTTTCGGTTCATAGGGCACTGGCACCAGTACTAGAGAAAGAGGGAGCTGTTCCATTGGGATGGGCTCCACTTAAACTGTGCTAGGACCAGTGTCCTGGCGAACTGAATAACTAGACAGTAGACAGGGCTTTAAACTAATGAAGGGGGGCTGGGAGGATTCAGGAAAGAGTAAATTTAAAAGCAGCGAGAGAAATGTCAAGGCTCTAGAGCAGAGCAGAGTTTTGGGTAAAATTAAGCAGAGTGGGTCGGGAAGGGACAGAGGGAGTAACAAAGATAATAAGGCATCAGTGACTAAGGTGACATCAGGGAAAAATAGAAATAAGTCAAAGCTAAAGGCACTATATCTGAATGCACGAAGCATTCACAACAAAATAGATGAATTAATAGCGCAGATAGAAATTAACAGGTTTGATCTAATAGCCATAACAGAGACATGCTTTCACAGAGGCCAAGGTTGGGAACTAAATATTCCAGGATACTTAACTTTTAGAAGAGATAGGCTAAATGGGAAAGGAGGAGGAGTAGCCCTGATAATAAAGGATGGGATAAAGACAGTAGAGAGAAAGGATCTTAGCTCTGAAAATCAAGAAGTAGAATCAGTTTGGGTGGAGCTAAGAAACAGCAAGGGGCAGAAAACATTGATGGGAGTTGTTTATAGGCCCCCAAACAGTAGTTGTAATGTAGGGCAGAGTATAAATCAGGAAATTAGAGGTGCATGTAACAATGGTAATACAGTGATCATGGGGGACTTTAATCTACATATAGACTGGGCAAACCAAATTTGCAGTAATAGTGTGGAGGACGAATTCATGGAATGTATGCAAGATAGTATTCTAGATCAGTATATTGAGGAACCAACTAGGGAATAGGTTTTTTTAGATCTAGTATTGTGCAATGTGAAAGGGTTAATTAATAACCTTGTAGTAAAGTGGCCTTTAGGGAAGAGTGATCATAATATGATAGAATTTTACATTGAGTTTGAAAGTGATTTAGTTAAATCCAAAACTAGGATCTTAAATCTAAACAATGCAAACTATGTAGGTATGAGGGGCGAGTTGGCTATGGTAGATTGGGAAACTATATTAAAAGGTATGATGGTAGACAAGCAATGGTTAGCATTTAAAGAATGAATACTTAATTTACAACAAATATACATTCCTTAAAGGCACAAAAATCCCACAGGAAAAGTGGTCCAACCGTAGCTAACAAGAGAAGTTAAAGATCGTATTAGATCAAAGGAAGAGGCTTATAATGTTGCCAAAAAGAATAGTAATCCTGAGGATTGGGAGGATTTTAGAGTTCAGCAAAGGAGGACCAAGAAATTGATAAAGAAAGGGAAAATAGAATATGAGAGTAAACTGGCGAGAGACATTAAAACGGACTGTTTAAGCTTCTAGAGGTATGTAAAAAGGAAAAGATTAGCGAAAGTAAATGTGGGTCCCTTATAGGCTGAGACAGGAGAAATTATAATGGGGAATAAGGAAATGGCAGAGAAATTAAACAAATACTTTGGGCTCAATCTTAATAAGGGAGGCGGGTTGAGGGCAGGCCCGCTGCTTGGCAGCTTTCGGACCCTTACCCAGCTGACGCCTCCCAGCACTTCTGATTTTGGCTGCATTAGCCTCATTACGGCTGACGTGCGGGTTCCTCCAGGCAATTGCTTACAGGATGTCAGTTTCTCGCGTCTGATGGCGCATTGTTGGTTTGAAAATTTAAAGGGGCCACATCCCCTTTGCATACAAATGTCATTGGGATGGCTTGCTGCTTTATTATCTTGAAAGGCTAGTTGACAGCGTCTGTTCTGAGCAAAATTTAATGAATGATATTGCTGGTCATATTACTGCAGAAAGAGATTCATGATTTTTTGATATATGACTTTATTATCTGACTATGAAATGAAAAAGATGCCAGATTTGTTCCAATCATTTGCTTAGTGATATTAATGCTTTTTTCTCTTAAAGGTGCTGGGAGCTGCAGGAATGGCAGCCCCAATAACTAAGGCTGTACCCAGGTTCAATGAGGGCTCTCTCCATGCTCTTGTTGAGGGAGTTAGAGGATGTCAGGAGCTCCTTTTCCCTGGAAATGGAAGGAGGAGGCCTCCTCAGCAAACCAAGGCAGCTTGGCTGCAAATTGCTGAGGAGGTGAGCTCGAGGTCTGTGTGCAGACACACATGGGTTCAGTGTGGAAAAAGGTTTAATGATCTGCGGAGATCACCTAAAGTGTGGCCTCTGTGTTCTGGGAAATGGAAGTTCAAGAGTGAGGGTTCAGGGCGATTTCCATGTAGAATGTTGGTGGTGACACTGAGCGCAAACCACCGTTTATTGGACAGATGATGTCTGGGGTTTTGAGAATGTCGGACTTATATTCATCTCCATGTGCCAGCCACCTTGGTTGAAGTGTAAGATTATGTGAACCTGGCATGGATGAGTGCATCCCTTGCCCGACGGCCAGCAATGTGGTCGCTTGCTCATGGATTGGCCACATCCGACCCCGCAAGGCATCACTCCCCGTCCTCCTCCTCATCCTCCTCCTCGTCCTCTTCCTCGTCCTCTTCATTTTCCTCCAAGGAGGCTGTGTGCTGAGCCACTTGTTCATCCGGCAGCACTAAGCCACGCTGCTCTTCCTCCGAATCCGATGACCAGGATGAGAGGATGTAAATGGTTCCCATCCCGTTGTTATAGATTACAGTTGAGGCAAGAAGCTTGCAAGCGCACACTCAAAGTGGCCTGAAATTATTCCAATCAGTTCAAACTGCAAATGTGTGTCAGCTTGACCAGTCACAAGGTCAGTAGATTTGCAAAATCTTATCTCAAACCTCCAACAACAAAGTTGTTGCATTTGAATGCCAGCCATGTTACAGGAGTGCTCTTAAAGTTCTGCACCAATAATGACTACAGATCATGTCCTCCACCAACTCGTCTCCTTGCAGCAGGACTGTTTCTGACAAGATGGGAAACAGGAGCCAGAGGCAGGAAAATGGGAAACCTCTGTCAAAATAGGATTAGCAAGGCAGTTAACAGGCTCTTAACTGCCTTAGTTACCTGTCCCACCGGTTCCCGTCGGGTCAGTTTGGGAGCGGCTGACCCGACAAGCACGAAAATCGCGTGGGGATGGGATGGAAGCGGGTTGGGTGTCTGGAGCCATTTTTTCTGATGCTGACCCGCCAACAAACCTGCCTCCTCGGGGCTATTAAAATCGAGCCCTTTGTGTCTGTCTTCACGGAAGAAGATGCAAAAAACTTCCCAGAAATAGTGGAAAACCAAGGCTCTAGTGAGAATAAGGAACTGAAAGAAATTAGTATTATTAAAAAAATAGCACTGGAGAAATTAATGGGACTGAAAGCCATTAAATCCCCTTGACCCGATGGTCTACATCCTAGGGTTTTTTGAAAGAGTTGGCTATGGAGATAGTGGATACATTGGTTGTCATTTTCCAAAGTTCCATAGATTCTGGAACGGCTCCCGCAGATTGAAAGGTAACAAATGTAACCCCACTATTTAAGAAAGGAGGGAGAGAGAAAACAAGCAACTACAGACCAGTTAGCCTGACATCAGTAGTAGGGAAAATGCTAACATCTATTATTAAGGACGCGGTAACAGGGCACTTAGAAAATACTAATAGGATTGGGCAGAGTCAACGCTGATTTATGAAAGGGAAATTGTGTTTGACAAATCTGTTAGAGTTTTTTGAGGTTGTAACTAGCAGAATAGATAAGGGGGAACCAGTGGATGTAGTGTATGTGGATTTTCAGAAGGCATTTGATAAGGTGCCACACAAGAGGTTATTAAACAAAATTAGGGCTCATGGGATTAGGGGTAATATACTAGCATGGATTGAAGATTGGTTAATGGACAGAAAACAGAGAGTAGGAATAAATTGGATCATTTTCAGGTTGGCAGGCTATAACTAGTGGGGTACCGCAACGATCAGTGCTTGGGCCTCAGCTATTCACAATCTGCATCAATGATGTGGATGAGGGGACCAAATGTAATATATCCAGGTTTGTTGATGATACAAAGCTGGGTGGGAATGTAAGTTGTGAGGAGGATGCAAGGAGGCTTCAAGGGGATATAGACAGGCTAAGTGAGTGGGCAAGAACATGGCAAATGGAATATAATGTGGAGAAATGTGAAGTTATCCACTTTGGTAGGAAAAATAGAAAAGCAGAGTATTTTTTAAATGGTGAGAGATTGGGAAATGTTGGTGTTCAGAGGGACCTGGGTGTCCTTGTACACGAATCACTGAAAGTTAACATGCAGGTACAGCAAGCAATTAGGAAAGCAAATGGTATGTTGGCCTTTATTACAAGAGGATTTGAGTATAAGAGCAAAGACGTCTTACTGCAATTATATAGGGCCCTGGTGAGACCACACCTGGAGTATTGGGTACAGTTTTGGTCTCCTTACCTAAGGAAGGACATAGTTGCCATACAGGGAGTGCAACGAAGGTTCACCAGACTGGTTCCTGGGATGGGGGGATTGTCCTATGAGGAGAGATTGAATAGACTAGGCCTATATTCCGTTGAGTTTAGAAGAATGAGAGGTGATCTAATTGAAACATACAAAATTCTTAAAGGGCTTGGCAGGGTAGATGCAGGGAGGATGTTTCCCCTGGCTGGGGAGTCTCGAACCAGGGGTCAGAATAAGGGGTCGGCCATTTAGGACTGAGCTGAGGAGAAATTTCTTCACTCAGAGGGTGGTGAATCTTTGGAATTCTCTCCCCCAGAGGGCTGTGGAGGCTCAGTCGTTGAGTATATTCAAGACGGAGATCGATAGATTTTTGAATATTAAGGGAACCAAGGGATATGGGGATAGTGCAGGAAAGTGGAGATGAGGAAGAGGATCAGCCATGATCTTATTGAATGATGGAGCAGGCTCGAAGGGCCAAATGGCTGACTCCTGCTCCTATTTCTTATGTTCTTATGTTCTCTCTCCGGCCATGGACTTTACACAGAAATCTATTACAAGCCTATCACAACTCCGTGGATTATCCTTCTTCCCACCTCACCTTCTGTAAAGACACCATCCCTTTCCCACAGTTTCTCCATCTCCATTGCATCTGCTCCAATGACTCTAGCTTTCAGACCAAAACTTCTGAAATTACCTCCTTTTTCCTCAGCTGAGGTTTCCCCTCTACAGTAATCAACAGGACCCTTTGACCATGTTGGCCTTATTTTCCAGGCCTCTGCTCTCACCCATCCCCCTCCTCTTAGAATAACAGGATCCCCCTTGTTCTCACCTTCCACCTCATCAGCCTTTGCATTCACCAGATCACCTCCACTATTTTGCCACCCACAACATAATTCCATCACCAGGCATATTTTCTCTCCCCGCTCCACTCTCCACCAGACCATTCCTTTCACAAGATCCTTGACGTTCTTTCATCTTCCCTATTCCCAGCTGAGCTCCGCATGGTACTTTTCCATGAAACCACAGCAACAACGGATCATTTACCTACTCCCACACCACTGTCCAGGGCCCCAAACTCTCCTAACATGCAAGACAACAATTTACGTGTGCTTCCTCCGATCCAGTAACTGTATTTTCTGCTCATGGTGTGGTTTCCTTTTCCTGGGAAGACCATTTGCAGCTTAGGTGACCACTTTACCAAATTCCTCCATTTTATCCACAAGTATAGCTCTTAACTCCTGCTCCCATTCCTATTCTGACCTCTCTGACAGAATAGACAGAAGATTATAAACTAGGGGTTCAGACCTCCTGCATTTGCAGATTATTTTCTCTTCAGCTTGTGGCTGCCTGTCCTCTGTCTTTTCACCCTCGTAAATATTCGCACGCTCTGTTCTTTCAATGCCTTTCCGTTGCCATGACTTCTTGTCTCATTTAAGGGTTTTCTATTAGCCAGTTTGTGGGTCATTCAACCCATTAACTCCCTCTCCATGACTGGACTGCCTGTTGTTTCTCCTCCTTTTCCAACCTTACAAAAATGTTCACTTATGTTGAAGTTTTCAGATGCTTCTCTCTGGGTTTTCTAGTGAAAAGAATACAGTACACCCAAAACTTTAGATTTGCCTGTTCATTTTCCAGATGCTGATTGACCTGCTGTGTATTTCCAGAAATGTGTATGAGTGTTCACATATAGACATATATAATGTACACAGAAGTGTCATCACTGTTGTTTTGTAGGGAAATACAACACCCAGTTTTCACAAAGCAAGCTTACACTAGCAGAAAATCAGATAACTAATCAATGAATTAACAACAGATAAAGCTGGAAAAACTCAGCAGGCCAGGCAACATCCGTGGAGAGAGAAATAGAGTCAACGTTTCAGGTCGAAACTCTTCTTCAGTACATTACAGTTCTGAAGAAGGGTTTCGACCTGAAACATTAACTCTGTTTTTCTCTCCACGGATGTTGCCTGGCCTGCTGAGTTTTTCCAGCTTTATCTGTTGTTATTTCAGATTTCCAGCATCCGCAGTATTTTGCTATCAAACTAATCAATGAATCTGTTTTTGGTGGTGTTGATTGAGAGATGAATGTTGACTCGGACACCAGAAGAACTCCGTGCTTTTATTCGAATCATGCCATGAATCTTTTAATGTCCATCTGAACAATATCATCAAAAAAGATTAGTGAAGTCAAGCGTAGGTCCCTTACAGTCAGAATCAGGGGAATTTATAATGGGAAACAAGGAAATGGCAGACCAACTAAATGCATACTTTGGTTCTGTCTTCACAAAGGAGGACACAAATAACCTCCCAGAGATGCCAGGGAACATAGGGTCTGATGAAAGCGAGGAACTGAAAGAAATCAGTATTTGTAGGAAAATGGTGTTAGGAAAATTGATGGGACTGAAGGCCGATAAATCCCCAGGGCCTGATGGTCTACATCCCAGGGTACTTAAGGAAGTGGCCCTAGAGATAGTAGATGCATTACTGATCATCTTCCAGAACTCGATGGACTCTGGAATGGTACCCATGGATTGGAGGGTAGCTAATGTTACCCCACTATTCAAAAAAGGTGGTAGAGAAAAAGCAGAGAATTATAGACCGGTAAGCCTGACATCAGTAGTGGGGAAAGTGCTAGAGTCTATTATAAAAGATGTAATAGCAGAGCACTTGGAAAGCAGTGACAGGATCGGACAAAGTCAACATGGATTTACAAAAGGTAAATCATGCTTGACTAATCTGCTGGAATTTTTTGAGGATGTAACTGGTAAAATAGATAAGGGAGAACCAGTGGATGTGGTGTATTTGGACTTTCAGAAGGCTTTCGATAAGGTCCCGCATAAGAGATTAGCATGCAAAATTAAGGCACATGGGATTGGGGGCAAGGTATTGACTTGGATAGAGAACTGGTTGGCGGACAGAAAGCAAAGAGTTGGAATAAACGGGTCGTTTCCGAGTGGCAGGCAGTGACTAGTGGGGTACCGCAAGGATTGGTCCTAGGACCCCAGCTGTTCACAATATATATTAATGATCTGGATGAGGGAATTGGATGTAATATCTCCAAATTTGCAGACGACACAAAGCTGGGTGGGAGGGTAAGCTGCGAGGAGGATGTCGGGAAACTCCAGTACGATTTGGACAGGTTGGGTGATTGGGCAGAAACATGGCAAATGCACAATAATGTGGATAAATGTGAGGTTATCCACTTTGGTGGCAAAAACAGGAAGGCAGATTATTATTTGAATGGCAATAGATTGGGAGAAGGGGAAGTGCAAAGAGACCTGGGGGTCCTTGTGCACCAGTCGCTGAAGGTAAGCATGCAGGTGCAGCAGGCGGTTAAGAAGGCAAATGGTATGTTGGCCTTCGTAGCAAGAGGGTTCGAGTACAGGAACAGGGATGTCTTGCTGCAGTTGTACAGGGCCTTGGTGAGGCCGCACCTTGAGTATTGTGTGCAGTTTTGGTCACCTTACCTGAGGAAGGACGTTCTTGCCATGGAGGGAGTGCAGCGAAGATTCACCAGGCTGATACCTGGGATGGTAGGAATGACATATGAGGAGAGATTGTGTCGATTGGGCTTGTACTCGCTGGAGTTTAGAAGAATGAGAGGGGATCTCATCGAAACCTATAAAATTCTGTCAGGTCGGGACAGACTAGATGCAGGAAGGATGTTTCTGATGGCCGGGGAGTCCAGAACCAGGGGTCATAGTCTAAGGATAAGGGGTAAGCCATTTAGGACTGAAATGAGGAGGAATTTCTTCACCCAGAGAGTGGTGAACCTGTGGAATTCTCTGCCAGAGGGCGGTGGAGGCCAGTTCATTAAATATATTCAAGAAAGAGTTGGATATATTTCTTGAGGCTAAAGGGATCAAGGGATATGGGGAGAAAGCAGGGACAGGGTACTGAATTTGGATGATCAGCCATGATCACATTGAATGGCGGAGCAGGCTCGAAGGGCCAAATGGCCTACTCCTGCTCCTATCTTCTATGTTTCTATGTAGTGCCTTTAATATAGAAAAAGGTCTCAGGCCGGCTTCACAGAGGCATAATAAAAAAATCAGCAGAACACATAGAATCATAGAAAGTTACAGCACGGAAGGAGGCCATTTCGGCCCATCGTGTCCGCGTCGGCCAACAAAGAGCGATCCAGCCTAATCTCACTTCCCAGCTCTTGGTCCGTAGCCCTGCAGTTAGAGCATCCCAAGTGCACATCCAAGTACTTTTTAAATGTGGTTAGGGTTCCTGCCTCTACCACCCTTTCAGGCAGTGAGTTCCAGACCCCCACAACCCTCTGGGTGAAGACATTTCCCCTCAAATCCCCTCTAAACCTTCCACCAATTACTTTAAATCTGTGCCCCCTGGTTTTTGACCCCTCTGCTAAGGGAAATAGGTCCTTTCTATCCACTTTATCTCTAGGCCCCTCATAATTTTATACACCTCAATAAGGTGTCCCCTCAGCCTCCTCTGTTCCAAGGAAAACAGACCCAGCCTATCCAGTCTTTCCTCATAGCTAAGATTCTCTACTCCCGGCAACATCCTTGTAAATCTCCTCTGTACCCTCTCTAGTGCAATCACATCTTTCCTGTAATGTGGTGACCAGAACTGCACGCAGTACTCTAGCGGAGGCCTAACTAGTGTTTTATACATTGTAATCAACTACCACCTAGACCGAAGGGTGTGTTGATGTGGGGGGGTGGAGGACACAAGCACAGTCACAAGATTGGTAAATGAAACACAGCAATTAGCTGGGTTTTATTTTTAGAAAACGGGGAAAAAAGGTTCACGTCTGGCAAAATCCAAAAAACATATGACGTTCAAAAAGAAAGATGAAGAACAAAACCATCACCCGCCCCGGGTTGTTAGGAAGGCAGTCCTTAAATCAATCTTCTCCAAAAAAAAACAATAAGCCAGGGTTACTTTACCACTGGATCTTTCTCAGCCGGTCCAGGGATCATATCAGGCTCTCAGAACTAAACAATATTCCACCCAGGTTCAATAGTAGACCTCTCTGTGGCAGCTGCAAGCTGGTTTTCAACAGCAGTCTTGGCTTTCCCCTCAGGTACTGGCCCTCTCCTCAGACACCGGCCCTGAAGGGATGCATTAGTTTGCCTTTTGAACTCCTGAGCTAATGGGTAGATTTGCCTCAGGTGTGTTGGAGGTGGGTGTGGCCTTCACCTGAATTGGAGTGAGAGGGGGACTTTGTCTCCACCTGGTGGCCACATACCGTCCATCCACCACAAACCGCCCCCATAGCTCACAACAGTTAAAGCATAACCCCCCCCCCGCTCTTATAGAAACATAGACATAGAAACATAGAAGATAGGAGCAGGAGTAGGCCATTCGGCCCTTCGAGCCTGCTCCGCCATTCAACGAGATCATGGCTGATCATCCAAACCCTAGCACCCGGTCCCTACACCGACAGCCATCCCACCCAAGCCCTATCCCCATAACCCCGTAACCCCACGTATTTAATCCCCCCTAACACTAAGGGTCAATTTTTTTCATGGTCAATCAACCTAACCTGCACATCTTTGGACTGTGGGAGGAAACCGGAGCACCTGGAGGAAACCCACGCAAACACGGGGAGAATGTGCAAACTCCACACAGACAGTCACCCGAGGCCGGATTCGAACCCAGGTCCCTGGTGCTGTGAGGCAACAGTGCTAACTACTATGCCACCGTGCTGCCCTTATATTCTGTGCCATGGCTAATAAAGGCAAGCATTCCATATGCCTTCTTAACAACCTTATCTACCTGGCCTGCTACCTTCAGGGATCTGTGGACATGATACATAATACACTATCCAAGCATCTGAACCTCAGTCTTGATATCAGCAAGAATCCCAGTGGAGCTTCATTGTATCAACATTCTCCTCTTGTTATAAAGTATTACTAAGTATTTACAGCACAGAAACAGGCCATTCAGCCTAACTGGTCCATGCTGGTGTTTATGCTCCACACGAGCCTCCTCCCACCCTTCTTCATCTAACCCCATCAACATATCCGTATACAGGAAGCTCTTTGGTATACGGCACCGATGGGACCGGAGTGTTGCCGGTTGATTAAAAATTCCGGATGACGGAGAGGGTTATTTACCGAGGCTATTTTTAACAAACAAAGGCCTAGAAATTGAGTTGACGCCGCGCCAGGGCTTTAGCGCCGGAAATTTAGCGCCGGCGCTAATTCCCTTGCGCGCGCCAAAAATTCAGTAGCGCCGCGCCCAGACGGCTGCCGGCGCTACTGGCAGGCGTGAGCGCCTCCCAATGGGCGCTGAGTGCCGAATTGCGGCGCTAATCCGGCGCTGCGGCACCCGATGCGGTGCGGCAGGCTGGGGAAGTGCAGGCCTCCTCCTTCAGTTAAGGAGGAGCTGCCTGCACCCGCCCGCTGTCCGTTCAAATATTGAAAAAATGAGCCCGGCACCTCGGACAAGTGCCGGGCTTGCAGGCCAGACGCATCTGTTCCGCGGGGGGGGGGTGGAGGAGTCCGGGGAGGGAGGTGCGGGCAGGCAGCCGACGGGAAAGCGGCCGGCCGCCGCGCGACCTTAATGCGCCGGCGCTAACTCGGGGAAGACTCGGTTGCCAGAGTCTTAGTTGCGGCTGCCACGGGCGAGGCGGCCGCAACTGAATTTCGGCGCTGGGGCCCGTCGGCATGGCAACCGGGACGCTGCGCACACCGATGACGTCATCGGTGCCGGCGCAGCGCTACCGGCTTAACGCCGACGGAAGGGCCCCACTCAATTTCTCAACTGGCCATAACTCCGGCGCTAGGCCCTCTAGCGCCTCAAATGCGGCGCTAAGGCTACTCAATTTCTAGGCCAAAGAGTCAGACTCCTGTTATTGAGGTGTTCGGACTTCCAGCAGCGCCAAGAAGCCGAGTAGTTGCAGTTTGGAGAACTACCCCCACTGACTAACTCGGCCACCGCGGGAGACTCGGACTCGGACTCGGCAACATTTCCGGTTATTGAGGTGTTGTTTTCAGAGTATTAATTTTGCCGGTTAATAGAGAATTCCGGATATTTAGGTGCTGTTTAAACGAGAGTTTCCTGTATTCCTTTCTTCCTCATGTACCTATCTAGCTTACCCTTAAATGTATCTAGGCTTTTCGCCTCAACTAGTCCTTGTGGTAGCGAGTTCCACATTCTCAACACTTTCTGGGTAAAGAAATTTCTCCTGAATTCCCTTTTTGGATTTATTAGTGACTAACTTATATTGATAGCCCCCAGTTCTGGTCTCGCCCACAAGCGAAAACATCTTCTCTACGTCTACCCTATCAAACCCTTTCATAATCTGAAAGACCTCGATCAGGTCACACATCAGTCTTCTCTTTGCTAGAGAAAAGAACCCCAGCCTGTTCAATATTTCCTGCTAGGTATAAAATCTCAGTTCTGGCATCATTCTAGTAAATCTTTTATGCACCTTCTCCAGTGCCTTTTTATAATATGGAGACCAGGACTGTTCACAGTGTGGTCTAACCAAGGCTCTATACAAGTTTAACATAATTTCCCTGCTTGTCAATTCTATCCCTCTAGAAATGAACCCCCATGCTTTTTTTTATGGCCTTGTTAACCTGCATCGCTACTTTTAGTGATCTGTGTATCTGTACTCAAAGGTCCTTCTGTTCCTCTACGCCATTTAGACACCTATGGGTTAACTTTAACCCCAAAAAATGGGTGGTTTGGGATCGGGTGGGATGTTAACATTTTTAAAATCTCAAACCCGATCCCAACCCGCCTCCACTTCCGGTTTTAATGGAGGCAGGATGGGTGAAGGCAACCAACCCGCTCCCAGGAGGTGGGTTGGACATTTCAATATTATAATGAGGCTGCGAACCTTATAGTTGACCTGTCTTCCAGGTTTAATCATGGCCAGCCGGGTTTCCCAGGCCTCAGGAAACCCGGCAGCTAAAGAGAGGTGAGGACTGCTTCATGGAAGAATTAAATGCCTTTACGGCACTGCTTCTAGGTCAAGAAGGGTCGCTGGGTCAAAATCCTGGAACTCCCTCCCTAACAGCACTGTGGGAGCACCTTCACCACACGGACTGCAGCGGTTCAAGAAGGCAGCTCACCACCACCTTCTCAAGGGCAATTAAGGATGGGCAATAAATGCTGGCCTTGCCAGCGATGCCCACATCCCATAAAAATGAATTAAAGAAAAGAACAGCGGGAGTGCTTCCTCCCACCTCACCAAGCTTAGCTTCTTCCCTGTCCACCATTGGACCTCCCCCCGGATCCAAAGACATCACCCCCCCCCACTTCCCGCATTCATGATCGGACCACTGGGATCGGAGATCGGACCCCCCTCTCAGACTCGGTGACCACAGCCGCCCCCAAGATCTGGACCTCCCCCCCATGCTCCCACTACCCCTAGGCAGGCTCCCGACCTACTGCTGGCCTGCAGCTTCCTCTGGGGCGTTCCCGCTTGAAATGGGAGCCAGGCCTGTCAATCAGGAAAAATAGACGCATGCTGTGGAGTCAAAACTCCACAGCATGCGGGGAAACCCAGACTTCCGAGTTCCCTGGTCAAAATTCCTCCTTCCCGCTCACAAAGCCCATCCCAGTAAATATCCGGGCCTATTTTCCAAGGAGTATGTGGACTCCTTCTTCTTCCTAACAAAATATATTACCTTGCACTTATCTACATTGAAGTTCATTTGCCAATTACACACCCATTCTGCAAGTTTATTAAAGCCTATATTTTGCTGCAGTCCTCCTCTGTATTAACTAACCCCTCCCCTCCCAATTTGGTGTTGTCCTCAAAGTTTGAAATTGTACTTCTGATTCCCGAGTCCAAATCATTTATGTAAATGGCGAGCAACAGTGGACCCTGCTCCGTTCCTTGTGGAACACCACTTCCCACCATTTGCCAATCTACCTTTAACCCCTACTCTCTGTTTACTGCTCTGTAGCCAGCTTGCTATCCATTCTACTACTTGTCCCCTAACTTCACATGTTCTGATTTTAGTCATTAGACTACTATGCAGTACCTTATCGAAGGCTTTTGGAAATCCAAATATATTACATCTACTGCATTACCCGTATCTACCCTACCTGTTACCTCTTCAAAGAATTCAACAAGGTTGGTCAAACATGACCTCCCTTTTTGGAATCCGTGCCGACTATTCTTTATTATATTTTCAGTTTCTAGATGTTTTTCTATTACATCTTTGATTAAGGATTCCATTATCTTTCCAACCACTGATGTTAAGCTAATTGGTCTACAGTTCCCTGGGCTTGTTCTATCTCCCTTTTTATATATAGAAATCGCATTAGCTGTCCGCCAGTCCTCTGGCACTATTGCCTTTTCTAATGAATTGTTATTATATATATGTAATAGTGCCTCTGCTATCTCTTCCCTAGCTTATTTTAATATGCACAGATACAATCCATCCAGACCAGGGTGTTTATCTTCTCTAAGTTCAATTAATTTATCAATTATCTCCCCCTTTCTATCTTAAATATTTTAATATCCATTTTGATCTCTTCTTCTAATGTCATGTCCATCATGTTAGTTTCACTGGTAAATAACGAGGCAAAGTAATTATTTAATATTTCTGCCATTTTGCTGTCATTACCTGTGAGTTTATCATGTGTATCTCTGAATGGTCCTATCCCTATTCTGATTTTTCTTTTATTAATTATGTGCCTGTAGAATACGTAACTTTTTTAAATATTCCTTGGTAATTCAATCTTGTAGTTCCTAATTGTTTTTTAACTTCCTTCCTAACCTATTTGTATTCCCTTTTGTCATCCTCTCCTTTGTTGTATATGCACAATGGGGACGATTTTGCCGGTGCTCCGGGGTCGGGTTTGGAGGCGGGACTGCTGGCAAAATCAAAAGGATTGGCAGTGGGTCCCGAACCCACTTCCAACCCACCTCCAATCAATCTTTCCGGGAGTCGGGTCCCCAATTTGCGCAGGGACCCGACTCCTAGCGGCGGAAAGAGAATTATAGCCACTTAACTGCTTGTTAACAGGTAGTTGACAGGCAGTTAAGAGGCTTTTTCCAATTTTGACACTTCTACTGTGGGCTTCCCAACGTCGGGAAACCCCGCCAGGGTAAGGGTGGTGTGCTGTGGGTCTACTGTAATGATTGTGTATAGATGACAGCTGCAGAAGTGGTGTGAAGAATCCAATGGGACACTGGTGAGTTGCAGAGGTAAGAAAATGTTGGGAAAGTAATTTTTAATGTGTTTAGAATTTTCTGTATGTGACAAGCTTTGAAGTGTTTCTGTGGTCCTACCACATTGGGAGAACCTCTCTCACTAGTGACAGATCGCTTCAGTAAACTCCCCTGCATCTGCCATCTGTTTTAGCCTAAGGAGAGAATCACTGGAGAGCCTGGGTGAAAGGGCTCACCTTTATACAGTGAGTGTCAGTGTTTGCAGCACCTCAATGCTGTCAAACACTGAAAAAAATCATCTGTCAAAAAAAATGGCGGTGGCCCCTTTAAGAAAACCGGCAGATGACGTGTCATCAACTGACGTCATCTGACACTGGCTTTCTCTTAATTGTCCGACAAGCCCGCAGAGTGGGCTTAACAAAGCCAATTGATGCAAATAAGTGTCTGTGCATCGGATGTCGCTGGGGGCGGGACTAGAACCCAAAAGGCAGCAGTCCCACCCCCAACGCACCTCTTCAGGTAAGATCCTGGCCTTAGTGTATGCCTTTTTCTTTAGTTTCAATTTTACCCTTATTTCTTTATTCACATATGGTGTGTCATTACTGGCTAGTTTGTTCTTGCTTTTTAGTGAGATAGGTTTCTCTATTAATTACCATTTTAACTGTTTCCCACTGCTGTTGTATTTTTTTGTTTTATCAGTACAATTTTTTCAGTTTATTTTCCCTAGTTCCATTCTCATCCACTTAAAATCAACTTTTTTCTAAATTATTACTTTGGTCCTTGTCTTACTTATGTCCTTCTCAATCTTTATCTCAAACCTTATTATGTTGTGATTGCTATTGCCTAATTGTTCCCCTACACTTACTTTTCTTATCTGTTCTGGTCCATTTCCCATTTTTCGATCCAGCAGTGCTCCCTTTCTTGTTCATCGTGTCATTAGCCAGAGCTGTAGAAGTTGCTGCAGGAAATCGAGGAACCCCCTCATTGGAAATACTACCCCACAGCCCTTTTTTTAAGAGAGGTCATAAAGGTAGAGTGTGGGAAACTGAACTATCACACTGCCAGAGTAACAGTATCATCAGGGCAACATTGGAAAGCTTTTTGTTTCCACTAACTCACTTGGTACTTCATAGTAATGGTTCATGCAGTCGCTTGATGGTAAGGGCTGGATTTTGTGAATGGAGGCAAGTTGGAGGCGGGACTGCTGCTTGTCATGTCAATGTCCCACCTCCATCCTCGCCTGACCATTCTGAGGGATTTTCCCCTGATTGAGCTTGTTAATAAGCCCGCCCTGCAGGCTCAGCGGACCAATTAGGGACGAAGTCGCTGACAGATCACATCAACGTCAGACGTGCCATTTGTCAAGACTTCTTGAAAGAAGAAATGACAGCGTTTGACAGCTCGGTGAAGCTGTCAAACACTGACATTCTCTGTAGTTTGATGAGTCTTTGTGTTGAGGACTCATCAAACCTTTCAAATTTGTAAATTTCACATGGCTATTGGAACGGAGGGTCCATCAGCCATTCTGTGAAATTGACAAGCAGGATGTCGGCTCTCCCGATCCTCTGCGGCTAAAGGCTATGGAAGGAAAACAAGGTAAGTGAACACTTTTTTAAACTTATCACTCACCTTGCATACTTACCACTCCACACTTGCACCCATCACTCACCTCTACATCTTACTTCCAGGTGCCTCCAACCACCGCAGACCTCCTCCACGCCTCCTCCAACCCGACGGGGTTCTCCGAGGTCGGGAAGCCTTCGCCTGTGAGGGTAAAATGGCACTAATCCCTTTTTTCTTCCCGTTAACTACCTGTTAACAGGCAGTTAAAAGGATTAAATGTCTTTCCCGCCTCCAGGAGACGGGACCCGAAGCTGCACATCTCCCCGCCTCCTGGCAAAAGTGCACGGAGGCGGGATGGGGGCGGGTTTGCCATCCGCCCCCACTTTCCCTGAGTTTACCGGCTGTCCCGCCTCCGTGCCCGCCTCCTCGGGGCTTGGAAAATCCAGCCCGAAGTGTTGTCCTGGAAAGCTGTCCCCTTGATGAGCAGGTGGCACAAAAAGACACGAGAAGATCCTTCAGGCATTATTTATGTAAAAAAAAATGCTAATATTTTGACAAAACCAGAGTTCTTACTGAAAAAGTATGAAGTTGGCTTCCTTAGGCATAATGATGTGCTGTAAATAGTCTTCAATATCGTGGATTTAGGATTCGTGCATATAAGGTGCTGCTGACTGCACAGTATTTCAACAAGATAGCACTACATAAGGGCCGGATGATAAATATAAAGTGGCAGTGCCCTCTCTGTAAATGAAGTCTGTAAGGGAAAGCTAAAAAAATACAAAATATATATCAGCACATTTCTAAAAGGTTCATGTATTACATATTAAAAATTCATTGCTTTTGATATTGATTGTATTTGATGGAATTTTTAAAAGACTGGCTTCTCAAAGTGGCTGAGCTACAGCTTCTGCTTGAATACAGATTAAAATGCTGACTAGCAAAGGATTCACTCAGCAACCCGTACAGTCTTCGGAATACCCAATGGGACATAATCTAGGTCAGGCTCCCAGGCCCAGGTAGGGTCGGGGACAAACTGCTGACTGTTCAGGCGCAAATCGCTTCTAAACAGGTCAACAACAGCCAGGAATCAACAAGATGGAACAAACCACCAGCTGCCGCTCACTGGAGCAGATGTTGCAATGTCATTTTAAGTACCTGGGCATTGCTAATGAGAAAAATGATGAGAGGTTGCTCGAACTAGTGAACCCAGATCAGTAGCCCGCAGGTACCTCAAAATTGCACTCTGTTTCTGTGCTGTCCATAATATACATTCAGGACTCATATAAGTACTACAACTAGCCTATTTTGTTTTACCCAATTGTTATCAAAAACGCTTGTGACATAAAGCTCCATGAAATGGATAAAGATCAAAACACAAAGTTAGGTCCCTGGTCCAGAACACGGCCGTGATTTTGCCTGCGCTCAGAGGGCGAGTTCGGAGGCAGGTCAGATGTTAAAGTCGCAATGATTGACGGTGGGTTGGAAACCCGACGCGAACCCGCCTCCGTCTGAGTTTCAGGATTGTCGGGTCTGCGGTCTCACAACAGACCCGACACCAAGCGGCGGGTAAGGGATTAAAGGCACTTAACTCCTCGTTAAGTGCTTGTTCAGAGCTATTTTGACAGCCTTCTGTAATTTTCCACGTTTTGGGTTGGGTTTCACGACGTTCGGAGAACACGCCAGGTAAGTATGTCGGGAACACCAACAAGCTGGAAACTTCATAGCTGCAATTGCAGTCTAAAAGCTGCACTCTCAAATCTGGTCAGTTTCAAATTTCAGAGGTTGGTGATTTAACAATTTGGGAGACATATTCTGTGTTTAGACTGCAAGCATGTGGTGTTAACTCTATATCCACTGCCACCTGCATTGCTGGACATAAAAGCCGCCCTTACCCTTCACTGCGCCATCTCAAACTGTCAGCTCACATATGGCAACGATGTCAAACATTCATGCAAAATTAATTTATTGCAACTTAAGAAAAGAACAGAAACTTCACAATGAATTGTATCAGAACATCCAAGTGAGAACCCTTGTGATTATTTATGTGTCAGCTTTCTTTTACACGTGCGGCTATGTTGTACTGCCCCTGTGGCTTCAGCGGATGTAGAGATAGCCCGCTCACCTCCCCACTGCGCCTGCTTAGATGCCTTTGGCGGTCGTCCTCTGGGTTTTGGAGCCTGTGAAGGTCCCGCCAAAGTCTGCTCCTCCTGCAGCTGCACAGGGGCAGGCTCGGCCATCACTGCTCGGGGAGTCATCTGTGGCTCTGACCGAGGGGTTGGCAAGTGGCTGGAAGGTTAAGCGCTTGGAGAGGAGCCCCCACTTGCATGTCGCCTCCCACCATCATCACTCTCATGGGCCACCCGCACTTCTCTGCTAGCAAGTAGCTGGAGAGCACCTTGCTGCACATCAGTGAGGCCATGAGGACCCGTCTCTGTACTGACAGTCCTCATAACGGGTACGCCCATGGACCTCTGGTTCCTCTCCACGATAGGTACCCATCTATCCTCCATAGATGACCATCTATCTAGAAGAGTCACCACATTAGTTTGAGTCTGGCGATTTATGTCCTCCATGGAGGTTGCCATCCTTTCCATGGTGGTACCTACATTCGCCATTGTGTGCACCACTGCATTGCTCATGTTTGAGATGGACCCCTCCATTCCCTGCACACTCGCAGTCACCCTGGTTGCAAACCCAGTCAGAGCCTCCTGCACTTGTTCCTGAAGCTCCAGCACCGCTCTCTTTCTGGATGGCTCTCGAGACTCAGTGTCTACATGCAGCTGAGCAGAGCGAGGAGCATCCTGCGGCCTCCGACGAGGACTCTCCACTGCTGTCCCTGTCTCCACTATCTGTTCTTGCTCACTCGTGTGTTGTGATACACCAGGTGACAACACTATTCTATCTCGCATTGGACCCACCGAGGTGTGCGTCTCTGCGCTGGTGCTGGGTGCACTCATTGCTGCTGACGCTGCTCCCTCAGAGGCTGCAGCATCTTCTGAGGAGTCCTCCTGCTCTTCCTCTTGGACAGTAGGGAGGGGGGCTGTTGCTGGTCCTGTGGGAGAATAAAGACAGGAGTTAGACATGTGATATGTAGATTGCAGACACATCCCATTGTGCACATGATGAGCATTCAATTTCTAATGACATCAGATGCCATATGTGTCACTCATGAAAACCAAATAAGATGGATGGAGAAGCATTCTGTCACCAGGTTGTTCAGCTGAGCCCCTCTCTCCATTCCCCACTTCGAGCTGTTCCACCGATCCCACAATGTCCAGAGCCACCTCCTCAGTGTTTGTCAGCTGCGCCACGGATGGTGGGCCTTCTCCTGTTATAGAAACATAGAAACATAGAAGATAGGAGCAGGAGGAGGCCATTCGGCCCCTCGAGCCTGCTCCGCCATTCAATGAGATCATGGCTGATCATCCAAATTCAGTACCTGGACCCTGCTTTCTCCCCATACCCCTTGATCCCTTTAGCCTTAAGAAATATATCCAACTCCTTCTTGAATATATTTAATGAATTGGCCTCTACTGCCTTCTGTGGTAGAGAATTCCACAGGTTCACCACTCTCTGGGTGAAGAAATTCCTCCTCATTTCTGTGCTAAATGGCATACCCTTTATCCTTAGACTGTGACACCTGGTTCTGGACTCCCCGACCATCGGGAACATCCTTCCTGCATCTAGTCTGTCCAGTCCTGTCAGAATTTTATAAGTTTCAATGAGATCCCCTCTCATTCTTCTAAACTCCAGCGAGTACAAGCCCAATTGAACCAATCTCTCCTCATACGTCATTCCTGCCATCCCAGGTATCAGCCTGGTGAATCTTCGCTGAACTCCTTCCATGGCAAGAACATGCTTCCTCAGATAAGGCGACCAAAACTGCACACAATACTCAAGATGTGGTCTCACCAAGGCCCTGTACAACTGCAGCAAGATATCCTTGTTCCTGTACTCAAAGCCTCTCACTACGAAGGCCAACATACCATTTGCCTTCTTAAC
This sequence comes from Somniosus microcephalus, assembly GCF_052327205.1. Lineage (NCBI taxonomy): Eukaryota > Metazoa > Chordata > Chondrichthyes > Squaliformes > Somniosidae > Somniosus > Somniosus microcephalus. The sequence continues at coordinate 10,167,899 of NC_141000.1, read as the reverse complement.
CGCCTGCTGCACCTGCATGCTTACCTTCAGCGACTGGTGCACAAGGACACCCAGGTCTCGTTGCACTTCCCCTTCGCCCAATCTATTGCCATTCAGATAATAATCTGCCTTCCTGTTTTTGCCACCAAAGTGGATAACCTCACATTTATCCACGTTATATTGCATCTGCCATGCTTCTGCCCAATCACCCAACCTGTCCAAATCATCCTGGAGTTTCTCGGCATCCTCCTCACAGCACACACGCCCACCCAGCTTTGTGTCATCTGCAAATTTGGCGATATTACATCTAGTTCCCTCGTCTAGATCATTAATATATATTGTGAATTATTATTGTGGGATCGCTTTTCCTGCAATGACGGAAAGAAGTGGAGTTTCAGTGACAGTGATGGAATGAGTGTATAGAATGGATAGGATAGATGTTTAGAGGGAGACTATGATGGAGTGGGTTCCCATTACCAACGTCCCTCCTTTTGAGTTGCTAGTTGTTGTCATTGGGTGTGAGGGGCACATAGTAAGATGGGGAAGTGATTCTATGCATAGGGAGAGAGGGATGGTTGATGGTGCAAGTGATACTGGGTTGAGTTGGGATGTGCAGGGGGAGGGTTGGCAATGCAGAGTGATGGGGAAGTGATGACAGGCACAGCTGAATTAAGGTCAGTGAGCTTTTATACTCACTTTTCCAGAGCGCAGGAGATCATTGAACCTTTTCCTGCATTGAACCCAGGTGCGTCTGTACACAGACCTGGCACTGATCTCCTCAGCTATTCGCAGCCAGGCTGCCTTTGCCTGCTGAGGAGGTTTCCTTCTTCCCTCTCCCGGGTATAGGACCTCCCGACGACCTCTGGCTCCCTTCACAAGAACATGGAGGGATTGCTCGTTGAAGCGGGGAGCTGCCTTCTGTCTCTCTGCAGACATAGTGAGCACCAGCAGCAGCCAGGAGCAGCAGAAACCACTTCAGATGTAAATGTGAAATGGCCCCCTTAAATACACCGGCTGCAAACGCATCAGCAGTGCAGCTGACCAGACCCGCACCTCGTGATGAGGGCGGGTAACCCACACGGCGAGCTTAATGAGCCCAACTAACCTAAAATTTTGTTGGTAAGCTGGCTGGGGCCGGCAGCGGGTCCAGAAACCACCCAGCACCCTTCCCGATGCCAACCTGCCTCCACGGAGAAAATAGCAGCCCACAAGCCCACATTATATTCACATAGTGTGTAGAGGTGACAGCAGGATGCAGTTTTCAATCTCTTGAATTTTTGTGCTCGAGCTGAAGGCTGTTATTTCTGGGGAGTAGAACATTTAACATTTCCATGACGGCAGTGACACACCCAGGCATAATGCAGGTTAGATCAGAGCAAACCTCACTCTACTCTGCCCCAACTCAGAAAAGTATCCATTTCTGCAACAGCATCCTTGTAGGGTTAGAGGGATCGGTGCCCAAACATGCAGGCAATACTGAAATAGGAGGTGTAGTAAATCATTCTAAGGCCCAAATTAAAGTTGCAAGGGGATATTGCTGAGGTGGCAAGAAAAGGTGTTGGATTGAATTCAGTCGAAGTAAATGTGAGATGGAGTTGAATGGGGAGAGGCTGGATGATGTGAAAGAGCAAAGGGATTGGGAGTTTAGGTTCACAACACCTTAAAAGCAGCACTTCAGGTCGAAAAGGCCACAAAAAAGCTAATGAAATCCTGGGTTTTACGGCAAGAGGTATAAAATATAAGGTCAAGATGCAATGATGTATCTTAGTAAAACCACAGCTGGAATACTATGTGAAGTTTTGGGCTCCACACTATCAGAAGGATGTTGAGGCAATAGAGAGGCGCCAACACAGGTTCAATAGGATGCTGCCTGGTATAAGGAAATGCTAATACAGTATGAAGAAAGACTTGAAAAATTGGGGCTGTTTTGTTAGAACAGAGGAAATTATGGGGCAATTTGATAGAGATGTTTAAAATTATGAAGGATAGTGTCGAAGGCAGAGAGAAACTGACTGTTTCCAGGGATTGATGGGTTTAGAATGAGGAGATTATGGGGGAAAAATTGGGTTGATTTGCGCCTCTCGTTAGTGGCCCCAAGGGGCGCTAATGGGGCGCAAATCTCCTAGCATCCGGGTGCGGCGCCACTAACGCCTCCCGCGAAATTCAGCGGGAGGTTAGTGGTTGCGGTAGCCGGTAGCGCCCCGCGGCGCTGTGCCTCTGGCAATGATGTCATCACTGTGCGCAGCACCCCGCTTACGATCCCTGACCTATCGCTGGACGATATGTCCGAAAGGGTCGGGGGGATGTTTTTGCAGTGGCGGCGGCGCTAGTAAAAGGGACAGGATACGTGCAGCTGAGTTTTACACAGGATACGTGCAGCAGTGTTTTACACAGGATACGTGCAGCAGTGTTTTACACAGGATACGCGCAGCTGAGTTTTACACAGGATACGTGCAGCAGTGTTTTACACAGGATACGTGCAACAGTGTTTTACACAGGATACGTGCAGCAGTGTTTTACACAGGATACGTGCAACAGTGTTTTACACAGGATACGTGCAGCAGTGTTTTACACAGGATACGTGCAACAGTGTTTTACACAGGATACGTGCAGCAGTGTTTTACACAGGATACGTGCAGCAGTGTTTTACACAGGATACGTGCAGCAGTGTTTTACACAGGATACGTGCAGCAGTGTTTTACACAGGATACGTGCAGCAGTGTTTTACACAGGATACGTGCAGCAGTGTTTTGCACAGGATACGTGCAGCAGTGTTTTACACAGGATACGTGCAGCAGTGTTTTACACAGGATACGTGCAGCAGTGTTTTGCACAGGGTAGCTGCAACAGTGTTTTGCACAGGATACGTGCAACAGTGTTTTACACAGGATACGTGCAGCAGTGTTTTACACAGGGTACGTGCAGCAGTGTTTTGCACAGGATACGTGCAGCAGTGTTTTACACAGGATACGTGCAACAGTGTTTTACACAGGATACGTGCAGCAGTGTTTTACACAGGATACGTGCAGCAGTGTTTTACACAGGATACGTGCAGCAGTGTTTTACACAGGATACGTGCAGCAGTGTTTTACACAGGATACGTGCAACAGTGTTTTACACAGGATACGTGCAGCAGTGTTTTACACAGGATACGTGCAACAGTGTTTTACACAGGATACGTGCAGCAGTGTTTTACACAGGATACGTGCAGCAGTGTTTTACACAGGATACGTGCAGCAGTGTTTTACACAGGATACGTGCAGCAGTGTTTTACACAGGATACGTGCAGCAGTGTTTTACACAGGATACGTGCAACAGTGTTTTACACAGGATACGTGCAGCAGTGTTTTACACAGGATACGTGCAGCAGTGTTTTACACAGGATACGTGCAGCAGTGTTTTACACAGGATACGTGCAACAGTGTTTTACACAGGATACGTGCAGCAGTGTTTTACACAGGATACGTGCAGCAGTGTTTTACACAGGATACGTGCAACAGTGTTTTACACAGGATACGTGCAGCAGTGTTTTACACAGGATACGTGCAGCAGTGTTTTACACAGGATACGTGCAGCAGTGTTTTACACAGGATACGTGCAGCAGTGTTTTACACAGGATACGTGCAGCAGTGTTTTACACAGGATACGTGCAGCAGTGTTTTACACAGGATACGTGCAACAGTGTTTTACACAGGATACGTGCAGCAGTGTTTTACACAGGATACGTGCAGCAGTGTTTTACACAGGATACGTGCAGCAGTGTTTTACACAGGATACGTGCAGCAGTGTTTTACACAGGATACGTGCAACAGTGTTTTACACAGGATACGTGCAGCAGTGTTTTACACAGGATACGTGCAGCAGTGTTTTACACAGGATACGTGCAGCAGTGTTCTACACAGGATACGTGCAGCAGTGTTTTTCACAGGATACGTGCAACAGTGTTTTACACAGGATACGTGCAGCAGTGTTTTACACAGGATACGTGCAACAGTGTTTTACACAGGATACGTGCAGCAGTGTTTTACACAGGATACGTGCAGCAGTGTTTTACACAGGATACGTGCAGCAGTGTTTTACACAGGATACGTGCAGCAGTGTTTTACACAGGATATGTGCAGCAGTGTTTTACACAGGATACGTGCAGCAGTGTTTTACACAGGATACGTGCAACAGTGTTTTACACAGGATACGTGCAGCAGTGTTTTACACAGGATACGTGCAGCAGTGTTTTACACAGGATACGTGCAGCAGTGTTTTACACAGGATACGTGCAGCAGTGTTTTACACAGGATACGTGCAACAGTGTTTTACACAGGATACGTGCAGCAGTGTTTTACACAGGATACGTGCAGCAGTGTTTTACACAGGATACGTGCAGCAGTGTTTTACACAGGATACGTGCAGCAGTGTTTTACACAGGATACGTGCAGCAGTGTTTTACACAGGATACGTGCAACAGTGTTTTACACAGGATACAGACAGTGGCAGACATTTAAGGAGATATTTCATAACTCTCAGCAAAGGTATGTTCCAGTGAGAAAGAAAGGCTTTATGAGAAGGATGAACCATCCGTGGCTAACTAAGGAAGTTAAGGATGGTATCAAATTGAAAGAAAAGGCAGACAATGTTGCGAAGATTAGTGGTAGGCCAGAGGATTGGGAAATTTTTAGAAACCAGCAAAGGATGACTAAAAAAATAATAAAGAGGGAGAAGATAGAGTATGAAAGTAAACTGGCAAAAAATATAAAAATAGACAGTAAGAACTTTTACAGGTATATAAAAAGGAAGAGGGTAGCTAAAGTAAACTTTGGTCCCTTTGAGGATGGGACTGGGGAATTAATAAAGGGAAACAAGGAAATGGCAGAGACTTTGAACAAATATTTTGGATCGGTCTTCACGGTAGAAGACACTAAAATAATTGATAATCAAGGGGCTATAGGGAGGGAGGAGCTTAAAACAATGACTATCACTAGAGAAAAAGTACTAGACAAACTAATGGGGCTAAAGGCCGACAAGTCCCCTGGACCTGATGGCCTGCATCCTAGGGTCTTAAAAGAAGTGGCTGCAGAGATAGTGGATGCGTTGGTTGTAATCTACCAAAATTCCCAGGATTCTGGAGAGTCCCAGCGGATTGGAAAACCGCAAATGTAACGCCCCTATTCAAGAAAGGAGGGAGGCAAAAAGCAGGAAACTATAGGCCAGTTAGCCTAACATCTGTCATTGGGAAAATGCTGGAATCCATTATTAAGGAGGTAATAGCAGGACATTTAGAAAATCATAAGACAATCAAGCAGAGTCAACATGGTTTTATGAAAGGGAAATTGTGTTTGACAAATTTAATAGAGTTCTTTGAGGATGTAACGAGCAGGATGGATAAAGGGGAACCAGTAGATGGAGTGTATTTGGATTTCCAGAAGGCATTCGATAAGGTGCCACATAAAAGATTACTGCACAAGATAAGAGCTCACGGGGTTGGGGGTAATATATTAGCATGGATAGGGGATTGGCTAACTAACAGAAAACAGAGAGTCGGGATAAATGGATCATTTTCAGGTTGGCAAAGTGTAACTAGTGGGGTGCCACAGGGATCAGTGCTGGGGCCTCAACTATTTACAATCTATATTAATGACTTGGATGAAGGGACGGTGTGTACTGTAGCCAAATTTGCTGATGTTACAAGGATAGGTGGGAAAGCAAGTTGTGAAAAGGACACAATTTGGGGGGAATTTTCCCAGCCCTGAGGAGGTGGATTTGGAGGTGGGACTGCTGGGAAAATGGGAAAAATTGGGAGCTGGTCCCAACTCAGCTCCCAACCCACCTCCAAACCATCTTCCCAGGAGGTGGGTCCCCGACTTGAGCAGGGACCCATCTCCTAGTAGCGGGAAGGGGATTAGAGCCAATTAACTGCCTGTTAACAGGTAGTTCAGAGGCTTTTCACCATTTTCCGCCTGCTGATGCGGCCTTCCCGACATCGGGAAACCCCACCAGGGTCAGCGAGGTGAGCTGTGGGTCTGCTGCAGTGTTAGTGTGCAAATGTAAACTGCAGAGGTAGTTTGATGGGTGCAATGGGGCACAAGTAAGTATGACAGGTGAAAGAATGTAGTGAGAAATATTTTTGTTCCGTTTATATGTATCTGCAGGTGACAAGATTTGATGTTTCTGTGAAGCCTCATCTGATCAGGAGAATTGACAGATGGATTCTGCAATCTCACATGCAGCTGCCATCTGTTTTCTCCTAAGGAGAGAGTCATTGGTGAGCCTAGGTGCAAGGGCTCACCTTTAGACAGTGATTGTCAGTGCTTGACAGCACCTCAATGCTGTCAACACTGACAATACATCTGTCAAAAAATTATGGGGCCTGTCCCTTTACGAAAACCGGCAGATGAAGCGTCATGCACTGACATCATCTGACACTGGCTTTCCCTTAATTGGCCGGCAAGCCCGCAGGGCGGGCTTAACAAGGCCAATCAGGGGAAAATAGCATCAGCTTGTCAGACATCGCTGGGGGTGGGACGTCCCGCCTCGAACTCGGCCTTCCAGGTAAGATTCCGCCCAAATTGCAAGGGACATAGACGGGTTAAGCGAGTGGGCAAAAATTTGGCAGATGGAGTACAATGTGGGAAAATGGGAGGTTATCCACTTTGGTAGGAAAAATAAAAAAGCAAATTATTATTTAAATGGAGAGAGACTACAGAATGCTGCGGTACAGAGGGATCTGGGGGTCCTCGTACATGAAACACAAAAAGTTAGCGTGCAGGTACAGCAAGTAATTAAGAAGGCAAATGGAATGTTGGCCTTTATTGCAAGGGGGGTGGAGTATAAAAGTAGGGAAGTCTTGCTACAACTGTACAGGGTGCTGGTGAGACCACACCTGGATAACTGTGTGCAGTTTTGGTCTCCTTATTTAAGGAAGGATATATTTTTCAGTGTCAGTTCGTCTTAAATAGAAGCAGTGGAAGGTGAAGTTACAGAAGGTAAAGAAGGCTCTCATCGACATGGAAAGGAAGGATGGGGTTGGAAGCTCAGCTCAGGGTTGCAAACAGTCAGGTTCAGCCTCAGACAATAGCTGGAAAGGAAGGATGGAGTTGGCAGCGAGTACACAAAACTTGTGGCAGGAGCTGAAGAAAATGACTTTGGTCTTCTTATTGTTGAGCTGGAGGAAGTTACAGCTCACCCAAGCCTTACATCGTATTTACAGCACAGAAACAGGCCATTCGGCCCAGCTGGTACAAGCTGGTGTTAATGCTCCACATGCGCCTTCTCCCACTCTTCCTCATTTAACCCCATCAGCATATCCTTCTATTCCTTTCTCCCTCATGTGTTTATCTAGCTTCCCTTGAAATGCATCTGTGCTATTCGCCTCAACCGCTCCTTGTGATAGCAAGTTTCACATTCTCAACACTTTCTGGCTAAAAAGGTTTTTCCTGAACCTCCTATTGGATTTATTAGTAACTATCTTATATTTATGACCCCTAGTTCTGGTCTCGCCTGCAAGTGGAAACATCTTCTCTACGTCTACCTTATCAAACCCTTTCATAATCTGAACAACCTCTATCAGGTCACTCCTCTGTCTTCTCTTTTCTAGAGAAAAGAGTCTGCAGAGAGTGCTGTGAATTTGGGTAAGTGTGTGAGTTCTTTAATTGTTATTTCTCTTTAAATCATTCTTGATAAGATTACTTAAGCAGTTTAAGTAAAGGGGAAAAGTTAAATATTTGGGATTCTGTTGGTTTAAGAAGAGTAAAACAAGGTTACACTGCAGTAGGAGTAAATTGGCACAGCAGGCAGTGGAAACCAGTTTTCTAACCAATCAGCAGGGGTGACTCATTTGGCTGTAAACAAACAAACAGTATAAAAAGACCAGGCTAGTGCGAGCAAGCACTGAGTGCGAGCCTGCAGAGAGTGCTGTGAGTTTGGGTAAGTGTGTGAGTTCTTTAATTGTTATTTCTCTTTAAATCATTCTTGATAAGATTACTTAAGCAGTTTAAGTAAAGGGGAAAAGTTAAATATTTGGGATTCTGTTGGTTTAAGAAGAGTAAAACAAGGTTACACTGCAGTAGGAGTAAATTGGCACAGCAGGCAGTGGAAACCAGTTTTCTAACCAATCAGCAGGAGTGACTCATTTGGCTGTAAACAAACAAACAGTATAAAAAGACCAGGCTAGTGCGAGCAAGCACTGAGTGCGAGTCTGCAGAGAGTGCTGTGAGTTTGGATAAGTGTGTGAGTTAGGGTAAGTGGGGTGTTAGGTGCTGTTTTCAAACTTTAACTCTGTGGGTTGTAGTTAATAAGGCCTTTCTGGTGCAGAGTGACTGTTGGTAAACCATTTAACTGGTGTAATTGGAGGGATTGATTTAAATTAAATCCAATTAATTAAAGGGGATACTAGCATCTATAATCGGGCAGAGGGTGTCCATAACTAACAATAAAAAACTTAATTAATTACATAGAATGGAGCAGGTGATGTGTTACTGTTGCGAGATGTGGGAGCCGGTGAACCCCATTGAGGCTCACGGTAATTACGTCTGTGACAAGTGTCTGCTGCTACAGGAACTCCAGCTCCGTGTTGCTGAGCTGGAGTCTGAGCTTCAGACACTGCGACACATCAGGGAGGGGGAGAAGTACCTGGACTCTGTATCAGGAGGTGATCACACCTATGAAGTTAATTAATTCAGATGTAGCCCATGGTCAGGGACAGGACGGTGTGACTACAAGTGAGGCAGGTACAAGGATCCAGGAGGTAGAGCTGGAGGAGCCGCAGCCCTTGCTCTTGTCCAGCAGGTTCGAGGTTCTTACTCCCTGTGGGGACGGGAGCAGGGACTGCAGGGAGGATGAGCAACCTGGCCACAGCACCATGGAACGGGGGGCCATTCAAGAGGGGGGAGTAACTAGAAATGTTGTAGTGGTAGGGGATAGTATTATTAGGGGGATAGATAGAGTTCTCTGCAGCCGAGAGCGAGAGTCCCGAAGGCTGTGTTGCCTACCCGGTGCCAGGGTTAAGGACATCTCCTCTGGGCTGGAAAGAAACTTGCAGTGGGAGGGGGTGGATCCAGTTGTCATGGTCCATGTTGGTACAAACGACGTAGATAGGACTAGGAAGCCGGTTCTGTTAAAGGAGTATGAGCAGCTAGGGGTCAAATTAAAAAACAGAACCTCAAGGGTAATAATCTCTGGATTATGACCTGAGCTACGAGCGAATTTGGCTAGGACAAATAAAATTAGAGAGTTAAATGCGTGGCTCAAAGACTGGTGTGGGAGAAATGGGTTTTGCTTCCTGGGACACTGGCACCAGTACTGGGGCAGGAGGGAGCTGTTCCGTTGGGACGGGCTTCACTTGGCCAGTGCTGGGACTAGAGTCCTGGCGGATCATATAACTAGAGCTGTAGAGAGGGCTTTAAACTAACGAGTGGGGGGGAGGTTCCTAGAGAGCAAATAATAAAAATGACAACAGAGAAGGTCATAGACTTAGGTAGCAGAGGGGAAATTAAAAACCAGAGCGTGTCAGGAAGGGGCAGAAGGTATGGAGTAAAAGGTAAAGTAATAAAAAGGGCAAAAGCAGGAACTAAGTGTCACAAAACATATTTGAAAGTTCTCTATCTGAATGCACGTAGCATTCGTAACAAAATAGACGAGTTAATGGCACAAATAACTACATATGGGTATGATCTTGTGGCCATTACAGAAACATGGCTGCAGGGTGACAATGCCTGGGAATTAAACATACCAGGTTATTTAACGATCAGGAAGGACAGGCAGGAAGGAAGGGGAGGTGGGGTGGCTATGTTAATAAAGGAAGGAATCACTGTAATACAGAGAAATGATATTGGGTCAAAAGATCAGGAAAATGAAACAGTTTGGGTGGAGGTAAGGAATAATAAGGGGAAAAAACACTAGTGGGCGTAGTCTATAGGCCTCCGAACAGTTGCAACTCTGTTGGACGGAGTATCAATTAGGAAATAGTTGAGGCTTATAATAAGGGAACATCTATAATTATGGGGGATTTTAACTATCATATTAATTGGACAAATCAAATTGGGCAGGGCTGCCTTGAGGATGAGTTCATTGAGTGTATTAGGGATGGGTTTCTTGAGCAGTATGTAACTGAACTGACCAGGGGGCAAGCAACCTTAGATCTGGTCCTGTGTAACGAGACAGGATTAATTAAAAATGTCCTAGTAAAGGATCCCCTTGGAATGAGTGACCATAACATGGTTGAATTCCATATTCAATTAGAGGGTGAGAAGGTTGAATCTCAAACAAGCGTGCTAAGCTTGAATAAAGGAGACTATGAAGGTATGAGAGCGGAATTGAGTAGAGTGGATTGGGAAAATAGATTAAAGGGTAAGACGATACATGATCAGTGGTGTACATTTAAGGAGTTATTTTACAACTTCCAAAAAATATATATTCCACGGAGAAGAAAAGGGTGTAAAAGAAAAGACAGCCATCCGTGGCTAAGTAAAGAAATTAAGGACAGTATTCGACTAAAAACAAGGGCATATAAGGTAGCCAAATCTAGTGGGAGGATAGAGGATTGGGAAAACTTTAAAAGACAGCAAAAAATAACAAAAAGATTGATTAAGAAAGGGAAGATAGATTATGAAAGTAAATTAGCAAAAAATATAAAAACAGATAGTAAGAGTTTTTATAGTTATATAAAAAGAAAAAGGGTGGCTAAAGTAAATGTTGGTCCCTTAGAGGATGAGACCGGGAAATTAATGGTGGGAAATATGGAGATGGCAAAAACACTGAATTAATATTTTGTATCAGTTTTTACAGTAGAAGACACTAAGAATATCCCAACACTGGACAAACAGGGGGCTATAGGGGGGAGGAGCTAAACACGATCAAAATCACTAAGGAAGTGGTACTCGGTAAAAAAATGGGACTCAAGGCGAATAAATCACCTGGACCTGATGGCTTACATCCTAGGGTCTTGAGGGAAGTGCCGGTAGGGATTGTGGATGCATTGGTAATAATTTTCCAAAACTCCCTGGACTCAGCAAAGGTCCCAGCAGACTGGAAAACTGCTAATGTAACACCCTTATTTAAAAAGGGCAGTAGACAGAAGGCTGGAAACTATAGACCGGTTAGCCTAACATCTGTGGTAGGTAAAATTTTGGAGTCCATTATTAAGGAGACAGTAACAGGACATTTGGATAATCATCATTTAATAGGACAAAGTCAGCATGGTTTTATGAAGGGGAAGTCATGTTTGACAAATTTGCTGGAGTTCTTTGAGGAAGTAACATATAGGGTGGCTAAAGGGGAACCAGTGGACGTAGTGTATTTAGACTTCCAAAAGGCATTTGACAAGGTGCCACACAAAAGATTATTGCTTAAGATAAAAAATCACGGGATTGGGGGTAATATTCTGGCATGGATAGAGGATTGGCTATCTAACAGAAGGCAGAGAGTTGGGATAAATGGTTCATTCTCAGAATGGCAATCAGTAACTAGTGGTGTTCCGCAGGGGTCGGTGCTGGGTCCCCAACTCTTTACAATCTATATTAATGATTTGGAGGAGGGGACCGAGTGTAACATATCAGGCCTAGAAATTGGGTTGTGGGCTCGCCAGGGCTGTAGCGCCAGAAATTTTGCGCCAGCGTTAATGCGGCAGCGCCCGACGAAAATTCGGTTGTGCCGGCCCCAGAGGGCGGCGGGTGCTAAAGGAGGGTTTTAGCGCCTGAAAACGGGCGTTGAATTGGGTTTCCCGGCGCTAATCCCCCGCTGCGGCACCCGATGCGGTGCGGCAGGCTGGGGAACTGCAGGCCTCCTCCTTCTGTTAAGGAGGAGCTGCCTGCAGCCGACAACTGTCCGGCGGATTCCCCCGACATCTGAGCCCGGCACCTCGGGGAAGTGCCGGGCTCGCAGCACACACTCATCAGGGCTGCGGGGGGGGTGATGCAGGAGTCCGGGAAGGGAGGTGCGGGCAGGCGGCCGCCGGGAACGCGGCCGGCCGCCGCTCCACCTTTATGCGCCGGCGCAAAGGCGTGTAAGAACACTTTTCACATTCGTTAGTTGCGCCTGCCACGGGCGAGGCGGGTGCAACTGAATTTGGGCTTGGGGCCGGGTTACCACGGCAACCGGGACGCTGCGCACACCGATGACGTCATCGGTGCCGGCGCAGCGCTACCGGCTAACGCCGATGGTAAGGCCCAAGTCAATTTGCAAAACGGCTATAAGTCCGGCGCAAGGCCCTCTAGCGCCACTAATTGGGTGCTAAGCCCACTCAATTTCTAGGCCATCAAAGTTTGCAGATGATACTAAGATGGGAGGGAAAGTAGTGAGTGAGGAGGACATAAAAAACCTGCAAGGGGACATAGACAGGCTAACTAAGTGGGCAGAGATTTGGAAAGTGTGAGGTTATACACTTTGGCAGGAAAAATCGTAGAGCAAGTTATTATCTTAATGGCAAGAAACTGGAAAGTACTGAAGTACAAAGGGATATGGGGGTCCTGGTGCACGAAACTCAAAAGGTTAGTATGTAGGTGCAGCAAGTGATTAAGAAGGCCAATGGAATGTTGGCTTTCATTGCTAGGGGGATAGAATATAAAAATAGCGAGGTATTGCTTCAGTTGTACAAGGTATTGGTGAGACCGCACCTGGAATACTGCATACAGTTTTGGTGTCCATACTTAAGAAAAGACATAGTTGCTCTCGAGTCAGTACAAAGAAGGTTCACTCGGTTAATCCCGGGGATGAGGGGATGGACATATGAGGAGAGGTTGAGTAGATTGGGACTCTACTCATTGGAGTTCAGAAGAATGAGAGGCGATCTTATTGAAACATATAAGATTGTGAAGGGGTTGGATCGGGTGGATGCGGGGAGGATGTTCCCGATGATGGGTGAAACTAGAACTAGGGGGCATAGTCTTAGAATAAGGGGCTGCTCTTTCAAAACTGAGATGAGGAGGAACTACTTCACTCAGGGTGGTAGGTCCATGGAATATGCTGCCCCAAAAAGCTGTAGAAGCTACATCATTACATAAATTTAAAACAGAAATAGACAGTTTCCTAGAAGTAAAGGGAATTAAGGGTTACGGGGAGCGGGCAGGAATTTGGACATGAGTCTAGGTTTGGATCGGACATGGCCCTGTGGGTAGCGGAGCGGGCCCAGGGGCCGTGTAGCCTGATCCTGCTCCTATTTCGTGTGTCTAATTCTGTTAGATTCAGGAGATGGTTCTGTGATAGTAGATTGGCAGTTAGGATCAGATCAGCCATGATCTTATTAAATGGCGGAGCAGGCTCGAGGGGCCGATTGGCCTACTCCTGCTCCTATTTCTTATGTTCTTATTATGTTCTTATGAGCCCCAGGCTGTTTGATCTTTTCTGATAGGTATAACCTTTCAGTTCTGATATCATTCTAGTAAATCTTTTATGCACCTTCTCCAGTGCCTCTATATCCTTTTTATATAGAAGAGTATGGACTAACCAAAGTTTTATACAAGTTTAACATCACTTCTCTGCTTTTCAATTCTATCCCTTTAGAAATGAACCCCAATGCTTTGTTTGCTTTTTTTAAGACCTTATTAACCTAAGTCGCTACTTTAATAATTTGTGTATCTGATGTTGGACAAGCAGAAGGACAATGGAGGTGTCAATAGATGTAATGAAGAGTACAGCTGGGTGTCATTGACTTGTAATGGAAGCTGACCCCATGGCTTCGGATGAAGTCACCAAGGGGCAGCATGTAGATGAAGAAGAGGGGGCTGCTAAGAATGAATCCTTGGGCGACTCTGAAGGTGGCAATGTGGGGATGGGAAGGGAATCCGTTGCTGCAGATGCTCTGGCTATGATTGGATAAATAACAGCGGAAGCAAGTGAGGGCAATTCAACAGATCCCGACAAGGGAGGAAAGGTAAAATAACAACAGAAAATGCTGGAAAAACTCAGCAGGCCCGGCAACATCCATAGAGAGAGAAATAGAGTCAACGTTTCAGGTCGAAACCCTTCGTCAGGACTGAAGAAACACAGGAAATGAAACAGATTAAAAGGCCAGTTTGGGGGCTGGGAAATGGGGATGAGAGAACAAAAGAGAAGTGAAGAGACATTAAGAGGTATTCAAAACCAGATGAGATGGTGATAGGACTAGTGGAGACAAAAGACGGCTCTGGATTAGGTGTGAAATGCGCTGGCAGAATGGGAGACAGCTGCCATGTGGGAGAGAAAAAAAAGGGGGGGAGGGCCAAAACAAAGGTGTGGATAAAAAATATAAGTAAAAATGTAATGGGGGCCGAGGTTATGATCTGAAATTGTTGAACTCGATATTGAGTCCGGAAGACTGTAAAGTGCCTAATCGGAAGATGAGGTGCTGTTCCTCGAGCTTACGCTGAGCTCCCGTGGAACAATGCAAGAGCCCGAGGACGGTGAGGTCTGAGTGGGAATGGGGCGGTGAATTAAAATAACAGGCAACTGGAAGCTCGGGGTCCCCCTTACGGACTGAACGGAGGTGTTCCGCAAGCGGTCACCCAATCTGCGTTTGGTCTCCCCAATGTAGAGAAGACCACATCGTGAGCAGCGAATGCAGTATGCTAGATTGCAAGAAGTACAAATAAATCACTGTTTCACCTGGAAGAGGTGTTTGGGGCCCTGGACAGTGGGAAGGGGGGAGGTATAAGGGCAGGTGTTACATCTCCTGCGCTTACACGGGAAGGTGCCGGGCGAAGGGGAAGGGGTGCTAGGGGTGATAGAGGAGTGGACTAGGGTGTCTCGGAGGGAGCGGTCCCTACGGAATGCTGAAAGGGGAGGGGAGGGGAGGGGAAGATGCGTTTGGTGGTGGGATCACGTTGGAGGTGGCGGAAATGGCGGAGGATGATCAGTTGAGGGAAGAAAGGTGTTGGAGAAGGATCGTGTGATTGACTGGGTCGAAGACTGAGGATGAGTTGGGATGATGCAGCATGGTTACAGTTACTTAGAATATCATTCAAGCCTTTGGTATGGGCCAGTTTCGTTCTGTGGGTAGGGCAGAAATCTGATTAAAGAGATTCAAACAGGCTGCTGCTGGAGAGGTGTGAGATGTCGGGGACTTTGGAGAGGAAAAGGAGGTTTGAAAAGGGATAATAATTAGCTAGAATAGTGGGGTTGAGAATTTCTTTTTGAGGAGGGGGTGATTATTGAGATTTTGAAAGATAGAGGACAGCGCCCGAGGAGATGGAACCATTTACAATATTGGCTAAAATAGCGGGGGCCAAGAAGAGAGGTTGGGTGATCAAGAATTTAGGAGAAATAGGGTTGAAAGGGCAGGAGGTAAGTCTCACTGATGAGGTAAGCTTAGAGAGGCTGGAGCGGGGTTAATGAGAAAGAAACTAGATGGAGGCAGCTCACTAAGTACTTGTTGAGACTGCCCAAACACGCTCCAGTTACAGCCAGTGGGTAGAGAAGGAAACCTTTATCTCATCTATGTGGGCTGGATTTGAGCAAATGGCATCAGGAAGTGAAAGGACAGTGTGCTAATCCTACCTCACCACCCACTCCTGGCACAGCAAGTTGTTATGTAGTCCGTGAGTGAAGGAGGCTGCATACCTCACAAGCGATTAAATATTCAAAAGCTTCATTATTATGCAGTGTTGCATAATCTTTTGTTAAAAACATAAAATAAATTTACATTTAATAGTCCAGATTTGATCCAGCCTGGTGCCTTTTTATCCTGTTGGAGACAAGTACTGCAAGGTCGCATTGTAGTTGTCATAGTAACAGTGAGATTCTCGCCCTGGAGTACGGAGTACAATTCTGCTCATAGTGGGGACATCCTGGCTTTGGAAAGGATAACCAAAAGCTAAGTAACCCAGGTTCCTTTATTGGCCTAATTTACTGCTGTTGCGTAATGCACTGATGATTTCAGCAAGCTATCCGCCACCACCTTGAGATCGCCCTCCTGTGCTGTGTTCTGTAGACTAAGGTCATTCATCTTGTATTTCCCCAGCCTCATCATCATGTATTTGCCAACATTAAATGACACCTGCCATGTGTCAGCCCAATCACCTGAGTAATACAGGAGAGAGGATGTACCATTCCTGAAAGACAACTAATATGCTACCGGAGATTAGGCACCTGAGCTGTGAAGGATTAAGGAATCTGGGAATGCTTACACTGGAAAAAGAAGGCTCGAGGACGATCTTAGTAGTTTTCAAGATTCTATAGGGTATAAACTGAACCCTAATAAACATAACCACAAACACTGTAACCAGAAGCCACAGACTCGAGCTCAGAATAGAGATGGTTAAACAGGAGCTAGTGGTGGTAGATTGAAGCAGTAGCTGGATAGTCTTTGGTGAGTAAGTGATTGAGGATGTTTTTCTTCTTCTTAGGCAGTCCCGCGAGAACCGAGGATGACTTGCTTCCACATTAAAAATGAGTTCTCAGGTGACTGATGAGTCCAATGTGGGACCTACAGTCTCTGTCACAGGTGGGGCAGATGGTGGTTGAAGGGGCGAGTGGGTGGGGTGCTTGGGTTGACGTGCGCTCCTTGTGCTGCCTGCGCTTGGCTTCTGCTTGTTCCCGGCGAATAGACTCGAGGGCCTAGAAATTGGGTTTTGGCTTAGCCAGGGCTTTAGCGCCGGAAATTAGTGCCGGCGCTAAGTCCCCTGCGCGCGCCAAAAATTCAGTGGCGCCGCGCCCAAACGGCTGCCGGCGCTACTGAAGGGTCTTAGCGCCTGGAAAAGGGCGCTAACTGCCGTTTCGCGCCGCAATTCCGGCGCTGCGGCACCCGATGCGGTGCGGCAGGCTGGGGAAGTGCAGGCCTCCTCCTTCCGTTAAGGAGGAGCTGCCTGCACCCGGCCGTGGCCCGCGCAAATCTCCTCAAAAATGAGCCCGGCACCTCGGACAAGTGCCGGGCTTGCATCTGTTCCGGGGGGGGGGGCGGGGGGGAGAAGTCCGGGGAGGGAGCTGCGGGCAGGCGGCCGGCGGGAAAGCGGCCGGCCGCCACGGGGCCTTTAATGCGCCGGCGCAAACACATGTTGGACTCTGTTGCCAGAGTCTTAGTTGCGGCTGCCACGGGCGAGGCGGCCGCAACTGAATTTCGGCGCTGGGGCCCGTCGGCATGGCAACCGGGACGCTGCGCACACCGATGACGTCATCGGTGCCGGCGCAGCGCTACCGGTGCAACGCCGCTTTAGGGCCCCAGGGAATTTTTCAACTGGCCACAACTCTGGCGCTAGTCCCTCTTGCGCCTCAAAAGCGGCGCTAAGGCTAGTGAATTTCTAGGCCGAGGTGTTTGGCGCCTTCTCGGATGCTTCTCCTCCACTTTGTGCGGTCTTGGGCCAGGAATTCCCAGGTGTCGGTGGGGATGTTGCACTTTTTCAAGGAGGCTTTGAGGGTGTCCTTGAAGCGTTTCCTCTGCCCACCTGGGGCTCT
Organism: Somniosus microcephalus; assembly: GCF_052327205.1. Lineage (NCBI taxonomy): Eukaryota > Metazoa > Chordata > Chondrichthyes > Squaliformes > Somniosidae > Somniosus > Somniosus microcephalus. Next base: position 10,150,568 of record NC_141000.1, on the reverse strand, counting down.
CTTGCCGTGTTGGAACTCCGAGTAGAGCGCTTGTTTTGGGATTGAGGATGTAAGAGATAGAGTACAGTATGGTTGTCATATTTCTGGATTCTTGATATTTTTTGTTTACGCAGATTGTTTTGGGATTGAGCTAGGCTCTAAGTGAATTTATACACAGGCTGCATGAATTGAACATGTGTATTGAAGCCACACGAGCCTGTTTGTGGAATTCACAAATAAAACAATGGGGGGTGTTATTTGGTTGAAAGGGTGAAAACAGGCACTAAATGGGTGCTGTGCTAATAAGACACGCCTGTTTGAAAGTCTGGTTTTAGCACGCTATTGCTGATTACCATAATTTGAACTTGCCTGGAGGCTAAACAGGTTTAACACTCAAGCGCCGATTAGACGCAATTTTGGTGGAGCAGTATATACGGGTTCCACTGAAGGTGTGGGGTGGGCTGGCTGACACACAGCGGCCTGGTTCAGGATGGCTCAGGGACCGAGGGAGAGGGCGCACAGGTTCTCGGACGAGGCACTGGAGGTCCTGCTGGAGGAGTTCCAGAGGAGGAGGGAGGCCCTGTTACCCACACGGGGGGGGGAGGAGTCCACTTCGCCCTCCTGTCCCTCTCTCCTGCAGCAGCTGGTGCTGCCCTGCCTGGCCTCATGCCCTCCTCCCATTCCTCCTGCAGACCGAGGCGGCCCCTAGCAAGGTCAAGCATCCCTTTCTCCTGGAGACTCCTATTAAGTGTCCAATAAGGTGGAGCAGCACAGCACGCATTCTTTTTAGGTGAAGTCCTTAGATAATTTCCGGAATAAATGTTGATAGAATGTTGGTGAAGTCTTGACAAAGTTTCCCAGAAAGTCTCCCGATGTGTTTCAAAAGTCCTCTTCAAATCTCCAGCAGCAAGTGAACAGTAAAAGGTGATATACCTTTAAGTAGTGCTCGAAATCCTCAGCAACGACTGGTTTACTCCCAACCAGCTGTTCGCTGTTAGCAGAGGGCGTTAGTTCAAGTGCAGTCCACCAAAATGCCGTGCAGCCCCGTTAATGAGCACTAGCGGGCAATTGAAGTGGTAATCAGCTGCCTAACAGTCCTTCGGGCGGCCGTTCCTAGCGCAAGCTTCAACTCCTTTACCAAGATGGCGTCTCACGCTAAACGCGGGCTAGACTGACGTTTCAGCTTAAGACCCCATCTTGGTCACCTCGGAGGCTCTTTAGCGCTTAAAGTATCCGGGGAAAATCGCCCCCCAGGGTGTCAATTGTCTCATCCCAGGGCCATTAGCCAGGATGACTCCCATTCATCTTGAGAACAGCGGGGGGGGTGGGGGGGGTGTTGGGGGGGGGGGGCGGTTGGGGGTGTTGGTGTAATTCTAACCTAGATCAGTGGGTGGGAAACCCACGGGATTGAGTGGAACGCCGGTTTTACACCCCGCCCAATATTACGCTCCAATGACATCAGTGTCAGCATGACAGAGCTGGATTTTTTACAGTGTGTCAGGTGCACAGTACAAGGATAATTTGCTTCTTGTTACCTATGGGACAGAAAAAGCAACAGCAGATACCATTCCCCATGATAACAGGTAGTGCTCACTGCGAACGAGACCCAACACACAGCTCTTTGAATTGCAGGATGTTTTTTTTAAGTGCCAGCAGCTTGCAAATGTAATTCCGTTTGGGTTGTTACCTAACATACATGGGAATAAATTCCTCATTCCAATATTCCGTCCGACAATAGCTGAGTATAGAACTGTGGAATAAGTATTATGTAGTGTTAGTGACCAGATCATTTCTGTGAATTTGTCTATGGGGGAAAAATTCAGTTGTTTGCGCCTCCCGTTAGCGCCTTAAGAGGGCGCCAATTGGGGCGCAAAGCAACCAAAGCCCGGGCGCGGCGATGTTTGCGCCGCTCGTGAAATTAACAAGACATTTTTCGGCGGCGCTAAACACTACCACCACGATCTCCTGTGCCGGCAGATCGTGATGTCAGTCGAGTGCGCAACGCCTCGTTAGCACCCCGGACCGGATATTGAGTGGCGCCCCCTGCCTTACCGCCTGCCGCTAGCAACGACAGGTTGAGGGGAGCGTTTTGCTGTCAGAAAGGGACTGGGGGAGCGCTATTTAAAGGCGACCGCTTCCTGCCTTTTTTTGTCGGTGACATTTTTGCACCATGCATTCTGGGAGAGAGAGAGAGAGAGGCTTCTGGAGAGATTCAACGCTGTGTGAAGGAGTTTTGGGTACTGAGCAGCACTTTGCAGGTTTATTTTGATTTGCCCTTCCTTGCTTCGCCAGCGCGCTGAGGTAGCGCCTCGCTCCTCAGCCTTTGCACCTTAAGACAGGTGTGAAGCGCCTGATTTAGCGCTCCAATCACCTCCAGGGGCGATAAAAGCCAAGTTTGCTGTCGGAGGCGATAATTAGCGCCAGGCGCTAAACTTTGCGCACGGCTGATAATGACGCCCCAAACGGGGCGATACTGAATTTATCCTCCAATGTCTCTAGCCCGCAACATTTTGAATTGGTTTGCCAGTTGCTATTGCTCAAGCTGGTACCTCAAGGGGCTGATTTTCCTCTTGGCCCAGAGCCTCAGCATTAGGTCCAGCGATGAGCAAGTTGAAGTTGGCTGAACAGTGACTGTATTGCTGGCTGCAGCTAATTAGCACGAGGTGGGCGAGCACCAGACAAGATTCATGTCTCCTGTTCGACACTTGCCTGTTAGGGGTGGGAGTTAGTGGGCTGTTACAGCTCTTAAAAGCCTTCAGCAGCTTAAAAGAGGCACTTGCAATTTTTAGGGGGGGGAATTTGGCCGCGGTTATCCTTGAAGCAGCACAGGAAATTGTCTGCGAGCAGCCATGGCAATGGCAGGGCACCAGAGTTCAAGAATAAAGCCCCAAAAAAACCTCTTGCTACAGCAAATGTCGCTGAGGAGGGCTGTTCCGTTTCCCTCCGATTGCCAGTGGACAGGCCGAAGGTTGGGTCAGAGGTCGCTGATCACGTTAATGCCAGCGCCATTGTCAAAACGCCCCAGACTTAGCGTTGGAAGAAGTTAATTGACCTCACTAGAAGCACCAATTAGGATACTGTGCTGTGACCTCACAGTAATGCAGTGCAGCAACTATTACTATTCCCCCCTACCCCCATATTCTTACAGCGTTTGGGTAGATTGGTATGGCTGCCCATTTGGCAGCACTCACCCTTTCCCATCACAACCTCCTTCAGTAGCAACCTCCATCGTATGACCCCCAGCCAGCTCCTTCCATGCATATTCCTGTCTTCCCAACACCTATGGATACCAACCAGATACATGGATGTCAACGTATGTCAGCCAGAAATGCCAAAAAGAGCGGACATAACAAGTGGTAAAGGACGAGAACATCTCTTGACTTTTGAGGAGCAGGTTCTCCAAATGTAGAGATGGGACTTTGACAGGAAGCAGGAGATGGGGGAGTAAGAAGTCTGATCCCACCCCGGTTCGCAGCATACTTATCTTTCCTTTCATCTCCATGAGTTATGAACTCACTGATGCCGCAGCATGCAATCAACAGCAAGTCCATGGCGACACTGCTGCTACAGGAATGGCAGAAGGGGCAGCGTCGTGGAAGCCAATGACTAGGAGCAGTCATGCACTTCATGTCAACCAATCTCCCTCTGACAAGCAACAGCATAGGTGCATAGATCCCAAGGGAGTTGGAAAGTGAGTTTGCGGAGGGAGCACTGGGCGAAACACAGAGTACAAGTGAACAGGACCAGATGGAGGTGGTACCAGAGCAGCAGGGAGCAGCCGGGTGGAGAGTGAGATTCCATCCATCCAGTGCTGACGAGGGCAGGGATCCTGATCTTCAGGAATCAGCTTTTAAAAGACGGATGCTTTCTGAGCATGAAAGATTGTTGGGAGTCATTAGCGAAGGACTCCACAGCCTTGCAGCCTATCTTGGAACATATGGCAACTCTAGGGACATCTGCAGCACACCCCCATCTTCCCTTGCAGAGATCCTTTTGCCAATCTTAGCATCGCTCATCAGTGCTCAGGCTGATGCCTTACTGGCACTGGGCTGCACTGTCAGTTCCCTTTTTAGCGTGTATTTCTGATCGAATGGAGGGAGACGCTGATAGGGGCTGCAATAATGTTATTGGTACCAAGGGGTCTACTCACCTGCAGATCAGGGAGCACAATGACATGGAGTCCAGGAGCAGGGTAGGCATTGTTATAAATCTCATCATTCATCAAGAAACTACTCGTGAAATAACACTGGACGGCCAGCTGGTGGCGCCGTCCAAGGAGTGTAAATACTCGGGCGTCGGCCCCAGCTTTCCAGGGACATTTTGTAAGACAGGGTACTAGTGAAGTACAACTAGACCTCCATGTTCTGAAACAAGTTGATTAAAGCCTTGATTTATGCTCAAACTAAGTGCGTAGTGAGTTTTATTACATCAGGCATGAACTGGTAATGGATGATGTTACTGTATCTCCTGATGAGCATCATTCCACTGCTCCTCTCTGACCACTTCATATGTGCCAGAAAGTGGGCAGAGTCGGGCTGCAGGCAAAGCTGCATATTTGTATAATAATTCTGGGAAATACACGTACGTTTGAGAGGAGCACCCAGGCTGGCAGTTAAGTAGCTTGCTGTGAAATGGTGGAGGATGGTAATTTATTCCAGGGCGCAGGAAGGATAGAGGGAGGACTGTTCATGCAAGGGGTTGATGGGGTAATTAAGAGAAGGTGATATCCACATGACACTGCCAAATGTCACAGCTGGCAACATTGCTTGTGCAGCTGAATCATCTGGTTCCTCAGTAATGGCCTTCTTGGTGATGTCTGGTGGCCTTCTTGGTGATGTCTGGTGGTCTTCTTGGTGATGTCTGGTGGCCTTCTTGGTGATGTCTGGTGGCCTTCTTGGTGATGTCTGGTGGTCTTCTTGGTGATGTCTGGTGGCCTTCTTGGTGATGTCTGGTGGTCTTCTTGGTGATGTCTGGTGGCCTTCTTGGTGATGTCTGGTGGCCTTCTTGGTGATGTCTGGTGGTCTTCTTGGTGATGTCCGGTGGCCTTCTTGGTGATGTCTGGTGGCCTTCTTGGTGATGTCTGGTGGTCTTCTTGGTGATGTCCAATGGCCTTCTGCTTTGGCTGCTGCGTGTGCGTTCCTCATTGAAGAGCAAAGTTATGGAGGATTCCGCACACAATTTGTGAAATTTTAACCAGCTGTGCTGGAGAATGCCTCCGGATCAGTGACTGGAGTGGACTCACTGCTTCACCGAGCCCACTGTATGCTGAGTGATGGTTCTGGTTGAGGTGTGTCTCTCATTATACCTGTGCTTTGCTGCTGTGCACAGCTGTCGCTCCAGGTATCCCTCGTCACCAGGGGTCTAACCTTCTGATCAAATAGTGGGGGCACAGTGGGCTGCCTTAAAAGAAATACACGGTGCAGAAAAATTTCCACAGGTTTCTCTTGATCTCCTGGCGTAACTTTGGCAGAAACGCTGGAGAAACGTCATAAACGACCATTTACACCATTTCTCCGAGGTCTCTGCTAAAGGAGAGACCAGCGGGAGATTGGGAGAACCCAGTGGCAATTCCAGGCACATGACTTCTGCCAGGGAAGCAATCATTCTCCTACATTACACTGTGTATATGGTCATGAAAGAGCAGAATATTGTTTGAATGGTTCACGTATGGCCCACTACTGTGCAGCAGCGTGACATAAGTACAATCGATCACACCCAGGATTTGGGGAAATCCTGCCACTTGGAAGAAACCTAGGGCCTGTCTGACTGAAAAGCAACAACAAAAGAAGGGAAATAACAACAGAAAATGCTGGAAAAACTCAGCAGGCCAGGCAACATCCGTGGAGAGAGAAACAGAGTCAACTTTTCAGGTCGAAACCCTTCGTCAGAACTTCTTCAGATCATAACCTCGGCCCCGATTATATTTTCATATTTTTTATCCACACCTTTGGTTTGTGCCTTTTCCTTTCTCTCTCCCACATGGCAACTGTCTCTCACTCTGCCAGCGCATTTCACACTTCATCTAGAGCTGTCTTTTGTCTCTTTACCTGTCCTATTACCATCTCGTCTTGTCTTGAATATCTCTTAATGTCTCTTCACCTCTCAGACCTTCCCTTTTGTTCTTTCATCCCCTCCCCCATTTCCCAGCCCCCAAACTGGCCTTTTAATCTGTTTCATTTCCTGCTTTTTTCTCAGTTCTGACGAAGGGTTTCGACCTGAAACGTTAACTCTGTTTCTCTCTCCACGGATGTTGCCTGGCCTGCTGAGTTTTTCCAGCGTTTTCTGTTGTTATTTCGGATTTCCAGCATCCCCAGTATTTTGCTAATGAAAGAAGGGACTTGCATTGATATCTTGCAAGTTCTATCTTTCTTACTTACATGTTTCTAGTTGAAAATGAGAGGCAACTGTGTGGAAATATCCACAGCTACCACTTGGTGTGTGATTTGATAACCACATAGTAATTGCGGGCTGCACAGTCTGCAACGTGGAACCAAACAGAGCCTTAAATACAACTGTGTCCCTGAGTCCATAGATGCCACTCAGAAAAACAAAGTAATACCAGTTTGCACTGCCGCTAAAATGCACCCACCTATATCTGTGTCGGCTTGGCGTGTAGTCCTGGTAATCACACTAAACCAGGCTGCAAGGGGAGAAAGCTGCAACTAAGCACAACACTACGGAAAAAGAGACCTAAAAATAAATCTAACTTTACTTTTCTTTTGCCATAATTTGAAAATGTTAATGAGCATTTAGAGCAGGGGCCTGACTCCGGGAGTTCTGCGGCCGTGCGCTGAATTACTGAACAAAATGGCAGCTTTGGCTGCTCAGTGTGCTGGAAACCCAACCACGACCTTATTGGCATATTTGCAGGTGCATGAGTCTAAAATAGTAGTGGGGGAATTTTTTGATTCCCAGACGGGACGCTGACTGGACGAGTGAAGCGACCTGCCCAGGAGCGGTAGCGGGACGCCCGGCCAATTTCAGTGACAGTTCAAGGTCGGGTGGCCGGGCGGATGCCTGTCGGCACTTAGGTGAGTCTCGGGGAGGGAGTGAGGTCGGGGGGGGGGGGCGTTCAGCAGGGTCTCGTGGGTGGGAAGCGGGGGGGGGGGAATCAGAAGTTACGCCCCAAATTACGCCCCTTCATGCACCCATTTTGCCGATGTCATTTTACTAAACTTCCTGCCAATCTGATTAGCATACTCTGGAATGAAAAAACTGTCTTTTTTTTATTTGTTTATGGGACATGCATTCGTCGCTCTGCATTCCCTCCTCTGCCCATTCTGCAGCTGCTCGCCTCATATACAAGTTGGCTGAATTGGCCAAGGAATTCCAAAGAAAGTTGTTTTTTATTATTCGTTTTTTAATGTGATGTGGGCGTCGCTGGCAAGGCCAGCGTTTATTGCCCATCCCTAATTGCCCCTTGAGAAGGTGGTGGTGAGCTGCCTTCTTGAATCTCTGCAGTCGTGTGGTGAAGGTACTCCCACAGTGCTGTTAGGGAGGGAGTTCCAGGACTTTGACCCAGCGATGATGAAGGAACAGCGATATAGTTCTAAGTTATGACGGTGTGTGACTTGGAGGGGAACTTGGAGGTGGTGGTGTTTTTTTTATTTGCTTATGGGATCTGGGCGTCGCTGGTAAGGCCAGCATTTATTGCCCATCCCTAATTGCCCTTGAGAAGGCGCTGGTGAGCCGCCTTCTTGAACCGCTGCAGTCCATGCGGTGAAAGAGCTCCCACAGTGCTGTTAGGAAGGGAGTTCCAGGATTTTGACCCAGCGACGATGAAGGAACGACTGATATAAACAAGTAGAAATTGATGCAAACAATTGGGGCCCGAAGAAAGCACCAAACTCACACCATATATGAACATACGAAACTGACTGATCAGCTGGTCCATCGAGCCTGCTCCACAGCATCATGGCTAAACACTTCCGTCCACCCCCAGCTCTGCCATGTAATCTCCTGGGACGGAGAGAGATCGGGGTGAAATCCCCACAGTGTCAACACCGAGAAAAATTCAACCCTGGTGTTCTTCGCCCACTTTAATATTGTAGATCTTGTCAGCCTTCAATTTAATGATCTTCTTTCTACAAGACACTGCCCACAGGACAGATATCTTGCCCTTGGGCCAATTTTAACCCCAGACAGACAGTGGAGCGGGTCGGGCCATGGGTAATGCGATCGATTTTAGCACAGCAACCAGCTGGCTGGTAAAACAGGTTTTGCAGTTACATGGTAATCAAGTCCAATGATAAAAACCTGTCTCCAGCGTAAAAGCTGGTCACAGCTAATGCTGTCACAAGATGAGTAATGAGCATCTTCCTTATTGCTTCCTAGAGCTTCACACTCTGCAGTGTTTCGCAAAAAGATACACTGTTGTGCTTTTGGTCAGATTCTGTCGTTATTTTCATTGCCGTGATTAATTATCTTACAACAAACAGAGCACTGCCAGCTGGTGCAAGCATAAGTGACGAACATTAGAGTTTATGACAAGTATTTAAGGTGAAAAATAAAGCCCTGGGCATTTTAGGGATCATTAGCAGATCTCCCGTGGCGTTGCTCACAGTGAGTCAGGATGGTGCGATGTTTTATGCGATGTACAATATATTAAAACCAGGGCCCCTGACTTATGATTGGAAATAGTCAATCCTTATTTTTACTACACAGCATGCTGGAATGCAGCAGTACTGCGGATGTTTCAATTACGTGATTATGTCCACAATTTTGTGGAAATCGTGGCCTAGAAATTCGAGTCAGTGGCAGCCATTCGACAGGCACTAAACTTAGGCCTCCTTACCCTCCAATGTGGCGGGCAAGAAACGCACGTTCATTACAAACTGGAAGTGCGCCGTCCGCCATATTGGTGGGATGTAACCCAAAATTCTGAGCAGACTTGGAGAAGGGTCATGAGTTCCAGCAGCACTGAGGGGGTTTTCTATACAGAACTATTGAGAGAAGCTTAGAATGTGGCAGTGTTCAGGGAGTGAGGGCTGACGTATGGCTGTATTTTCTGTTGGGGGTGGGAATGGGTGCAGGGGAATGGAAGCTGTGACCTCTGGCCTGTTCCCCCCACCAACACCTTGAAGGACTTTGCAACACCTTGAGTATTGTGTGCAGTTTTGGTCGCCTTATCTGAGGAAGGATGTTCTTGCCATGGAAGGAGTTCAGCGAAGATTCACCAGACTGATACCTGTGATGGCAGGAATGACGTATGAAGAGTGATTGGGTCAATTAGGCTTATATTCACTGGAGTTTAGAAGAATGAGAGGGGATCTCATTGAAACTTATAAAATTCTAACAGGACTAGACAGACTAGATGCAGGAAGGATGTTCCCGATGGCGGGGGAGTCCAGAACCAGGGGTCACAGTCTAAGGATAAGGGGTAAGCCATTTAGGACAGAGATGAGGAGGAATTTCTTCACCCAGAGAGTGGTGAACCTGTGGAATTCTCTACCACAGAAGACAGTTGAGGCCAATTCATTAAATATATTCAAGAAGGAGTTAGATATATTTCTTAAGGCTAAAGGGATCAAGGGATATGGGGAGAAAGCAGGGACAGGGTACTGAGTTTGGATGATCAGCCATGATCGCATTGAATGGCGGAGCAGGCTCGAGGGACCAAATGGCCTACTCCTGCTCCTATCTTCTATGTTTCTATGTTTCTATGAACCCCATTTCTCAATTTTGAGCTGGTAATCGGCTTTTAATTGTTTATAGCATCTGATGATCATAGGGGATAAAGGTGCAGTGATTTGTAAGAGGGCAGCAGGCTTCAGGAATTCGCGACTTCGCACATATCGTGACTCAAGTGCGCTGACCTCCGCACCCACATTATGCACGTACTAATGGATGGTTACAGAGAGGTATAAGCGTGGGAGCACACTTGAAAGAGTGACTAGCTGAGACATCCAGTAAGTAATTGAGCCACACAGACCAGGAAGGTCTCACCTCGATCCTAGTTCTATGTTCAGTTAACTGGTCTCAACCAGTACACCAGTAGAGTTTGGTGCCCCTGGGTTAGGAATTGGAAAATTGGCACAGGTTCCCATCCCTGATTGCTACCCAGTGACGCCAGTTGGAAGTTCACGTACGTGCACGTTGGACAAGGATAGGATCAGGCTTGGTTATCATGCCCCCTGACATAATAAAACTCACTACGCACTTGGTTTGAGTATAAAGCAAGGCTTTAATCAACTTGTTTCAGAACATGGAGGTCTAGTTGTACTTCACTAGTTCCTGTCTTACAAAATGTCCCTGGGCAAGCTGGACCAATGCCTGAGTATTTATACTCCTTGGACGGCGCCACCAACTGGCCGTCCAGCGTTATTTCATGAGTAGTTTCTTGAATGATGAGATTTATAACATACACCTGTGGCCATGCATTGTCAAGATTCTCATTTTTATTCCATTGCTGTTTGTGGGAGCTTGCTGTGCGCAAATTGGCTGCCGCGTTTCCTGCATTACAACAGTGACTACAACAGTGAGCACGTCATTGGCTGTAAAGTGCTTTGGGACATCCTACGGTCGTGAAAGGCGTTCAATAAATGCAAGTCTTCCTTCCTTCTGTCTTTCTTTCACACACAAAGCATGATTACTTGAGTCAAATATGGTGGGTGACTCATGCTTGTGGGATCATATACCAACAAAGAGCTGATGCCTTCAGGAGGAAAGAAAGGGAGGAACATTGATGGGAAAAATGAGAGAAGGGATATAAATTGGAAAAGAAAACCTTGCTGGTTTACCAAGGCTTTTTAACCTGAACACTGAACTTGTTGATACAAAGCAAAAAAGAGTAACATCCTCAATATATGGTTAGAATAAGTAGAACTTTCAATTTCAAAGCTAGGCTGTTTAGTCTGCGGCTCGTAACTAATAATTACACAGTAGCAGCAGAGGCACTGATAGACTCCGAAACTGCCAAACCTAGCTTACACCTACCTCAATTAATTGGCAGGAGTTAGGCCGAGCGGTGATAGTTCTAATTAAGTAGCTGTGACCACTGGAATCCTCAGCATCTCAGCAGCATCTCTGTATTTGTCAATGGTGGGGGGGTTTGTAAGTAGAACACACAAGTCTATGGATGATGTCAAGTTGTGTGGACAAACAGGACGTTCTGGGAAACAGGGATATAATTCAAAGAGAGCTGGAGTGATTCAGCAGCTGATCATAAAGTAGCGTTTAATATTGAGAAATATGGATTGATGCAAATAAGCCTAACCAATGAACAATATCTTGTAAAATGATCATACAATTATACAGAAGGAGGCCATTCAGCCCATCGTGCCTGTGTCAGCCTCTTTAAAAGAACTATCCAATGAGTCCTATTCCCCTGGTCTTTCCCCATAGCTCTGTACTTTTTTCCCTTTATAAGGAATGGAATGTGTTATGAATCTTACGATCCATGAAGAAAGACTCATGAAATAACACTGGACGGCCAGCTGGTGGCGCCGTCCAAGGAGTATAAATACTCGGGCGTGGGCCCAGCTTGCCCAGGACATTTTGTAAACAGGAACTAGTGAAAGATAACTAGACTGCCATGTTTTGAAACAAGTTGATTAAAGCCTTGCTTTATACTCGAACCAAGTGCGTAGTGAGTTTTCTTACATCAGAATGTGAATCAGATTTTCTCAGTTCTTTACAAATTATATCATGTCCTGGTACAGACGTGATGGGCCGAATGGCCTCCTTCTGTGCCGTAAATTCCTATGATTCTATGTTATATGGTAGCAATAGTTTCTAAAGAAACTCGCAAGATTAAATGTCGTTAGCATTCCCGAGGCAGAATGTTATGCTGGCAGTGGATAGCAATAATTCAGGTGCACATTCGCAGCCCCCGCAGTTTTTGCACTGATTGAAATTCTGGCCATGCAGTTGCGTGAGGTGAGTGTGAAGAATGTTGCACCTTGCCCGTCAGGAGCTGGCAGCCAGACTCGGCAGTCTGTTCAATAGATGGGAGCCTTCGACTATGCCCCGTCCTCCCAGGAACCCTGGCACTCAGGAAATGCTCTGTGCCCTTCTTCTTCTTCTCAGGCAGTCCCTCAGAAATGAGGATGACTTGCTTCCACATTAAAAATGAGTTCTCGGGTGACTGATGAGTCCAATGAGGACCTACAGTCTCTGTCACAGGTGGGGCAGACGGTGGTTGAAGGGGCGGGTGGGGTGGGGTGCTTGGGTTGACGTGCGCGCCTCACGCTGCCTGCACTTGGCTTCCACTTGCTCCCGGCGAAGAGACTTGAGGTGTTCGGCGACTTCCCGGATGCGTCTCCTCCACTTTGTGCGGTCTTGGGCCAGGGATTCCCAGGTGTCAGTGGGGATGTTGCACTTTTTCAAGGAGGTTTTGAGGGTATCCTTGAAGCGTTTCCTTTGCCCACCTGGGGCTCTCTTGCCGCGCCGGAGCTTTGAGTAGAGCGCTTGTTTTGGGAGTCTCGTATCGGGCATGCGGACGATGTGGCCCGTCCATCGGAGCTGATCGAGCGTGGTCAAAGCTTCGATGCTGGGGATGTTGGCCTGAGCGAGAACACTGATGTTGGTGCGCCTATTCTGCCAATGGATTTGCAGGATCTTGCGGCGGCAGCGTTGGTGGTACTTCTCCAGTCCTATTCAGTTGATGCCTCCACCGCACAGGGAAGGCGATCAACGTGTTGCTCCTCGGGACCAAAGTCCACGTCATTCGGTGGAAGCATTTGTGGACAGCCAACTGACCAATTTGGCCGATGCCACTGGTGGTGGCTTGGAAGAATCCAGTGGTATAAAAAGCTTAATGCATGTCCATGCCATGGAAACTGGAATAACCTGACCACGTCAAAGACAGTGGACGAAGGGAGTGTCAATCAACCACATAGCCTTACACCCCTTAATATTAAATGCTATATGACCAAATGTTAAATCACTCTAGCTCTCTTGGAATTATATCCCTGTCCCCAGAACACCCTGCTTTCCTGAAGTTTATATGTAATATAAGTTGTCGACAGCTTGGCCTTGGAGATGGCCGAACTATGTAGTGAAGTGAACTCTGTGTGAAGCAGCAGCAACAGCAGATAAGCCCAGGAAAGTCTGTCTAGGTCAGTAATGTGGGTCCTGGGGTAAGTGTGGGTGCACAGATAATGTGTGAGGCACAGTTGCACCTGCTTTCCACCTCCGAATCTAGAAGTGCCGTTGGAACCCCAAAGGAACTCTCCCGCTGGCCATTTTGGCTGCTACAAGCAAAATGGAAACTGGAGGCGAGACTGGTTGTTAGAAACAGAATTTGGAAATAAGCAACTAGCAATACTAAAATCAGATCCAAGCAGCCGGAAAATTTAACGCATCAATGACAATGCCAATAAGGCAGTACGATAGGCAAAAAGTAACTTTCAAACCAGAAAGTAAACCTTTCAAGAAGCCGACTCCAAGCCAACCACCCACACAATGCGGACAGCAATATGGCGAGAAGGCCACGAGGTGCCGCGTATGGCCCATATAATGTTTCTTAAACCTGTAATGAGGTCGCACAGTAGGCACCTGGCTGCAAAAATGGAGCCTGCTGAGAATCAGGTCTGGCGAGGCTCCAGGCCCCGATTTATAACCCACTCACCAGGTCAGCGAGGACACCAGCGGATCCTCAGAAAACTGTCTTTATGGAATGTTGTGCTCAACAGTTCTCAGGGACCCATCGCTGCACCAGAGCGGGGTAAGCCCGAGGCGCACACGATATTAGGCCTCGGGCCTCATTCAAATTGGATTGGAATTTCGAGCCGCTGCCTCACTGGCGGCGGACATCGGGTGAAAAGAACTTCCATTTATATAGCGCCTTTCACAGCACTGTTCCGTCAACAGCTATGTGTGTGAACAACAACCTGCCAGCCAGTGACGAAGCTAATAGATAGATAGCCTGCGGTGCCTACATCCAATCGGTGAAAAGTGATCCAAACTGTGATAGGAATCTATTTCATGGACACCTGAACTTTGCAGCTTCACAGACAAATTACTTAAGGAGCTCGAATTCTGCTAGACTGCTCCAGAGCTAATAGTGACAGTATTGTGACCTGCTTCACAGATCCACTTCGCTTTCCACTCAAAAACATCTCCTGATCTCCACTGCCAACTGGCACTTGATCAAAGGATTTGCGGATAATCGCACCTCTGCCTGAAAGCCGGCCGCAGGAGTGCTGCCTGGACAGGAGTTATGGCACTGCATCAGCAAATACCCGACACTTTGAGTAGCTAGATGGTGTTGCTTCTAGAACATAAAGAACTGAATGTTCTTCAAGAGCCTTATCCAAATACCAGTATCAGTCAATCAGGACTGAGGAGCATTTTTGAGAACACAGTCAATTGTGCAGTGATTGAACTGAAGCAAAATTACATAGGCCGCGATTTCTTCAACCTCGGCGGGTCCGTGGTGGGCGACGTTGGTGGCGGGTCCCGGCCTCGCTGCCGGCTCCAGCCCGCTGTCCAAAATGATTTTACCGTGATTGGGCTTGTTAAGCCCGCCCAGCGCGTTTGCCGGCCAATTGAAGGAAGCGGGTCTGATGACGTCATTTGATGACGCGTCATCAGCCAGTTTCCTTAAAGGGCCCATGCACAAATTGATTTTGACATTTGTGTTGTCAGTGTTGTACAGCATTGAGGTGCTGCAAACACCGACAATCACTGCACAAAGGCACAGGGCTGCACCCAGGCTCTCCCATGACTTCCTCCACATGCTTATGGAGGGAGTCACAGCACGCAGGGAGGTTCTCTTCCCTTCCCATGGGCAGAAGAGACTTCCCCAGGAGATCAATGCAGCCTGGTTGCACATTGCACAGGAGGACACAAGCAGGGATGTGGTCAGGAGGACCAGGCTGCAGTGGTGCAAACCTTTCAATGATCTCAGTCGATCACGAACTGTTACTGCAAAGCTACACTCAACCTCATTCTGCTGTGCCACTCATCACATCCCCATCACTCTGCCTTCCCTACCCTACTCCTGAACATCCTTACTCACAACAACTTACCTTGCACCTCCACCCATCCCTCTCTGTCTACATTATCACTTCCCCATCTCACTAGCCACCCCTCACACTCATAGAGTCATAGAGTCATAGAGTAATACAGCACGGATAGAGGCACTTCGGCCCATCGTGTCCATGCCGGCCATCAAGCCCTGTCTAATCTAATCCCATATTCCAGCATTTGGCCCGTAGCCTTGTATGCTATGGCATTTCAAATGCTCATCCAAATGCTTCTTAAATGTTGTGAGGGTTTCTGCCTCCACAACCCTTTCAGGCAGTGAGTTCCAGACTCCAACCACCCTCTGGGTGAAAAAGTTCTTTCTCAAATCCCCTCTAAACCTCCCGCCCTTTACCTTGAATCTATGCCCCCTAGTTATTGACCCCTCTACTAAGGGGAAAAGCTCCTCAGCATCCATCCTATCTATGCCCCTCACAATTTTGTACACCTCAATCATGTCCCCCCTCAGCCTCCTCTGCTCCAAGGAAAACAAACCCAATCTGCCCAGTCTCTCTTCATAGCTGAAGCGCTCCAGCCCTGGTAACATCCTGGTGAACCTCCTCTGCACCCTCTCTAACGCGATCACATCTTTCCTGTAGTGTGGCGACCAGAACTGCACACAGTATTCCAGCTGTGGCCTAACCAGTGTTTTATACAGCTCCATCATAACCTCCTTGCTCTTATATTCTATGCCTCGGCTAATGAAGGCAAGTATCCCATATGCCTTTTTTACCACCTTATCCACCTGTTCCGCCGCCTTCAGGGATCTGTGTACCTGCACACCCAGATCCCTCTGACCCTCCGTCTTGCCTAGGGTCTTTCCCTTCATTGTGTATTCCCTTGCCTTGTTAGACCCCCCAAAGTGCATCACCTCGCACTTTTCCGGGTTAAATTCCATTTGCCACTGTTCCGCCCATCTGACCAACCCATCTATATCGTTCTGCAGACTGAGGCTACCCTCCTCGCTATTTACCACCCTACCAATTTTAGTATCATCCGCGAATTTACTGATCATACCCTTTACATTCATATCCAAGTCATTAATGTAGACCACAAACAGCAAGGGACCCAGCACCGATCCCTGTGGTACCCCACTGGCCACAGGTTTCCAGTCACAAAAACAACCTTCGACCATCACCCTCTGCCTTCTGCCACTAAGCTAGTTTTGTATCCAATGTGCCAAGGCACCCTGGATTCCATGGGCTCTTACCTTCTTGACCAGTCTCCTGTGCGGGACTTTATCGAAGGCCTTACTGAAATCCATGTATACCACATCCACTGCGTTACCCTCATCCACACACCTAGTCACCCCCTCAAAAAATTCAATCAAACCAGTCAGACATGATCTTCCCTTGACAAAGCCATGTTGACTATCCCTGATTAATCCTTGCCTCTCCAAGTGGAGACAAATTTTGTCCCTCAGGATTTTTTCCAGTAATTTTCCTACCACTGATGTTAGGCTCACTGGCCTGTAGTTCCCCGGTTTTTCCCTACTACCCTTCTTGAATAATGGTACTACATTAGCGGTTCTCCAGTCCTCTGGCACATCCCCTGTGGCCAGAGAGGTCCTGAATATATGTGTTAGAGCCCCCGCAATCTCCTCCTTTGCCTCACACAGCAGCCTGGGGTACATTTCATCCGGGCCTGGGGATTTATCCATTTTTAGGCCAGCTAAAACCGCCAATACCTCCTCCCTCTCGATGTTAATATGTTCGAGCATATCACAGTCCCCCCGCCCTATTTCTATGTCTACATCGTCCTTCTCCATAGTGAAAACAGATGCAAAAAATTCATTTAGAACCCCTCCTACATCTTCCGGCTCCACACACAGATTGCCACTTTTGTCCCTAATGGGCCCTATTTTTTCCCTAGTTATCCTTTTACCCTTAATATACTTATAAAACATCTTCGGATTTTCCTTTATTTTGCTCGCCAGTGTTATTTCATGGCCCCTCCTTGATCTCCTAATTTCTTTTTTAAGTATCCCCCTGCACTTTTTGTACTCCTCTAGGGCTTCCTCCGTCTTTAGCCTTTTGTATCTACCAAAAGCCCTCCTTTTTTTCCTAATCCATTCCCGTATATCCCCTGACATCCACGGTTCCCTGTGGTTTTTGGAACCACTCTTGACATTTATGGGAACATGTTGCCCTTGTATGATCTCAATCTCCCTTCTGAAAGCCTCCCATTGCTCCGATGCGGATTTTCCTACAAGTAGCTGATCCCAGTCCATTTTGGCCAGATCCTGCCTTATCCTATTAAAATCGGCCTTCCCCCAATTTAGAACCTTTATTTCCGGCCCATCCCTGTCCTTTTCCATGACCACCTTAAATCTTACCATATTATGGTCACTATCACCAAAGTGCTCACCTACTAGCACTTTTTCCACTTGGCCGGCCACATTCCCTACTCATCCTCACACTCGTCCAATCATACCAACTAACAACACACAAGGGTAGGGACTTGGGTGTTTTAGCCAATGTTCATGTGAAATTTCTGTTAATGTGGTGTCAAACATTGAAACCTTTATTTTGAACACTTTGCATTCTTAGACAGATTTGTGTGCACCTTTGGAAGTGGCTTAGTGAGTTGTAGTGAATGGTGAGACATAACGGTACCCTCCGCAATGGTGATGAGTGTGAAAGGAATGATTTGGGCATTGTAGGGATGCTCTATGGTGTTGGTGTGGGGTGGTGTCTACCTGGCGCATCATGTGGCAGCCAGGGTGTACAGCATCAAGTGAAGTAAATCTGGCCATGGTGAGGCCATCCCTGGCCTCCCAGGCAGCAATGTGGTCAGGTACTGATGCCCTCTGTCCTGTGCAACATCAGTTGATTGCGGAGAAGGTTGGTGTTGTTGTTGTTGCTGCTGGTGTGCCTGGTGCTGCTGGCGTTGGGGCTGATTGTGGTGGGATTCTGAGGACCAAGGTGATGTAATAGATGGCAGGTGAACTTGAGATGACAGAAGCAATCTGTCAATGGTGAGAGAGGTTGTTCCAATGAGGTGACACTGCATAGAGAGTTTACTCCAAACACTTGCAACCTGCATAAAGCTCAATCTGTCTTCCAAATGCAGTAAGCAATAGCTTCTGAGCTTGGAAAGTGAACAGATGTGAGATGGGAACTTTTATAGCACATTTGCAGCTGTCAAGTAATGAGATGATTCCATGGTCATAGGACTCCCGACCTGCTTACCTGACGTGATCCCCGAGCAGCGCGGACCCCGTGGGCAACCTCATAAAATGGTAAGCTGAGCTCAAAATACTTCTTAATGGGCTGTTAACAAGGTCATAATGACCTGAATTTCCTCCCCTGCCACGTGTCGGGTCTGTTCAGCGCTGACAGACCCGACATTTGGTAAAGTCGTGTGGTGGCGGGTTGACAGCGAGGCCCCGAACTGGTGTCAAAAAAAAAACATTGTCCCACCCAAACCGCCACCGATCGCGCCCACCAACCCACCGGAAAATTTCCCCCATAGAATTTACAGCACAGAAACAGGCCATTCGGCCCAACTGGTCTATGCCGGTGTTTATGCTCCACACGAGCCTCCTCCCACTCCTCTTCATCTAACCCTATCAGCATAACTTTCTATTCCTTTCTCCCTTATGTTCTTATCGAGCTTCCCTTTCTGTTCCCTCCACCTCAACTACTCCTTGTGGTAGCGAGTTCCACATTCTAACCATTCTGGCTAAAAAGCTGGTGATTTTCATGGAGCAGATAGACTCTCTCAAGTTTCACAACGCCATTGGAGCCTGTCTTTTCCTTCATGTTTAAAGTTTAATCAAGAAAGTAAATGGGGTAAATTTTTACAAACTCCCTGTGCAGTTTTGCACAAGTGGGACGCATACTGGCCCGGAATTTCCGACCCCCACGGGTGCGTACGAGGTGTGTACAAAGCGCATCCCCTAAAACCCCGCACTTGCGATCTGTCGAGAATTCTCTTGACAGACGCTCCGCCTGGTCGGGAAAGCGGCCTCCGCGGGCAGAGAGTTCCGCTTTCTGAACAACTTCTGCTCGCTGAATACCTTTTAAAATCTTATGCCTAGTAAAAGCACGCATAATTAGGCCTGCTTTTACCAGCATAACAGTTTTAAAAAACTTTTTTCACTCATTTATAATTTTAAAATACTTTTAAAAAAGGTAAGTTTATTTTTAGCACCTTAAAAAACAAATTACTTATTTCAAAAAATTAAATTTTTGTTTAAAATATTTAATTTAATGTAACTTTAACTTATTTTAAACGTGATTTAAAAAAAATGTATTTAATGTTTAACTTTTTTAAGTGAGCGCTGACATGAATCAGTCATTCATGAAAGAAAGACTTATGAAATAATACTGAGCGGCCTGCGGGTGGCGCTGTCCAGGGAGAGTATAAATATTCGGGCACGGGCCCAGCTTGCACAGGACATTCTAAACAGGAACTAGTGAAGGACACAACTAGACCTCCATGTTGTAAAACAGTTGATTAAAGCTTTGTTTAACGCTTAGACCAAGTGCCTAGTAGTTTTCTTACATCAATCCCCATTCATACTTTTGACAGATCTGTGTGTAGAGACCTGTCAAAAGTGTGAAGGGGGATTCGCTTCTTTGATTGGTTCCCCATGGCCCACGTGATCCCAGGGACGCTTGCGAACCGCCTGCGCCCCTGGAATACCTGGGCCTCTGCGCATTTCGTAGAGCAGAGGCCCAGGATCAGAAGTCTCGGGACCTACGGAGTCAGCGGGTAAGTGCGTAGATTTTTTCCGATCGGAGGCACGCAGGAAGCCTCCGATCGGAAAATTCGGCCCATTGAGATGTCAAGCACAGAGGTTAGCACTTTCTATCCATTTATTAGATTTTTCTGTAATTGGTAAAAAGGATAGAAAGTCATGCAGGTCATACAAATCCCTGATAAACATTCCTGTTGCATGCCGCTCTCCACTGAGAGCGTTACAGTATAACATTTGCCCCAAATAGTGTAAGACTGTGGAAAGCAGCAACAGACTATTTCTCAATTTGTATTGCTGATGTGTGTCTTGTTTCTGAGCTAAAACAGGGTAACAAAAATTCACCCCAACAATATCCTTGTCAAAGAATGTTCAGACTTTGTTAAAAACCAACGGGGAGAAACTTGTGCAGCGCTGAGCAGGGTGGGATTAAAAACAACAGCTGAGTTCAAGACTCACATTCAGATCTGTGGGTTAGTCTGACAAAGGAAGATTTGTCATTTTCATCACAGCATTGGCAGAAATGAATAGCACACTGGAGATTCATCTCCACGACAACTCAACCCACAGCCCATTATCTCACAGTGCAGCAGGAACTCAATGAGATGGGGGCCTATAATTACAGAAAACATAAGAGGCGCCCACTTACAGAATAGAGCACCCCTTGCCCTTCGCCCGGCACCTTCTCATGCAAGTGCAGGAGATGCAACACATGCCCTTATACCTCCCCCCTTCCCACTGTCCAGGGCCCCAAACACCCCTTCCAGGTGAAACAGCGATTTACTTGTACTTCTTGCAATCTAGTATACTGTATTCGCTACTCATTATGCGGTCTCCTCTACATTGGGGAGACCAAACGCAGATTGGGTGACCGTTTAGCGGAACACCTCTGTTCAGTCCGTAAGGGGGACCCCGAGCTCCTGGTGGCCTGTCACTTTAATTCTCCACTCCATTCCCACTCAGACCTCACCGTCCTCAGCCCCTTGCACTGTTCCATGGCAGCTCAGCGTAAGCTCGAGGAACAGCACCTCATCTTTCGCTTAGGCACTTTACAGTCTTCCGGACGCAACATAGAGTTCAACAATTTCAGATCATAACCTCGGCCCCTATCACATATATATTTTCTTCTTTTTTATCCACAATTTTTGTTTGCCTTTTTTTTCTTCTTCTTCCCTCCCACGTGGCAGCTGTCCTTCATTCTGCCAGCGCAATTCACACCCCATCCAGAGCCATCCTTTGTTCCTTAACCTGTCCCATTACCGCCTCCTCTCGCCTTGAATATCCCTTAATGCCACTCAATGTCTCTCAATCTCTCCTGCTTTCTATCCTATCACTGACCTTCCCTTTTGTTCTTTCATCCCCTCCCCCTTTTCCCAGCCCCTAAACCTGTTCCATTTCCTGCTTTTTCCAGTTCTGACGAAAGGTCATCGACCTGAAACATTAACTCTGTTTCTCGCTCCACGGATGCTGCCTGACCTGCTGAGTTTCTCCAGAATTTTCTGTTGTTATTTACACAATACACTTGCCCAGGCAGCCAATGGTATCAACATTAGTCATAAATGTTTTTAACTAAAGGAATCTCCAGGTCCAGACAATTTCCACACTAGGCTTTTAAAGGTAAGAAAATAGGGAATGCATTCATTATAGCCGTCCAAATCTCACTGGATTAGGAACACCGTCAGAGGATTGGAAGGTAGCAAACATTACATTACCATTCAAAAGAGGAAGAAGAGGCAAAGCAAGTAACTATAAGCCAGTGTGTTTAGCGTGAGCAATAACTGGTACAGCTAACTAGACCTCATGGGGGAACAGTGCATTAGTAGACTCAGCTTCAGCAGGGATGACCTGCATCAATAGTCAACCATTAAATAAAGGAAACTACGATGGTATGAGGCGCGAGTTGGGTAGGATTGATTGGGGAATGTTACTCAAAGGGTTGACGGTGGATAGGCAATGGCAAACATTCAAGGACCGCATGGATGAACTACAGAATTTGTTCATCCCTGTTTGGCATAAAAATAAAACAAAAAACGTGACTCAACCGTGGCTAACAAGGGAAATTAGGGATAGCATAAGATCCAAGGAGAGGACACATAAATTGGCCAGAAAAAGCAGTAAATCTGAGGATTGGGAGCAATTTAGGATTCAGCAAAGGAGGACAAAGGGATTAATTAAGAGGGGGAAAATAGAGTATGAGAGTAAGCTTGCAGGGAACATAAAAACTGACTGTAAAAGCTTTTATAGATATATGAAGAGAAAAAGATTGGTGAAGTCAAGCGTGGGTCCCTTGCAGTCAGAATCAGTGGAATTTATAATGGGGAACAAAGAAATGGCAGACCAATTAAATACATACTTTGGTTCTGTCTTCACAAAGGAGGACACAAATAACCTCCCAGAGATGTCGGGGAACATAGGGTCTAATGAGAGGGAGGAACTGAAAGAAATCAGTATTTGTAGGGAAATGGTGTTAGGGAAATTGACGGGATTGAAGGCCGATAAATCCCCAGGGCCTGATAATCTACATCCTAGGGTACTTAAGGAAGTGGCCCTAGAAATAGTAGATGCATTGCTGGTCATCTTCCAAAATTCGATAGACTCTGGAACAGTTCCCATGGATTGGAGGGTAGCTAATGTTACCCCACTATTCAAAAAAGGTGGTAGAGAGAAAACGGGGAATTAAATACCGGTAAGCCTGACATCGGTAGTGGGGAAAATGCTAGAGTCCATTATAAAAGATGAAATAGCAGAGCACTTGGAAAACAGTGACAGGATCGGACAAAGTCAACATGGATTTACAAAAGGTAAATCATGCTTGACTAATCTACTGGAATTTTTTGAGGATGTAACTGGTAGAATAGATAAGGGAGAACCAGTGAATGTGGTGTATTTGGACTTTCAGAAGGCTTTCGATAAGGTCCCGCATAAGAGATTAGCATGTAAAGTTAAGGCACATGGGATTGGGGGCAAGGTACTTGCTTGGATAGAGAACTGGTTGGCAGACAGAAAGCAAAGAGTTGGAATAAACGGGTCTTTTTCTGTGTGGTAGGTAGTGACTAGTGCGGTACCACAGGGATCGGTCCTAGGACCCCAGCTATTCACAATATATATAAATGACCTAGACGAGGGAACTAGATGTAATATCTCCAAGTTTGCAGATGACACAAAGCTGGGTGGGCGTGTGTGCTGTGAGGAGGATGCCGAGAAACTCCAGTATGATTTGGACAGGTTGGGTGATTGGGCAGAAGCATGGCAGATGCAGTATAATGGGGATAAATGCGAGGTTATCCACTTTGGTGGAAAAAACAGGAAGGCAGATTTTTAACTGAACGGCAATAGATTGGGAGAAAGGGAAGTGCAACGAGACCTGGGTGTCCTTGTGCACCAGTCGCTAAAGGTAAGCATGCAGGCGCAGCAGGCGGTTAAGAAGGCAAATGATATGTTGGCCTTCATAGTGAGAGGATTCGAGTACAGGAGCAAGGATGTCTTGCTGCAGTTGTACCGGGCCTTGGTGAGGCCACATCTTGAGTATTGTGTGCAATTTTGGTCGCCTTATCTGAGGAAGGATGTTCTTGCCATGGAGGGAGTGCAGCGAAGATTCACCAGACTGATACCTGGGATGGCAGGAATGACGTATGAGAGATTGGGTCGATTGGGCTTATACTCGCTGGAGTTTAGAAGAATGAGAGGGGATGTCATTGAAACCTATAAAATCCTAACAGGACTAGACAGACTAGATGCAGGAAGGATGTTCCTGATGGCCAGGGAGCCCAGAACCAGGGGTCACAGTCTAAGGATAAGGGGTAAGCCATTTAGGACAGAGATGAGGAGGAATTTCTTCACCCAGAGAGTGGTGAACCTGTGGAATTCTCTACCACAGAAGGCAGTAGAGGCCAATTCATCAAATATATTCAAGAAGGAGTTGGATATATTTCTTGAGGCTAAAGGGATCAAGGGATATGGGGAGAAAGCAGGGACAGGGTACTGAGTTTGGATGATCAGCCATGATCGCATTGAATGGCGGAGCAGGCTCGAGGGGCCGAATGGCCTACTCCTGCTCCTATCTTCTATGTTTCTATGTTACCATTGGTTCTCCATGGCCCACGTGATCCCAAGGGACGCATCGAACTAACTACGCCCCTTGGATACGCAAGCACTGCGTGCCGGCAGTTGGAGGAGGCCCAGGATCGGAATTCCACGGGGGCCCACAGCTCAACGGCCGCCGCGCTAGGTAAGTGCAGGTCGGGGGCTTGCACCTGTGGGAAGCCCCCGACCCGAATTTCTGGGCCAGTAAGTATCAGCAGCAGAGGCAGCCACAGTGTTACCACACGGCTCACTCCCCTACTGTACAGGTATCTATCTATTCATGTACTGACCATGTTGGAAGTAGCAGAAATGCTCCAAAATATTGCTGCAGCTTTGCCAGATATCCCACCCCAAAAGCTGTGGGCTTCTCGTGACTTGTACATTACATAAGGGAGCTCGACATGAATATATAATTAGGACCAATCCCAGCTTCGGGTGCGTACGACTGACGCAAAGCCTGCACCATAGAACATTGCCACAATCCACGGCCATTAGCAACCATCACAGAAAGAATACCTTATTCACTGTTTTCTAGTTAAGAGTGTGTCTGCAACTGAACATACACAGGTCTAATACTTAGACCCAAGTTGCCACAGATATCAGTTCCCTCCAACCTTAAATTCACATTGTTTTCATAAGACTGAGCATATATTTCTCGCAATCATGACCCCTCTAAAATTGTTAGAAATTAAAAGACTGGGGTACTCGTGAACATCAGATTTATCCAATTAACCTGACCGAGATGAGATTAAAAATGGTAGCACCACATTTAAAATAAAAAGAGGCGAAATATTAAATAAACAAATCAAACGCAAAAGCCTAGAAATTGCATTAGGCCCGAAAACAGGCGGTGTCAATGGCCAGCGCTATTTGCCTGGTGAAAGTGGTGAAGGCAGCATGCAATATTTGTGCCGCCTGCTCATTATAATGATTGGAGCGCTAATCTCAGCGCTAACCGCACTGCTGATTGGCTTAGCGCTAAACAGGTGGGCCAATGTCAGGTGCAGTCTAATGGCCAGTAATCTTTGGCCTAGGCTCTCTGCGCTACTTAAAGGGGGAGGTGCTTTGATGCCGCAGCACCTCATCGTCTGTCAGGCTGAAGCCACGGCTCAGCAACAATAACACAGAGAAAGAGCCAGAAGGTTTTCGATGCAGCTCTCGAGACCTTGGTCTTTTAATTCAATTTTTTGGGAGAAAAAAATGTATATGTTGATGTAAGAAAACTACTAGGCACTTGCTCTAAGCGTTAAACAAAGCTTTAATCAACTGTTTTACAACATGGAGATCTAGTTGTGTCCTTCACTAGTTCCTGTTAAAGAATGTCCTCAGCAAGCTGGGCCCATGCCCGAGTATTTATACTCTCCCTGGACAGCGCCACCAGCAGGCCACCCAGTATTATTTCATAAGTCATTTCCACATGAATGACAAGATTCATGTCATATGTTTTAACAGGGCTAAAAATAAACTTACCTGATTGGACAGGGTTGTTAATGTATAAATGAATGATAAAATTTTATTTTTCTATTTTTTAAAACTCTTAGGCCTAAAGATTCGGTTGCTTTGCGCCTCCCGTTAGCGCCCTAAGAGGCATAAAGCAACTAGTGCCTGGGTGCGGCGCCGCCAACACCTCCCGCGAAACTCAGCAGGTGGTTAGCGCCGGTGGTAACCGTTAGCGCCCTGCGGCGCTGAGCAGTGCCCTGCTCGCGCCCTGGCTGCGATCTCCGGTAGCGCCCCCTGACTTACTGCTGGATGTTATGTCCAATGGGGTCAGGGGGGCATAACTACGGCCGGGGCGGCGCTAATTAAAGGGATGGTGCCGGGTGGCCATTTTTGTTGCTGGCCGCCTGCCAGCACCTGCCCCCGTTGCCATCCCCGGCCTCCTCAGCAACCCCCCCCCCCCGCGCTCCATGAGCCCGGCACTTCTCTTGAGTGCCGGGCTCTTTTGCCAGCACTCCGATCCCTGGTGGCCCAGCTGGGCCCCCGGGTCGCGCTGCGCAAGGCCCCTCCCCTTTAAGAAGCGGAGGAAGGCCTGCAGTACCGCAGCATGTAGCGCCGCGATATTGACTCGCAGCTCCCCAAGAGGGAGGCGGGGCGCTTCCAGTAGCACCCCACTTCCCTCTTGGGGCGCTACCGATGAATTTTGGCCGTGGGGGTGCGAATTTTTTCAGGGCGCTAAAAGTAGTGCCCCGGCGAAGTTAGCGCCCCAAAGGGGGCGTGACTCAATTTTTCCCCCCGCAGGCATTCAGCAGGCAGAAGTTGGGCAAATAGCGCAACTCTCCACCCGCAGAGGCCCTTCTCCTGGGTTCTGTGGAGGATCTGTCAAGCGGAGTCTGGTTGAGCCAAATGGCCTGTTTCTGTGCTGTATATTCTGTGTAATAATGTGCAGTAATGACAAAGTCATGAATTTCAACAGCTAAGGTATTTAATTCTGTAAAATTAAGTTCATATTTTTAAGTTGTGGGCTATTTTTAACTTGCAGCAACTGCAGGTGGCAGAGAGCAGCAGAGCGGCCCACTTTGTGTGTAGGAGCACTGTTGTCATGGTTGCAGAGTGAGGTAGTGTTCCATGCTACTTACTGAGTTAGAGTGAGTCACAGAGCTATTAGCGTATCTGGTTGAGTTACAGTCGCATTGCAATTGCCATATATAGAATCAAAGTAAAGTTGATAGAAAATCTTAAATCAATGGCAGTTACACAATAGCACCAGAGACCTGATTTACAGGCACTATTACAATCCCATTAGCTGGAACTATCCTCAGTACGTTGCAGCCATCTGTATGGTCACGCAGCCAACCCCAATGTATGGTGGTTTCAGAACAGCGGTAAAGACAAACAGATAAAATATGGAGCGTATGGACCGCTTTGCGGAACACCTCCATTCAATCCGTAAGGGTGACCCCGAGCTTCCGGTCGCCTGTCATTTCAATTCACCGCTCCATTCCCACTCGGACCTCACCGTCCTCGGCCTCGTGTGTTGTTCCACGGAAGCTCAGCGTAAGCTCGAGGAACCGCACCTCATCTTCCGATTAGGCACTTTACAGCCTTCCGGACTCAATATCGAGTTCAACAATTTCAGATCATAACCTCGGCCCCTATTACATTTTTACTTATATTTTTTATCCACACCTTTGTTTTGGCCTTTCCCCCCCCCTTTCTTTTTTTTTCTCTCTCCCACATGGCAGCTGTCTCCCATTCTGCCAGCGCATTTCACACCTAATCTACAGCCGTCTTTTGTCTCCACTAGTCCTATCACCATCTCGTCTCGTTTTGAATATCTCTTAATGTCTCTTCTTCTCTTTTGTTCTCTCCCAGCCTGGCCTCTTAATCTATTTCATTTCCTGTGCTTCTCCAGTCTTGACAAAGGGTTTTCACCCGAAACGTTGACTCTATTTTCTCTCCACGGATGTTGCCTGGCCTGCTGAGTTTTTCCAGCACTTTCTGTTGTTATTTCGGATTTCCAGCATCTGCAGTATTTTGCTATCGTAAAATATGGAGCGTCCCGTGCTGACAAAACCGTAGAATATCATCCGTGTAATACAACCAGTCACACGGGTATTGCACGATTTTGCACAGCTTGCTCTGAAGTCAGGAAGAAAATGGGCAGAATTTTCCTGCAGAGCTAATAAAAAAAAATGCATCAAGCCCCTGAAAGAGTCGATTGTACAAAGCGGGGTGGAGTTTCCACTCCGGGCGCAAGCGGCGATTAAGGCAAAATTGCGCCCGTTTTGAAAAGTGTTTTTTTCCCCCCCCCAAGTTTCTGCCCAAACTCATTTGCATATCGCCAAATGCAAAATCTGCCATGAACCAGCACAATCGAGCAGCATTATTAAATGTCATTTTAAAAAAAAATTGTTTTAAAAAATATTCCTTGATAAAGTGTGATAACTTGGTAAAGTTTGATTAATGCAGCTTAAAATGGGATAATCTCAAAAAAATAAGTATTTTTAATCACCGTCAATCCACCACCTGTTAGTAACCTGATTTTAAATGACAGAAAATACCTAAAAAAAATATGTTAAACTCTTTTCTTTTTAGATTGGGGTACAGTAATCAGTTCCTTAGTAAATTTAAGAAAAAATTACATTGAAAACCTTTTAAAACGTACCTATTAGTGTCCCTGCACCCAAAAGATCCAGCTTAATTTTTAGAGCCCCACCCCCGAAGGCCCGCAAACGAGCGCAATTAGCGGAAACGCGCCGTGGTGATTAATTCACCCTGAGGGCGGGACCTGCTTCCAACGCAATGTTTTAAAAACTAGCGCAAAAGATGGCGGAAACTCGAGTTGCGCTGAACGCAATTGGCGCTTAAAATTCTGCGATCTTTTGCACTGGTTACACCGATTTCGGGCCAATTGCACAGAACAAACCAACGTAATCGAGTGGAAACTCCAGGCCGGTTTGTCAAACGAACAAGCTCCATGGGACAGCTAACCTTTCTTGTTCCATGTATTCTTATGAGCATCACCAGTCCTTGTCCCCATCCCAGTCCACTTTGGATTTTAGCCATCTTAGGATACAAGTCCAAACTCTCTGCGATAGCTATAATCTTCTGTATCATAGATCCTGTTGAATATACTAATGTTTACTCACTGTCAGTAAGGGTAAGATTTACCAAACAATGATTTAACAAAACACATTCTGAAAATCTTAGAGTTCCCTGGGGACATTAATGGGTTATGCAATGTAATTTCCTGACTAATTGTGATATATATTGCTTAGCTGAAACAGTAATTCTTTCCTTTGTGGACTAGTTATACAACCGTTAGGCATGGTTAGAAAAAGAATCCTCAGGAATGTGGATCATAAGGAACTGAGTATTTTTTTGCAGACATGAAAAGCAATCTCAAAGAGGAACAAAGTAGAATGACATATACAACAACAACAACTACTTGTATTTATATAGCACCTTTGACATAATAAAACGTCCCAAGGTGCTGCACAGGAGTATTATAAGGCAACAAATTTGACACCGATCCACATAAGGATAAATTAGGGCAGGTGACCAAAAGCTTGGTCAAAGAGGTAGGTTTTAAGGAGCATCTTAAAGGAGGAAAGAGAGTTAGCGAGGCGGACAGGTTTAGGCAGGGAATTCCAGAGCTCGGGGCCTAGGCAACAGAAGGCACGGCCGCCAATGGTTGAGCGATTATAATCAGGGATGCTCAACAGGGCAGAATTAGAGAAGCACAGATATCCCAGGGTGGGGGCGGGTTGTAGGGCTGGAGGAGATTACAGAGATAGGGAGGGGCGAGGCCATGGAGGGATTTGAAAACAAGGATGAGAATTTTGAAATCTAGGCGCTGCTTGACCGGGAGCCAGTGTAGACCAGCGAGCACAAGGGTGATGGGCGAACAGGACTTGGTGCGAGTTAGGACACGGGCAGCCGAGCTTTGGATGACCTCAAGTTTACATAGGGTGCAATGTGGGAGGCCAACCAGGAGTGCATTGAAATAGTCAAGTCTAAAGGTAACAAAGGCATGGATGAGGGATGCTAATCTAACACATAAAGGGAGAACATACCAATCTAACACCCATCATAGGGAGAATATACCAATCTAACACCCATCATAGGGGAGAACATACCAATCTAACACCCATCATAGGGAGAATATACCAATCTAACACCCATCATAGGGAGAATATACCAATCTAACACCCATCATAGGGAGAATATACCAATCTAACACCCATCATAGGGAGAATATACCAATCTAACACCCATCATAGGGAGAATATACCAATCTAACACCCATCATAGGGAGAATATACCAATCTAACACCCATCATAGGGAGAATATACCAATCTAACACCCATCATAGGGGAGAACATACCAATCTAACACCCATCATAGGGAGAATATACCAATCTAACACCCATCATAGGGAGAATATACCAATCTAACACCCATCATAGGGAGAATATACCAATCTAACACCCATCATAGGGAGAATATACCAATCTAACACCCATCATAGGGAGAATATACCAATCTAACACCCATCATAGGGAGAATATACCAATCTAACACCCATCATAGGGAGAATATACCAATCTAACACCCATCATAGGGAGAATATACCAATCTAACACCCATCATAGGGAGAATATACCAATCTAACACCCATCATAGGGAGAATATACCAATCTAACACCCATCATAGGTGTAAGGGGTTTTCCTTGAGAGATGTCCCTGAGGTTTCTCTCTCTAGAGGCCTCTCTCTCTTGCACAGTAAAACCTTGAGTGGTTCGACCCACTCGCCCCTTAGATTCTATACTCTGGGCTTTGGGGCAGGAACTACAATGTAGAGAAAACTCTTGTAGACCAAGTTTGATGAAACAAAATGAAATTTTATTGCATAAGGAAAAATATCAAATCAAATGCAAGCAGATAAGAGAGTACATGGGAGGGAAAAACACACAAACAAATCATAACGACAGAGTACTAACTAAGGCAAATACAGGCATCTTATACTCTACAAAGATCATCATGAAATAAGGAAATACACGGAACATCGAGGGACAACAACTCATGTTAATTGTACCCTTAAATCCACCCCCTTATTAAACCTATCTAGATCTGATTGTGAAGGGCCAGAAACATGCTCACCAATCCCACTAGGAAGTGCAAGGTTTTGAACCAGTCTGTGTTTGATCCTTTCAGGCTTTCCGTTTCCATGTGGATCGTGGAGCCCCTGCGGGCTGCGCCACACCTCTCTCCTGGGGTGGGGGTCAGGGGCGGCTGGACACCGGCGGGCCTGGATGTCGGCGGGGTCGAGGATCGTCAGCTCGACCCTGGTTAGAGGAGCCTTGGGCTGGCTCCCATAGATTTCCTTGGTTCGTTACTGTCTCTTTTCGAGCCGGAGTGGCTGGAAGGTTTCTTCTCTTGGGGTTTTATTTTATTGTTTCTTCTCCCAAGTTGGGTCGATGGCCTCTCGTTTCAGCAACGGCCCGGGGATGGTCGATGATCTCCCGATGTGTTTCCCCGGGGCGGGACGTCGGCTTCGAAACAGCCTTCTTGATGTTGGTTTGGTTCTTCTTCCTCCTCCGATGGTGGAGAGGAGTTTGTTGATCTTCTCCCGAAGCGACTCCTCTTCACCCACCAGTTCCCTCTCTGAAGCTGTGTCTCTGTTTAAGCTTTCCCCCAACTGCCGAAAAGTCTTCCAGATATACCTTTCTTCCAGAAGCTTCCGTCTCCCGCCCAAAGTCAGGTTAGTCTTTGTTTAACTTTTGGCGGGCTGGGAGCACAGCGGGGTAGTTATTATATTTTAAAATGTTTTCGATGGCCGGTAAAGGCCCATCTCTGGTCTGGAATGACCTTCACTGTTTTTAATGTCCTGCTGATCTCATTATCTAGTCCTGGGTGTTGTTCTCATGAATATGAAATTGTCCCCTTTTGTCTGGGTCAACATTTAGATGGCCTCTGTCTCCAGGCCGATCTTGACTGGATCTGCATCTAATCCATATGCATACGTGTGGGTCTGGTTTCGTTCTCTCAGAAACGGTTTCCAGAACTTGCTGTGGGTTGAATCCACAAAGCTGTCTGAGGTTGCGCAGGAACCATTTTAAAGTGTCCCAATAAGCTGGTCACATGGTATGGTAGCCATTTTGTATGCCCCTTTTTCTGGGCTTCTTTTAAAACAGTCTTTAAAATCACGGCCTCTTCTGCCATTTGACCCTTATTAATACAAAGTCCAATTTTGTGAATCCTACATAGGGGAGAATATACCAATCTAACACCCATCATAGGGGAGAACATACCAATCTATCACCCATCATAGGGGAGAACATACCAATCTATCACCCATCATAGGGGAGAACATACCAATCTAATACCTGTCATAAAGTGATGATATGCCAATATACCACCTGACATTGGAGGAGCACATGACAAAACGAGAAAAAATATATGCCATGGACAAAACAATTGGGGGGGGAAATTCGTCCCCTTTGCACCACCTGTTAGCGCCAGCAGATGATGCTAACGGGGCGCTAGAGCAGTACCGCCGGGGTGAGGTGAATCCAGCGCCACATGTCAAATCCCGCCCCCCTGTAGCGCCGCCGGAAAGAGTAATCGCCACGAACATCAACGCCAGGTGGATCGTGATGTCAGTGAGTGTACAGCACTCACTGACCGACCGATCTGTTAAATTGATTGTCGCCACCTACCTTACCACGTGGAGTAAACACCAACAGAGAGAGCTGGTGTGAAGCAATAGGAAGCTGGCTTCAGGGGCGTTCTTTAAAGGGATCATCCG
Source organism: Somniosus microcephalus (assembly GCF_052327205.1). Lineage (NCBI taxonomy): Eukaryota > Metazoa > Chordata > Chondrichthyes > Squaliformes > Somniosidae > Somniosus > Somniosus microcephalus. The sequence goes on along the minus strand of NC_141000.1, from coordinate 10,118,585 downwards.
TAATTACTCGCAGCTGTCAGGTTGGTGCAGTTTCAGTGGTTTCTTGCCAGTTTCACCCACTGCAACAGTTTCATTCAGTGATTTCAAGGTTCTTTTGTATCAGGAGTGTTGTGGCAGCTAAAATGTAGCAACATTTATTCTTCAAAGTATTAAACTGCTACATTTGGTAACATTAATGGGGGCTGTACTGGCAGGCCGCCTCGCCCTCCAGGAACAACGGCAGAGGGAGCGTAGGCAGCGAGAATAACGGGAACATGTGCACAGAGGGAGGAGGAGGGCCATCAGGACTCTCAACAGGAGGCCTTACGCTCTGAGGGTATTCTGAAAGCACTTCTCCTACCTTCAATTAAGCGAGTAGCAATGTATTAGAAGACTTTGCTCCATGAAGGAGATGGTCACAGGACTCTGCCACCTACTGCAACCAGACCTCCAGCCTCAGACCAGGGTGACCACGGCTCTCTCAATGGCAGTCAAGGTCTCTGTGGCCCGCAATTTCTTTGCCAGTGGATCCTTCCAGTCTGCAACAAGAGACATAGCTAACAGCTCGCAGTTCGCCATCCATCGCTGCATCCAGGAGGTCACTGAGGCTCTCTACAGCAGGAAAAAGGACTACATCAGTGTCCCGAACACCAGAGAGGAGCAGGACAAGCATGCATGAGGCTTTGCCAGGATAGCAGGAATCCCCATGGCACAGGGCATCATTGACTGCACCCATGTGGCTTTGCTGAGATCTTCCATAACCACAAAGGCTACCACTCACTTAATGTGCAGTTAGTGGCGGACCATGCACAGGGAATCCTCACCGTCAATGCCCACTATCCTGGCAGCAGCCACGGTGTCTTCATCCTGTGCCAGACCGGTGTGCCAGCATTCTTCCAGCCTCCACATCAAGCTCGCGCCTGGCTGCTTGGAGACAAGGGCTATCCGCTCTCCACCTGGCTCATGACTCTCCTCCGCAACCCCAACACTCCTGCCTAGCGTTCATGTAATGAGAGCCATGCTGCCACCAGGAACATCATCGAGCAGACCATCGGCCTACTGAAGCAACGGTTCCGCTGCCTTGACCGCTCAGGAAGAGCCCTCCAGTACTTGGCTGAGCGGGTGTCCCATTTCGTGGTGGTCTGCTGCATGCTCCACAACTTGGCCATCATGAGGGCCCAGCCATTGCCACCAGGGATTGCGGGACCACCTCAGGAGGAGGAAATGGGGGAGGAGGAGGAGGAGGAGGAGGAACAGGAGCAAGGGAGGAGGCAGCCACTCAATCGGCCTTCCGGAAGGGTGGTCCGTGACCGCCTCATCAGACTGCAGTCCGAATTAATTCAACCCCAGATCCCCATTGCTCACCACATCCCCATCATTCCATCCCTGTCGCAGTCCATATCACAGCGCAAAGCTGAAATAAGAGACACCACAAAATAATCCAAACTGAATTAATAAATTTATCAAAAATCAGTGAAAACATATTTAGAGCAAAAATATTAACTATTCACCCTTGTGCAATCCCTTAGTACCTGTCATTACTGTGCCTTTGCCTACTCTAGTGCTCCTATGAAGTGATGGCCCAGTGGCTGCAGCAGGGCTGGTGGAAGGCTGCTGAGTGTCCGTGCGGGAGACTTCAGATGGCCTTGCAGGACGCCCTTGACCAGCTCTGGGCCTGGAAGGCCCGGCTGTAGACTGCACCACCTCAATATGGGCGGCAGCAGTCTGGGATGGCTGGATGACAGGCAGCGACAAGGGCAATGGTGGAGTGGCAGTGGGGAGCAGGAATGCTGTCAGCCTGAGAGAGGACAGCGGGTTCCTGCTCCACTGACCCACTCCCACTCCCCTGGGGCAGCACCTCAGCATCCCTAGCAATCTGTTGGAGCACAGATTGCTGGCCTGCTGCGACACCGTGAAAGCCCCGGTCGACGGTGGTAGACCCAGCCACGATGGCAGCAGTCAGAGCTTGCGTGGCATCAAGCTGAGGCTGCATGAGAGCAGTCTGAGATTGAATGCCACCAAGCATAGACTGCATTAAAGCACTAAGACGTTGCGTCGCTTCCGCCTGTGCTGCATTGAAAGCTGCCAGATCGCCCATCATAGGCGGCAGCAGGTCTGGGTCATCACGGTCTCTGGGAGTCTACCATCCTTTGCAGACTAGAAATGATGGGCTCCATGGTGTGCGCAGAGCCTTGTGCAGTGTTTGATGCGGACTCCTCCATGCTCCTTACCATTGCCGTGAGGCTCTCGGGCACCCTTGCCATTGCACCTATCAACTCCATGTGCATGCCCATCACCCTTCTTCTAAAGACCTCCCTGACGTAAGAAAACTACTAGGCACTTGGTCTAAGCATTAAACAAGGCTTTAATCAACTGTTTTACAACATGGAGATCTAGTTTTGTCCTTCACTAATTCCTGTTAAAGAATGTCCTGAGCAAGCTGGGCCCATGCCCGAGTATTTATACTCTCCCTGGACAGTGCCACCAGCAGGCCGCCCAGTATTATTCCATAAGTAATTTCCACATGAATGACAAGATTCATGTCACTCCCCATCGAGGTCCTCATCTGAGTCCTGTGCAACAGAACTCGCGCACGATCTCGCCCTCCGGGGAGATGGCCCCCGAGCTACCCTTTCCCGCTGGCCTTTCTGCAGGCAACTTGTCCCCGGTGCATCGCCCTGTGCAGATCCCGCTACTATATCAGCCTCTAAAGAACGCATAGTGCCAGTATCTGGGCTGGTGCCTGTGGGTTAGACGAGCAGTGACGCGGTGTGTTCTTCCTCCTCCGCTTCTCCCGCCTCGCTCTCTACAGTGCCCTCAGGGACAGGCTGCTCAGGTGCTTGCTGTTTATCTGAAAGCATAAAGGCACAAGAGTCGGGTTAAGGTGAGGGGTGGGGGGCCGGAAGGGAGAAATGCATGTATACAGTATGATTAGCTGGAAAGTGCGAAACGCTTGTGGGGTGAGAGGGAAGTGGGATTTGAGAAGAAGGAGTAGGGATGAACATACTGTTGTTGACCACAAGGGGGTCAAAGTCGCCGATGGCCACGGCGCCCACCACCTGGCGTCCATTATTCTGCAGCACTCGATTCTCCAGCGCAGACTGTGGTTGGGTGTCGGTCTGTCCCCCGCCTGTGCGCTCCTGCTCCCGCCTGTTGTGAGCCACCTTGGCCTGCAAGAGAAAGGGAAGTGTGTGAGTGAGTGTGGAGCAATGTGTTTGGGTGATGTGCCTGCAATAGTTGAATAGCTGTCATTGTGTGCAAGGTGTGAGATGTGGGTGTGAGTGTTGGTAGGTAGAGATTGTGGGTGGGTGAGTGCTGGGGGTGTGGTGCTTTGGGCAGTGTGTGCAGACTGTGGTTCAGATGGTGGTATGTAGCATTTGTTGAAGCATTCACTCACCCTGACCACCCGAGTGAGGTCGTTAAATTTCTTCCTGCACAGTGTGTGGGTCCTGGGAGACCACAGTGCTGCCCGAGATGTGCTGCGCTACCTCCCTCTACATGGTGCGGAAGACTTGTGGTGAGGGCCTCCTGCCACTTGCCGGGTAGAGCACCGCCCTCCGTCTCTCCACAGTGAAAGCCAATGGCTCCAATGCTTCATCGCAGAATCTGCGGGTTAGCTCCATGAGGCGTTGATCTGCCATGAGCACACCTGCTTCAGTCCTGCGGCTCCTTCTCCATGCCCTGCTGCTGCTTGCACAGCCAGCAATGCTGAGAATGAGGTTCTGCAGCATCAATGAACCTCCCCTTTAAGTACTGAAAAAAGCCTGTGGCAATCATGAGTTGTGAATAGACTCCACCCTTTGAGTGTAATGTCAAAGAGCTTTAAGACTTGAATTAGGACTCCAATCATTTCTTTGAGCAGTGAGCATGAATTTTGCATGCAGTCTAAAGCATTTGCGCCTGACGCTAATTCTCCAACTTTTCTACTGACTCCGCCATTCCTTGGCTATAATGAATTACTAGCCCATGATTCTGTCAATCCAATATCTGGAGTTATTGGAGTATGACTATCTAATGCCATTGGAGGAGCACATGCGCATCTAACATCCATCATTGATAGAGGGCAAGTCAATCCAACATTTGTCATTGGGGGAAGAAATGGCAATTGAACCATCATCATAAGAAGAAGACATCCCAATTGATGCCCTTCATCAGAGAGGCCAATGAAATGTCCTTTATAGGGGAGGATATCCCAATCTAATGCTTGTGATGAAGGGGTCGCATGCCAATCTAATTCCTGTCATGCTGGTTGTTCAGATGGAGCTCGTCACTCTAGCAACCATGACGCAACCACTGAGTGCGGAATGAGGGGGAGCTTGAACCAATACAACTTTCTTTTGGTATGGGTTATGTTGCCCCCTCTCCACCCATCCCCAAATCCTGTAATCACCCCTGATGTCCTCCCCAAATCTTTTCCGTAGTTGCACCATTGCTGACATCCATCATCGAAATATAAGATTTTGGGAACGAGATAAGGTCATTCAGCTTGTGAAACCTACCACAGCATTAAGGATTCCTTTTAAAAAATTACATTAACTTAGCAAAGCAATTTGACAGATGGGCGTACGTTGAGCGGGCACATTGTTTTAGCATTCAGCTTGCCAGCGCTGAAAAATAATTCACTCGCAGGGAGTTAGTGAGCACAACCATGTATTGAATTTGTGGCAGGCTGTTAGAAGACACCTAACGTGTTGTCCTAGACAACAGTTGTAAATTGTATTTCCTTCGATACCCCCTCAAGAGTATTCTAATGTTGCAACATTGGAGCCTGGTCTCCAATCGTCTTGGATCCCCTTGCCATTGGACCAAGACCTCGCTCTGTCAAGCCCGTGTGGTGGCTGGTGTGCAACGGCCACCCCACGTTAAAAGAATTCACGCACAGGCATCTTCCACCCTTTAAAATGAAGTTCAGGGCCTGGAACATCAGGGCCCTCATGGCTCGCATTGGACTCATCAGTCACCTACGAACTCATTTTTAATGTGGAAGCAAGTCATCCTCGGCTCCGAGGGACTGCCTAAGAGGAAGAATGTTGCAACTGTAAAGTACTGGCAAGCTGCAATGTGGCTGTCAGATGTCTCTATTATCTGAAAATGTTTAATGTTTCAGGGAAGAAAGCAGGAATGCTTGCTGCTGCACCCTACATACACCACGCTGATTTATCCCACCAGTAGATCTCCTAGTGAGCCAGCCGATACACTGTTTTATAAGAACTGCAGATTTACACCATGTAACACACGATGTATTATTCTGCTGCTAAGGTGTCCACTTAAGACCACAAAGTCCAATTGTTGTTCAATAAACAAAGGATCGGGTAAATCAGACTCCAATTGTGGTTTGCAGAGAGAATTGTGCGAGTTGGAAAATGCTTGCAAGCTTCAGGCTCCAAGTGAGAAACGTTCAACACTCAGTAACTGGCCTCGTTTCTCTTTATCTAAGATTGCTTTGTTTATGTAACAAAGTATGATGTCTAATAGGTGACAGCTGGTGAGTAACAGATTTTTAAAAATGGGCAGAATGGGCTTGTATCATTTAAATGGATGGATAGATGTGTCAGCATAATGTTCCTTCTGGCAGAACACTCTGTGCTAACCGAGAACAGTTACTGCCCGACAGCAAGAATGCTCATTTTCATACTCTGCTCAGTTAAGCTGACAGTGATTGCAAGCCACCAATGCGATAATGCCACTAAACTAAAACATCTCATCGGTAACTAGTTTAATCTTTAAACACCCCTATCAGTTACCACATGATAATACCAAGCAGGTTGCTATTAAATCACCAGTTTTGCCGAGCAGAATCAGCGGGGCAAGGTTCACTGGGCAGGATGCTGAACTGATGGTGGAGATGGCATTAAAGAAGAGGACCGGACCACTAGAAACAGTAGCTAGGTACCAACATTACTGCACACAGGACTGTTCCAGCCATGGCCCCTATCCCAATCTCCTATTTGCTGGAGAGCACACAAACAGCACCATTTAAGCCGAGGAGTTACTGTTGTCAATATTAATGGACAAGCACTCAATGCGTTTGTAATTTGGTTCCCTGTCTTCTATTTAAGATAAATGGATTAATGCCTGTGTTGAAATAACAGACAGAGGAATGTCACTTGAACATATTTAGCTTTCATCTAATATGAGCAGCAGAATTTCTAGGCTTTGATTCCAAACAGAAGGATACCTGAAGCAAACAATATCACTCGTTACAAAGAACAATTTCAGCACAAAAGCCTTTTGATTCTCGCTGAAATCACATTGAAACTTTCCCATCTCCCAATTCCATTAACCTCAATATTCAAACAGATGGCCTGCAAACATTTAAAAGATCTCTCGTAGCAACACTTTGTTTATATTTTCTCAAACGGAACTTCCCACCACAGCAGTGCCACCCTCCTGCTGGGATCATAAACCAAATCTAATGAGTGATCTGGACTCGGAGATAAAAAAAAAATTGAACGAGTATCTAACTCGGATCCTTGACACACAGCACAATGAGGCAACGGGTGAGAGGTGGGACTGTCAGAGGCAGAGACACGCCAAGGGATTGTTTCACTTCAGTGAGCCTTCCTTTTAATAACTCCAAAAGAAAATGAGGACAAAAACATGACATTTGCAATATCTGTTTATTTTGAGTACCGTCGAGTTTAAAAAAATAATTGGGCAAACTGCCACTTAAACTCAGTTTATTAAGGTTTTAATTATATGCCAATTAATAAGTCTTGGCGCTTGGAGAGAATCCAATCTTCATTTTATGAAACTAATTGCCAGTAGATCTGAGAACAGCTTTGTACTGACACACCGCGGCCATATATCCTGCTTTCAATTGTTACTTTTTATCTTTTCGACCACTCAAGTCCAGGGTGAAGTCTGAGGCAGGAGACCAGTCCACAGGCCTCCAGCTGTCGTAGATTGGAAGGTTTGCCAATGTACGCTGAAACAGGGAAGAATTAATCTAAAAATAAATAAATAATACTTGCATTTGTATAGCCCCCTTATCACAGCAAAATACTTCACACGGTGAATTACACAAAGCATAAAAGACAGAAGATCAGCACTTGCCTGGATGAGTGGAGCTCCAACAGCACTCAAGAAGCTCGACACCATCCAGGACAAAGCAGCCCGCTTGATTGGCACCCCATCCACCACCTTAAACATTCACTCCCTCCACCACTGGCGCACCGTGGCTGCAGTGTGTACCATCTACAAGATGCATTGCAGCAACTCGCCAAGGCTTCTTCGAAAGCACCTCCCAAACCTACGACCTCTTCCACCTAGAAGGACAAAGGCAGCAGGCGCATGGGGACACCACCACCTCCAAGTTCCCCTCCAAGTCACACACCATCCTGACTTAGAAGTATATCGGCCGAATCTTCCTCGTTGCTGGGTCAAAATCCTGGAACTCCCTCCCTAACAGCACTGTGGGAGTACCTTCACCACACGGACTGCAGCGGTTCAAGAAGGCGGCTCACCACCACCTTCTCAAGGGCAGTTAGGGATGGGCAATAAATGCTGGCCTTGCCAGCGACGTCCACATCCCATTAAAAAAACAAATAAAAAAAAAACAACTTTCTTTGGAATTCCTTGGCCAATTCAGCCAACTTGTGTATGAGGCGAGCAGCTGTATAATGGGCAGAGCGAGGGAATGCAGAGCGAGGCATGCAGAGTGAGGAATGCAGGTTGCAGTTCAGCACTCTTGCACCCATTTCGTCCATTAGTCTCATTAACATCCCCGATTTGGTGAAAAAAATATTTGAAACGAATACCGAGTGCATGTTCAGTGGAATTTATACCAAGTCTGCTCTTTTTTTTCATTGTGTGTCTATTTGGAAGGGAGCAAGGGAAGCTCCGTGGGCAAAGAAGCTCTCGAATTGCCTTTGTAGCTTAATTTTGCCATGTTTACACTTCCTTTTTAATATAATGTGTTGTTATTAGACATTTTTTCCATGTATCTGAAGTTTTTATCAGGATTTACCTTTTCCAAAAAAAAATTGAGAGCCAGTTTCATTTAACTCCATCAAGTCAGTTTGGTTTTAAGGCATCTCAATTACAGTGGGCCAGAAATTCGGGTCCCCACGGGTGAGTATGCGTTGGGTACTCACGCGTAGGCCCAACGAAAGTGCCGGTTTCGTGCATGCACTGCGCATGCGCGGGAAACCGGAACTTCCGTGCCCTTAAAGGAAGGGGTTCACAGGTCGAACACGTGCGCCGGAGAGGCAGCGCGTACGCCTGGAACTTACGTTTATTTTGCCGGTTTCTCCGGGAGGGTAAGTCTCCAGGAGTTACACTTTTAAAAAGCAGTCGCAAGGCCTGCTTTTAACAAGGTAAGTGGTGAATTAATTAAAATTAAAACATTTTTTCCACAGGTTTATTATTTTTAAATATTTAAAGAAAGGTTTTTATTTTTAGAAAAAAAAATCATTTTTAGCCCCGTTAGAAAATGTAATAAATTTTTTCAAAAATTTAAATTATTGCTTAAAATAGTTACTTTATGTAATTTATAGTTATTTTAAAAATGTGATTTTTAAAAAATTTATTTGAAGTTTTAGTGATGTTTTGGGACTTATAGTAATCATAGTTTTGACAGCTCTTCCTGTCAATTTTATGAATGGGCTTTTCCCTGCTACCATTGGCTCTCCATGGCCCACGTGATCCCAGGGGACGCATCGAACTAACTGCGCCCCGGGATACGCAAGCACTGCGCGCCGGCAGTTGGAGCAGGCCCAGGATCGGAATCCCACGCGGGCCCACAGCTCAACGGCCGGCGCGCTAGGTAAGTGCAGGTCGGAGGCTTGCACCCGCGGGAAGCCTCCGACCCGAATTTCTGGGCCAATATTATTTCATGGTTGAGGTGATAAAAGATGAAAAAAGGCATGCCACGGAGATTTGCAAGATCCATATCATATTTTCAGAACTCTGAACACCTACCTACCAGCCAGTGACCAAGGACAACTGCCTCACATTGCCCTGGATTATCAGGGAAGAACTATATCACCTGCAGCCAGTACACCTGCAGCCAACTTACAAAACAGGGATGGCGGTTTGCCAAGGTGGCCACTGCCTTCAACTGTTAAGTAAGCTCTGTAATTCCCTCCCTAAACCTCTCCGCCTCTCTAGCTCTTTCTCTCTCTCCTCCTTTAAGACGCTCCTTAAAACCTACCTGTTTGAGCAAATTTTTGATCACCTGCCATAACATCTTCTTATGTTGGAAGTCACACAACACCAGGTTATAGTCCAACAGCTTTATTTGAAATCACAAGCTTTCGGAGCGCTGCTCCTTCATCGGGTGAAGTGAAGAGAAGCATACAGGCACAGCATATATAGGCAGAGAAAACTGCCAGATGATTACAGGTAATCTTTCTAACCGCCCTTTATCACACCTCAGCAGCGAGATAATCACAGCAATCAAAGGTGTGAATGGTGTCCAAACAGGTCAGTCAGGAAAACATAGAAACATAGAAGAGAGGAGGAGGAGTAAGCCATTCGGCCCTTCGAGCCTGCTCCGCCATTCAATGAGATCATGGCTGATCATCCAAATTCAGTACCCTGTCCCTGCCTTCTCCCCATATCCCTTGATCCCTTTTACATTAAGAAATATACCCAACTCTTTCTTGAATATATTTAATGAACTGGCCTCCACCGCCCTATGTGGCAGAGAATTCCACAGGTTCACCACGCTCTGGGTGGAGAAATTCCTCCTCATTTCAGTCCTAAATGGCTTACCCCTTATCCTTAAACTATGACCCCTGGTTCTGGACTCCCCGGCCATCAGAAACATCCTTCCTGCATCTAGTCTGTCCAGGCCTGACAGAATTTTATAGGTTTCGATGAGATCCCCTCTCAATCTTCTAAACTCCAGTGAGTATAAGCCCAATCAACACAATCTCTCCTCATACGTCATTCCTGCCATCCCAGGTATCAGCCTGGTGAATCTTCGCTGAACTCCTTCCATGGCAAGAACGTCCTTCCTCAGGTAAGGCGACCAAAACTGCACACAATACTCAAGGTGCGGTCTCACCAAGGCCCTGTACAACTGTAGCAAGACATCCTTGTTCCTGTACTCGAACCCTCTTGCTACGAAGGCCAACATACCATTTGCCTTCTTAACCGCCTGCTGCACCTGCATGCTTACCTTCAGCGACTGGTGCACAAGAACACTCAGGTCTCTTTGCACTTCCCCTTCTCCCAATCTATTGCCATTCAAATAATAATCTGCCTTCCTGTTTTTGCCACCAAAGTGGATAACTTCACATTTATCCACATTATAGTGCATTTGCCATGTTTCTGTCCAATCAACCAACCTATCCAAATCATACTGGAGTTTCACGACATCCTCCTTGCAGCATACCCTCCCACCCAGCTTTGTGTCGTCTGCAAATTTGGAGATATTACATCCAATTCCCTCGTCCAGATCATTAATATATATTGTGAACAGCTGGGGTCCTAGGACCGATCCTTGCGGTACCCCACTAGTCACTGCCTGCCACTCGGAAAATGACCCGTTTATTCCAACTCTTTGCTTTCTGTCCGCCAACCAGTTCTCTATCCAAGTCAATACCTTGACCCCAATCCCATATGCCTTAATTTTGCATGCTAATCTCTTATGTGGGACCTTATTGAAAGCCTTCTGAAAGTCCAAATATACCACATCCACTGGTTCTCCCTTATCTATTTTACCAGTTACATCCTCAAAAAATTCCAGTGGATTAGTCAAGCATGATTTACCTTTTGTAAATCAATGTTGACTTTGTCTGATCCTGTCACTGCTTTCCAAGTGCTCTGCTATTACATCTTTTATAATGGACTCTAGCATTTTCCCCACTACCGATGTCAGGCTTACCGGTCTATAATTCCCCACTTTTTCTCTACCACCTTTTTTGAATAGTGGGGTAACATTAGCTACCCTCCAATCCATGGGTACTGTTCCAGAGTCTATTGAGTTCTGGAAGATGACCAGCAATGCATCTACTATTTCTAGGCCCATTTCCTTAAGTACCCTGGGATGTAGATTATCAGGCCCTGGGGATTTATCGTCCTTCAGTCCCATCAATTTTCCTAACACCATTTCCCTACAAATACTGATTTCTCTCAGTTCCACCCTTTCCTCAGACCCTATGTTCCCCGGCATCTCTGGGAGGTTATTTGTGTCCTCCTTTGTGAAGACAGAACCAAAATATGTATTTAGTTGGTCTGCCATTTCTTTGTTCCCCATTATAAATTCCCCTGATTCTGACTGCAAGGGACCTACGCTTGACTTCACCAATCTTTTTCTCTTCACATATCTATAAAAGCTTTTACAGTCAGTTTTTATGTTCCCTGAAAGCTTACTCTCATATTCTATTTTCCCTTTCTTAATTAATCCCTTTGTCCTGCTTTGTTGAATCCTAAACTGCTCCCAATCCTCAGGATTATTGCTTTTTCTGGCCAATTTATATGTCCTCTCCTTGGATCTTATGCTATCCCTAATTTCCCTTGTTAGCCACGGTTGAGTCACCTTTTTTGTTTTATTTTTATGCCAAACTGGGATGAACAAATTCTGTAGCTCATCCATTCGGTCTTTGAATGTTTGCCATTGCCTATCCACCGTCAACCCTTTGAGTGCCATTCCCCAATCAATCCTACCCAACTCGCTCCTCAGACCATCGTAGTTTCCTTTATTTAAATTGAGGACCCTCGTCTCTGAGTCAACTACTTCATTCTCCATCTTAATGAAGAATACGATCATATTATGATCGCTCCGACCCAAGGGGCCTCGTACAACAAGATTGCTAATTAATCCTTTCTCGTTACATAATACCCAGTCTAAGATGGCCTGATCTCTGGTTGGTTCCTCGACATATTGGTCCAGGAAACCATCCCGTAAACACACCAGGAATTCCTCATCCACAGTATTGTTACTAATTTGGTTGGCCCAATCTATATGTAGATTAAAGTCACCCATGATGACTGCCATGCCCTTATTGCACGCTTCTTTAATTTCCCTTTTAATGCCATCCTCAACCTTCGCCTTACTGTTTGGAGGTCTATATACCACTCCCACTAACGTTTTTTTCCCCTTAGTATTCCTCAATTCTACCCATACAGATTCCACATCATCAGAGCTAATATCCTTCATTACAATTGTGTTAATCCCTTCTTTAACCAGTAATGCTACCCCACCTCCCTTTCCTTTTTGCCTATCTTTCCTGAATACCGAATACCCCTGAATGTTGAGTTCCCAGTCTTGACCATCCTTGAGCCACGTTTCCGTAATCCCAACCAAATCATATTCATTTACCTCTATTTGCGCAGCCAATTCATCCACCTTATTACAAATGCTCCTCGCATTAAGACACAAAGCCTTCAAGCTTGTTTTTATAACGCACTTAGACCTATTAGAATTATTATTTACCATGGCCACGTTTGATTTAAACCGTTGATTTCTCTGACTGCCACTTTTGTTTTTCTCCTTCCTATCTTTTGCTTTTATCCTTGTTTCCCTTTCCTTTGTCTCCCTGCTCAGGTTCCCAACCCCCTGCCATTTTAGTTTAAACCCTCCCCCACAGCACTAGCAAACACTCCCGCTAGGACATCGGTTCCAGCCCTGCCCAGGTGCAAACCGTTCGGTTTGAACTGGTCCCACCTCACCCAGAACCGGTTCCAATGTCCCAGGAATTTGAATCCCTCCCCCTGGCACCATTCCTCTAGCCACATATTCATCTGAAGTATCCTTCTATTTCTACTCTGACTAGCACGTGGCACTGGTAGCAATCCTGAGATTACTACCTTTGAGGTCCTGTTTTTTAGCATTGTGAACACTCCAGTATGCATCCAATCGCAGCTCCAGTGCTGCAATGCGGTCTGTCAGTAGCTGCAGCTGGATGCACTTCCTGCACATGTAGTTGTCAGGGACACAGGAAGTGTCCCTGAGTTCCCACATATCGCAGGAGGAGCATATCACGTGGCCGGGCTGTCCTGCCATGACTTACCCTTTAATTAATTGAATTTAAATTAAATCAATCAATCCCACTAATTACACTACAGTTAACTGGTTTACCAACAGCCCCCGCTACACCAGAGAGACCTTAGAAACTATAAACCACAGAGTTAAAGTTTAAAAAAACATTACATCAAAGAACAATGAGGTGGGGTCACAAGGGGTCAAATGTTGCAGATGCTGGGGTCTGTATGGAAAAAAACAAAAAACTTTGCTGGAAATCACAGCAGGTCCAGCCGCATCTGTGCAGAGAGAACAAGCCAACGACGACTCAAGTCTGGATGACTCTACGTCAGGTGGGGTTACATGTAGCGTGATATGAACCCACGATCTCGGTTGAGGCCATCCTCATGAGTACGGAACTTGGCTATCAGTTTCTGCTCGACGATTTTGCGTTGTCGTGTGTCTCGAAGGCCGCCTTGGAGAATGCTTACCCGAAGATCAGAGGCTGAATGTCCTTGACTGCTGAAGTGTTCCCCGACTGGGAGGGAACACTCCTGCCTGGCGATTGTTGTGCGGTGTCCGCTCATCCGTTGTCGCAGAGGTTGCCACGGCAGGGTTGTGTTGTGGCATGGTCGCTGTTCTCCTGAAAGCTGGGTAATTTGCTGTGAACGATGGTCTGTTTGAGGTTAGGCGGCTGTTTGAAGGCGAGTACTGGAGGCATGGGGATGGCCTTAGCGAGGTGAACATGGCATAGTTTCTCCGCTCCGGGGAAGTATTGGACGACGAAGGGTACTCTGTTGGTTGTGTCCCGTGTTTATCTTCTGAGGAGGTCTATGCGATTTTTCGCTGTGGCTCGTCGGAACTGTCGATCGACGAGTCGAACGTCATATCCCGTTCTTACGAGGGCGTCCTTCAGCGTCTGTAGGTGTCCATCGCGTTCCTCCTCGTCTGAGCAGATCCTAACTCCCTATATTCCGCTTTTAGGACCTCATCCCACTTTTTACCTATATCGTTGGTGCCGATATGCATCACGACAACTGGCTGTTCACCCTCCCCTTCCAAGATGTTCTGGAGTCGCTCGGAGACATCCTTGACCCTTGCACCAGGAGGCAACACACCATCCTGGAGTCTCTTTTACGGCCGCAGAAACACCTATCTATTCCCCTTACAATTGAATCCCCTATTACTATAGCTCTACCCCTCTTTTTCCTCCCATTCTGTGCAGCAGAGCCACCCCTGGTGCCAGGAAGTTGGCTGCTGCTGCCTTCCTCTGATAAGCCATCCCCCCAACAGTACTCAAAGTAGTGTATCTGTTGGAGAGGGGGATGGCCACAGGGGACCTAGAGGAGTATAAAAAGTGCAGGGGCATACTTAAAAAAGAAATTAGGAGGGCGAGGAGGGGCCATGAAATAACACTGGCGAGCAAAATAAAGGAAAATCCTAAGATGTTTTATAAGTATATTAAGGGCAAGAGGATAACCAGGGAAAGGGTAGGGCCCATTAGGGACCAAAGTGGCAATCTGTGTGTAGAGCCAGAGGATGTAGGCGGGGTTTTAAATGAATTTTTTGCATCTGTGTTCACTATGGAGAAAGACGATGCAGACATAGAAATCGGGCAAGGGGACTGTGACATACTTGAACATATTAGCATCGAGAGGGAGGAGGTGCTAGCGGTTTTAGCGGGCCAAAAAGTGGATAAATCCCCAGGCCCGGACGAGATGTATCCCAGGCTGCTGTGGGAGGCAAGGGAGGAGATTGCAGGGGCTCTGACACTAATTTTCAGAACCTCTCTGGCCACAGGGGATGTACCAGAGGACTGGAGAACAGCTAACGTAGTACCATTATTCAAGAAGGGTAGCAGGGATAAACCAGGGAATTACAGGCCAGTGAGTCTAACATCTGTGGTGGGGAAATTATTGGAAAAAATTCTGAGGGAAAAAATTAATCTCCACTTGGAGAGGCAAGGATTAATCGGGGATAGTCAGCATGGCTTTGTCAAGGGTAAATCATGTCTAACAAATCTGATCGAATTTTTCGAGGGGGTGACTAGTGGGGTGGATGAGGGAAATGCTGTGGATGTGGCTTACATGGACTTCAGTAAAGCTTTTGACAAAGTCCCGCATAGGAGACTGGTCAAGAAGGTAAGAGCCCATGGGATCCAGGGTGCCTTGGCGCGTTGGATCCTAAACTGGCTGAGTGGCAGGAGGCAGAGGGTGATGGTCGAAGGTTGCTTTTGTGACTGGAAGCCTGTGTTCAGTGGGGTACCTCAGGGATCGGTGCTGGGTCCCTTATTGTTTGTGATCTACATAAATGATTTGGATGAGAATGTAAAAGGTATGATCAGTAAGTTCGCAGATGACACGAAAATTGGTGGGGTGGTAAATTGCGAGGAGGAAAGCCTCCGGCTACAGGACGATATAAACGGGTTGGTCAGATGGGCGGAAAAGTGGCAAATGGAATTTAACCCTGAAAAGTGCGAGGTGATGCATTTTGGACGGACAAATAAGGCAAGGGAATACACAATGAGTGGTAGGACCCTAGGAAGTACAGAGGGTCAGAGGGACCTTGGTGTACATGTACATAGATCCCTGAAGGCAGCGGAGCAGGTAGATAAGGTGATTAAAAAGGCATATGGGATACTTGCCTTCATTAGCCGAGGCATAGAATATAAGAGCAGGGAGGTTATGATGGAGCTGTACAAAACGCTGGTGAGGCCACAGCTGGAGTACTGTGTGCAGTTCTGGTCGCCTCACTATAGGAAGGATGTGATTGCTTTGGAGAGGGTGCAGAGAAGATTCACCAGGATGTTACCTGGGATGGAGCGCCTCAGCTATGAAGAGAGGCTGGACAGGCTGGAGTTGTTTTCCTTGGAGCAGAGAAGGCTGAGGGGGGACCTGATTGAGGTGTACAAAATAATGAGGGGCATAGATAGGGTAGATAAAGAGGAACTTTTCCCCTTAGTGGGGGGGTCAATAACAAGGGGGCATAGATTCAGGGTAAGGGGCAGGAGATTTAGAGGGGATTTGAGGAGGAACTTTTTCACCCAGAGGGTGGTTGGAATGTGGAACTCAATGTCTGAAAGGGTGGTGGGGGCAGGAACCCTCACAACATTCAAGAAGCATTTGGATGAGCACTTGAAATGCCATTGCATACAAGGCTAAGGACCAAATACTGGAAAATGGGATTAGACTGGACAGGGATGGATGGGCGGCGCAGACACGATGGGCCGAAGGGCCTCTTTCTGTGCTGTAAAACTCTATGACTCTATGACTCTATGACCCCTGCACTACCTGCCTGCGCCTAGTACTCTGCCTGTTTGTCACCCGTTCCCTTTCTTCCTGTCCAACCTCTACCTGCGGTGTGTCCAACTCCGTAAACGTGCTATTCACGATGTTCTGAGCATTGTGAACGCTCCAGTATGCATCCAATCGCAGCTCCAGTGCTGCAATGAGGTAGACAACGTTGGCCGAGTCACATGAGTATGTACCATATACCTGGTGGGTGGTGTCCTCACGTGTGATGATAGCACCTGTGTTGATGATCTGGCAAGTCTTGCAGAGATTGCCGTGGCAGGGTTGTGTGGTGGCATGGTCGCTGTTCTCCTGAAAGCTGGGTAATTTGCTGCGAACGATGGTCTGTTTGAGGTTAGGCGGCTGTTTGAAGGCGAGTACTGGAGGCATGGGGATGGCCTTAGCGAGGTGTTCGTCGTCATCGATGACATGTTGAAGGCTGCGGAGAACATGGCATAGTTTCTCCGCTCCGGGGAAGTATTGGACGACGAAGGGTACTCTGTTGGTTGTGTCCCGTGTTTATCTTCTGAGGAGGTCTATGCGATTTTTCGCTGTGGCTCGTCGGAACTGTCGATCGACGAGTCGAACGTCATATCCCGTTCTTACAAGGGCGTCTTTCAGCGTCTGTAGGTGTCCATCGCGTTCCTCCTCGTCTGAGCAGATCCTGTGTATTCGCAGGGCTTGTCCATAGGGGATGGCTTCTTTAACGTGGTTAGGGTGGAAGCTGGAGAAGTGAAGCATCGTGAGGTTGTCCGTGGGCTTGCGGTAGAGTGAAGTGCTGAGGTGTCCGTCTTTGATGGAGATTCGTGTGTCCAAGAATGAAACCGATTCTGAGGAGTAGTCGATGGTGAGTTTGATGGTGGGATGGAACTTGTTGATGTCATCGTGTAGTCTTTTCAGTGATTCTTCGCCGTGGGTCCATAGGAAGAAAATGTCGTCGATGTATCTGGTGTATAGCGTTGATTGGAGGTCCTGTGCAACGAAGAAGTCTTGTTCGAACTTGTGCATGAAGATGTTGGCGTATTGGGGTGCGAATTTGGTCCCCATGGCTGTTCCGTGTGTTTGGGTAAAGAACTAGTTCTCGAAGGTGAAGACATTGTGGTCAAGGATGAAGTGGATGAGTTGTAGGATGGCGTCTGGAGATTGGCTGTTGTTGGTGTTGAGTACTGAGGCTGTCGCAGCGATGCCGTCATCGTGGGGGATACTGGTGTAGAGTGCCGAGACGTCCATTGTGGCGAAGAGTGTTCCTGGTTCAACTGGTCTGTGGGTGCTCAGTTTCTGTAAGAAGTCTGTAGTGTTGCAACAGAAGCTGGGGGTTCCCTGTACGATGGGTTTCAGGATGCCCTCGATGTATCCAGAGAGGTTCTCACACAGGGTTCTGTTGCCTGATACGATAGGACGTCTGGGTGTGTTGGCTTTGTGTATCTTTGGGAGGCAGTAGAAGTCTCCCCCGCGGGGAGTACGTGGGATGAGAACGCGTAGGATGCTCTGAAGGTCTGGATCGAAGGTCTTGATCAGTCTGTTGAGTTGGGGGGGGTGTTCTTTGGTCGGATCTGCGGGTAACTGTCTGTAGTGTTCCTGGTTGTCCAGTTGTCGGTATGCTTCTTTGCAATAGTCCATTCTGTTCTGTGTGACGAGGGCTCCTCCTTTGTCTACTGGTTTGATGACGATGTTGCGGTTGGTCTTGAGAGCATGGATGGCGTTGCATTGTGCTCAGGTGACATTCTGGACTGTCTTGTAGTGCGGCTGATGAATCTGGCGTTGATGCATCTCCTGACAGCTTGAGCATACATGTCAAGCTTAGGGCAGCGGCCCTCCAGAGGGGTCCAATTTGACTCTTTCTTCTTTGGTTGCTGCACCGCGGATCCTTCTGTCTGCTGTTCCGGATCATTGATTGTCTCATTGGGTTCACTGCTGACATGTTGGGATTTGTGGAAGAATTCTCAGAGCCTCAGTCTCCTGATGAATTCCTCTGTGTCTGCCGCGAGGCCGATGGAGTCCATTTTGGTGGTGGGGCAGAAATTGAGCCCTCGGCTGAGAACTTCGATTTCGTCTGGTTGAAGGGTGTGGTTGGACAAGTTGACGATGGACTTCCCTATGGTTCCAACCGTGGTACCGGGGGAGGCTTGGTTGCGGCTGGTGGTGATGCCGAGTTTCTCAAGCTTCCTGTTCTTGGTGTGCATGTAGGCAGTGTAGTTCCGTTGCCTCGTCTGCTTGGCGGTGTCTCGTAGCTGGTCTGCTGTGTCCTGAGCACAAGCTGAGAACATGGACTCCATCTTGGTTTCGAGGTTGCGGCATCTGCTGTAGAGCTGGTGTACGAGATGGTTGAGGAGTGTGCGAGAGGTACGACGGCAGAGTCTCTCAGCGTAGTCTGTGTTGTAGGTCGACTTGAGTGAGTTAGTGATCTGTAGTCCTTTTGGGATCTTGTCTGCTTTCTTACATCTCTGTAGAAACTTGATGTCTGTGTCTATATGCGCGATCTTCTTGGAGATCCTCTCCACTTTGAGCCGGCAGTTTGTGGTGTCGATAGTAGCCATGATGTGGAGATGCCGGTGTTGGACTGGGGTGGACAAATGTAGGAAGTCACACAACACCAGGTTATAGTCCAACAGCTTTATTTGAAATCACAAGCTTTCGGAGTGCTGCTCCTTCATCAGGTGAAGTGAAGAGAAGCATACAGGCACAGCATATATAGTCAGAGAAAACTGCCAGATGATTACAGGTAATCTTTCTAACTGCCCTTTATCACACCTCGGCAGAGAGATAATCACAGCAATCAAAGGTGTGAATGGTGTCCAAACAGGTCAGTCAGGAAAACATTACATCAAAGAAAAATGAGGTGGGGTCACAAGGGGTCAAATGTTGCAGATGCTGGTGTCTGTATGAAAAACAGAAAAAAAAACTTTGCTGGAAACCACAGCAGGTCCGGCCGCATCTGTGCAGAGAGAACAAGCCAACGACGACTTGAGTCTGGATGACTCTACGTCAGGTGGGGTTACATGTAGCATGACATGAACCCAAGATCTCGGTTGAGGCCGTCCTCATGAGTGCGGAACTTGGCTATCAGTTTCTGCTCGACGATTTTGCGTTGTCGTGTATCTCGAAGGCTGCCTTGGAGAATGCTTACCCGAAGATCAGAGGTTGAACATCCTTGACTGCTGAAGTGTTCCCCGAGACCAACTGCAACATCGTCATCAAACCAGCAAAGGAGGAGCCCTCGTCATACAGAACAGAATGGACTATTGCAAAGAAGCATACCGACAACTGGACAACCAGGAACACTACAGACAGTTACCCACAGATCCGACCAAAGAACACACCTCCCAACTCAACAGACTGATCAAGACCTTCGATCCAGACCTTCAGAGCATCCTATGTGCTCTCATCCCACGTACTCCCCGCGTGGGAGACTTCTACTGCCTCCCAAAGATACACAAAGCCAACACACCCGGACGTCCTATCGTATCAGGCAACGGAACCCTGTGTGAGAACCTCTCTGGATACATCGAGGGCATCCTGAAACCCATCGTACAGGGAACCCCCAGCTTCTGTCGCGACACTACAGACTTCTTACAGAAACTCAGCACCCACGGACCAGTTGAACCAGGAACACTCCTCGCCACGATGGACGTCTCGGCAGTCTACACCAGTATCCCCCATGATGACGGCATCGCTGCGACAGCCTCAGTACTCAACACCAACAACAGCCAATCTCCAGACGCCATCCTACAACTCATCCGCTTCATCCTTGACCACAATATCTTCACCTTCAACAGCCAGTTCTTTACCCAAACACACAGAACAGACCAAATTCGCACCCCAATACGCCAACATCTTCATGCACAAGTTCGAGCAAGACTTCTTCGCTGCACAGGACCTCCAACCAATGCTATACAACAGATACATCGACGACTTTTTCTTCCTATGGACCCACGGCGAAGAATCACTGAAAAGGCTACGCGATGACATCAACAAGTTCCATCCCACCATCAAACTCACCATCGACTACTCCTCAGAATCTGTTTCATTCTTGGACACACGAATCTCCATCAAAGACGGGCACCTCAGCACTTCACTCTACCGCAAGCCCACGGACAACCTCACGATGCTCCACTTCTCCAGCTTCCACCCTAACCACGTTAAAGAAGCCATCCCCTATGGACAAGCCCTGCGAATAAATAGGATCTGCTCAGACGAGGAGGAACGTGATGGACACCTACAGATGCTGAAAGATGCCCTCGTAAGAACGGGCTATGACGCGCGACTCATCGATCGACAGTTCCGATGGGCCACAGCGAAAAGTCGCATAGACCTCCTCAGAAGACAAATACAGGACACAACCAACAGAGTACCCTTCGTCGTCCAGTACTTCCCCGGAGCAGAGAAACTATGCCATGTTCTCCGCAGCCTTCAACATGTCATCGATGATGACGAACACCTCACTACGGCTATCCCCACGCCTCCAGTACTCACCTTCAAACAGCCGCCTAACCTGAAACAGACCATCGTTCGCAGCAAATTACTCAGCTTTCAGGAGAACAGCGACCACGCCACCACACAACCCTGCCACGGCAACCTCTGCAAGACATGCCAGATCATCAACGCAGGTACCATCATCACACGTGTGGACACCACCCACCAGGTACATGGTACATACTCATGTGACTCGGCCAACGTTGTCTACCTCATACGTTGCAGGAAAGGATGCCCCGGAGCATGGTACATCGGCGAGACCCTGCAGACACTGTGACAACGGATGAACGGACACCGCACAACAATCGCCAGGCAGCAGTGTTCCCTCCCAGTCGGGGAACACTTCAGCAGTCAAGGACATTCAGCCTCTGATCTTCGGGTAAGCATTCTCCAAGGCGGCCTTCGAGACACACGACAACGCAAAATCGTCGAGCAGAAACTGATAGCCAAGTTCTGCACTCATGAGGACGGCCTCAACTGAGATCTTGGGTTCATGTCACGCTACATGTAACCCCACCTGACGTAGAGTCATCCAGACTCGAGTCGTCGTTGGCTTGTTCTCTCTACACAGATGCGGCCGGACCTGCTGTGATTTCCAGCAAAGTTTTTTGTTTTTTTACTGTTTTTCATACAGACCCCAGCATCTGCAACATTTGACCCCTTGTGACCCCACCTCATTGTTCTTTGATGTAATGTTTTCCTGACTGACCTGTTTGGACACCATTCACACCTTTGATTGCTGTGATTATCTCTCTGCCAAGGTGTGATAAAGGGCAGTTAGAAAGATTACCTGTAATCATCTGGCAGTGTTCTCTGACTATATATGCTGTGCCTGTATGCTTCTCTTCACTTCACCTGACGAAGGAGCAGCGCTCCGAAAGCTTGTGACTTCAAATAAAGCTGTTGGACTATAACCTGGTGTTGTGTGACTTCCTACATTTGTCCACCCCAGTCCAACACCGGCATCTCCACATCACATCTTCTTATGTGGCTCAGTATTAAATTCTTTTTGAAAATCGCTCCTGTGAAGCGCCTTGGGACGTTTTGCTACGTTGAAGTTGCTGTATAAATGCAAGTGGCGGTTGCTGTTTCTATGTCTAATTCCTGGATAGCACTGCGCTCTCGGGCTGAGAACTTGCCTGAAGCATTTTTTTGAGCCTTTCAAATGACTCCAACGTTTTGTTAACACAATATGTGGACCACTTACTTTCAAGTGGCCCAACCCTATAATTTTCAGCAGCAGCACTTTGAGGCTCGAAGCTCAATATTCTGCAGTGACCCCGTCACCTCACCTCAAGCGCAAAGGTCAAGCTGTATAAGGAGCATATTTGTAGGACTCCAGGTGCTGGTCTTGCAGTACTTTGCTAGGCCAGCTGGTCAGCCTGTCAGCCTGAGGTTCGAGCCTCAGGCACTAACTGACCCAGGTAGTTTTTGAAAAACATTAAATAAGGATTGCTGAATCTGTGATTTCTTGCTGCATGGCGACAAGCTATGGCTAGAAACTCAATGTTGGCCTAGAAATTCTTTATAATGGCCCAGAAATTCGGGTCTCCACGGGTGAGTACGCACGGGGTACTCATGCGTAAGCCCAATGAAAGTGCCGGTTTCGTGCATGCACTGCGCATGCGTGGGAAACCGGCACTTCCGTTCCCCTGAAAGAAGGGGTTGACAGGTGGAACACGTGGGCCGGAGAGGCAGCGCGGGCGCATCGAACTTACGTTTTTTTTGCAGGTTTCTCCGGGAGGGTAAGTCTCCAACAGTTACACTTTTAAAAAGCAGGCGTAAGGCCTGCTTTTAACAAGGTAAGTGGTGAATTAATTAAAATTAAAACATTTTTTCCACAGGTTTATTATTTTTAAATACTTTAAAGAAAGGTAAGTTTATTTTTAGCCCTGTTAGAAAAGGTAATTAATTTTTTCAAAAATTTACATTATTGTTTAAAATAGTTATTTCATGTAATTTATAGTTATTTTTAAAATGTGATTTGAAAAAAAAATTATTTGAAGTTTTAGTGATGTTTCGGGGCTCATAGTATTTATAGGTTTGACAGCTCTTCCTGTCAAACTTATGAATGAAGCATTTCCTGCTACCATTGGCTCTCCATGGCCCACGTGATCCCAGGGGACGCTTCGAACTAACTGCGCCCCTGGGATACGCAAGCACTGCCCGCTGGCAGCTGGAGGAGGCCCAGGATCGGAATCCCACGCGGGCCCACAGCTCAACGGTTGGCGCGCTAGGTAAGTGCAGGTCGGGGGCTTGCACCCACGGGAAGCCCCCGACCCGAATTTCTGGGCCGTTAAGTACTAATTAGCTAAGCTTCTCCAAAAAACCCTCACCCATCACCACTGCATATCAGAAAATTTAGGCTATAAGTTAGTCATATCTGATTGGGAATGATGTGATGATGTTATTCTGCTTTACTCTATCGGCTCACAAACAGCAGTTTTATAAAGATCTAAAACTTCTTTGCGTGTAGTAATCAAGAAAGAATAAAAGACTTGCATTTATATAGTGCCTTTCATGACCTCAGGATGTCCAAAAGCACTTCCAGCCAATTAAGCACTTTTTTGAAGTGTTGTCACTGCTGTAATGTAGGAAACGCAGCAGCCAATTTGCGCAAAGCAAGGTCCCACAAACAGCAATGAGATCATTATTAGATCATCTGTTTTAGTGATGTTGGGTTTGGGTTTGGGTTAAATATTGGCCGGGACACCGGGGAGAAATCCTCTACTCTTCTTCGAAATAACGCCGTGGCTCTTTTACATCCACCGAAGAGGGCAGACGAGGCTTCGGTTTAAGGTCTCATCTGAAAGACGGCACCTCCGACAGTGCCAGGTGGAGGAGGTCTAGAGGAGGAGGGATGTCCTGTTACCCGCAGGGGGAAGGAGTCCACCTTGCCCTCCTATCCCTCTCTCCTGCAGCAGCTGGTGTTGCTCTGCCTGGCCTCATATCCTCCTCCAATTCCTGTTGCAGATTAAGAAGGACCCCTAGCAAGATGCCCATGGCCAAGCACTCCCTTTCTCCTGGAGACTCCTATAAGGTGTCCAATAAGATAGAGCAACACAGCACAGCACTCATTCTTTTTGGGTGAAGTTCCCAGAGAATTTCCTGAATAAATGTTGATAGTTTCTTGGTGAAGTCTTGACAAAGTGTCCCAGAAAGTCTCCCGATGTGTTTGAAAAGTCCTCTTCAAACCTCCGGCAGTAAGTGAACAGTCTAGATTTTGGTGCTCTAGTCCCTGGAGTGGGACTATGAACCCACAAACTTCTGACTCAGAGGCATGGGTGCTACCAACTGAGCCATGGCTGACACACTTAGGTAAATGAACTAACTGTGCCTCATCTCAGCTAAGGTCAGCAAAAGACTCGCTGGGAATTTCCTCGAGGGGCTCTCCTGATCATCCGGCAGAACTTCGGCAAAAGACCTTCAGAATCTCGTTTATGCGGTGTCTACGGGGTTTCCCGCCGATCCTCCACCAAAGTTACGGCTGCCAATCAGGAATTCCCTCCAGGAAATTTCCAGGGCCTTAACCTTAGCCTCCACCTGGTTATTATTCATTTGGATCTTGGCTGACCCTGTACTGGTGACCAGAGTTTAATACCTTCATCTCTTTGCATCTTCAATAAACTAGGATGAGAAAAAGGCCATTCAGTCCATGAGTCCCACTCCATGCAATCTATCCCACTTATTGAAACACTTAAGGGAGGGTTCTCCCCTACATTGAAAGTTATTGACCCGGAATCTCACGGTGAGTGCGTGAGTTGGATTTTTTTCTTCACCCTTAAGCTCCAATTAATTTTGCACCACAAATTGCTGGAAATGTGAATTGGTAACGGTACCAGGAGGTCACCGGGGCATCTGGGACCTCCTGAACGTTGGGTCCAATGGTCTATCTCCTTAACCAATGAAATTTAAGGATAAAGAAACAGGGTGAATGACAGAGAAGAAAATAGGGTGAATTAGAGTCAAATTAGGTACAGAAAGAGAAATAAAGAGAGAAAAAGAAAGATTGAATTAAGAGAGAGAAAAAAAAGACAGAAGGGAAACGTAAGAAAAAAATTAAAACACTTAAAATTTAAAAAATTCTAGGAACAGTTTATTACTTGCCGGACTGAGATTTCACAGTTTCAGTTTGTTCCCTTTCTGGGCCTCCAAACATAGAAACATAGAAACATAGAAGATAGGAGCAGGAGTCGGCCATTCGGCCCCTCGAGCCCGCTCCGCCATTTAATGAGATCATGGCTGATCATCCAAGCTCAGTACCCTGTCCCTGCCTTCTCCCCATATCCCTTGATCCCTTTAGCCTCAAGAAATATATCCAACTCTTTCTTGAATATATTTAATGAACTGGCCTCAACTGCCTTTTGTGGTAGAGAATTCCACAGGTTCACCACTCTCTGGGTGAAGAAATTCCTCCTCATTTCAGTCCTAAATGGCTTACCCCTTATCCTTAGACTATGACCCCTGGTTCTGGACTCCCCGACCATCAGAAACATCCTTCCTGCATCTAGTCTGTCCAGGCCTGACAGAATTTTATAGGTTTCGATGAGATCCCCTCTCAATCTTCTAAACTCCAGTGAGTATAAGCCCAATCGACACAATCTCTCCTTATACGTCATTCCTGCCATCCCAGGTATCAGCCTGGTGAATCTTCGCTGCACTCCTTCCATGGCAAGAACGTCCTTCCTCAGATAAGGCGACCAATACTGCACACAATACTTAAGGTGAGGTCTCACCAAGGCCCTGTACAACTGCAGCAAGACATCCTTGTTCCTGTACTCGAACCCTCTTGCTACGAAGGCCAACATACCAATTGCCTTCTTAACCGCCTGCTGCACCTGCATGCTTACCTTCAGCGACTGGTGCACAAGAACACCCAGGTCTCTTTGCACTTCTCCTTCTCCCAATCTATTGCCATTCAAATAATAATGTGCCTTCCTGTTTTTGCCACCAAAGTGGATAACCTCACATTTATCCACATTATAGTGCATTTGCCATGTTTCTGCCCAATCACCTAACCTGTCCAAATCATACTGGAGTTTCATGACATCCTCCTCGCAGCATACCCTCCCACCCAGCTTTGTGTCGTCTGCAAATTTGGAGATATTACATCCAATTCCCTCGTCCAGATCACTAATATATAGTGTGAACAGCTGGGGTCCTAGGACCGATCCTTGCGGTACCCCACTAGTCACTGCCTGCCACTTGGAAAACGACCCGTTTATTCCAACTCTTTGCTTTCTGTCCGCCAACCAGTTCTCTATCCAAGTCAATACCTTGCCCCCAATCCCATGTGCCTTAATTTTGCACGCTAATCTCTTATGCGGGACCTTATCGAAAGCCTTCTGAAAGTCCAAATACACCACATCCACTGGTTCTCCCTTATCTATTTTACCAGTTACATCCTCAAAAAATTCCAGTAGATTAGTCAAGCATGATTTACCTTTTGTAAATCCATGTTGACTTTGTCCGATCCTGTCACTGCTTTCCAAGTGCTCTGCTATTACATCTTTTATAATGGATTCTAGCATTTTCCCCACTACCGATGTCAGGCTTACCGGTTTATAATTCCCCGCTTTTTCTCTGCCACCTTTTTTGAATAGTTGGGTAACATTAGCTACCCTCCAATCCATGGGTACTGTTCCAGAGTCTATCGAGTTCTGGAAGATGACCAGCAATGCAGCTACTATTTCCAGGGCCACTTCCTTAAGTACCCTGGGATGTAGATTATCAGGCCCTGGGGATTTATCGGCCTTCAGTCCCATCAATTTTCCTAACACCATTTCCCTACAAATACTGATTTCTTTCAGTTCCACCCTTTCATCAGACCCTTTGTTCCCCGGTATTTCTGGGAGGTTATTTGTGTCCTCCTTTGTGAAGACAGAACCAAAATATGTATTTATTGGTCTGCCATTTCTTTGTTCCCCATTATAAATTCCCCCGATTCTGACTGCAAGGGACCTACGCTTGACTTCACCAATCTTTTTCCCTTCACATATCTATAAAAGCTTTTACAGTCAGTTTTTATGTTCCCTGCAAGCTTACTCTCATATTCTATTTTCCCTTTCTTAATTAATCCCTTTGTCCTCCTTTGTTGAATCCTGAACTGCTCCCAATCCTCAGGATTATTGCTTTTTCTGGCCAATTTGTATGTCCTCTCCTTGGATCTTATGCTATCCCTAATTTCCCTTGTTACCCATGGTTGAGTCACCTTTTTTGTTTTATTTTTAAGCCAAACTGAGATGAACAACGTCTGTAGTTCATCCATTCGGTCATTGAATGTTTGCCATTGCCTAGCCACCGTCAACCCTTTGAGTGCCATTGCCCAATCAATCCTACCCAACTCGCTCCTCAGACCATCGTAGTTTCCTTTATTTAAATTGAGGACCCTTGTTTCTGAGTCAACTACTTCATTCTCCATCTTAATGAAGAATTCGATCATATTATGATCGCTCCGACCCAAAGGGTCTCGTACAACAAGATTGCTAATTAATCCTTTCTCATTACATAATACCCAGTCTAAGATGGCCTGATCTCTGGTTGGTTCCTCAACATATTGGTCCAGGAAACCATCCCGTAAACACTCCAAGAATTCCTCCTCCACAGTATTGTTACCAATTTGGTTAGCCCAATCTATATGTAGATTAAAGTCACCCATGATGACTGCAGTGCCCTTATTGCACGCTTCTTTAATTTCCCTTTTAATGCCATCCCCAACCTCTGCCTTACTGTTTGGAGGTCTATATACCACTCCCACTGTTTTTTTCCCCTTAGTATTTCTCAATTCTACCCATACAGATTCCACATCATCCGAGCTAATATCCTTCATTACAATTGTGTTAATCCCTTCTTTAACCAGTAATGCTACCCCACCTCCCTTTCCTTTTTGCCTATCTTTCCTGAATATCGAATACCCCTGGATGTTGAGTTCCCAGTCTTGGCCATCCTTGAGCCAAGTTTCCGTAATCCCAACCAAATCATATTCGTTTACCTCTATTTGCGCAGCCAATTCATCCACCTTATTACAAATGCTCCTCGCATTAAGACACAAAGCCTTCAGGCTTGTTTTTTTAATGCTCTTAGACCTATTAGAATTATTATTTACTATGGCCATGTTTGATTTAAACCGTTGATTTCTCTGGCTGCCACTTTTGTTTTTCTCCTTCCTATCTTTTGCTTTTATCCTTGTTTCCCTTTCCTCTGTCTCCCTGCTGAGGTTCCCAACCCCCTTCCATTTTAGATTAAACCCTCCCCCACAGCACTAGCAAACAAACCCCCTAGGACATCGGTTCCAGCCCTGCCCAGGTGCAGACCGTCCGGTTTGAACTGGTCCCACCTCCCCCAGAATCAGTTCCAATGTCCCAGGAACTTGAATCCCTCCCCCTGGCACCATTCCTCTAGCCACGTATTCATCTGAAGTATCCGTCTATTTCTACTCTGACTAGCACGTGGCACTGGTAGCAATCCTGAGATTACTACCTTTGAGGTCCTGTTTTTTAATTTACCTCCTAACTCCCTATATTCCGCTTTTAGGACCTCATCCCGCTTTTTACCTACACCGTTGGTGCCTATATGCACCACGACAACTGGCTGTTCACCCCCCCCTTCCAAGATGTCTGCAGCCGCTCGGAGACATCCTTGACCCTTGCACCAGGGAGGCAACACACCATCTTGGAGTCTCGTTTGCGGCCGCAGAAACGCCGATCTATTCCCCTTACAATTGAATCCCCTATTACTATAGCTCTACCACTCTTTTTCCTCCCATTCTGTGCAGCAGAGCCACCCCTGGTGCCAGGAAGTTGGCTGCTGCTGCCTTCCTCTGCTAAGCCATCCGCCCCAACAGCACCCAAGGTGGTGTATCTGTTGTAGAGGGGGATGGCCACAGGGGACCCCTGCACTACCTGCCTGCGCCTAGTACTCTGCCTGTTGGTCACCCGTTCCCTTTCTTCCTGTCCAACCTCTACCTGTGGTGTGTCCAACTCCCTAAACGTGCTATTCAGGTTGAGTTTCATGTCAGGACCATAAATGGTGTCATTACCTGGGTCCTTCCCAGCCCTAAATGGCTGTGGCGAGATTCATTCGTGTTTATGGCTCAAATGCAGCCATTTCTTGACACACATGGGGATGTTGGCGGCGAGCCCCTGTTTTTTGTGAGGCTAACTGGAGCAGAGCAAATCCTCCAGCAATTTGTGACAATTCGCAACTCACAGGGTATCTCTTCCTCGCCACAATTTTTTACGCACGGATAACGGCATAAATGACGCTGTAAACGCGCCGTTATTTCACCAGCAAATTCTGGGCCGCTGCATTAAAACTCCAGATTATCAGCATCCTCACATGGCCTTGTTTTACCCTGACTATTGCTTTCCGCAGTCTTCGGTCCCATTTGACACAGGAACCATTGTGTTGCACAGTAACAAGCGAAGAAAGACTTGAATTTATACAGCGTCATCACATCGCTCAGAAATGTCTCCAAGCACTGCACATACAGTGAACTATTGTGAAGTGCAGCGTAGGCAAACTAAAATTCCCATTTCAGGCTTCTTCATTTAATTTTTCTTCTATCTCTCCCCACCACATTGTACGTTATTTCCTCCTCCTTAGACCCTGTAGCAATGGAACACCACATTAATGTACCAACTGTAGGGTTTGGCCGGTGCCAACATCAGTGGGTGCATGTTGTGCCTGAAGGATTTTTGGACTTTTAATATGGATATGTACCCTATTAAAATAGAGACGCACTTGGGCTGCATTTCAAAATGGGATTGTGGACTTTAAAAAAGGACTGCCTGTTGGTTTCTGTGAAGATAGCAGGCGCTGTCTATATCTTTTTTGGGGTTGCCATGGGACCAGCCTCAATGCTGACGTCATGAAAGGCAGGGGCCTTTTCATATTCGAACTTGTGTGATTTGTGGAAAAACACCTTTTGTCCTTGGAGCCAGGGTGTCTGGACGGACAATGAGGTTTGCAGGCCAAAAGTAACACCTCAATGAAGGAGCAGTCAAGAACTTAACAAACAGTTAGCACTTGGATAACTGCTCATCTACAGTAATGGCCTACCATTGTTTTCATCAAGATGACCAATCCAGGACAGAGACGTCACCACAAAGACCAACTAACGTCTCTGCGACCATGGTAACCAGGAATCGCCCAGCCAGTTTTGTGTATTATACGGGGTATAAACATGCTGAACTTTGGGGATGCAGAGCTTGCTTGCTTTTCTCTACGATCTGGAACGGGGTTCTCCGCGTAACTACGCGTCCGTCAACTCTCCAGGAACGCCCGAAGTGAGTGCCTCGCCGTACCGCCTGAACGTAACTCTCTAGGCCTCATCGCATGCCTCTGTTAGGCACGGTTTGGTCTCTGGAGTCGAACGGACCTGGGACCGTGTGAATCAACGACAAGGGCTGGTAATTATATCCAGCATACACCTCTAGAAATCCCCAGGACTGCCCGCGTGTTTGGCTGCTGAGGAACTGCAAGTGTCCAAGACGCAGGCTAGCACGGGTATATGTGTGTGAGGAGGCTTCCAAGTGTGGGTTCTGACCAAACCGGGAGAGGGGTTTAGTTAGAAGGGTTTTTCCATTATCTAGGCTTAGATTCTGGGAAGGGGTTGGTTCGGCGTAACCAACAGTGTGGGTATTTTAGCCTAAGGTTATAAGCTAGTGTCCACGGTCACCTACTCATTATGCCGTAGGCGAGAGGAGTAGGGATTGTCATTTTGAGAGTGTAATAAAAGGAATTGATCTTTGACCAACCTGAACCGTTTCGTTTTGTCTGAGTCCATTATAATCCATCCACAGTAACTCCTTGGGTCCGAACCTGGGGGTTGTGGGGCTTGTGGTTCACGGTATAATTCGGAAGACCAACCGGGAGGCATCCGGTCACGGCCGGGTTACACAGTAATCCCGCTGGGGACGCTGCGCATCGGGCATAGGAGAAGACCTATCTGGCCTTGGTCTCTCTCTCTCTCTGTGGGATTACCCGCTAATCGACGGGCTAGGCAGGGACTATTGGCAAAAGCTCCTGCCGTCCAAGGGAAACAACCCAAACCGGGGAGTTTTTAATGCACGGGTCGACTCAAGGGAGAGTCATAGAAACACGGGGCTCGCAAAAACACCCGACACAATGGATCTGGACCAGGTCAAATGGTTTGGCCAGAGTTAACCTTTGGTGCAGTTGGGATGGGTTGACCTGACCAATTGCCATCACACTGCTAGCAATAACGTTATCTGGAAGCAGTGGGTTTGCATTTAATACCAGGAAATGATGTAAAAAAATAAGTGCAGCACTGCTCCCCATTGCAGCTCCAGAACCCGCGGCTACTGCTCTACCGGCATCAAGCTCTGCTCCTCAAGCTGGAATGAAACAACATAAGAAGGGTCCCAGACCTGAAACGTTGACTCCGTTTCTCTCTCCATGGATGCTGCCTGGCCTGCTGAGTATTTCCAGCATTTTCTGTTGTTATATAAGAACATAGGAGCTGCTAGACAAAGGAAGAGCGCAGTCCATCTTGTTTGTCTCCTACCATCCTGGTAGTTGCGTGATACAAAGTCCATGGAGTTATTGACAAATCATAGCAATCTATTGGCCGTATTTTCCGATCGGAGGCTTCCTGCGAGCGGAGGCCTCTGATCTGGAAAAATCTACGGACTTACCTGAGGGCTCCCGAGGTGCGGACTCTTCCGCTCCTGGGCCTCTCCAAACTCTAAGTGAGCAGGGCCCATGTATCCCAGAGGTGCAAAAACACTGTAAAACATTAAATACATTTTTTTTAAACTATCACCTTTTTTTAATTAGTTGAAATTACAATAAATTAAATATTTTTAAACAAAAGTTTAATTTTTTACGGGGCTAAAAATAAACTTACCTTTTTTAAAAGTATTTTTAAATTATAAATGAGTGGGAAAAAAAATTTTTAATTACTTTTTTCAACTCTTATCCTGGTAAAAGCAGGCCTTGCGCTTTTACCAGGCGTAAGATTTCTTGGTGTTTTCAGCGGGCGGAGGTTCTGCAGAAAGAGGAACTCTCCCCCCGCAGAGGCCCTTCTCCAGGGCAGGCATCTGATCTGTCAAGAGCATTCTTGACCGATTGGAAATGCCGGTTTTCAGCGCATGCGCAGTGCATGCCTATAACCGGCATTTCCGATGTCCCTACGGGTGTGTACACAGTGCGTACCCACCCGTAGGGATCGGAATATCCAGCCCATTATCTTTCAATGAGTCTACAACAGACTCAGAAATGACACGAGGTAAATCCCAGTGGTGGAGAGCTTTGGGAACCATAGGCCCAAAGTGACCCTTTTCCTCCCAAGCGTGCTGCACTTACCACACCTTGGGAAGGATTTTCATTGTGCTGTGTAGTAGGGATTGGAGGCGTGCAGGGGGTTAAAATCCTGAAATCAGGGGTCCCATATTTCCTAAGAAGGCTGAAGGGATGTAACCTGTCACCCCTGATCCTCTCTAACTTTTACCGCTGCACAATAGAGAGCATCCTGACGAATTGTATCACAGTATGGTATGGCAGCTGGAGCTACTATGACCGGAAAGCCCTGCAGCGGGTAGTCAAAACTGCCCAATGCATTACCGGCACTCGGCTACCGACCATAGAGCACATATACCAGAAACGCTGTTTACGGAGGTCACGGTGCATCATCAAAGATCCTACCCACCCCAGCCACAGTCTGTTCGCCCTCCTGCCATCTGGGAGGCACTACAGATGCATTTGCACCCGTACGACCAGATTTAGGAACAGCTTCTTTCCCAGGGCTGTCATCCTACTGAACTCCACAAATAAACTCTAAAGCCTGCACATCTGCCAATGCACTTTATCATGGTTATATTTATGTTAATGTATTACAAGCCAAATGTATGTTGAATGTTTAAATGTCTTAATCTAAATGTACACTCTCGGGAGCCGCAAGCCTACATTTCGTTGTACTGCACTTGTGCACTAACAATGACAATAAAGTTGATTATGATTATGAAACCCGCCTCCATGCCAGTTTCAAAGGAGGCGGGTACCCGCCCCGCACTGGGACCCGCCTACCCGAGGCGGGAAGGGATTAGTGCCAATTAACTGCCTGTTAACAGGCATTTTTTAGCCTAATCCCTATTTTTGATGTTGAAGTGCGGGATTCCCGACGGCTCCAAACCACGCCAAGTTAGAGGAGTCGGGCCGTCGGGTTGAAGGACTTGGAGGGGTCGAGATGTCGGTGTTCAGGTGAGTGATGTGTGCATGAGTGCAAAGGTAAGTGTGTTTGGTGTGTCTAAAGTGATTAAATAAGTTTTACATACCTTTTCTTACCTTTTCAGCCTTCCTTCCTTTAGGTTCCGGGAGTCCCTCATCTCATCAGCACAGAAAGCAGAATGGCTGCGAACTGTCAAAAGTGACAGCCTGCAGCTTTCTGTGCCGGTGAGATTTCTAACTGAGTCTGTGGAGAAGGACTCAGGTTAGAAGTAAGACTGTCAGTGTTTGACAGCTTCAAACAGCTGTGAAACGCTGATATTTCATCTGTCAAAAGCTCTTGACAGATGAAATTTCAGTCTGTGACGTCACCTGTTGCCAGGTGGCCCTTAATTGGCCTGCTGAGCCTGCTGGGCGGGCTCAACAAGGTCAATCAAGTTAAAATCGCGTGGATTGGCCGCATCTCGATGGAGGCGGGACTACAACCCCGAAAGTTGTAGTCCCGCCTCCTTCCCGACTCCTGTGTTAAATTCCTGCCCGTCATGTCTCAAATTAAGAGGCGGGTTATATAACAGGCAGGCGATCCGCTCCGCCAAATTACCATCCAGGCGGTGAAGATGAAAATTTACCCCGTGTGATGTCTTTGACCTTTGCGGCATGTGATCCCAGGGGGCGATTTGTAACGATTTGGATCTTTCATGTTACTGTAAGAGGGCAATGGCAGCACATTGCCAGCAGTGAGATAGACTGCATTTCATTAAACAGAATGCTGTCCCAATGTTGAATATTTTTACTGACACCATTACCGCATTTCCAGGAGTGAACTACATGCTATGCCTTCCTTGTGTTTCTGCGGCTGATTAGCCTGGGGAACAGATAGTTACATTAGTATCCCTGACAGCCGTTCAAATAAAGAAGTTGCTGCAGTTGTTCAGTGACATCTACCATTGTGTTGAAGCATGGAGATATTTGCCAATATCTCGATCCTTTCTGCAACACAAGTGTAATATTTCACAAAGAGCAGCGAAAATGCAAATCTTCATATGTATGAAATTCTACAAGATGGTGCATTATTTCCTGTTCCCATCCAGACAGCACATTAGAGCAGCTTTATTTTTAAGACTGATCTTAAAGAGGCCATTGATGGTTTACGACCACTTCGCTTTCACTCTTGAACTGAGGCAATACATCCTGGGCCTGTGATTTTCCAGAAATCCCGCTGCAAGCTAAGTTCCAGCAATCTCGCAGCGATCGCATCAGACAGCAGTGTCTCAGCCATCAGTGTCTGCTAGAGGTGCCATGACATCTGCTCCTGCAAAAATAGCCTTCTACCCAGCAGCAATAGGCCAGAAATAAGCATTCTAAAGAGGGGGATGACTGGAGTGCGGATAGTCTTATCTCAGCACATAGATGCCAATAAATTGCTCAAACTTTTCTCATCCTCTTTAGCTCATCATCTGAAGATCCCTCACAATGTGTATTATTTGTAATCTTGTAAACACTCCCGCCATTATTCTCTGTATGCTGGATATCGACAGTGTATTATTGTCTTAATTGACTTGCTGCGATTAAGTCACAATCATCAGGCCAGCTTCTGAATGGCTAGTACGATAGCAAAATACTGCGGATGCTGGAAATCCGAAATAACAACAGAAAATGCTGGAAAAACTCAGCAGGCCAGGCAACATCTGTGGAGAGAGAAACAGAGTTAACGTTTCAGGTCCTGACGAAGGGTTTCGACCTGAAACGTTGACTCTATTTCTCTCTCCACGGATGTTGCCTGGCCTGCTGAGTTTTTCCAGCGTCTTCTGTTGTTATTTCTGAATGGCTAGTGCTCGGCTCCCTCAGAACCCGGCGTGTCGCTGTCGGTCTGCAAGTTGGCTAGCCACCGGGCGGGAGGCGCAAGAAAAGAATTAAAATGAGGTGCTGCCGTTAAATTCGGCTGGACCGCCGCATCCCCAGCCTTGATGGGTTTCCCCCACGCTACCACGCTCCCCGCACCCTCCCCCGCCTCTCCGTATATATCGGGGCCACTGTTTCCTCTGGTGGGGGTATCAAGAACAAAGGGGCAATAATCTTAAACGGCCGGGCCATTCAGCAGCGAAATCAGGGAGCACTTTTTCACCCAAAGGAGAGGGGAAATCTGGAACTCTCCCCCAAAGGGCTGTGGGTGTTGGGACAATTGGAGCTTTCAAGACTCAATAGATATTGTAACATTTGCATATTGATTTATCATTGGCCCGCAGGCATCTGTAAGGAATACCTATTATATTCACATGTGATCACATGCTGAGTTGTCATTGGCCTGCAGGCGTCTGTAAGGACTCCTATTGTTTTGAAGACCCAGGCTAGGGGTCCTAATGCTTTTTCCCCACGGTGCTGATATGAGTAAGATCAGACCTAATGCTTAATAAAAGAGTTAAACTGTAATACTCCATTGTCCTGCAAGTTATTATTTTTGTACAAAGTGTGCAAAACAAGATAGATATGTTTTTGTTAGGTAGGGGTATCAAGGGATATTGAGCCAAAGTGGGTAAATGAAGTTGAGGTGCAGATCAGCCATGCTCTAATTGAATGGCGGAGCAGGCTCAAGGGGCTGAATGGCCTACTCCCGTTCTTAATGTTCCTATGTTGCTAGATTGCCATCAGATGTCAATGTCAAAGAGTGCACTGGCCATCGCTGATCAGCTTGACAAACACCGCCAACAACTGCCATCGTCGCTGGGTCGAAATCCTGGAACCCCCTCCCTAACAGCACTGTGGGAGCACCTTCACCACACAGACTGCAGCGGTTTAAGAAGGCGGCTCACCACCACCTCCTCAAGGGCAATTAGGGATGGGCAATAAATGCCGGCTTTGCCAGCAACGCCCACATTCCAAAAATGAATTTTAAAAAATTAAAAAATTCAAAGTTGAAACAAGACTGCCCTCCTCATCTCCATGGTGTGTACTATAACAAACACATTGTACATGAGGAGGAATCCCACCCAGGGGTTTAAATGATGGTTATAATTTATTTGAGCTTCTTCTCGGTGAAAGTCGGTTAAAGCCCTCAATGGTGTTACTGCTTGACAATCACTCCTTGATATTTACTGTTTTTACTTTAATGAAATGAGTTAAACTGTACTGCAGGAATCTGCTTGCATCTTTAGTCTGTCACTAAATGGCATTCAATCGAATATGAAGTGCGTGTAATTTACGGTGAAGGGGCAGATTAAAAAAGTGTAATTGGATGTAGATATCGGACCTGCTCAATTAACTCATGATCAACAGCTGGAATGGGTTTCCAGGAAAGGTGATTGAGGCCAGGCCTACACACACACTCGCATACGTACACACACACACACACAGATATATACACACACACACACAGATATATACACACACGCA
Organism: Somniosus microcephalus; assembly: GCF_052327205.1. Classification (NCBI taxonomy): domain Eukaryota; kingdom Metazoa; phylum Chordata; class Chondrichthyes; order Squaliformes; family Somniosidae; genus Somniosus; species Somniosus microcephalus. The sequence continues at coordinate 10,082,354 of NC_141000.1, read as the reverse complement.
TACATACACATTCATACAGATATACACACACACACACACACACACACACACACACAGATATACACACACACACACTTGCATACATACACATACACACACACACACAGATATATACACACACACGCATACATACACACACACGCATACATACACACACACAGATATAAACACACACACACAGATATATACACACACAGACACACGCATGCACACACACACACACACAGATATATACATGTACACATAGAGACATACACACACACATACAGAGGACTCTGTTTTCTTTGTGCTGCTATATTTATGTCTGTCTCTCCTCTTCTGCTCCTGTCTCTCCCTCTCTTTTCTTTCCTATCTCTTCCTCTGTTTCTCTCTCTGTCTTTTCCTTCGATCCTTTTGGATGGGAGGTGCCATGGGGTGATGTGAAAGGAGCAGCTAAGGGCTGCGGGTTGCATTTTCCAGTATAGGTCATGGGGAAAATATGACCTGCAGCCCTTGGTGGTTCCTTTCCTATTCTCTCCCTCCATCATTCATGCTTCTCCCAACCCCTCAATCCCTCGCTCCTATTGCATCCCTAACCTTCAGCTCCCAATAGCCCCTGGTCTTCCTATCGCCTCCTTGTCCCATTGTTATCCCTACTGACTCCCGTTACTAACCCAGCCTCCTTTTTTTGAACTAACCCACTCAAGCCCTCTATCTTCCCCTCCCACTCACTCTGCTCTCAGTCACCTCACCCTTAACCCTCCATCTACACCCCCTCACTCCCACTTGCTCCCCCAAGGGGTGGGTGGTGAGAGCCCCGAGGCACCCTTACCCTCAACCTGTTTCCCTCCCACCTCCTCTCCCGTCCATTTGCCTCAGAGGCTTTGACTGCTTTCAGAATCCACCCTTTGTTTTTTTGCTGTGTGAAATATCTGCAAGAACTGGAAAAGGGACGTGACAAACCTTAAGAAAGCTACCCAGGCACAGCTACATGGCACTAATTGTAGCTCATCAACCTGCTACCCATTTACTGCTGGCCCATGTCAAGTCCTCACACAATCTTTCACAATGTAATTTGTTCATTGTTGACCAGGCAGGCCCACACTTCCAGTAGAACACACTTTCAAGCTGCTAATTATCACTGAAACCCTTGGCACACTGACATCTTCAAAAGGACCTTCACACAGTAATTGTCGTAATACAACCTAGTGGCAATGACACACCGTCACTTGTTGACATGCAGGATGGGCGGCAGACCAGCAGCTGCCTCTGGTGTGTGTGATCTTTGACTTACAATATCTCAAGACCTTTGCTTGCATGACAAAACAACACATAATTTTTTTAATTTTTTTATTCAATGATGGGATGTGGGCGTCGCTGGCTAGGCCTGCATTTAGTGCCCATCCCTAATTGCCCTTGACAAGATGGTGGTGAGCCACCTTCTTGAACCGCTGCAGTCCGTATGGTGTAGGTACACCCACAATGCTGTTAGGAAGGGAGTTCCAGGATTTTGGCCCAGCGACAGTGAAGGAACGGCGATACAGGGCCAAGTCAGGATGGTGTGTGGCTTGGAGGGAAACTTGTAGGTGATGATGTTCCCATGATGTTCCCATAATATAAAGGAAGAGACTCAAACTGGGGGTAAGCCCACAAGGCACAAGCCCATGTCTCGCTTTGAGACTACTCTGGAGATCCTTGCCCATAAGAGCATGAAGACAATAGGGAGGATATTCTTGCCATGGAGAGAGTGCAGTGAAGATTCACCAGACTGATGCCTGGAATGGCAGGAATGACGTATGAGGAGAGATCGGGTCGATTAGGCTTATATTCGCTAGAGTTTAGAAAAATGAGAGGGGATCTCATTGAAACTTATAAAATTCTAACAGGACTAGACAGACTAGATGCAGGAAGGATGTTCCCGATGGCGGGGGAGTCCAGAACCAGGGGTCACAGTCTAAGGATAAGGGGTAAGCCATTTAGGACAGAGATGAGGAGGAATTTCTTCACCCAGAGAGTGGTGAACCTGTGGAATTCACTACCACAGAAGGCAGTTGAGGCCAATTCATTAAATATATTCAAGAAGGAGTTAGATATATTTCTTAAGGCTAAAGGGATCAAGGGATATGGGGAGAAAGCAGGGACAGGGTACTGAGTTTGGATGATCAGCCATGATCTCATTGAATGGCGGAACAGGCTCGAGGGGCCGAATGGCCGACTCCTGCTCCTATCTTCTATGTTTCTATGTTTCTATGTAGGGAGAGGTGAAGCTGTAGACCTCCCCCAAGTTTGACTAGTACCATCCTACTCTCGTTATGTCTTGTTTCCCTTTCTCCGTCACTCACACACACAGGCATGTACACAATCACAAAGATCACACGCATTGCCCTGTTTTGAAAGTGTCTCTTGGAGCCAACAGGCTTCATACCTCTTTTGCACTGCAGGCCTGGAACGGCGGTTTGCCAGTAACCCCGAGCAAGCCAGCGTCTCACCGCAACCTGCATTCCTCTCACCAATGCTTACCCGCAACAGCACAGCCGCACACAGCCCAGAGGATGCAGTTAGTGAGCTTGAGGAAGTAACACTGGGTGAGCCACAGGGCACAGACGAGGAGGAGCAAATAAGGTGGTACCGGAGGAGAAACAAAACCAGATGCCTGGATGCCCACATGGTTGCCAGCAACGATCCTCTGCACTTTATTGCAAATGTTCCTAATCAGTGGGAAAGGAGATGAAAGGGCTGGCTAGCTGCCCAATGCATCAGTCACCTTTTGGATACTTGTGTGGGCATCACATTGGCTGAAATGGCAAATTACCCTGCCACTCCCATGTTGAAGGTGTAGTGTCCGAGTATCAATAATACACGGACTGCAAGAGAACAATAATAACAGGTATTTACTGAACAGAGGGTAACTTAAGACTGAAGTACAGAAGCCTGCTATGGCTTTATATACAGGTGTGGTCACTGCCGGTACTGCAGTATAAAATCAGTTCTTCTCTTAAAGGTACATACAAAACAATTCCTCCCCTTTTAGATAAACAGTACATAACATTCATTTAACAACTAAATAATAACTAATTACAATTACAATTTTCTCTGTATTATATACATCAACTGAAATAATCATTTATAAGTTCAGTCTTTGAGGAGGCTTCCTGATCCTGACTGGATAGCGCCTTTCTCGAGTATCCTGTTCTTGCGGTGGAGTCGATTCTGGCTCATTGTCATTGGTTGGTTCGTCAGCTTCCAATACCACTGCTTCTGAGGTAGACGCAATCTGTACTTCGGGTTTATTACCAGGTGCACCTGCTCGTGGTATGGGTTTGGCTTGTTCCTGTGACTCTAGAATCTGGTCAGCATGGCATCTCACGATGCTCTCTCCAACGTCCACTGTGTACATTAGTGGTCCCTGCTGTGTGCATATCGTTCCTGGCTGCCATTTTTCTGTTCGGTAGTCACGGGCCAAGACTGGTTGCCCTATCTTGAAGCTCCTGGTTGGCTTCTCATTGATGTGCTGGAATTGCTTATCCTCAACATCTCGTCTTATGTTTGGTTTGAGCAAATCCAGGCGACATCTTAGCCTTCGGTTGAAGAACATTATGGCTGGAGCTTGGTTGGTGACTGCATGTGTCGCATTCCAGTAAGCAAACAAGAAATTATCCACCTTGTGTTGTAGTGGTATGTCGTCGTTATACATCGCCTTTATTGCCTTTTTAAAGGTCTGAACAAACCTCTCAGCCAATCCATTTGTGGCTGGATGATATGGGGCGGATGTGTAATGTTTCACCCCATTATTCCTCAGAAACCTCCAGAAATCCTCGGACACAAACTGTGGCCCATTGTCGGAGCAAATCTGTTCTGGCAAGCCATTCCTGGCGAAGATGGTCCATAGGACTGCAATAGTTTTCTCCGTGGTGGTGGAGGACATTTTGATGACCTCTGGCCATTTCGAATGGGCATCCACGGCGATTAGAAACATTGAGTCCATAAATGGACCAGCAAAATCAATGTGTACCCTTTGCCATGGAGATGAGGGCCACTCCCATGGATGTAGCGGGGCCTGTGGTGGAGCGTTTTGGACGTTCTGGCATCCTTTGCATCTCTTGGTCATATCCTCGATTTCTTTATCGATTCCCGGCCACCACACAAACGTCCTGGCTAGGCTCTTCATTTTTACCCCTCCCAGATGACCCTCATGAAGCTCATTGAGCACTCTATCTCTCAACTTGGGTGGAATTACCACTCGGGATCCACACATCAAGGTCCCCTGGCACACTGACAGCTGTTCTCTCCTTGGCGAGAATGCTGGCAACAGTGAGTCGCCATGTGCTGGTCATCCCTTCACCGTCAAATCATAGACCCGAGAGAGTGTCGGGTCATTTCGGGTTTCCTTCTCTATACTTGAGTTTGTAACAGGTAGACATTCGACTATGGTCGCATGGAATATCTCAACAGGGTCCACTGCAGGTGCTTCCTCTACCGTAGGCAACGGTAGGCGCGACAGCCCATCAGCGTCTCCATGCTGTTTCGTACCCTTGTACTCTATGTCGCACTGATGTGCCCCTAGAAAAAGTGACCATCTTTGCAGCCGTTGCGCCATCATCACCGGAACGCCCTTCTTTGGGTTAAAAATGGAGACCAGGGGCTGATGATCAGTCAGTAGGGTGAATTTCTGCCCGTGCAGATAGTGATTGAACTTCTTCACCCCCCACACCAGGCTGAGGGCCTCCCTGTCTATCTGGGCATAGTTACGCTCGGCTGAGGTTAACGAGCGCGACGCAAAGGCTATTGGCCTCTCTGACCCATCAAGGAATTTGTGCGACAGCACCGCTCCGATGCCGTGGGGAGACGCATCACATGCCAACCGAATTGGTAGTGTTAGATTGTAGTGGGCCAATACTTCTTTTGAAGTGATTAGGCATTTACATTTCTGAAAGGCACGCTTACACTCATCACTCCATTTCCATGTTACTCCAGTTTGCAGCAAGGAGTTCAGTGGGTGCAGAATTGTAGATAAATTCGGCAAGAACTTATGGTAGTAGTTCACCAACCCGAGAAACGACCTCAGTTGCGAAACATTTTCCGGTGCTGGAGCCTTGACTACAGCCTCAATCTTGTCCGGCGACTTATGCAACCCTTCCTCATCAATCATGTGGCCACAATACGAGATTTGTCTCCTGAAGAACTCGCATTTGGGGCGGTTGGCTCGTAGCCCATATTCCTGTAATCTAGTGAGCACCTGCTCCAGGTTGGCAAGGTGTTCACTGTCATTTTCGCCCGTAACCAGGATGTCGTCCAAATAACACTGGGTCCCCGGAATCCCTTGCAGGACTTGTTCCATCGCCCTCTGCCAAATAGCCGGGGCTGATGCTACCCCGAATACCAGTCGATTGTACTGGTAAAGGCCTTTGTGAGTGTTTATCGTGAGGTATTTCCTAGATGCTTCTTCCACCTCCATTTGTAGATACGCTTGGGCCAGATCAATCTTCGTAAAGCGTTTCCCTCCAGATAGTGAGGCGAAAATATCTTCTATCCGTGGAAGTGGATATTGTACTGTGTGCGGGACTGGGTTCACAGTTACCTTGAAGTCCCCACAGATGCGAACCTTCTTCGTCTCCCCAGGCATGCTGCTCAATGATTTCTTCATTACAGGAACGATGGGTGTGGCCCACTCGCTCCAGTCCACCTTGGACAGCACACCCGAACGCTCCAGACTCTCCAGCTCTGCTTCAACGGCTGGGCAGATCGCGTAAGGTACTGGTCTGGCCTTAAAAAATTTTGGGTTTGCGTTATCTTCGATTTTTATCGTTGCCGTTACTCCTTTTAGAGTCCCAAGTCCTTGTTGGAACACCTCTTTCGCGTCAGTTAGAATTTTTGACAGCCGTCCAGGTGTGACGTCATCATCCTTTTTGTCAGTCACAGTTAGGGCCTGAATGGAATGCCAATCCAATTGTATTTTTCGGATCCATTCACGTCCCAATAATGGTGGTCCTCCATCTTGTAGTATACATAGATACAGTTTCTGTGTTTCCTTGCCGTTGTATTTAACTGGCACCCTTATTTTTCCTCTGGGGTAGACTTTTTGCCCCGTGTATGTCTTCAATACAATGGACGTGTCCTTCAAGGGTATGTGTGAGAATAGCCGCTCATAGTCTCGTCGATTCATGACAGTTAGGGCTGATCCTGTGTCCAATTCCACCTTTACTGGGGACCCTGCTATCATGAGGGTGACCCAAATGGTTCGGTGATCCTCCTTTGCGATCACGTTGTGTAACTTTAGACAACTTAGTCTCCTGCTCCCGGAGTCATTATCACTCTCCTGATCTTCCGAACTACTGTCTGTCAATTTCTTTACTTTCTTGTACTTTTCCTTAGTAGTTCTTTTAGTGTTGGTTTTCTTTCCCAACCTGCAGACTCTTGCTATGTGTCCCATTTTCCCACATTGCCTGCATACTTTGTCCTTAAACCAGCAGTCCTTCTGATCATGGGTTGTTCTGCCGCAGCGATAGCACTTTTCTGCTCCATACGCCATTTCGTTAGCGCTGTATTCTTGTGGTTTCTGTTGTATTTCCGCAGCTCCCCGTGCTGCTGCTTCTTAGGATACTGCCACGCTGAAAGCCTGTTCTAGCGTCAGGTCCTTTTCCGAAAGTAGTCGTTTCTGGGTTCCTTCACTCTGGAGCCCGCAGACAAACTTATCCCGTAAGGTGTCTGCCATCAAATTTAATAATACCGACGCCTTCTTTCCATCGGCCAACTCATTTGCCTTGCAGTACACTTCAATTCTTTCCACATACGTGGTCCAGTCTGGCAGTGCTTCGATAACTTACGTAGTTCCGTAAGATAGTCAGCATTGCTCTCATCTTTGTGCTGGTCTCTTTTATGGAACTTGAATTTTTCTGCTATCAGCAGCGGTGTAGGGCTTAGGTGTTCCTGTAAGATATTAACAATCTCTTCAAAACTTTTCTCCATTGGTTTAGCTGGGGTAATTAAATTCCGCAATAGGCCGTACGTTCTCACGCCCATCAAATTTAATAATACCGACGCCTTCTTTCCATCGGCCACCTCATTTGCCTTGCAGTACACTTCAATTCTTTCCACATACGTGGTCCAGTCTTCTACCTCGTTGTCGAAAGCAGTGGTACTGCCACTCTTCGGCATCTTGGGTGATTTAAAATGGCACCTCCCACGCTTTTTCTTCTTCCCCAATGGATTAAAATGGCACCTCCCGTGCTTTTCCTTCTTCCCCAATGGAATAAAATGGCGCCTCCCGCACTTTTCCTTCTTCCCCTTGCTGCCACGCTGCTCCGAGCGTTCTGCAGGGTAATGGCGGCGACCCGTGGCTTCGGCGCGTCTCACTTTTCCTTCCCCTCGTTTTATTTTCTCTACGCTGCCCGGTTCTTGAGCACCGACCGCGCCCTGTGCGCTCCAGCCTCTCTCTCTCCCTTTTCCTCACGACGACGCTGCACGGCCCCTTTGCAGAGCTGCTTGATCGAGCTCGAGCCCGCCACAGTCCGGAAGGGTCAGCGCACTACCTGCTACCAGCAGGATTTGCTGGAACACCTTGACTGGGGAGCCAAGCCCAGCTCTCCACAGCCTCCCCTGCAATTCTCCGATCTGACTGTATCTAACCCGTGCTGTACCTGCCCTGGGAGTGTTTGATGGGACAGTGTAGAGGGAGCTTTACTCTGTATCTAGCCCGTGCTGTACCTGCCCTGGGAGTGTTTGATGGGACAATGTAGAGGGAGCTTTACTCTGTATCTAACCCGTGCTGTACCTGCCCAGGGAGTATTTGATGGGAACAGTGTAGAGGGAGCTTTACTCTGTATCTAACCCGTGCTGTACCTGCCCTGGGAGTGTTTGATGGGACAATGTAGAGGGAGCTTTACTCTGTATCTAACCCGTGCTGTACCTGCCCAGGGAGTGTTTGATGGGACAGCATTGAGGGAGCTTTACTCTGTATCTAACCCGTGCTGTACCTGCCCTGGGAGTGTTTGATGGGACAGTGTAGAGGGAGCTTTACTCTGTATCTAGCCCATGCTGTTCCTGCCCTGGGAGTGTTTGATGGGACAGTGTAGAGTGAGCTTTACTCTATATCTAACCCTGTGGTGTACCTGTCCTGGGAGAGTTTGACGGGACCGTGTAGAGGGAGCTTTACTCTGTATCTAACCCCATGCTGTACCTGCCCTGGGAGTGTTTGATGGGACAGTGTAGAGGGAGCTTTACTCTGTATCTAACCTGTGCTGTTCCTGCCCTGGGAGTGTTTGATGGGACAGTGTAGAGGGAGCTTTACTCTGTATCTAACCCGTGCTGTACCTGCCCTGGGAGTGTTTGATGGGGCAGTGTAGAGGGAGCTTTACTCTGTATCTAACCCCGTGCTCTACCCGCCCTGGGAGTGTTTGATGGGACAGTGTAGAGGGAGCTTGACTCTGTATCTAGCCCGTGCTGTACCTGCCCTGGGAGTACTTGATGGGACAGTGTAGAGGGAGCTTTACTCTGTATCTAACCCATGCTGTACCTTCCCTGGGAGTGTTTGATGGGTCAGTGTAGAGGGAACTTTTACTCTGTATCTAACCTGTGCTGTACCTGCCCTGGGATTGTTTGATGGGAAAGTGTAGAGGGAGCATTGCACTGTATCTAACCTATGCTGTACCTGCCCTGGGAGTGTTTGATGGGACAGTGTAGTGGGAGCTTTACTCCGTATGTAATCCAGGCTCTACCTGGCCTGGGGCTGTTTGATGGGACAATGTACAGAGAGCTTAACTTTGTATCTAACCTGTGCTGTTCTTGCACTGGGAGTATTTGATGGGATAGTGTAGAGTAAGCTTTACTCTGTATCTAACCTGTGTTGTACCTGCCCTGGGGGTGTTTGATGGGACAGTGTAGTGGGAGCTTTACTCTATATCTAACCCTGTGGGTGTACCTGTCCTGATAAAGATTGACGGGACAGTGTAGAGGGAGCTTTACACTGTATCTAACCCCGTGCTGTACCTGCCCTGGGAGTGCTTGATGGGACAGTGTAGAGGGAGCTTTACTTTGTATCTAACCTGAGTTGTACCTGCCCTGGGAGTGTTTGATGGGACAGTGCAGAGGGAGCTTTACTCTGTATCTAACCCATGCTGTACCTGCCCTGGGAGTGCTTGATGGGACAGTGTAGAGGGAGCTTTACTCTGTATCTAACCTGTGCTGTTCCTGCCCTGGGAGTGTTTGATGGGACAGTGTAGAGGGAGTTTTACTCTGTATCTAACCCATGCTGTACCTGCCCTGGGAGTGTTTGATGGGGCAGTGTAGAGGGAGCTTTACTCTGTATCTAACCCCGTGCTGTACCCGCCCTGGGAGTGTTTGATGGGACAGTGTAGAGGGAGCTTGACTCTGTATCTAGCCCGTGCTGTACCTGCCCTGGGAGTATTTGATGGGACAGTGCAGAGGGAGCTTTATTCTGTATCTAACCTGTGCTGTACCTGCCCTGGGAGTGTTTGATGGGACAGTGTAGAGAGAGCTTTACTCTGTATCTGACCCGTGCTGTACCTGCCCTGGGAGTGTTTGATGGGACAGTGTAGAGGGAGTTTTACTCTGTATCTAACCCATGCTGTAACTGCCCTGGGAGTGTTTGATGGGACAGTGTAGAGGGAACTTTACTCTGTATCTAACCCGTGCTGTACCTGTCCTGGGAGTGTTTGATGGGACACTGTAGAGGAGCTTTACTCTGTATCTAACCCATGATGTATATGCCCTGGGATGTTTGATGGGACAGTATAGAAGGAGCTTTAGTCTGTATCTAACCCATGATGTACCTGCCCTGGGAGTGTTTGATGGGACAGTGTAGAGGAAGATTTACTCTGTATCTAACCCGTGTTGTACCTTCCCTGGGAGTGTTTGATTGGTCAGTGTAGAGGGAACTTTTACTCTGTATCTAACCTGTGCTGTACCTGCCCTGGGATTGTTTGATGGGAAAGTGTAGAGGGAGCATTGCACTGTATCTAACCTATGCTGTACCTGCCCTGGGAGTGTTTGATGGGACAGTGTAGTGGGAGCTTTACTCCGTATGTAATCCAGGCTCTACCTGGCCTGGGGGTGTTTGATGGGACAATGTACAGAGAGCTTAACTTTGTATCTAACCTGTGCTGTTCTTGCACTGGGAGTATTTGATGGGATAGTGTAGAGTAAGCTTTACCCTGTATCTAACCCCGTGCTGTACCTGCCCTGGGAGTGTTTGATGGGACAGTGTAGAGGGAGCTTTACTTTGTATCTAACCTGAGTTGTACCTGCCCTGGGAGTGTTTGATGGGACAGTGTAGAGGGAGCTTTACTCTGTATCTAACCCATGCTGTACCTGCCCTGGGAGTGCTTGATGGGACAGTGTAGAGGGAACTTTACTCTGTATCTAACCTGTGCTATACCTGCTCTGGGAGTGTTTGATGGGACAGTGTAGAGGGAGCTTTACTCTGTATCTAACCCGTGCTGTACCTGCCCTGGGAGTGTTTGATGGGACAGTGTAGAGGGAACTTTACTCGGTATCTAACCCCGTGCTGTACCTGCCCTGGGAGTGTTTGATGGGACGGTGTAGAGGGAGCTTTACTCTGCATCTAACCCTTGCTGTACCTGCCCTGGGAGTGTTTGATGGGACAGTGTAGAGGGAGCTTGACTCTGTATCTAACCCTTGCTGTACCTGAACTGGGAGTGTTTGATGGGAACAGTGTAGAGGGAGCTTTACTCTGTATCTAACCCGTGCTGTACCTGCCCTGGGAGTGTTTGATGGGGCAGTTTAGAGGGAGCTTTACCCTGTATCTAACCCTTGCTGTACCTGCCCTGGGAGTGTTTGATGGGACAGTGTAGAGGGAGCTTTACTCTGTATCTAACCCGTGCTGTACCTGCCCTGGGAGTGTTTGATGGGACAGTGTAGAGGGAACTTTACTCGGTATCTAACCCCGTGCTGTACCTGCCCTGGGAGTGTTTGATGGGACAGTGTAGAGGGAGCTTTACTCTGTATCTAACCCGTGCTGTACCTGCCCTGGGAGTGTTTGATGGGACAGTGTAGAGGGAGCTTTACTCTGTATCTAACCTATGCTGTACCTGCCGTGGGAGTGTTTGATGGGACAGTGTAGAGGGAACTTTACTCTGTATCTAACCCGTGCTGTACCTGCCCTGGGAGTGTTTGATGGGACAGTGTAGAGGGAGCTTTACTCTGTATCTAGCCCGTGCTGTACCTGCCCTGGGAGTGTTTGATGGGACAGTGTAGAGGGAACTTTACTCGGTATCTAACCCCGTGCTGTACCTGCCCTGGGAGTGTTTGATGGGACAGTGTAGAGGGAGCTTTACTCTGTATCTAACTCTTGCTGTACCTGCCCTGGGCGTGTTTGATGGGACAGTGTAGAGGGAGCTTTACTCTGTATCTAACCCGTGCTGTACCTGCCCTGGGAGTGTTTGATGGGACAGTGTAGAGGGAGCTTTACTCTGTATCTAACCCATGCTATACCTGCCCTGGGAATGTTTGATGGGATAGTGTAGAGGGAGCTTTACTCTGTATCTAACCCGTGCTGTACCTGTCCTGAGAGTGTTTGATGGGACAGTGTAGAGGGAGCTTTACTCTGTATCTAACCCATGCTGTACCTGCCCTGGGAGTGTTTGATGGGACAGTGTAGAGGGAGCTTTACTCTGTATCTAACCCATGCTGTACCTGCCCTGGGAGTGTTTGATGGGACAGTGTAGAGGGAGCTTTACTCTGTATCTAACCCATGCTGTACCTGCCCTGGGAATGTTTGATGGGACAGTGTAGAGGGAGCTTTACTCTGTATCTAACCCGTGCTGTACCTGCCCTGGGAGTGTTTGATGGGACAGTGTAGAGGGAGCTTTACTCTGTATCTAACCCATGCTGTACCTGCCCTGGGAGTGTTTGATGGGACAGTGTAGAGGGAGCTTTACTCTGTATCTAACCCGTGCTGTACCTGCCCTGGGAGTGTTTGATGGGACAGTGTAGAGGGAGCTTTACTCTGTATCTAACCCATGCTGTACCTGCCCTGGGAGTGTTTGATGGGACAGTGTAGAGGGAGCTTTACTCTGTATCTATCCCGTGCTGTACCTGCCGTGGGAGTGTTTGATGGGACAGTGTAGAGGGAGCTTTACTCTGTATCTAACCCGTGCTGTACCTGCCCTGGGAGTGTTTGATGGGACAGTGTAGAGGGAACTTTACTCGGTATCTAACCCCGTGCTGTACCTGCCCTGGGAGTGTTTGATGGGACGGTGTAGAGGGAGCTTTACTCTGCATCTAACCCTTGCTGTACCTGCCCTGGGAGTGTTTGATGGGACAGTGTAGAGGGAGCTTGACTCTGTATCTAACCCTTGCTGTACCTGAACTGGGAGTGTTTGATGGGAACAGTGTAGAGGGAGCTTTACTCTGTATCTAACCCGTGCTGTACCTGCCCTGGGAGTGTTTGATGGGACAGTGTAGTGGGAGCTTTACTCTATATCTAACCCTGTGGGTGTACCTGTCCTGATAAAGTTTGACGGGACAGTGTAGAGGGAGCTTTACTCTGTATCTAACCCCGTGCTGTACCTGCCCTGGGAGTGTTTGATGGGACAGTGTAGAGGGAGTTTTACTCTGTATCTAACCCATGCTGTAACTGCCCTGGGAGTGTTTGATGGGACAGTGTAGAGGGAACTTTACTCTGTATCTAACCCGTGCTGTACCTGTCCTGGGAGTGTTTGATGGGACACTGTAGAGGAGCTTTACTCTGTATCTAACCCATGATGTATATGCCCTGGGATGTTTGATGGGACAGTATAGAAGGAGCTTTAGTCTGTATCTAACCCATGATGTACCTGCCCTGGGAGTGTTTGATGGGACAGTGTAGAGGAAGCTTTACTCTGTATCTAACCCGTGTTGTACCTGCGCTGGGAATGTTTGATGGGACAGTGTAGAGGGAGCTTTACTCTATATCTAATCCATGCTGTACCTTCCCTGGGAGTGTTTGATGGGTCAGTGTAGAGGGAACTTTTACTCTGTATCTAACCTGTGCTGTACCTGCCCTGGGATTGTTTGATGGGAAAGTGTAGAGGGAGCATTGCACTGTATCTAACCTATGCTGTACCTGCCCTGGGAGTGTTTGATGGGACAGTGTAGTGGGAGCTTTACTCCGTATGTAATCCAGGCTCTACCTGGCCTGGGGGTGTTTGATGGGACAATGTACAGAGAGCTTAACTTTGTATCTAACCTGTGCTGTTCTTGCACTGGGAGTATTTGATGGGATAGTGTAGAGTAAGCTTTACCCTGTATCTAACCCCGTGCTGTACCTGCCCTGGGAGTGGTTGATGGGACAGTGTAGAGGGAGCTTTACTTTGTATCTAACCTGAGTTGTACCTGCCCTGGGAGTGTTTGATGGGACAGTGTAGAGGGAGCTTTACTCTGTATCTAACCCATGCTGTACCTGCCCTGGGAGTGCTTGATGGGACAGTGTAGAGGGAACTTTACTCTGTATCTAACCTGTGCTATACCTGCTCTGGGAGTGTTTGATGGGACAGTGTAGAGGGAGCTTTACTCTGTATCTAACCCGTGCTGTACCTGCCCTGGGAGTGTTTGATGGGACAGTGTAGAGGGAGCTTTACTCTGTATCTAACCCATGCTGTACCTGCCCTGGGAGTGTTTGATGGGACAGTGTAGAGGGAGCTTTACTCTGTATCTAACCCGTGCTGTACCTGCCCTGGGAGTGTTTGATGGGACAGTGTAGAGGGAGCTTTACTCTGTATCTAACCCATGCTGTACCTGCCCTGGGAGTGTTTGATGGGACAGTGTAGAGGGAGCTTTACTCTGTATCTATCCCGTGCTGTACCTGCCGTGGGAGTGTTTGATGGGACAGTGTAGAGGGAGCTTTACTCGGTATCTAACCCGTGCTGTACCTGCCCTGGGAGTGTTTGATGGGACAGTGTAGAGGGAACTTTACTCGGTATCTAACCCCGTGCTGTACCTGCCCTGGGAGTGTTTGATGGGACGGTGTAGAGGGAGCTTTACTCTGCATCTAACCCTTGCTGTACCTGCCCTGGGAGTGTTTGATGGGACAGTGTAGAGGGAGCTTGACTCTGTATCTAACCCTTGCTGTACCTGAACTGGGAGTGTTTGATGGGAACAGTGTAGAGGGAGCTTTACTCTGTATCTAACCCGTGCTGTACCTGCCCTGGGAGTGTTTGATGGGACAGTGTAGTGGGAGCTTTACTCTATATCTAACCCTGTGGGTGTACCTGTCCTGATAAAGTTTGACGGGACAGTGTAGAGGGAGCTTTACTCTGTATCTAACCCCGTGCTGTACCTGCCCTGGGAGTGTTTGATGGGACAGTGTAGAGGGAGTTTTACTCTGTATCTAACCCATGCTGTAACTGCCCTGGGAGTGTTTGATGGGACAGTGTAGAGGGAACTTTACTCTGTATCTAACCCGTGCTGTACCTGTCCTGGGAGTGTTTGATGGGACACTGTAGAGGAGCTTTACTCTGTATCTAACCCATGATGTATATGCCCTGGGATGTTTGATGGGACAGTATAGAAGGAGCTTTAGTCTGTATCTAACCCATGATGTACCTGCCCTGGGAGTGTTTGATGGGACAGTGTAGAGGAAGCTTTACTCTGTATCTAACCCGTGTTGTACCTGCGCTGGGAATGTTTGATGGGACAGTGTAGAGGGAGCTTTACTCTATATCTAATCCATGCTGTACCTTCCCTGGGAGTGTTTGATGGGTCAGTGTAGAGGGAACTTTTACTCTGTATCTAACCTGTGCTGTACCTGCCCTGGGATTGTTTGATGGGAAAGTGTAGAGGGAGCATTGCACTGTATCTAACCTATGCTGTACCTGCCCTGGGAGTGTTTGATGGGACAGTGTAGTGGGAGCTTTACTCCGTATGTAATCCAGGCTCTACCTGGCCTGGGGGTGTTTGATGGGACAATGTACAGAGAGCTTAACTTTGTATCTAACCTGTGCTGTTCTTGCACTGGGAGTATTTGATGGGATAGTGTAGAGTAAGCTTTACCCTGTATCTAACCCCGTGCTGTACCTGCCCTGGGAGTGTTTGATGGGACAGTGTAGAGGGAGCTTTACTTTGTATCTAACCTGAGTTGTACCTGCCCTGGGAGTGTTTGATGGGACAGTGTAGAGGGAGCTTTACTCTGTATCTAACCCATGCTGTACCTGCCCTGGGAGTGCTTGATGGGACAGTGTAGAGGGAACTTTACTCTGTATCTAACCTGTGCTATACCTGCTCTGGGAGTGTTTGATGGGACAGTGTAGAGGGAGCTTTACTCTGTATCTAACCCGTGCTGTACCTGCCCTGGGAGTGTTTGATGGGACAGTGTAGAGGGAACTTTACTCGGTATCTAACCCCGTGCTGTACCTGCCCTGGGAGTGTTTGATGGGACGGTGTAGAGGGAGCTTTACTCTGCATCTAACCCTTGCTGTACCTGCCCTGGGAGTGTTTGATGGGACAGTGTAGAGGGAGCTTGACTCTGTATCTAACCCTTGCTGTACCTGAACTGGGAGTGTTTGATGGGAACAGTGTAGAGGGAGCTTTACTCTGTATCTAACCCGTGCTGTACCTGCCCTGGGAGTGTTTGATGGGGCAGTTTAGAGGGAGCTTTACCCTGTATCTAACCCTTGCTGTACCTGCCCTGGGAGTGTTTGATGGGACAGTGTAGAGGGAGCTTTACTCTGTATCTAACCCGTGCTGTACCTGCCCTGGGAGTGTTTGATGGGACAGTGTAGAGGGAACTTTACTCTGTATCTAACCTATGCTGTACCTGCCGTGGGAGTGTTTGATGGGACAGTGTAGAGGGAACTTTACTCTGTATCTAACCCGTGCTGTACCTGCCCTGGGAGTGTTTGATGGGACAGTGTAGAGGGAGCTTTACTCTGTATCTAGCCCGTGCTGTACGTGCCCTGGGAGTGTTTGATGGGACAGTGTAGAGGGAACTTTACTCGGTATCTAACCCCGTGCTGTACCTGCCCTGGGAGTGTTTGATGGGACAGTGTAGAGGGAGCTTTACTCTGTATCTAACTCTTGCTGTACCTGCCCTGGGAGTGTTTGATGGGACAGTGTAGAGGGAGCTTTACTCTGTATCTAACCCGTGCTGTACCTGCCCTGGGAGTGTTTGATGGGACAGTGTAGAGGGAGCTTTACTCTGTATCTAACCCATGCTATACCTGCCCTGGGAATGTTTGATGGGACAGTGTAGAGGGAGCTTTACTCTGTATCTAACCCGTGCTGTACCTGTCCTGAGAGTGTTTGATGGGACAGTGTAGAGGGAGCTTTACTCTGTATCTAACCCATGCTGTACCTGCCCTGGGAGTGTTTGATGGGACAGTGTAGAGGGAGCTTTACTCTGTATCTAACCCATGCTGTACCTGCCCTGGGAGTGTTTGATGGGACAGTGTAGAGGGAGCTTTACTCTGTATCTAACCCATGCTGTACCTGCCCTGGGAATGTTTGATGGGACAGTGTAGAGGGAGCTTTACTCTGTATCTAACCCGTGCTGTACCTGCCCTGGGAGTGTTTGATGGGACAGTGTAGAGGGAGCTTTACTCTGTATCTAACCCATGCTGTACCTGCCCTGGGAGTGTTTGATGGGACAGTGTAGAGGGAGCTTTACTCTGTATCTAACCCGTGCTGTACCTGCCCTGGGAGTGTTGATGGGACAGTGTAGAGGGAGCTTTACTCTGTATCTAACCCATGCTGTACCTGCCCTGGGAGTGTTTGATGGGACAGTGTAGAGGGAGCTTTACTCTGTATCTAACCCGTGCTGTACCTGCCGTGGGAGTGTTTGATGGGACAGTGTAGAGGGAGCTTTACTCTGTATCTAACCCGTGCTGTACCTGCCCTGGGAGTGTTTGATGGGACAGTGTAGAGGGAACTTTACTCGGTATCTAACCCCGTGCTGTACCTGCCCTGGGAGTGTTTGATGGGACGGTGTAGAGGGAGCTTTACTCTGCATCTAACCCTTGCTGTACCTGCCCTAGGAGTGTTTGATGGGACAGTGTAGAGGGAGCTTGACTCTGTATCTAACCCTTGCTGTACCTGAACTGGGAGTGTTTGATGGGAACAGTGTAGAGGGAGCTTTACTCTGTATCTAACCCGTGCTGTACCTGCCCTGGGAGTGTTTGATGGGACAGTGTAGTGGGAGCTTTACTCTATATCTAACCCTGTGGGTGTACCTGTCCTGATAAAGTTTGACGGGACAGTGTAGAGGGAGCTTTACTCTGTATCTAACCCCGTGCTGTACCTGCCCTGGGAGTGTTTGATGGGACAGTGTAGAGGGAGCTTTACTTTGTATCTAACCTGAGTTGTACCTGCCCTGGGAGTGTTTGATGGGACAGTGTAGAGGGAGCTTTACTCTATATCTAACCCTGTGGGTGTACCTGTCCTGATAAAGTTTGACGGGACAGTGTAGAGGGAGCTTTACTCTGTATCTAACCCCGTGCTGTACCTGCCCTGGGAGTGTTTGATGGGACAGTGTAGAGGGAGTTTTACTCTGTATCTAACCCATGCTGTAACTGCCCTGGGAGTGTTTGATGGGACAGTGTAGAGGGAAGTTTACTCTGTATCTAACCCGTGCTGTACCTGTCCTGGGAGTGTTTGATGGGACACTGTAGAGGAGCTTTACTCTGTATCTAACCCATGATGTATATGCCCTGGGATGTTTGATGGGACAGTATAGAAGGAGCTTTAGTCTGTATCTAACCCATGATGTACCTGCCCTGGGAGTGTTTGATGGGACAGTGTAGAGGAAGCTTTACTCTGTATCTAACCCGTGTTGTACCTGCGCTGGGAATGTTTGATGGGACAGTGTAGAGGGAGCTTTACTCTATATCTAATCCATGCTGTACCTTCCCTGGGAGTGTTTGATGGGTCAGTGTAGAGGGAACTTTTACTCTGTATCTAACCTGTGCTGTACCTGCCCTGGGATTGTTTGATGGGAAAGTGTAGAGGGAGCATTGCACTGTATCTAACCTATGCTGTACCTGCCCTGGGAGTGTTTGATGGGACAGTGTAGTGGGAGCTTTACTCCGTATGTAATCCAGGCTCTACCTGGCCTGGGGGTGTTTGATGGGACAATGTACAGAGAGCTTAACTTTGTATCTAACCTGTGCTGTTCTTGCACTGGGAGTATTTGATGGGATAGTGTAGAGTAAGCTTTACCCTGTATCTAACCCCGTGCTGTACCTGCCCTGGGAGTGTTTGATGGGACAGTGTAGAGGGAGCTTTACTTTGTATCTAACCTGAGTTGTACCTGCCCTGGGAGTGTTTGATGGGACAGTGTAGAGGGAGCTTTACTCTGTATCTAACCCATGCTGTACCTGCCCTGGGAGTGCTTGATGGGACAGTGTAGAGGGAACTTTACTCTGTATCTAACCTGTGCTATACCTGCTCTGGGAGTGTTTGATGGGACAGTGTAGAGGGAGCTTTACTCTGTATCTAACCCGTGCTGTACCTGCCCTGGGAGTGTTTGATGGGACAGTGTAGAGGGAACTTTACTCGGTATCTAACCCCGTGCTGTACCTGCCCTGGGAGTGTTTGATGGGACGGTGTAGAGGGAGCTTTACTCTGCATCTAACCCTTGCTGTACCTGCCCTGGGAGTGTTTGATGGGACAGTGTAGAGGGAGCTTGACTCTGTATCTAACCCTTGCTGTACCTGAACTGGGAGTGTTTGATGGGAACAGTGTAGAGGGAGCTTTACTCTGTATCTAACCCGTGCTGTACCTGCCCTGGGAGTGTTTGATGGGGCAGTTTAGAGGGAGCTTTACCCTGTATCTAACCCTTGCTGTACCTGCCCTGGCA
This sequence comes from Somniosus microcephalus, assembly GCF_052327205.1. Taxonomy (NCBI): domain Eukaryota; kingdom Metazoa; phylum Chordata; class Chondrichthyes; order Squaliformes; family Somniosidae; genus Somniosus; species Somniosus microcephalus. Next base: position 10,063,570 of record NC_141000.1, on the reverse strand, counting down.
GTGTTTGATGGGACAGTGTAGAGGGAGCTTTACTCTGTATCTAACCCGTGCTGTACCTGCCCTGGGAGTGTTTGATGGGACAGTGTAGAGGGAACTTTACTCGGTATCTAACCCCGTGCTGTACCTGCCCTGGGAGTGTTTGATGGGACAGTGTAGAGGGAGCTTTATTCTGTATCTAACCCGTGCTGTACCTGCCCTGGGAGTGTTTGATGGGACAGTGTAGAGGGAGCTTTACTCTGTATCTAACCTATGCTGTACCTGCCGTGGGAGTGTTTGATGGGACAGTGTAGAGGGAACTTTACTCTGTATCTAACCCGTGCTGTACCTGCCCTGGGAGTGTTTGATGGGACAGTGTAGAGGGAGCTTTACTCTGTATCTAGCCCGTGCTGTACCTGCCCTGGGAGTGTTTGATGGGACAGTGTAGAGGGAACTTTACTCGGTATCTAACCCCGTGCTGTACCTGCCCTGGGAGTGTTTGATGGGACAGTGTAGAGGGAGCTTTACTCTGTATCTAACTCTTGCTGTACCTGCCCTGGGAGTGTTTGATGGGACAGTGTAGAGGGAGCTTTACTCTGTATCTAACCCGTGCTGTACCTGCCCTGGGAGTGTTTGATGGGACAGTGTAGAGGGAGCTTTACTCTGTATCTAACCCATGCTATACCTGCCCTGGGAATGTTTGATGGGACAGTGTAGAGGGAGCTTTACTCTGTATCTAACCCGTGCTGTACCTGTCCTGAGAGTGTTTGATGGGACAGTGTAGAGGGAGCTTTACTCTGTATCTAACCCATGCTGTACCTGCCCTGGGAGTGTTTGATGGGACAGTGTAGAGGGAGCTTTACTCTGTATCTAACCCATGCTGTACCTGCCCTGGGAGTGTTTGATGGGACAGTATAGAAGGAGCTTTAGTCTGTATCTAACCCATGATGTACCTGCCCTGGGAGTGTTTGATGGGACAGTGTAGAGGAAGCTTTACTCTGTATCTAACCCGTGTTGTACCTGCGCTGGGAATGTTTGATGGGACAGTGTAGAGGGAGCTTTACTCTATATCTAATCCATGCTGTACCTTCCCTGGGAGTGTTTGATGGGTCAGTGTAGAGGGAACTTTTACTCTGTATCTAACCTGTGCTGTACCTGCCCTGGGATTGTTTGATGGGAAAGTGTAGAGGGAGCATTGCACTGTATCTAACCTATGCTGTACCTGCCCTGGGAGTGTTTGATGGGACAGTGTAGTGGGAGCTTTACTCCGTATGTAATCCAGGCTCTACCTGGCCTGGGGGTGTTTGATGGGACAATGTACAGAGAGCTTAACTTTGTATCTAACCTGTGCTGTTCTTGCACTGGGAGTATTTGATGGGATAGTGTAGAGTAAGCTTTACCCTGTATCTAACCCCGTGCTGTAACTGCCCTGGGAGTGTTTGATGGGACAGTGTAGAGGGAGCTTTACTTTGTATCTAACCTGAGTTGTACCTGCCCTGGGAGTGTTTGATGGGACAGTGTAGAGGGAGCTTTACTCTGTATCTAACCCATGCTGTACCTGCCCTGGGAGTGCTTGATGGGACAGTGTAGAGGGAACTTTACTCTGTATCTAACCTGTGCTTTACCTGCTCTGGGAGTGTTTGATGGGACAGTGTAGAGGGAGCTTTACTCTGTATCTAACCCGTGCTGTACCTGCCCTGGGAGTGTTTGATGGGACAGTGTAGAGGGAACTTTACTCGGTATCTAACCCCGTGCTGTACCTGCCCTGGGAGTGTTTGATGGGACGGTGTAGAGGGAGCTTTACTCTGCATCTAACCCTTGCTGTACCTGCCCTGGGAGTGTTTGATGGGACAGTGTAGAGGGAGCTTGACTCTGTATCTAACCCTTGCTGTACCTGAACTGGGAGTGTTTGATGGGAACAGTGTAGAGGGAGCTTTACTCTGTATCTAACCCGTGCTGTACCTGCCCTGGGAGTGTTTGATGGGGCAGTTTAGAGGGAGCTTTACCCTGTATCTAACCCTTGCTGTACCTGCCCTGGCAGTGTTTGATGGGACAGTGTAGAGGGAGCTTTACTCTGTATCTAACCCGTGCTGTACCTGCCCTGGGAGTGTTTGATGGGACAGTGTAGAGGGAACTTTACTCGGTATCTAACCCCGTGCTGTACCTGCCCTGGGAGTGTTTGATGGGACAGTGTAGAGGGAGCTTTACTCTGTATCTAACCCGTGCTGTACCTGCCCTGGGAGTGTTTGATGGGACAGTGTAGAGGGAGCTTTACTCTGTATCTAACCTATGCTGTACCTGCCGTGGGAGTGTTTGATGGGACAGTGTAGAGGGAACTTTACTCTGTATCTAACCCGTGCTGTACCTGCCCTGGGAGTGTTTGATGGGACAGTGTAGAGGGAGCTTTACTCTGTATCTAGCCCGTGCTGTACCTGCCCTGGGAGTGTTTGATGGGACAGTGTAGAGGGAAATTTACTCGGTATCTAACCCCGTGCTGTACCTGCCCTGGGAGTGTTTGATGGGACAGTGTAGAGGGAGCTTTACTCTGTATCTAACTCTTGCTGTACCTGCCCTGGGAGTGTTTGATGGGACAGTGTAGAGGGAGCTTTACTCTGTATCTAACCCATGCTGTACCTGCCCTGGGAGTGTTTGATGGGACAGTATAGAAGGAGCTTTAGTCTGTATCTAACCCATGATGTACCTGCCCTGGGAGTGTTTGATGGGACAGTGTAGAGGAAGCTTTACTCTGTATCTAACCCGTGTTGTACCTGCGCTGGGAATGTTTGATGGGACAGTGTAGAGGGAGCTTTACTCTATATCTAATCCATGCTGTACCTTCCCTGGGAGTGTTTGATGGGTCAGTGTAGAGGGAACTTTTACTCTGTATCTAACCTGTGCTGTACCTGCCCTGGGATTGTTTGATGGGAAAGTGTAGAGGGAGCATTGCACTGTATCTAACCTATGCTGTACCTGCCCTGGGAGTGTTTGATGGGACAGTGTAGTGGGAGCTTTACTCCGTATGTAATCCAGGCTCTACCTGGCCTGGGGGTGTTTGATGGGACAATGTACAGAGAGCTTAACTTTGTATCTAACCTGTGCTGTTCTTGCACTGGGAGTATTTGATGGGATAGTGTAGAGTAAGCTTTACCCTGTATCTAACCCCGTGCTGTACCTGCCCTGGGAGTGTTTGATGGGACAGTGTAGAGGGAGCTTTACTTTGTATCTAACCTGAGTTGTACCTGCCCTGGGAGTGTTTGATGGGACAGTGTAGAGGGAGCTTTACTCTGTATCTAACCCATGCTGTACCTGCCCTGGGAGTGCTTGATGGGACAGTGTAGAGGGAACTTTACTCTGTATCTAACCTGTGCTATACCTGCTCTGGGAGTGTTTGATGGGACAGTGTAGAGGGAGCTTTACTCTGTATCTAACCCGTGCTGTACCTGCCCTGGGAGTGTTTGATGGGACAGTGTAGAGGGAACTTTACTCGGTATCTAACCCCGTGCTGTACCTGCCCTGGGAGTGTTTGATGGGACGGTGTAGAGGGAGCTTTACTCTGCATCTAACCCTTGCTGTACCTGCCCTGGGAGTGTTTGATGGGACAGTGTAGAGGGAGCTTGACTCTGTATCTAACCCTTGCTGTACCTGAACTGGGAGTGTTTGATGGGAACAGTGTAGAGGGAGCTTTACTCTGTATCTAACCCGTGCTGTACCTGCCCTGGGAGTGTTTGATGGGGCAGTTTAGAGGGAGCTTTACCCTGTATCTAACCCTTGCTGTACCTGCCCTGGCAGTGTTTGATGGGACAGTGTAGAGGGAGCTTTACTCTGTATCTAACCCGTGCTGTACCTGCCCTGGGAGTGTTTGATGGGACAGTGTAGAGGGAACTTTACTCGGTATCTAACCCCGTGCTGTACCTGCCCTGGGAGTGTTTGATGGGACAGTGTAGAGGGAGCTTTACTCTGTATCTAACCCGTGCTGTACCTGCCCTGGGAGTGTTTGATGGGACAGTGTAGAGGGAGCTTTACTCTGTATCTAACCTATGCTGTACCTGCCGTGGGAGTGTTTGATGGGACAGTGTAGAGGGAACTTTACTCTGTATCTAACCCGTGCTGTACCTGCCCTGGGAGTGTTTGATGGGACAGTGTAGAGGGAGCTTTACTCTGTATCTAGCCCGTGCTGTACCTGCCCTGGGAGTGTTTGATGGGACAGTGTAGAGGGAACTTTACTCGGTATCTAACCCCGTGCTGTACCTGCCCTGGGAGTGTTTGATGGGACAGTGTAGAGGGAGCTTTACTCTGTATCTAACTCTTGCTGTACCTGCCCTGGGAGTGTTTGATGGGACAGTGTAGAGGGAGCTTTACTCTGTATCTAACCCGTGCTGTACCTGCCCTGGGAGTGTTTGATGGGACAGTGTAGAGGGAGCTTTACTCTGTATCTAACCCATGCTATACCTGCCCTGGGAATGTTTGATGGGACAGTGTAGAGGGAGCTTTACTCTGTATCTAACCCGTGCTGTACCTGTCCTGAGAGTGTTTGATGGGACAGTGTAGAGGGAGCTTTACTCTGTATCTAACCCATGCTGTACCTGCCCTGGGAGTGTTTGATGGGACAGTGTAGAGGGAGCTTTACTCTGTATCTAACCCATGCTGTACCTGCCCTGGGAGTGTTTGATGGGACAGTGTAGAGGGAGCTTTACTCTGTATCTAACCCATGCTGTACCTGCCCTGGGAATGTTTGATGGGACAGTGTAGAGGGAGCTTTACTCTGTATCTAACCCGTGCTGTACCTGCCCTGGGAGTGTTTGATGGGACAGTGTAGAGGGAGCTTTACTCTGTATCTAACCCATGCTGTACCTGCCCTGGGAGTGTTTGATGGGACAGTGTAGAGGGAGCTTTACTCTGTATCTAACCCGTGCTGTACCTGCCCTGGGAGTGTTTGATGGGACAGTGTAGAGGGAGCTTTACTCTGTATCTAACCCATGCTGTACCTGCCCTGGGTGTGTTTGATGGGACAGTGTAGAGGGAGCTTTACTCTGTATCTAACCCGTGCTGTACCTGCCGTGGGAGTGTTTGATGGGACAGTGTAGAGGGAGCTTTACTCTGTATCTAACCCGTGCTGTACCTGCCCTGGGAGTGTTTGATGGGACAGTGTAGAGGGAAATTTACTCGGTATCTAACCCCGTGCTGTACCTGCCCTGGGAGTGTTTGATGGGACGGTGTAGAGGGAGCTTTACTCTGCATCTAACCCTTGCTGTACCTGCCCTGGGAGTGTTTGATGGGACAGTGTAGAGGGAGCTTGACTCTGTATCTAACCCTTGCTGTACCTGAACTGGGAGTGTTTGATGGGAACAGTGTAGAGGGAGCTTTACTCTGTATCTAACCCGTGCTGTACCTGCCCTGGGAGTGTTTGATGGGACAGTGTAGTGGGAGCTTTACTCTATATCTAACCCTGTGGGTGTACCTGTCCTGATAAAGTTTGACGGGACAGTGTAGAGGGAGCTTTACTCTGTATCTAACCCCGTGCTGTACCTGCCCTGGGAGTGTTTGATGGGACAGTGTAGAGGGAGCTTTACTTTGTATCTAACCTGAGTTGTACCTGCCCTGGGAGTGTTTGATGGGACAGTGTAGAGGGAGCTTTACTCTGTATCTAACCCATGCTGTACCTGCCCTGGGAGTGCTTGATGGGACAGTGTAGAGGGAGCTTTACTCTGTATCTAACCTGTGCTATACCTGCTCTGGGAGTGTTTGATGGGACAGTGTAGAGGGAGCTTTACTCTGTATCTAACCCGTGCTGTACCTGCCCTGGGAGTGTTTGATGGGACAGTGTAGAGGGAACTTTACTCGGTATCTAACCCCGTGCTGTACCTGCCCTGGGAGTGTTTGATGGGACGGTGTAGAGGGAGCTTTACTCTGTATCTAACCCATGCTGTACCTGCCCTGGGAGTGTTTGATGGGACAGTGTAGAGGGAGCTTTACGCTATATCTAACCCATGCTGTACCTGCCCTGGGAGTGTTTGATGGGACAGTGTCGAGGGAGCTTTACTCTGTATCTAACCCGTGCTGTACCTGCCCTGGGAGTGTTTGATGGGACAGTGTAGAGGGAGCTTTACTCTGTATCTAACCCATGCTGTACCTGCCCTGGGAGTGTTTGATGGGACAGTGTAGAGGGAGCTTTACTCTGTATCTAACCCGTGCTGTACCTGCCGTGGGAGTGTTTGATGGGACAGTGTAGAGGGAGATTTACTTTTCCCTGCTATCTATGCTCCCTCCCCTGGCTCTGTTTCTATGGAGGGACTGTCCCCAGAACTGACTTTCTGATGTTATTAAAATTCTTGTTAAAGATTTTGAAGTATTAAGGGTTCCTTTCTCTCCTTTTCTTTGTTGTTGATGATTTAACTTTATTATTTACCTTAAAGACAGTCTGCAAATAGAATAAAACTGGGACGTCAATCATTTTACAGGATTTGGGCTTATTGGCCTTTTTAAATGGATTTTAAAAGCTGAAACATGGAGAAACTTCAAACCTGGAAATTGATCAATCATTCCATCGGGTAAAAAGCTTCAGGAGCCACCGTTAGCCCCTGAATAACACAAGCAGCAATTTCGTGTTTTTGTGTTTTTTCAGTCCTGACGAAGGGTTTCGACCTGAAACGTTAACTGTCTCTCTCTCCGCGGATGTTGCCGGGTCTGCTGAGTTTTTCCAGCATTTTCTGTTGTTATTTCAGATTTCCAGCATCCGCAGTATTTCACTTTCGTACTAGGAGAAGGCAAGAAACTGGTCAAACATATGTCCAGTATCGTAGAGCACTGCGAAAACTCACCGACGGGTGTGAGTTCCACTCTATAACCGCAGAAGAGATACTTCGAGACTGACTTGCATTTGGCATTGCAGGTACGAAGGTGTGAGAGAGGCCGCTTCAGGAGGCTAACTTAACCCTGTTGAAGGCGGACGAGATTTTGTCACGCATCTGAAGGCAGGGTGGTGCAACTCACAGTCGTCAGGGATTCAAGTGCACAGAATGTGATGCAGTACAGAAAGCCAAGGAGACCCTGAGGCGGGACAGTGGCAAGCTTCAGGACAACGCCAGAAGCTCCCCCCAAAAAAACTCGTGAGTGCGGCAACTACGGGAAGAAATACGGGTTGCACAGAAGAGAGCTGCGCCCCTGCCTTTGGCAAAATGTGCAGCAAGTACGGCAAAGCCGACCATCTCGCAGTGAAATGCCGTGGAAGATAATCGCCTGCACGTAGAGATACGAGACGAACCTAGGGCAGAAGAAGTCTTTGTCATCAATGAGGTCGGTGCTATTGGCTTGGGTGACTCGTAATCTGTGTTACACGTAATCTTGAGTCAGGCAACGACCTCAGATTCCAAACAGACACAATGTAGTGCGATTCCACTTCCGCTGTATCAAAAGGCCGCACGAGATTTGAAGCTATCAAAGGCTGGACCACCTAAGACCGAGATTGTAGTTTACGGCGGTTCAAGGATCCCCGTTAAAGGACAAGTACGAATCCGGATCCATCGTGGTGATTTTAGGTGTAAGCTGAATTGTAAGCACATCGCTAGCACGACAATACGCCCTCTGCTGGGTAGAAAGGCCTGTCTGGGCATGAACACCATTAAGGATACAGATAATGATGAAATTAATAGAGCACCCTCTACTGGTGCGCCAGCATACAACTACATAGAAACGTAGAAACATAGAAGATAGGAGCAGGAGTAGGCCATTCGGCCCCTCGAGCCTGTTCCGCCATTTAATGAGATCATGGCTGATCATCCAAATTCAGTACCCAGTCCCTGCTTTCTCCCCATATCCCTTGATCCCTTTAGCCTTAAGAAATATATCTAACTCCTTCTTGAATATATTTAATGAATTGGCCTCAACTACCTTCTGTGGCAGAGAATTCCACAGGTTCACCACTCTCTGGGTGAAGAAATTCATCCTCATCTCAGTCCTAAATGGCTTACCCCTTATCCTCAGACTGTGACCCCTGGTTCTGGACTCCCCCGCCATCGGGAAATTCCTTCCTGCATCTAGTCTGTCTAGTCCTGTTAGAATTTTATACGTTTCAATGAGATCCCCTCTCATTCTTCTAAACTACCCAAGGACTGTTAATACAGAAACATCCTTGAGTCTTCAGTGATGGTATAGGACAAGTTGATGGAGAGCACTAAAGCAGGCTCGACAAGGCAGTAAATCCGGTCCAATATGTCCTGCATTGAATACCAGTGGCTTTAAGGGATAAGCTGAAGGAAACCCTGGATGTTCTGGTCAGACAGGACATCATCACTCCTGTAACAACGCCCACCTCATGGATCAGTTCGATGGTAGTCGTATCTGAGCACGGCCCACTACACTTCTGCTTAGATCCGAAAGACTTGAACAAAGCTATCAAAAGAAAGCATTATACTCTGCTGAATATTGAAGATGTAGCTACACGCCGGCACGATGCTAAAGTCTTCACGATTCTCGACATCCGCAATGTGTTTTGGCTCGTGAATCTCGATGAACAATCATCATATCGATCCACATTCCACACATCTTTTGGTCGATACCGTATGCCACTTGTGATCAGCTCAGCGCCAGAAGTCTTCCAATGCGAGATGCATTAGCTGGTGGGAAGACTGCAAGGGATAGAGGTCATTGCAGATGATTTTGTAACAGTTGGTTGTGGAGAGACACTTGAAGAAGCAATTCGAGACCATGACAAACACCTGGAAACTTTTCTCCATCGATGCAACGAACGTGGTCTTTTGTTACACATGGAAAAACTGAAACTTTCATTGAACACATTGTTACAGGAAGAGGATTGTGTGTTGATCCAACCAAAGTTAAAGCAATTTTAGAGATGCCATCACCAACTGATGTAGCAGGGCTCCAATGTCTGCTTGGACTTGCTCAATATCCGAGTGAGTTTCTCCCCCACGTGTCAGATATCACAAAACCACTTAGGGATTTGACGCAGAAGGAGACAGAATGGTTCTGGGGTGAATCACAAAAATTGACGTTGCAACAGCTCAAAGTAGTGGTCACCAGCACACCAGTCCTCCGTTACTACAATCTCAAGAAAACAATCACCCTACAATGCGACGCATCTCAACCTGGACTTGGAGCAGCGGTGCATCAAGAGCATTATCATCAGCAGAGACGAGAAGCGCACAGATTGAGAAAGAACTTCTAGCGATCGTGTTCGCCTGTGATAAATTTGAAGCCGACATCTACGGCCGGGACGTGGTGAATATTGAAACGGATCACCGTTCGTTGCAATCAATAATGCTCAACAACGTGCTTAAATTAATTCAAAGAATGTTGCTGTGACTCCAAAAATACAGTCTGAAAGTTTCCTATCAGACACAACAACAACTTGTATTTATATAGTGCCTTTAACGTAGTAAAATGTCCCAAGGTGCTTCACAGGAGTGTTATAAAGAAAAGAATTTGATACCAAACCACATAAGGAGAAATTAGGGCAGGTGACCAAAAGCTTGGTCAAAGAGGTACGTTTTAAGGAGCGTCTTAAAGGAGGAATTCCAGAGCTTAGGGCCCAGGCAACAGAAGGCACGGCCACTAATGGTTGAGCGATTATAATCAGGGAAGCTCAAGAGGGCAGAATTAGAGCAGCACAGATATCTCGGGGGGTTGTGGGGCTGAAGGAGGTTACAGAGATAGGGAGGGGCGAGGCCATGGAGGGATTTGAAAACAAGGATAAGAATTTTGAAATCTAGGCGCTGCTTAACCAGGAGTCAATGTAGGTCAGCGAGCACAGGGGAGATGGGTGAACAGGACTTGGCGTGAGTTAGGACACAGGCAGCAGAGTTTTGGATGACCTCAAGTTTACGTTGGGTGGAATGTGGGAGGCCAGCCAGGAGTGCGTTGGAATAGTCAAGTGTAGAGGTAACAAAGGCATGGATGAAGGTTTCAACAGCGGATGAGCTGAGGCAGGGGCGGAGACGGGTGATGTTATGGAGGTGGAAATAGGTGGTCTTAGTTATGTCGCAGATATGTGGTCAGAAGCTCATTTCAGGGTCAAATATGACACCAAGGTTGCGAACAGTGTGGTTCAGCCTCAGACAGATGTTGGGGAGAGGGATGGAGTCAGTGGCTAGGGAACAGAGTTTGAGGCAGGGACTGAAAACAATGGCTTCGGTCTTCCCAATATTTAATTGGAGGAACTTTCTGCTCATCCAGGACTGATGTCGGACAAGCAGTCTGACAATTTAGAGACTGTGGAGGGGTCGAGAGAAGTGGTGGTGAGGTAGAGCTGGGTGTCGTCAGCGTACATGTGGAAACTGACGCTGTGTTTTCGGATGATATCGCCAAGGGGCAGCATGTAGATGAGAAATAGGAGGGGGCCAAGGATAGATCCTTGGGGGACACCAGAGGTAATGATGCGGGAGTGGGAAGAGAAGCCATTGCAGGTGATTCTCTGGCTATGATTAGATAGATAAGAATGGAACCAGGCGAGTGCAGTCCCACCCAGCTGGACAATGGTGGAGAGGCGTCGGAGAAAGTTGGAGTGGTCAACCATGTCAAAGGCTGCAGACAGGTCGAGAAGATCGAGGAGGGATAGTTTACCTTTGTCACAGTCACAAAGGGTGTCACTTGTGGCTTTGATGAGAGCCGTTTCGGTACTGTGGCAGGGGCGGAAACTGGATTGGACGGATTCAAACATAATAAAGAGGAGAAGATGGTCCCAGCTGATACACTTAGCAGAGCTTACCTGCCAGAAGTTAACGCCTGTGATTTGACACAGGAGCTGGAAGAAATCAATCGTCGTGAATCACTTCCGGTTGGAGTCTCACACTGGCAACAACTTAATCGTGCTGCAGCAGATGACCCTGTTCAGAAGCAACTGTGTGTAATCATTCAACACGGCTGGCCTAGGATCACATCAGAGGCACCTGAATGCCTCCATCCCTACTTTGACTTTCGAGACAAACTAAGGGTCTAAGGTGGATTGATATTCAAGGGGCAGCAACTCCTGGCACCAGCTGCAATACGTAAGGAACTAATGTCAGTTGCACACTCAATGCACATCGGCATAGAAGGCTGTGTCCGCAGAGCCCACGGCAGCCTCCATTGGCCCAGGATACCAACAGAGCTCAAAGAATACATCGCAAAGTGTGACATCTGTTTGGCTCATCGCAGCTCTCCAAGTAAAGAACCTCCACTACAGCTCGAGATTGCAGCTCGGCCTTGGTCGAAGGCTGGGGCTGACCTCTGTCAGCCATGTGGCCATACCCTGCTTGTTGTGTGTGATTACTGCAGCAACTTCACTGAAGTAGCCAGCTTCACTTCGGTTACTACACGCAGGGTTCTAAGAGAACTCAAGGAAACGGTTGCGAGATTGGGACTACCGGGCACCCTAGCAACGGATAACGGTCCACAATTCGCAGCAGCAGAATTTGCAGTATTTGCCAAGACGTGGATATTTAAACACCTGACGTCGCTGCCTCACTGCCCGTGGTCCAAAGGCAAAGCCAAGAATGCCGTCGAGACCGTCAAACGACTCTTCACAAAATGCACAGAGTCCAGTCAATCAGAGTTTCTAGCTCTGTTAGATTGGTGCAGTAGGCCGAGTGAAGGTGTAGGTACAAGCCCTGCACAGAGACTGATGGGCTGTAGGTGCAAGACACCACTATAGTAGGGACATTGCTGCAGCCTCAATATTCGACTGACGAAGACTCTTCTGCGCTTGTCAGCATGAATCATTGGCAGTATTACTATGGCAGGAATGCTAAACAACTTCAAGAATTACACCCTGGTGATACATTGCGATGAAAGTCCCTGGCCAGTGTACGTGGAGAGCTGGTACATGTACAAGTGTGCTGGGTCCTAGAAGCTACCATGTGCAAGTCAGAGACTCCTTATACCACAGGAACCGCCATCACCTGTAAGAGACACCCGTAAGATTGAGGACTTTTCTGAAACGCAGGTCCCCAGCGGTCCCCTGAACTGTTCACAGTTTCCAAATCAAGCGACAAAACCTCAGCACCAGAATCTCCTGGTGTTCAGACACCAATCACAGATTGCAGACTGGAAGACAGTGCAAGCCTTCAGCTTGATCGAAGGACTAGGGGGAAAAATTGGCCTCCTTTGTGCCTCCCGCTAGCGCCTCCAGGGGGCGATAACAGGGCGCTAAGGGCTTACCGACCGGGTGCGGCAAAATTACCGACGCCCGCGAACTTCCATGGCGGGTTAGCGCTGGCGCTAAAACTTACTGCCTGGATCTCCTGCGCCCCGGAAATCATGACATCATCGTGGGTGCGCAGCGCGCCGTTATCTCCCCAGATGTAAAATTCGCTTCCACCCCCCTGCAGCATCGCCGGGCGTCAACAACGGCAGCTGCAGGAGGGGTTTCCCCTTGGCCGGCCGTTTGGGGAGCGCTATTTAAAGGCAGCGGTGGTCAGGTAGGGCAACATTTAATAATGTCCCCAGTGTGCTGTATTTTGATTTTTTTCCAGCCCGTGATTGATCAGCCCTGCGCTCTCTCTTAGAGCGCTTGGGGCCTCTATGCGCATATCGCAGGTTCTGTCAATGACCATTCCCAACCTCAGCCTTCAATGACCGCAGCATTGGCCCTTCCCTTTAAGGGGGGGGAGGAGCCCGTGAATCCGGCAGCGCTGCTCGGAACATTGCTCAGCGCTCTGCCGCTCCCACGCCTCGCACTCCCTGTAACGCTCTAAGAGAAGTGGTTAGTGCTTGATTTAGTGCTCCATTTCCCTCTTGGAGCGTTAAACCGGAAGTTCCCATCAGGAGAGAATCATTAGCGCCTGGCGCTATTTTTCCTACTTTTCAAAAGTTAGCGCCCCGCCGGGGGCGATACCCACTTTCTAGCCCATGGCATGTTTTGCCATAGTGCCTGGTTGTGATTTTGTGTCTTGTCTTGGTTAAATTTCAGAGTTCCACTATGTATGTATTCGAACTTTGAAATGTGGTAGACAGTATATCTTCTTCTGTGAGTGAAAAGATGCGGCACTCGCTTGCTGTACGTGCGTGGCATCTGTGTCGTCGTCACGTGTCTCACACGTTGCCTTCTCTCGCTCTCTATCGTGTGTTTAGGCTCTGGCTGACCCGTGGAGCTCTCAGCGCTGGCTCCTACAACTCCTGTTTGTGTAACCGGTATTGTGTTAATAAAACGTTGATACTTAACAAGCGCAAGGCCTCGCCTACCGTATAAAAGAAGTATCGACACACCCACGTAGCTGGGTTTGTTTAGGGAGTGGGAAACATAGAAACCTAGAAGATAGGAGCAGGAGTAGGCCATTCGGCCCCTCGAGCCTGCTCCGCCATTCAATGCGATCATGGCTGATCATCCAAATTCAGCACCCTGTTCCTGCTTTCTCCCCATATCCCTTGATCCCTTTAGCCTTAAGAAATATATCTAACTCCTTCTTGAATATATTTAATGAATTGGCCTCTACTGCCTTCTGTGGTAGAGAATTCCACAGGTTCACCACTCTCTGGGTGAAGAATTTCCTCCTCATCTCTGTCCTAAATGGCTTACCCCTTATCCTTAGACTGTGACCCCTGGTTCTGGACTCCCCCGCCATCGGGAACATCCTTCCTGCATCTAGTCTGTCCAGAAACATGGCGAATGTCGTCATGTTTTAACACCTGCAATAGATCAGCATGTAAACTGGGGAGCGGGCGGGGCGGGGGGAACACGGGAGGAGGCAAAGAGCTTGGATTCACGGACCCTTTGAATTGGGTCCCCTACAGGAGCAGTCTGGGTCACATGGCATCCCTTCTCCACCTGAAGGCCCCATTCTGAAAGTGTCAGCCAGCTCTTAGTCTCCAACCAGCAGCAGCCTGTTCCATCAGTCCTCAGAGAAAATTAACCTGCAGCATTTTGTTTGACCATTAACACTAATATGCAAAAAGTTTGACTTGCCACTTTTCTGTTTCCCATTTTCTTGGTTCTCTTTGCTTTTGCTTTCAATTTTCCTCTCATTTACCTCATTCTCTACTTACCCTTTTAGTCTCCCGCACACCTCTCTCATTTTTTAATTCTTCACTTTTTTCCTTCCTATTAATCTTATTTTCTATCGACCTGTTCCTCTCCTCGGGCAGGATTTTCATTGGGCCGTGGAGTTGGGATTGGAGGTGTGCGGGGGGTTAAAATCCCGAAATCAGGTGTCCCGACCCCATCCCGCATCCAAACCCGCCTCCATGCCAGTTTCAAAGGAGGCAGGTACCCGCCCCGCACTGGGACCCGCCTACCCGAGGCGGGAAGGGATTAGTGCCAATTAACTGCCTGTTAACAGGTAGTTAACAGGCAGTTTTTAGCCTAATCCCTATTTTTAAGGTTGAAGTGTGGGATTCCCGACAGCTCCAAACCACGCCAAGTTAGAGGAGGCGGGCCGTCGGGTTGAAGGACTTGGAAGGGTTGAGATGTCGGTGTTCGGGTGAGTGATGTGTGCATGAGTGCAAAGGTAAGTGTGTATGGTGTATCTAAAGTGATTAAAGAAGTGTAAATTACCTTTTCTTACCTTTTCAGCCTTCCTTCCTTTAGATCCCGGGAGTCCCTCATCTCACCGGCACAGAAAGCAGAATGGCTGTGAACTGTCAAAAGTGACAGCCTGCAACTTTCTGTGCAGGAGAGATTTCCAACTGAGTCTGTGGAGAAGGACTCAGGTTAGAAGTAAGACTGTCAGTGTTTGACAGCTTCAAACACTGACAGCAGTTTAGGATTCAGCAAAGGAGGAGAAAGGGATTAATTGAGAGGGGGAAAATAGATTATGAAAGTAAGCTTGCAGGGAACATAAAAACTGACTGTAAAAGCGTTTATAGATATGTGAAGAGAAAAAGATTGGTGAAGTCAAGCGTAGGTCCCTTGCAGTCAGAATCAGGGGAATTTATAATGGGGAACAAAGAAATGGCAGACCAATTAAATACATATTTTGGTTCTGTCTTCACAAAGGAGGACACAAATAACCTCCCAGAGATGTCAGGGAACATAGGGACTGATGAGGGGGAGGAACTGAAAGAAATCAGTATTTGTAGGGAAATGGTGTTGGGGAAGTTGACGGGATTGAAGGCCGATAAATCCCCAGGGCCTGATAATCTACATCCTAGGGTACTTAAGGAAGTGGCCCAGGAGATAGTAGATGCATTGCTGGTCATCTTCCAGAACTCGATAGACTCTGGAACAGTACCCATAGATTGGAGGGTAGCTAATGTTACCCCACTATTCAAAAAAGGTGGTAGAGAAAAAGTGGGGAATTATGGACCGGTAAGCCTGACATCGGTAGTGGGGAAAATGCTAGAGTCCATTATAAAAGATGTAATAGCAGAGCACTTGGAAAGCAGTGACAGGATTGGACAAAGTCAACATGGATTTACAAAAGGTAAATCGTGCTTGACTAATCTACTGGAATTTTTTGAGGATGTAACTGGTAAAATAGATAAGGGAGAACCAGTGGATGTGGTGTATTTGGACTTTCAGCAGGCTTTCGATATGGTCCCGCATAAGAGATTAGCTTGTAAAATTAAGGCACATGGGATTGGGGGCAAGGTATTGACTTGGATAGAGAACTGGTTGGCAAATAAAAAGCAAAGAGTTGGAATAAACGGGTCGTTTTCTGAGTGGCAGGCAGTGACTAGTGGGGTACCACAAGGATCGGTCCTAGGACCCCAGCTGTTCACAATATATATTAATGATCTGGATGAGGGAATTGGATGTAGTATCTCCAAATTTGCAGACATCACAAAGCTGGGTGGGAGGGTATGCTATGAGGAGGATGTTGTGAAACTCCAGTATGATTTGGACAGGTTGGGTGATTGGGCAGAAACATGGCAAATGCACTATAATGTGGATAAATGTGAGGTTATCCACTTTGGTGGCAAAAACAGGAAGGCAGATTATTATTTGAATGGCAATAGATTGGGAGAAGGGGAAGTGCAAAGAGACCTGGGTGTTCTTGTGCACCAGTCGCTGAAGGTAAGCATGCAGGTGCAGCAGGCGGTTACGAAGGCAAATGGTATGTTGGCCTTCGTAGCAAGAGGGTTCGAGTACAGGAACAAGGATGTCTTGCTGCAGTTGTACAGGGCCTTGGTGAGACCGCACCTTGAGTATTGTGTGCAGTTTTGGTCGCCTTATCTGAGGAAGGACGTTCTTGCCATGGAAGGAGTGCAGCGAAGATTCACCAGGCTAATACCTGGGATGGCAGGAATGACGTACGAGGAGAGATTGGGTCGATTGGGCTTGTACTCACTGGAGTTTAGAAGATTGAGAGGGGATCTCATCAAAACCTATAAAATTCTGTCAGGCCTGGACAGACTAGATGCAGGAAGGATGTTCCCGATGGCCAGGGAGTCCAGAACTAGGGGTCATAGTC
The DNA here is from genome assembly GCF_052327205.1 of Somniosus microcephalus. Lineage (NCBI taxonomy): Eukaryota > Metazoa > Chordata > Chondrichthyes > Squaliformes > Somniosidae > Somniosus > Somniosus microcephalus. The sequence continues at coordinate 10,047,254 of NC_141000.1, read as the reverse complement.
TAAGGATAAGGGGTAAGCCATTTAGGACTGAGAGGAGGAGGAATTTCTTCACCCAGAGAGTGGTGAACCTGTGGAATTCTCTACCACAGAAGGCAGTGGAGGCCAATTCATTAAATATATTCAAGAAGGAGTTGGATATATTTCTTAAGGCTGAAGGGATCAAGAGATATGGGGAGAAAGCAGGGACAGGGTACTGAATTTGGATGATCAGCCATGATCTCATTGAATGGCGGAGCAGGCTCGAGGGGCCGAATGGCCTACTCCTGCTCCTAGTTTCTATGTTTCTATGTTTCTATTTCATCTGTCAAAAGCTCTTGACAGATGAAATTTCACTCTGTGACATCACCTGTTGCCAGGTGGCCCTTAATTGGCCTGCTGAGCCCGCTGGGCAGGCTCAACAAGGTCAATCAAGTTAAAATCGCGTGGATTGGCCGCATCTCGATGGAGGCGGGACTACAACCCCGAAAGTTGTAATCCCACCTCCAACCTGACTCCTGAGTTAAATTCCTGCCCGGAACTTTCTATTTCCGTTTCTCTCCTACTTTGCCATCTCATTGTCTACCTTCCCTTCCCTTTCTCTCCCAATCTTCTAGTTAGCTGTTCCTCTCTTCATTCTTGCTTTATTTATTTTTCTACTTGCTTTCTTTCTTCTTTACCTTTCTGGTTATTTATTTCATTGCTGTTTGTGGGAGATTGCTGAATGCAAATTGTCTGCTGCGTTTTCTACATTATAACAGTGACTACATTTCAAAAGTCTTCTTCTCAGGCAGTCCCTCGGAACCGAGGATGACTTGCTTCCACACTAAAAATGAGTTCTCAGGTGACTGATGAGTCCAATGCGGGACCTACAGTCTCTGTCACAGGTGGGGCAGACGGTGGTTGAAGGGGCGGGTGGGTGGGGTGCTTGGGTTGACGTGCGCTCCTTGCGCTGCTTGTGCTTGGCTTCCGCTTGCTCCCAGCGAAGAGACTCGAGGTGTTCAGCGCCTTCCCAGATGCTTCTCCTCCACTTTGTGCGGTCTTGGGCCAGGGATTCCCAGGTGTCGATGGGGATGTTGCACTTTTCCAAGGAGGCTTTGAGGGTGTCCTTGAAGCATTCCCTCTGCCCACCTGGGGCTCTCTTGCCATGTCGGAGCTCCGAGTAGAGCGCTTGTTTTGGGAGTCTCGTATTGGGCATGCGGACAATGTGACCCGTCCATCGGAGCTGATCGAGCGTGGTCAAAGCTTCGATGCCGGGGATGTTGGCCTGAGCGAGAACACTGATGTTGGTGCGCCTATCCTGCCAATGGATTTATAGGCTCTTGCGGAGGCAGCGTTGGTGGTACCTCACCAGTGCTTTGAGGTGCCTGCTGTACATGGTCCATGTCTCTGAGGCATACAGCAGGGCGGGTATCACTGCTGCTCTGTAGACCATGAGCTTAGTGCCGGGTTTGAGGTCCTGGTCTTCAAACACTCTCTTCCTCAGGCGACCGAAGGCTGCACTGGCACACTGAAGGCGGTGTTGGACTTCGTCATCGACGTCTGCCCTTGTTGACAGTAGGCTCCCGAGGTATGGAAAGTGTTCCTCGTTTCAAAGGTACCTCAATGGCTGTAAAGCGCATTGAGATGTCCTGACGTCATGCAAGGTGTAATATAAAGCAAGGTCTTTCTTTCTTCTTACTTAACTTTTCCTCTCCGGTCTCATTTTTCTATTTTTGTATACTTCCATTTCCTCCTTACCTGTCCTCGACGGAACTCTCATTTTATATTTCCCTATTTAACTCCGCATCCCTCTCATATTGTTCTTACCTTTCTTATCCTCGTCTTTGTTTTTATATTTTGTTTTGTAATTCCTCCTCTCTGACTTTGTATTTACACCGTTCCCTCTCCTCATTTTCCATCTCTGCTCTTTAGCTTGTGCTATCCAAATAATCTTTTGTTTCTTGTTTTTCTTCGTTGTGAACTTAAGTTTGCTTTGCTCATTTCCTATTTTTCTATTTCCTGAGGTAACTCCTTCTCAGTGCTCTCATTTCCTACTTATCTTTTACGCTCCTGATCTGATTTATATGTTTCAATTTTACAATTTGATCTGTCATCTTAATTCTACTTATCTTTCTACTGGTTCCACTTCCCCTTCTTCTCACACCTTTAACTATCCACAGTGCATTTCTCAACCATATGTTCTCCACTTTACCGTTAACAACCTCACTCTTCAGCACAACTTTCTTCTTTACCATTTCCCTCTTTCTCGTCTGTTTCATTTGCTATTTATTATTTCCCCTCCAGAACGTCTTTCTGTTTTACCTTTTCTCACTGCAAATTCTCTCATTTTTTTCATTTTTCTTTATCCTCCTTGTTCATCATTAGTACCTTTCCCTTTGCCCATCTCTCATTTTCTACTCTTTCCCGCTACTTCTCATCCCTCTCATTTTCCATTCGAGCTGTTGAACTTTTCTTTAAATTTTCCTCTCACTTCCTTCTTTTTCTCTTCTATCATTGTCTGATTTCCCTTTCCGTTCCCTCGTCTTCATTCTCTTCCTCGTCACGTCTCACTTTCATTTCTCGTTTTTTCTTCTTTACATCTTTTTGTTTCCGTATATCTTTTTCTCTAATTGCTCTCTTTTTCTGCGATTTTTCATTCACACACACAACCAATAAAATACTTAAAAAATAATAACAAAAACCTCCAGCACCAGCTGCGACAATCCCTCCTCCTCCTCCTCCCTCTCCACGGCTGTTTCTAAACTTTGCACCATGACTTTCTGTTGTGGATTATTTTAAACCAACACTCGACACAAGGTTTCAGATCGATAGTCAAGTTGTCTTTATTACACTGGTGGGGAGACAGTCTGTTCTGTCTTAGCCAGACTTCTCCGAATTGTTACAGCAAGCCCTACAGTTTTATACATTACAATACACATGGCGACCTCATGTTAAATTCATTCCTGCCACCTGATTGGATCTTGGCCCGCATGCACCTTCACGGATTGGTTACGAATCTTAATATAATCATGTATAAGCTGCCTCCTCAATCAATCACTCAAACTGCTGAATGCTAATTAAAAGATACCTTGGAATGTAACCTAGGTAATAAATTTTTTACGGGCAGTTGAAATGCTGGACATCCTGTCTCCATTTAATTGTTTTATATCTCTCCAAAGATCAGCTATCTTTGACCACATCATTATGGATGTGGTCTTTCATTTTAGTCCCTGTCCTTACAGTATTCAGTGAAACTGCCAGCGATGTCAGTTTAACTCTTTCCCCACTGCACTTTCGCTCCTATTTTTACCCAACCCCGCTCAGTCACCCTTTTAATTCCTCTTAATTCTACTTAACTTTCCCTCATTATTTCTTGTTTTATAATTTCTCTTTTCTATCCTTTTCATCTTTCTTATTTTTCCTTGCCTCTTCTCCTGCGATCGCTCATTTTACATTCCACTATTTCTCGCCTCTTTGTTACTCTGCTTTTGTTATTTTTATTTCCTCTTCCTCATATTAATACTATTTCCTTTTTCACTGCTCATGAACTCATTTCTGTTACTAAGCTTTGCCTCTCCTCATCACAGTTTTCTACGTTTTATGTCTCCATCACATTATTCTTGTTTTTCTATTTCTCCCGTCCTCTCCTCACGTCTCACTTTTCTATTTACCTTGTCATCACTCTTATTTTCTATTTACCTTTCCTTTTCATTTCCCTTTATTTCATAGAAACATAGAAACATAGAAGATAGGAGCAGGAGTAGGCCATTCGGCCCCTCGAGCCTGCTCCGCCATTCAATGCGATCATGGCTGATCATCCAAATTCAGTACCCTGTCCCTGCTTTCTCCCCATACCCCTTGATCCCTTTAGCCCTAAGAAATATATCCAACTCCTTCTTGAATATATTTAATGAATTGGCCTCAACGGCCTTCTGTGGTAGAGAGTTCCACAGGTTCACCACTCTCTGGGTGAAGAAATTCCTCCTCATCTCTGTCCTAAATGGCTTACCCCTTATCCTTAGACTGTGACCCCTGGTTCTGGACTCCCCCGCCATTGGGAACATCCTTCCTGCATCTAGTCTGTCTAGTCCTGTTAGAATTTTATAAGTTTCAATGAGATCCCCTCTCATTCTTCTAAACTCCAGCGAGTATAAGCCTAAACGACCCAATCTCTCCTCATACATCATTCCTGCCATCCCAGGTATCAGTCTGGTGAATCTTCGCTGCACTCCCTCCATGGCAAGAACATCCTTCCTCTATTTTTACTCTCCTCATCTCTCAAGTTGCTATTTTTCATTATTTTTCTTTCTCAATTTTCTTAGCCCTGCCTAACTTTTCCCCTTCTCATCTCCCTCATTGTTCTACTTATGTTTGTTTTCCTTCATATCTCTCATTTTTACCTCAAACAGATACACACCATGGTGCTACTGGCACTACCAGCTTTTACACTGTCTTCTTAATCTTATGCAGTTGGTAGCTCTCTGAAATATTCACTAAGATTGAGACATCACCAGACTAGGCTAATTCCTTAGTGAAGAGCAGACAGTGTCCGTCCAACAGCCTGTCAGTAAACTCCCACCATACAGTGAAACTAATATCGCAACCTCTGGTGTGGGCATTTCCTCCAGAACCTGAAGCTACTCCTTTATATTTCTCTGTGACCCAACCTCCCAAAATTACCCACAGTCATTCTATTCCTAGCTCCCAGAGATTTGTCCCAACAAATCATACTTTGTTCAGGCCCCACACCTGGGTTCACAATGACCAAAAATAGACCGCAGGAAAGTCTGTAAACTGAGGAAAGGGATCAAAGGAAGGCCAGTAGGTCAACCTGATTGTTTTGATGCAGGTGATGGTAAAGGGATGTTCTGCTGCTGATAGGAGAAAATAGACGCAAGAGCAGTGGTGGATCGGATCCTCCAACCACTCATGAAGTGCCAGCGACTGGGTGGGAAGAACTTGGGCTCTGTGGCGCTCGTTTTTCAGGTGCTGTGCAGCCTTCTAATGCTCGAAAATGGGGTCTGACATGTGCGCTTGATGCCATCTTGGTGAAGGGGTTTGTGCGCTCGGCTCTAACCACCGCTGGCAGCAGGCAGATTATGATGTCAATCTGTGTGCAACGCTGGTCTGACGGCAGCACTGCCATTTTTGAACTCTACGCTCCAGCCTACGCCCTGTCTTAACATCGCACAGCTGAACATGCATTAACCAGAATAAAGGACCCCTCACCAAGGCTATTTAAAGGAATCACGAACTACTTACAGGTTCGTTGCTGGATTATTTCTGCTGGCTGCTGCTGCAATGGTGTGTGTTTTTCGAGCTTTCCTATACTTGGCTGAAGTTTGAATAGTCTACAGGGAGCGGTTTGGCTGGTGCTGAAGTACCTTTTCGTTCATTTAAAAGCTTATGCTGAGAAAAGTTGCTTTCAGACATGGGTGGGCTGGTAGGGCTTCCTCTGGGAATTGAGCATGACTGGGAGAATGAAGAGCGGACATGGAGAGCAGGACAAGCTGCTAGAAAAGGGAGGAGAAAGATGGGGCGAAGGGCTCCCAGCAGGATGCCATTCCGCCGAGGGTCTTTAGGGAGCAATTCTCTTACCTCAACGTCAGGGAGGGTCAATGCTAGAGACGTCTTCGCTTCACTAAAGTGGTTGTAGCTGAAATCTGCCAACTGCTGCAGCCACAACTCCAACCTCAGAGCAGGGCGAGGACAGCTTTGCCTGTGGTTGTCAAGGTGACCGTGGCTCTGAACTATTCTGCATCGGGCTCCTTCCAGGCTGCTGCTGGAGAGGTAAACAACGTCTCGCAGTTTGCAGTAGACTGCTGCATAAGGCTGAGACTCTCTACACACACAGAGAAGCAGCTTCATCTCATTCCCTCTTGCCAGAGACAAGCAGGCGGAGCGAGCGCGAGGGTTTGCATGGATTGCAGACTTCCCCATGGCGCGATTGACTGCACGCAAATTGCCTTGCGTGCGACGAAGGGAGGTTACAATGTAGAGAGAAACTTTCTGCCCAGGCTCTATGTAAATAATGAACGATACCAGTTGACATAAGAAAACTACTGGGCACTTGGTCTAAGCATTAAACAAAGCTTTAATCAGCCGTTTTACAACATGGAGGTCTAGTTGTGTCCTTCACTAGTTCCTGTTAAGAATGTCCTGCGCAAGCTGGGCCCGTGCCCGAGTATTTATACTCTCCCTGGACAGCACCACCCGCAGGTCGCTCTGTATTATTTCATAAGCCTTTCTTTCATGAATGACTGATTCATGTCACCAGTAACCTCAACCACACCTCCCCATTCACTAACAGTCCCACGCTCCTTACCTTTCCTCTATCACTGATCATCACATCGTCCTCTTTCCGACAACAGTAAAAGAAAAACCTCCAGAAAATGCACTTTCCAATCTAAATTTATAAATTAATTCATGACATAATGCATACAAAAATAAACAATCACCCTTGTGCATTCCCTTAGTGCCTGTCTTCCATGTGCCCTTGCCTCTCCTAGTGCTCCTACGAGGTGCTTCCCCAGTGGCTGCAGCATGGGTGGTGGAAGGCTGCTGACCTCCCATTGTGGAGACTGCAGATGGCCTTGGAGGGTGACCTCGAGAAGCTCTGGGCCTGGAAAGCCCAGCTGTAGACTGTTCCATCTCGGCATGAGCTGCGGCAGTCTGGGCTGGCTGGCTGACAGGCAACAGCAAGGGAACTGGCGGAGTGGCAGTGGTGGGAGCAGGAATGTTATCATCCTGAGAGGTGACAGCAGGTTCATGCTCCATGGAGCCACTACCACTTTCCCGGGGCAGCGCCTCAGCGATCCTACTGATCTGTTGGAACAGATTGATGGAATGCTGTGAAACCCTGGAAACCCCTTTGAACAGCGGTATCCAGAGCCATGATGGCAGCAGTCTGAACTTGCAAGGCAGCAGTCTGAACTTTGATGGAAGCTCTTTGTGCTGCGATGGAAGCTGAGACATTGGCCATCAGACGCTGCAACATGGTGGGTTCCACAGGTGTGCTGATGGAGGTGACCACCCGTTCCATGTTAGAAAGGATGGGCTCCAAGCTCTGCGCGAAGCCCTGTGCCAGGTTGGTGCTGGACTCCTCCATGCTCCTTGGCATTGAGTGCAGGCTTTCCGGCAGGCTTTCCAGTGCACCAATCATTTGGGTGTGTACACCCATCAGCCTTCTTCTGTAGCCTGGCCCATCGAAGTCACCATCTTACTCTTCTGCAGCAGAACTAGTGTGCGAACTTGCTCTCCGGCGAGTTGGCACCTGTGCTATCCTTTCCCTCTGCCCTGGCTCCTGCATATTTGTTCCCAGTTTCTCACCATGTGCAGATCCCTCCTCTATCAAATCCTCTAAAACACATGCAGTGCCAGTATCTGAGCTGGTGGCTGTGAGTGTAAGATCCAGTGACGGTGTGTTTTCATCTTCACCGACTTCTTCCTCTGCCTTCACTGACTGGGAAAGCTCCAGTTCTCCAGTATCTGAAATGAAAAAGGGACAAGGGTTGGGTTGTGGTGAGGGGAAAGGAGAAAGTAAGAAGTGCGTGTGTACACCATCAGCCGCTTCTAAGTCAGCAGAGATTGAGCGCTGAGGGAGAAGTGGGATGAGAGAAGGAGGATTAGGTATGGAGATACCCTAATCATTGATCCCTCCAGCCCGCCAGTGACCATCGCCTCAGAAATGTCACTTCCCATGATGGCCAGCACTGTCCCCTTCATGGGGGTTAAAACATGCAGGTGCACTTGTCCTCCTTCACTTCTTTGCTGCTACCTCCTGTTATGCACCACCTTCTCCTGCAAGAAAGAGGGAAGTGTGTGAGTGAGTGTCGTGCAATATGTTTGGGTGATGTGATTGTCATGGTGAATAGCTGCCAGTGTGTGCGAGCTGTGAGTTGTGGGTGCAAGGCTTGCAACAGTGCTAAGTGTGTGAGAGTGAGGTAAAGCATATGAATTTTAGGGGTGAGTATTGATTCATATAGATTGTTGGTAGATGGGTGTTGGGGGTGTAGTAAATTGAGCAGTGGATGAGGCTGGTGGGGCAGGTGGTAGGATATGCCATTTGAAGATTAATTCACTCACCTTGACAACTCGTGTGAGATCGTTAAATTTCTTCCTGCACTGCATCCATGTTCTTGGAGCAACACTTCTGGCATTGACCTCCTTGTTCCTACTGCCTCCTGAGCATCTGTCTGGAGGGCCTCCTGCCACCCTGCAGATACAGGACGTCTCTCCTTCTTTCTACCACTTCCACCAAGACTTTCAGTGCAGTGTCAGAAACCTTGGTGCTGGCTCTCTCGCATGTTCAGCCACTCCATAAAGCACCACAGCCCCGATTCAGTTTTCAAAATGACTTCCTGCCCTGCTCAGGTCAGTGAAGCGCTTCCTGCATTGGATCCAGGATCCACTTCTTGCAGCCACAATGCACCTCCTCTTTAAGAGTTGCAGGCTGCCTTTAAGTAACGCTAATCGCTCGCGTTATTTGCTGATGCGTGCAGTCAATGAACAGCGCGGGTAGCGCTGGCTGCACGCAGCAATCATGTAAAGCAGCAGGCAGCACGAATTTAGCCTGCTGCCTGTAACGCGTTGAATGGGCGCGTGTTAATCTCGTACCGCAATCACCACGCCTGTTTTTGGGTGTTACCCAATTTCTCTCCCTTACAAATGTATTAAGGTTAAAGGAACGTACACACAGACAGCACGTTACAGTCATTGAACTAAACTCTCTAAATCTCTTTCTTCTCCTTCTTCTTATAGCTTTGCATTACAATCTCATAAAGAATTTTAATTGTGCTAAAGCAATATGGTGAGCACCGTCGCAGTTTGTAACGTTTAGTTATTCCAAGGCAAGGTGCAACATGAAGCACATTTTAAGAGAGGAAGAAATACGGACACCTGTGGAAATGCGCTTCAGTCTTCGGGCGGCACTGGGAACAGAGATACCCGTAGCCCAAATCATTCCATTCTTCTAGCTAAAGTAGGAGATAGGGCAAGAGCTCAAAGCAATGGGGGAGGAGAAAATGGAGAATTAAAAAAAAATCATCACAGCAGTGCTCAGTTTTTTTGCCATTTATCATCTGTTCATGTCTCCGGTGCTAATTAAAATGTTTGTGCATAAACAGCTCCATCGCACAGAGATTCTGTGATTAAGAGATGTTTCAAGCAACACCAGTACAATCAGCAGGGACAGTGATGAGAACCAAGACATCTATCGCAAATTACTGTCCTCTATCAGTGACTTTTCCGCCCCCATCATTGGTATTAGCAATAATGATTTGTCCAAATTATTGGAGGATTGACACATTTTATGTTCATCAATATGAGGGATGTTAATGATGGGGAATGGAGGTTTTTCCCATTGCAGACACCAGTATAGGCATCAAACACTCCAATAGCACAGCTTAGATGCAAAGTTAAGCTGCCACTATTCTGACGCTTAGTTCCAAACTTAGAGGTGCGCCCTCAACTGTATCAGTGTGACAATTTCCATTTCCCAGACCAGCCATCCTGCTGTCACCCTGAGTGAGATTAACAATTTAGTGCCAATTAAGGGCAGTCCTGTACTATAAACCCACACCCATTAAGAACTGGGATGAGATTTCCCAAAATCATTTTTAATTATTAGAGACAGAAATGGATAGTACACACGAGTCATAACTAGTCTCTAAATGAACTGCAGTAAAATGGTCACATTCTGAAATGTCGTCTGTAGGTGTATTCCATTCATCTTTGAAAGAAAGAAAGAACTTGCATTTATTGCATAGAATGTACAGCATAGAAACAGGCCATTCGGCCCAACTGGTCCATGCCGGTGTTTATGCAAGGATGTGTTACTACAGTTGTACAGGGCCTTGGTGAGACCACACCTGGAGTACTGTGTGCAGTTTTGGTCTCATTACCTAAGAAAGGATATACTTGCCATAGAGGGAGTGCAGCGAAGGTTCACCAGGCTGATTCCTGGAATGGGCAGGACTGTCGTATGAGGAGAGATTGGGTGGACTCGGCCTGTATTCACTAGAGTTTAGAAGAATGAGAGGGGATCTCATTGAAATGTATAAAATTCTGACAGGGCTAGATAGACTGGATGCAGGGAGGATGTTTCCCCTGGCTGGGGGGTCTTGGAAAACAGTGACAGGATCGGACAAAGTCAACATGGATTTACAAAAGGTAAATCATGCTTGACTAAACTACTGGAATTTTTGAGGATGTAACTGGTAAAATAGATAAGGGAGAACCAGTGGATGCGGTGTATTTGGACTTTCAAAAGGCTTTCGATAAGGTCCCACATAAGAGATTAGCGTGTAAAGTTAAGGCACATGGGATTGGGGACAAGGTATTGACTTGGATAGATAACTTGTTGGCAGACAGAAAGCAAAGACTTGGAATAAACGGGTCTTTTTCCGAGTGGCAGGCAGTGACTAGTGGGGCACCGCAGGGAGCGGTCCTTGGACCCCAGCTATTCACAATATATATTAATGATCTAGACGAGGGAACTAGATGTAATATCTCCAAGTTTGCAGGTGACACAAAGCTGGGTGGGCGTGTGTGCTGTGAGGAGGATGCTGAGAAACTCCAGTATGATTTGGACAGGTTGGGTGATTGGGCAAAAGCATGGCAGATGCAATATAACGTGGATAAATACGAGGTTATCCACTTTGGTGTCAAAAACAGGAAGGCAGATTATTACCTGAATGGCAATAGATTGGGAGAAGGGGAAGTGCAACGAGACCTGGGTGTCCTTGTGCACCAGTCGCTGAAGGTAAGCATGCCGGTGCAGCAGACGGTTAAGAAGGCAAATGGTAAGTTGGCCTTCGTAGCGAGAGGGTTCGAGTACAGGAACAAGGATGTCTTGCTGCAGTTGTACAGGGCCTTGGTGAGACCACATCTTGAGTATTGTGTGCAGTTTTGGTCACCTTATCTGAGGAAGGATGTTCTTGCCATGGAGGGAGTTCAGCAAAGATTCATCAGGCTGATACCTGGGATGGTAGGAATGTCGTATGAGGAGAGATTGGGTCGATTGGGCTTATACTCGCTGGAGTTTAGAAGAATGAGAGGGGATCTCATTGAAACTTATAAAATTCTGACAGGACTGGACAGACTTGATGCAGGAAGGATGTTCCCGATGGTCGGGGAGTTCAGAACCAGGGGTCACAGTCTAAGGATAAGAGGTAAGCCATTTAGGACAGAAATGAGGAGGAATTTCTTCACCCAGAGAGTGGTGAACCTGTGGAATTCTCTACCACAGAAGGCAGTAGAGGCCAATTCATTAAATATATTCAAGAAGGAGTTGGATATAAGGCTAAAGGGACCAAGGGATATGGGGAGAAAGCGGGGACAGGGTACTGAATTTGGATGATCAGCCATGATCTCATTAAATGGTGGAGCAGGCTCGAGAGGCCGAATGGCCTACTCCTGCTCCTATCTTCTATGTTACTATGTCTAGAACGAGGGGTCACAGTCTCAGGATACGGGGTAGGACATTTAGGACTGAAATGAGGAGAAATTTCTTCACTCAGAGGGTAGTGAACCTGTGGAATTCTCTACCACAGAAGACTGTGGAGGCCAAGTCACTGAATATATTTAAGAAGGAGATAGATAGATTTCTAGACACAAAAGGCATCAAGGGGTATGGGGAGAGAGCGGGAATATGGTATTGAGATAGAGGATCAGCCATGACCATATTGAATGGCGGAGCAGGCTCGATGGGAAGAATGGCCAACTCCTGCTCCTATTTTTCTATGTTCTATGCTCCACATAAGCCTCCTCTCTTCATCTAACCCTATCAGTATAACCTTCTATTCTTTTCTCCCTCATGAGTTTATCTAGTTTTCCTAAAATGCATCTATGCTATTTACCTAAACTACTCTTTGTGGTAGTAAGTTCCACATTCTAACTACTCTCTGGGTAAAGAAGATTCTCCTGAATTCCCCATTGGATTTATTAGTGATGATCTTATATTTATGGCCCCTAGTTTTGGTTTCCCCCACAAGTGGAAACATCTTCTCTACTTCTACCCTATCAAACCCTTTCATAATCTTAAAGACCTCTATCAGACCTCCCTTCAGTCTTCTCTTTTGTCTTATCAGTCTTATCTGATAGGCATAATCTTTTAGTTCTGGTATCGTCCTTGTAAATGTTTTTTCCACCTTCTCCAGTGTCTTTATATCCTTTTTATAAGATGGAGACTACGGGGGAAAAATTCAGTTGTTTGCGCCTCCCGTTAGTGCCTTAAGAGGGCGCTAATGGGGCGCAAAGCAACTAGCGCCGGGGCGCGGCGATGTTTGCGCCGCTCGCAAAATTAACTGGACATTTTGCGGCGGCGCTAAACACTACCGCCACGATCTCCTGCGCCGGCAGATCGTGACGTCAGTTGAGTGCGCAACGCCCCGGTAGCGCCCTGGACTGGATATTGAGTGGTGCCCTCTGCCTTACCGCCTGCCGCTAGCAACGACAGGTTGAGGGGAGCGTTTTGCAGTCAGAAAGGGACTGGGGGAGCGCTATTTAAAGGCGACCGCTTCCTGCCTTATTTTGTTGGTGACATTTTTGCACCACGCATTCTGAGAGAGAGAGAGAGACTTCTGGAGAGATTCAACGCTGTGTGAAGGAGTTTTGAGTACTGAGCAGCACTTTGCAGGTTCATTTTCATTTGCCCTTCCTTGCTTCGTCAGCGCTCTGAGGTAGCGCCTCGCTCCTTGGCCTTTGCGCCTTAAGACAGGTGTGAAGAGCCTGATTTAGCGCTCCAATCACCTCCAGGGGCGATGAAAGCCAAGTTTGCTGTCGGAGGCGATAATTAGCGCCAGGCGCTAAACTTTGCGCACGGCTGTTAATGGCGCCCCAAAAGGGGCGATACTGAACTTTTTCCTCTCAATCTGTGCTCAGTACTCCAAGTGTGGTCTAACCAAGGTTCTATACAAGTTTAACATAACTTCTCTGCTTTGCAATTCTAACCCTCTAGAAATGACCCCAGCGCTTTTATACAGCTCTCATGCTTTCATGACCTCAGACTTCAAAGCCAATGAATTACTTTTGAAGTGTGATCACTGTTGTAATGCAGGGAAATGTGGACACGGCAAGGTCTCACAATCAGCAAAGAGATTTAGTGATGTTGGTTGACGGTCCGTGTAGGCCGGGACACCAGAAGAACTCCTGATCATCTATCAAATAGTGCCATAGGTTCTTTTACATGAAAGGGCAGCTAGGATCTCAGTTTAACATCTCATCTGAAAGACTGGCCCTCTGACAGTACTGCACTGGAGTGTCAGCCGAGAGTATACGCTCAAGTCCTGGTGGGGCTTGAACCCATGACCTTCTGACTCACAGCCAAGAGCTCGACCACTGAGCCAAGTCTGAAACTTTCTTTAGCGGGGCTAAGAAAGGACACTAATATATGACCTACCATCTAAGGTTTAGACTAAAGACAACAATGGGCCAGAACTTTGGGTCCCCACGGGTGAGTACGCGCTGGGTACTCACGCGTAGGCCCAACGAAAGTGCCGGTTTTGTGCATGCACTGCGCATGCGCGGGAAACCAGAACTTCCGTTCCCTTAAAGGAAGGGGTTCACAGGTCGAACGCGTGCGCCGGAGAGGCAGCGCGTGCGCCTGGAACTTCCGTTTTTTTTGCAGGTTTCTCCGGGAGGGTAAGTCTCCAGCAGTTACACTTTTAAAAAGCAGTCGCAAGGCCTGCTTTTAACAAGGTAAGTGGTGAATTAAGTAAAATTAAAACATTTTTTCCACAGGTTTATTATTTTTAAATACTTTAAAGAAAGGTAAGTTTATTTTTAGCCCCGTTAGAAACTGTAATTAATTTTTTCAAAAATTTAAATTATTGTTTAAAATAGTTATTTCATGTAATTTATAGTTATTTTAAAAATGTGTTTTTTTTTTAAATTTATTTGAAGATTTAGTGATGTTTTGGGGCTTATAGTATTTATAAGTTTGACAGCTCTTCCTGTCAAACGTATGAATGAAGCATTCCCTGCTACCATTGGCTCACCATGGCCCATGTGATCCCAGGGGACGCTTCAAACTAACTGCGCCCCTGGGATACGCAAGCACTGCGCGCCGGCAGTTGGAGCATGCCCAGGATCGGAATCCCACGCGGGCCCACAGCTCAACGGCCAGCGCGCTAGGTAAGTGCAAGTCGGAGGCTTGCACCCGCGGGAAGCCCCCAACCCGAATTTCACTTAATGTTTTCGTTATTTTTGTCCATAAGCCTAAGCTTCTATACAATTGGTATAAACTCCTCAAACTAAATTGCCCTCGTCATTACTCTGCACTGCAAATAGTCAAATGTTTTATATGTATTATTGGCCCAGAACTTGGTGTCGGGGGCTTGCCGCGCGTGCAAGCCCCCGATGTGCACTTACCCGGCGCGCCGACATCTGAAACCTGGCCCGCAGTGGATTTCCTGTCAGTGGCCCGGTTCTGACCTCGGTGCGCTGTGCTAACCTGACCCAGCGGCGTAGTTAGTGCGATGTGCTGGCTGGGATCAGGTGAGCACTGTTTAGCCAATCAGGGGAGGGGAAACTTCATTCATAACTTTGATAGTAAAGACTGTCAGTCATGAAAAGTACGGCACCCCAAAACACTACTTAAACTTTAAATAAAATTTAAAAAAACATCCCAATAATTAAATTAACTATGAATAACTTTAAAAAACTATTTTAAACAATTAATCAAATTTTTGAAAAAAATAAATTTTTTAAAAATAGGGTCTAAAACTAAACTTACCTTACTGTAGATTCTTTAAAAATAATAAACCTGTGGAAAAAAAAATTCTACATGGTAGTAAAAGACCACTTACCTGTAAAACTAAGTACTTACGTGTGGTTTTTCAATGCGTAAAAACCGGAGGCCTTTACACACGCACAAATCTGTAAAAATACAGGAAATCCAAGTCGCACGCGCTGCCCGATACCGCGCATGTGATCAGCCTCTTAACCCCTTGGGTCAGAGGACAGGAAATGCCGGTTTTCAGCGCATGAGCTGTGCATGCTGAAAACCGGCAATTCCTCCGGCCACATGCGTGAGTACCCCGTCCGTACTCACGCGTTGTGACCGGAATTACTGGGCCCTTATCTCCTCCACAAGTGCTGCAGTGCTTGGCAGCCAGTTTCCTCTGGGGAGTGCAAGAAATTGCTTAGCAGGAGCATCCGTCCCAGGAAGGTAAGTGTGGAACTTTATTGGTGCAGATACCAAGAGGCAGCGTACGAAAGGGAAGACAAGCACAGCGCTCAAGACTCTTTTATATGAGGCCTGCGAGTCATTGATGCTGTCATAAATCTGCAATTAACACGTTAATATAAGTTCAACATTATATTTTTGTAATTAGACAGTGAAATGATGAACCTGCAGTTGATGTGGAATCTCTAATTCAGCGTATGTGGCACAATAGCACCTGACTTCTGCTTTTTGGACTCTTTCTCGGAGTCAGCAAACTACGCTGAGGATGTAACTTGATACAAAGAGTTGACAAAGGTTAATGAGAGAAAAGAGAAAAAGAACTTGCATTTCCACAACGCCTTTCACGACATCAGAATGTCCCAAAGCGCTTGACAGTCAACAATGTACTTTTTGAAATGCAGTCACAGTTGTGATGTAGCAAACACGGAAGACAATCTACACATAACGAGAGCGCACAAACAGAAATGTGATCATAGCCGGTTAAACTGTTTTAGCTAATTATTGAGGGCTAAATTTTGGCCAGGACACCAGTTCTTCGAATAGTGCCACGGGATTTTTCTCGTCCACCCAAGAGGACTTCGGTTTAATGTCCCGTCCTAAAGATACCACTTCTGGCAGTGCCACTCTCCCTCAGTATTGGTGAGGTACCACCAACGCTGCCTCCGCAAGATCCTGCAAATCCATTGGCAGGATAGGCGCACCAACGTCAGTGTTCTTGCTCAGGCCAACATCCCCAGCATCGAAGCTTTGACCACGCTCGATCAGCTCCGATGGACGGGTCACATCGTCCGCATGCCCGATACGAGACTGCTAAAACAAGCACTCTACTCGGAGCTCCAACACGGCAAGAGAGCCCCAGCTGGGCAGAGGAAACACTTCAAGGACACCCTCAAAGCCTCCTTGAAAAAGTGTAACATCCCCACCGACACCTGGGAATCCCTGGCCCAAGGCCGCACAAAGTGGAGGAGAAGCATCCGGGAAGGCGCCGAACACCTCGAGTCTTTTCGCGGGGAGCAAGCGCAGGCAGCGCAAGGAGCGCACGTCAACCCAAGCACCCCACCCACCCACCCCCTTCAACCACCGTCTGCCCCACGAGTGACAGCGACTGTAGGTCCCGCATTGGACTCATCAGTCACCCGAGAACTCATTTTTAATGTGGAAGCAAGTCATCTTCGGTTCCGAGGGGCTACCTAAGAAGAAGACTAGAGCATGAGTGTAAGTTATGTGTTCAAGTCTCTGGCTTGAATCCACGACCTTTTGACTCAGAGGCACGCTGACACCTAATGAACAGGCCAGACAATTCTTCTCCAAAATAACAACAGAAAATGCTGGAAAAACTCAGCAGGTCAGGCAACATCCGTGGAGAGAAATTTGAGTTGACATTTCGGGTCGAACCATTCTTCAAAACTGGAAAGAAAAGAAAATAGATCGAAGGCAGGGCTGCGATCGGACAAAAGAAGTGAAAGAAACAAAAGAAGTAAAAGAGACAATGAAAGGTATTAGAAGCTAGACGAGATGGTAATAGGCTGATATTAGGTGTAAAGTGTACTGGCAGGGCAAGAGATAGCTGCCAGATGTGAGAGAGAAAGAAAAGGAAATGGGGGGGGGGAAAGGAGTGGAAAAATTACAAGAAAAAATATGTAATAGGGGCCGAGGTTATGATCTGAAATTGTTGAACTCGATATTGAGTCCAGAAGGCTGCAGAGTGCCTAATCGGAAGATGAGGTGCTGTTCCTCGAGTTTACGTTGAGCTTCCGTGGAACAATACAAGAGGCCAAGGACAGTGAGGTCCGAGTGGGAATGGAGCGGTGAATTAAAATGACAGGCGACTGGAAGCTCGGTGTCACCCTTACGGACTGAACGGAGGTGTTCCGCAAAGCGGTCACCCAAGCTACGTTTGGTCTCCCCAATGAAGAGGAGACCGCATCGTGAGCAGCGAATACAGTATACTAGATTGCGAGAAGTACAAGTAAATCGCTGTTTCACCTGGAAGGGGTGTTTGGGGCCCTGGACAGTGGGAAGGGGGGAGGTATAGGGGCAGGTGTTACATCTCCTCCGCTTGCACGGGAAGGTGCCAGGCGAAGGGGAAGGGCTGTTTGGGGTGATAGAGGAGTGGACTAGGGTGTCTCGGAGGGAGCGGTCCCTACGGAATGCTGAAAGGGGAGGGGAGGGGAAGATACGTTTGGTGGTGGGATCACTTTGGAGGTAGTGGAAATGCCGGAGGATGATCCGTTGAATGTGGAGGCTGGTGGGGTGAAAGGTGAGGACAAGGGGAACCCTATCGTGGTTCCGGGAGGGAGGGGCAAGGGTGAGGGCAGAAATGCGGGAGATAGAACTGACATGGTCGAGGGCAGTGTCAACCACAGTAGAGGGGAATCCTCGGTTGCGGAAAAAGGAAGACCTGTCTGAAGCACTGGTGTGGAAGGTGGCATCGTCGGAGCAGATACGGCAGAGACAGAGAAACTGGGAGAATGGAATAGAGTCCTTACAGGAAGCGGGGTGGGAGGAAGTGTAGTCCAGGTAGCTGTGGGAGTCAGTGGACTTGTAGTGAATATTGGTCGATAACCTATCCCCAGAGATGGAGATGGAGAAGTCGAGGAAGGGAAGGGAAGAGTCAGAGATGGACCATGTGAAGGTGAGGGAAGGGTGGAAATTGGAGGCAAAGTGAATGAAATTGTCAAGTTCGGGGCGAGAGCAGGAAACGACACCGATACAGTCATCAATGTATCGGAAAAAGAGGTGAGGGAGGGGACCCGAGTAGGACTGGAACAAAGATTGTTCCACATAGCCCACGAAAAGGCAGGCATAGCTAGGACCCATGCGGGTACACATGGCAACACCTTTGATTTGGAGGAAATGAGTGGAGTTAAAGGAAAAGTTGTTCAATGTGAGAACAAGTTCAGCCAGGCGGAGGAGGGTGGTGGTGGATGGGGACTGGTCGGGCCTCTGTTCAAGGAAGAAGCGGAGTGCCCTCAGGCCATCCGGGTGGGGGATGGAGGTGTAGAGGGATTGTACGTCCATGGTGAAAAGGAAGCGGTTGGGGCCAGGAAACTGGAAACTGTTAAAGTGGCGGAGGGCATCCGAAGAGTCGCGGATGTAGGTGGGAAGAGACTGGACAAGAGGAGAAAAGATAGAGTCAAGATAGGAAGAGATAAGTTCCGTGGGGCAAGAACAGGCTGAAACAATGGGTCTACCAGGGCAGTCCTGTTTGTGGATCTTGGGAAGGAGGTAGAAGCGGGCTGTGCGGGGTTGGGGAACTATGAGGTTGGTGGCAGCGGGGGGAAGATCTCCAGAGGAGATGAGGTCAGTGACAGTCTTGGAAACAGTGGTTTGATGTTCGGTAGTGGGGTCTGTTATATCCGTGTATCTTAATGTTGTGTCCTTCAATAATCAGGCAACAGACTGCAGGGAACGATCAAAAGGTGTTTACTGAATGAGGGTTCAAACTGCAACTGACTGTACAGATCACTACTCAGGGTTTATATACAGGTGTGGTCACTGCCGGTACTACAGGATACAGGAGCTGTAAAAAGTAGTTCTCCCCCTTAAAGGAACATACATTACAATTCCTCCCCTTTTAGATTAAAAGTACCATAACACTGATTTAACAATTAAATATCAAACTAATTACAATTAACACTTTTAACATGCAACATTAACTGAAAATAGTCTATTTATAAATTCAGTCTTTGGGGAGGCTTCCTGATTCTTTCTGGATAACGCCTTTCCCGAGTGTCTCGCTCTTGGTGCGGAGGCGATTCTAACACCCTGTCGCCAGTTGATTCATCAGCTTCCAATGCTATTGTTTCTGAGGTAGATGCGACCTGTACGTCGGGTTCCTCACCAGGTACGTATGGCCGAGACATGGGTTGACTCGTTCCTGTGACTCTAGGATCTGGTCAGCATGGCATCTCACAATGTTCTCCCCAACATTCACTGTGTACATTAGTGGCCCCTGCCGTGTGCATATCAATCCTGTTGCCATTTCTCTGTTCGGTAGTCGCGGGCCAAGACTGGTTGCCCTACATTGAAGCTCCTTGTCGGCTTCTCATTGATGTGCTGGAATTGCTTACTCTCAACATCTCTTCGTACATTTGGTCTGAACAAATTCAGACGAGATCTCAACCTTCGGTTAAAGAACATCATGGCCGGGGCCTGGTTGGTGACTGCATGTGTCGCATTTCTGTAGGCTAACAGGAAATTGTCCACCTTATGCTGCAGTGGAATGTCGTCATCGCACATGGCTTTTACTGCTATTTTAAAGGTTTGTACGAACCTCTCAGCCAATCCATTTGTGGCTGGATGATACGGGGCGGATGTGTAATGCCTTACCCCATTCCTTTTCATAAATCTTCAAAACTCTTCGGACACAAACTGTGGTCCGTTATCAGAGCAAATCTGCTCTGGCAAGCCGTTCCTGGCAAAAATGGTCCGTAGGACTGCAATAGTTTTCCCCGTGGTGGTGGAGGACATTTTGATCACCTCAGGCCATTTCGAGTGCGCATCCATGGCTATTAAAAACATTGAGTCCATGAATGGACCAGCAAAATCAATATGCACCCGTTGCCATGGAGATGAGGGCCACTCCCATGGGTGTAGAGGGGCATGTGGTGGTGCATTTTGGACCTTCTGGCATCCTGAGCAGCTCTTTGTCAGGTCCTCGATTTGCTGATTGATCCCCGGCCACCACACATAAGCCCTAGCAAGGCTTTTCATTTTCACCCCTCCCAGCTGACCTTCGTGAAGCTCATTGAGCAATCTCTCCCGTAACTTGGGTGGAATTACCACTCGGGATCCACACATCAAGGTCCCCTGGCATACTGACAGCTGTTCTCTTCTGCATGAGAATGCTGGCAACAGTGAGTCGCCATGTGCTGGCCATCCCTTCATCGTCAAATCATATACCCGAGACAGTGTCGGGTCATTTCGGGTCTCCTTCTCTATACCAGCGTTAGTTACTGGCAAGCATTCAAATATAGTCGAATGAAATATTTCGACAGGATCCACTGCTGGTGCTTCCTCCACAGTAGGCAGTGGCAGGCGTTATAGCCCATCAGCGTTTTCATGCTGTTTCGTGCCCTTATACTCGATTTCATATTGGTGCGCCCCTAGAAAAAGGGACCATCTTTGTAGCCATTGCGCAGTCATCACCGGAATGCCCTTCTTTGGATTAAAGATGGAGACAAGTGTTTGGTGATCAGTCAGCAAGGTGAACTTCTGCCCGTGCAGATAGTGATTGAACTTTTTCACTCCCCACACTAGGCTGAGGGCCTCCCTGTCAATCTGGGCGTAGATACGCTCGGCTGAGGTTAGTGACCGAGACGCAACGGCTACTGGCCTCTCCAAGCCGTCCGGGAATTTGTGCGACAGCACCGCTCCAATGCCATAGGGTGATGCATCACACGCCAACCGAATTGGTAGTGCTGGGTTGAAATGTGCCAACACCTCTTTTGATGTGATCAATGCTTTGCTCTTCTGGAAAGCTCGTTTACATTCGTCACTCCACTTCCATGGTACCCCCGTTTGCAGTAGGGTGTTCAGTGGGTGTAATACGGTAGACAAATTCGGCAAGAACTTATGGTAGTAGTTCACCAGCCCGAGGAACGACCTCAGTTGTGACACATTTTCCGGTGCTGGAGCCTTGACTACTGCCTCAATCTTTTCAGGGGACTTAGGTAACCCCTCTTTATCAATAACGTGGCCACAATACGAGATCTGCTTCTGGAAAAACTCGCATTTGTGGCGATTAGCTCGGAGCCCATATTCCTTCAATCTAGTGAGCACCTTCTCCAGGTTGGCGAGGTGATCACTGTCATTTTCGCCCGTGACCAGGATGTCGTCCAAATAACACTGGGTCCCTGGAATCCCTTGCAGGACTTGTTCCATTGCCCTTTGCCAAATAGCCGGAGCTGATGCTACCCCGAACACCAGCCGGTTGTATTGGTAGAGACCTTTATGAGTGTTAATCGTGAGGTACTGTTTCGAGGCTTCTACTATCTCCATTTGCAGGTACGCCTGGGCCAGATCAATCTTAGTGAAGCGTTTCCCTCCAGATAGCGTGGCGAAACTATCTTCAATCCGCGGAAGCGGATATTGTACAGTGTGAAGGACTGGGTTCACTGTCACCTTAAAGTCCCCACAGATGCGAACCTTCTTTGGTTGCCCAGGAGTATTACTCAATGACCTCTTCATTACAGGAACGATGGGTGTAGCCCACTCGCTCCAGTCCACTTTGGACAGTACTCCTGAACGTTCCAAACCTTCCAGCTCTGCTTCGACGGCTGGGCGAATCGCATAAGGTACCGGTCTGGCCTTAAAAAACTTTGGGCTTGCATTTTCCACTATTTTGATCGTCGCTGTTATGCCTTTTAGTGTTTCGAGTCCCTGCTGGAACACTTCTTGTGCGTCAGTTAGCATTTTTGACAGTCGTCCAGGTGTGACATCGTCATCCTTTTTGGCATCTACAGTCAGTGCTTGTATGGAATGCCAATCTAGCTGTATCTTCCGGATCCATTCACATCCTAGTAGTGGTGGTCCTCCATCTGGCAATACATATAGGTCCATTTTTGGTGTTTCCTTGCCGTTATATATAACGTTCACCCTTATTTTTCCTTTGGGGTAGACTTTTTGCCCCGTGTACGTCTTCAAGACAATCTTTGTATCTCTCAAGGGTATATGTGAGAATAGTCGCTTGTAGTCCCTTCGGTTTATGACTGTTAGGGCTGATCCTGTGTCCAATTCCATTTTCACTTGGACTCCGGCTATCTTGAGCGTGACCCAGATAGTTTGGTGATCCTCCGTTTTGATCACATTATGTAGTTTCAGACAACCCAGCTCCTTGCTTCCGGAGCCTGTATCACTTTTCTGTTCGTCTGAACTACTCTCCGTCACCTTATGTACCTTCTTGTACTTCTCCTGTGGAGATTTCTTGCTGCTGGTTTTCTTTCCCGACCTGCAGACTCTTGCTATGTGTCCTACTTTTCCACACTGTCTGCACACTTTGTCCTTGAACCAGCAATCATTATGGTCGTGTGTTGTTCTGCCGCAGCGATAGCACTTCACTGTTCCGTATGACATTTCATTTGTGCCATATTCTTGCAGTCTCCGTTGCATCTCTGCAGCGCCCCGTGCTGCTGCTTCATGTGATACTGCAATGCTGAAAGCCTTGTCCAGCGTAAGATCCTTTTCTGATAGAAGCCGTTTCTGGGTTCCTTCACTTTGAAGCCCACACACAAACTTGTCCCTTAAAGTATCTGCTAGTCCCGTTCCAAACTGGCAGTGTTTCGATAGCTTACGCAGTTCCGTTAAATACTCAGCATTACTTTCATCTTTATGCTGGTTCCTTTTGTGAAACTTAAATCTTTCTGCTATCAGCAGCGGAGTGGGGTTTAAGTGGTCCTGTAGGATTGACACTATGCTTTCAAAATCCTTTTCTACTGGCTTCTCTGGGGTTGCTAGGTTTCGTAGTAAGCCATACGTTTTTGCACCCATTGAATTCAACAATACCAGCGCTTTCTTGTCATCTGGCACTTCATTCACCTTGCAGTATACTTCTATGCATTCGACATATGTCGTCCAATCTTCGACTTCATTGTCGAACGCTGTGATACTGCCACTCTTCGGCATTTTTGGGTGTGGTTAGACTGGCTTAAAATGGCATCTCCCGCGCTTTCCTTTCTTCCCCGCTGCGGCTTAAAATGGCATCTCCCGCGCTTTCCTTTCTTCCCCACTGCGGCTTAAAATGGCGTCTCCCACGCTGCTGCCAACGCCACTCTCGGCTTTCCTCGTGGCTAATGGCAACGCCCTGTGGGTTTCGTGCGCTGCTGCTGCGCTGCTGCCAATGCCGCTCTCTGCGGTCCTCGTGGCAATGGCAGCACCTCGCGTTTTCCTGCGCGCCTCTCTCCCCCGTTGACACTGCTCGGCCCTTGAACACCGGCTGCGCTCTGCTCTCTCTCGTCTCTCTCCCCGTTGACGCCGCTCAGTCATGAACACCGGCTGCGCCCTGTGTGCTCTGCCCTCTCTCTCTCCCCCGTCGACGCTGCTCGGCCTTTTTCTGTGCCGCTCGGTCGGCTCTAGCCGCCGCTGTCCGGGAAGGGTCTGCGCAGTACCTGTTGCCAGCCCGTTTCGCTGGACCACCGTGACTGGAAAGCCAAGCCTGGCTCTCGACAGCCTCCCCTGCGATGCTCAAATCTCTGCTGGATGACTGGGCGGTTGCCCGTGGTCGACGCCCGTGCTTCTGGACTCGACCTCCTTCCACTGTTCTCCAGGAGCGAATCCCTGGGAGGTGATGCAGAGTTGCAGGTAGGTTCAAATCTGCGTCATCGCCAATGTTATATCCGTGTATCTTAATGTTGTGTCCTTCAATAATCAGACAACAGACTGCAGGGAACGATCAACAGGTGTTTACTGAATGAGGGTTCAAACTGCAACTGACTGTACAGATCACTACTCAGGGTTTATATACAAGTGTGGTCACTGCCAGTAGTACAGGATACAGGAGCTGTAAAAAGTAGTTCTCCCCCTTAAAGGTACATACATTACAGGGTCATGGTCCAGGTGGAGGTAGGAGGAGGTGTCGGAGAGTTGGCGTTCAGCTTCCGCTAGGTAGAGGTCAGTACGCCAAACAACAACAGCACCACCCTTGTCAGCAGATTTAATGACAATGTCAGGGTTGGATCTAAGAGAATGGAGTGCTGCAAGTTCAGAGGGAGGTAGGTTGGAGTGAGTGAGGGGAGCAGAGAAATGGAAACGGCCAATATCACGGCGGCAGTTAGCAATGAAAAGATCTAGAGAGGGTAAGAGGCCAGGGGGAGGGGTCCAGGTAGAACGGGAATTCTGCAAGCGGGAGAAAGGGTCAGTTGTGCGGGGGGAAGACTCCTGGCCAGAGAAGTGGGCACGGAGATGAAGGCAGCGGAAAAAGAGCTCAACATCGTGCCGAGCTCGAAATTCATTGAGGTGGGGGCGTAAGGGGATGAAGCTCAAGCCTTTGCTGAGGACTGATCGTTCAGGGTCAGAGAGTGGAAGGTCAGAGGGGATAGTGAAAACGCGGCAGGGGGTGTGATTGGGAGAAGGGGGGTCAGAGGAAAGTGAAGGGGAAGAAGGTTCCGGAGGGGCGTTGGTGTCAAAGAGTTGACGAAGCTTGCGATCCTTGACATCGGAAAGGAAGAAAAGAAGTTTTTTGTTGAAACGTCGGATGAGTCGAAGAATGAAATGGAACTTTTTTTTTCTTCTCCAAACTTTTTCTTAGTGACAAAAACTTCCCCTGACTGAAACCTGAGCATAACCATTAACATTCTGCAAAATGGTCGAGGTAAAAAGAACTTCAGGTACTTTCAGCCTTGGAAACTCATGCAGCCTTTTGTTGATTCTACTATTTGCAATTCATTAATGCAGTGTTATAATTGAGCTGCTCGTGTTAATCATGATGCACTGACTTTCTCTTTAGTAGAGGATTAGAGATTAGAATAGCTAACACAATTAAAAACAACATTAAATTGAGAAGCCAAGGTGAAGAGTCAAGGCCCATAAAGCAGGCATCACCGAGGCTGAAAATAGTAATAGAAAAGACCAGTTAAACCAGGAAGTAGTGATTAGGTGATTCTAAACTGGGCCTTAGAAGCCTAAAGACTGCAGGAGAAAGAGAAGACTGGGGAAACTAAGGAGTTCCGCAGTTTTGCGGTTCTGGGAAAGAATAGTTAGAGAGAGGGACCTTGTAATGAGTCTTGATTTCAACACGGTGAGTGACATAAGAAAACTACTAGGCACTTGGTCTAAGCATTAAACAAAGCTTTAATCAACTGTTTTACAACATGGAGGTCTAGTTGTGTCCTTCACTAGTTCCTGTTACGAATGTCCTGCGCAAGCTGGGCCCGTGCCCGAGTATTTACACTCTCCCTGGACAGCGCCACCCACAGGCTGCTCAGTATTATTTCATAAGTCTTTCTTTCATGAATGACTGATTCATGTCAGTGAGGATATACGGAGGAGAAGGGTTTAGAAATCCACATTTGAAGCTTTGAAGGAACAAGAGGGGAAAGTGCAGAAGAGCACTGACCATACCTCATCAATAAAATAGAGACAGATGAGAATGGCTGCAACACAGAAAGAGGTTGGAGGCTAGATTTGAGGGAGAAACTGCACACAAGCGGACAAACCTTCTCTTGTATTTAGGCCCAGGCTAAGTTTTCAGCCATTAAACGTAAGATGTCGGAAATGCTGGTTGGAATTGCGAGAGACATGATGTAATTGTGTATTTGAAGAATTGAAAGAAACTATGGGCCAGATTTTGCTGTCAAAATAGCGGTGAGGCTAATGGTGCTCGCCGTTATTTATGCACAAATGGTACGGCAACATCAGGCAAGGGCAGATGTGCAATAAACTCAAATATCCAAAACAGCATCTGCCTCGCCATTGAATGGCGTGAAGTTATTGTATTTCACAGTGGATATGAATTAAACTTGCCGCAGAAATTTAAATTTTGTCCATTCCAGTCTAAGTACCATTATTTACTGCCAATCAAACTCACTGGCACTGAAAATTAACTATTAACAGTGTGGAGTCTCATTCCTTCAGGTTTTAATTGTTGTTGGGAGATTTTAAAAAGGTAAAATGTTTACTTTTTCTTTACTTTTCTTTTCTTTCTCTTTTTCCTCTCTCTCCTACTCTTTCTTTCCCTCTCTTTATTTCTCTTTCTATACCTGACTTGACATTGAATCCAATCACTCTAATTTAAACTTCTTTCTCAGTCCTTGACAATCCATCAGTCAGGTTGGTTAAGGAGATAGCCGGTTGCTTGCCCTGTTCACTTATGTCCCAGGTGCCCTGTTTCCCTCGCTGCGATGTAAAAAAATGTCAAAATCTAAACATGCATGGACAAGTCGAACTAACAGCAGGCGCCGTTAGATGCTCTGCCGCGGTAAATAATGTCCCATTGCTTTCATTGCCCCATTGTAGGGCATGACAGAGGTCAAGATGTAATAATTTCACCATTGCACTGCCAGAGGAACGAAGGTTGTGACGACTGAGAGCATACAATTTTGAGAAGTAGATAACTGCAGTGTGGAATTACTGCAATAGAGTGGACAGAGTTGGATGGTGAGTAAAGGTCACTGATACGGAAAAGGATCAGAAGGAGAGAGGAGAGAGTCGTAGAAAACCCACAAATAGGTGGAAAAGAGTCAGAGAATGAGCCGTCAAGCTGGGCACAAATCGAGTGATATGAGAGGAAACTGGACAATAGGGCTTGGAAAGGTCCAAGGTGACGACAAATGAATCACCAACGTGTTCAAGAGCAGAGTTCCAGCGGAGCAGAACATACATACGATCACCAGTGGAATGCTCATGCCAAAAAACATACTAGTGAATAAATCGCAAATTACAAAAAATAGATTCTAAGGGCTAGATTTTCAGTATAGGCAGTTTTGGGGCGCTAACCTTAGCGCCCGCCTAAAGTTAGCGCCCGCCCCAAAGTAGCGCCCCGTTGCCGGGAATTCAGTGGCTTCGCCCTAAGAGGTTGGCGGAGCGCTAAAAGAGGCGTTCCACTACTCTCTTTAGGCGCTAAGCCGGCGGTCCAGAGGGATAGCGCCCAGGCGGGGCGCAGCGCGGGTGCGGTCATTTTTGGACTGACAGCAGACCCCGTGGCGCCGACCAGCTCTTAAAGGGGGAAGGGACGAATTGGTCTGCTGCCACGCCCTGCACACTGCAGCCTTGCAAAGAGGCCTCAACACTGCTGCTCAGCCCCAGGGAGTCATGGCAACGCCAGAGAAGGCCCGTCAGCGTGCCCTGCGCTTCTCAGAGGGTGATCTGGACATAATGGTCACAGCTCTGGAGGTGAGGCGCAAGATCTTGTTCCCAGAGAGTGGGAGGAATCCAACCCACCACGACTACACCAAAGCCTGGAAGCAGATCGCCCAGAGGGTGACGTTCACCGGCGATGCCCCCAGGACCCACAAACAATGTCGTAAAAAATACAACGACCTGACCAGGATTGTCAAGGTGAGTAGCCTTTCCAGTCTCCTCCTCATTCTTGCATGTACACCTGACATGATGGGCAAAGGGAGCTGAAAGTCCTATTGGCCAGCCCTCAGCCAGCAGCATTGGGACAGTCATGAGCATCACATGGCCATTCGGCACTCTACACTTTGGCCAAGCTATTCCACCATGGGAGGCTGTGCACACTACATCAGGGCTTCACTCTGTCCAAGCTATTCCACCATGGGAGGCAGTGCACACTACATCAGGGCTTCACTCTGGCCAAGCTATTCCACCATGGGAGGCAGTGCACACTACAACAGGGCTACACTGCGCACTTACAGCCCGTCCTTTCTCTTGCAGGCTAAAGTAGCCTTTAATCGCCAGGCCCGTGCCAGGGGTGGCCACGCCAAGCTGCAGAAGCTCACTCGGCTGGAGGAGCGCGTGTGTGTGCTCATGGGAGCCCGTGTGATCGTCCCCACAGCGTGCGGAGTAGCCGACCCTCCACTGCCCGGCAATGGTAAGGACCTCGCCTTTTGGCCCTCTCGCGTCGCACTGGCCCATCCGAGCTACCTCCTTTGCCACTGTCCCACCAATGCGCTGAATGCCACCAGTCCTAACTCCCTCGCTGACGCCGTCTCCTCACTCTGAAGCTACTCTTGTGCATTCCTGCTTTCAGCTGGTGATGACCAGGACCCTGAAGCTGCCAGTGACAGCACCTCCGAGCAGGAGGAGGAGGAGGAGCAAGCCGGACCATCGGGGGAACAGTCACGTCCCGCAGGAGAGGAGGAAATGCTTGACACCTCCTCACTGGACGAGTGCCTGGAGGAACTGTCGCAGGGCAATGCAGCTTCTGGGACCAGTGGCGTCCAGCCACCCAGGAGCCGTGCGCGTGGCCCGCAGCCTTCCCCCCAAAGGGGGGAAGGATCAGAGGGGAGTGCTGCTGATCGGCACACTCGCCGCCACCAACGTGGCAAGGGTCCCTTAGTTCGGCCCCCTCCTCCCCAGCGGGAGAGTCGCGACTCCAGTCCGGACACCTTCACCTCGGAGGAGGTGCGGAAGCTGGATAAGATGGCCGAGGATTCGGACCGGCGCCACACGGAGCTCATGAGCGTGGTGGGGCGCATTCCTGAGGCCATCGAGTCGCTGGCGACCAGTATGCGCGAGTTCGGGGCAGCAACTGCCGCGAGTGGCCGCATGCTGACTGATGCCGTCAAGACCCTGGCGGATGTGATGCGCGCGCACACCAGGACAACAGGGGCACTCACTGCTGCCACACGCGCTGTCTCAGGCAGGCATCGCCAGGGCAGCCGCCGCGCTGGACCATCCCAGCAAGCCGCCCCTCGGCTGATTGTTGCGGATCCTGCAGTGCGGGCCCGGCCGAGTGCCACCGCGCCACAGCACCAGCCAGCGCATCCCAGACGCCAGCTGGCCCACATTGCGCCATCCGTCGCCGCCATTCCCCCACTGGGGCGTCAAGGGCAAGCGGCTGCAGCTGATGGTGGCCAGGCTCAGGTGCGCCACTCAGCAGACGGCCCCTCGAGGCCCAAACGCCGTGTAGGCCGCCCCCCAGCGGCATCTGGCGGAAGGGCATCTGAGCCTCAGGCACCTTCCCCCAGCCTCGCAGCAGCCACTGGGCAGAGCTTGCGAAGGAGCAGCAGGCCGGGCAGGGGAGGCAAAAGGCTGGGCAAGGTCTCGCCCTCGCGGGCCACTCAGTAGAGGGTGTGGCCAGCTTTCCTTTTATATGGCGGTGGCCATCTTTATTTTGCCCATGGTTGTGTTGTTGGAGGGCTTATTTTTTGCGTTAGGCCGACGTTGAGGCCCGGTTTGAAGAAAGGTGGAGTGACTCCTCCCCAGTTTGTGGGAGTGAGTCGTTTGTTGGGCTTTTTGTGGGGCCCGTTTATTGTTTTTGGGGATTCATGTGGGAAGGGCTTTTCATTTTTGTGTAATAAAAAATTATCTTTATTCATGCAGTCTCCATGGTTGTTCTTCTTAGTGTTTGTTGGCTTCGCCGGCTGAGGGGTTGCGAAGTGGCTGCATTCATCTTCCCTCATGGCCCCTGGCCATTCCCTGACAGGGGGCTTAGAAGTACCGTGTAATAAGGTGGCGTCGTGCGGCCCTTGGCCCTGGTCGCTCCCTCCTGGGAACGTACTCCTGCTCCTCCTCCTCCTCCTCCTCATGCTCCTTCTGCTCCTCCTCCTGAGGTGCTGGTCCAACGTCAGGTGGCAGTGCCTGAGTCCTGCGGATAGCCAGGTTGTGTAGCATGCAGCAAACCACCACAAATTGGGAGACCCGGTCCGGCGAATACTGGAGAGCTCCTCCGGAGCGATCAAGGCAGCGGAACCGCTGCTTGAGGACCCCAATAGTTAGCTCGATGATGTTGCGGGTGGTTTGATGGCTCTCGTTGTAGGCCTCTTCAGCAGCGGTCCTGGGCGCGCGGAGCGGGGTCATGAGCCAGGTGCACAAAGGATAGCCTTTGTCCCCGAGTAGCCATCCTCTTGGGGGAGGCTGTGCCTGGAACATGTCATGCACAGTACTCTGCCGCAGGATAAAGGCATCGTGGCTGCTGCCTGGGAAGCTGGCATTGACTGCCATGATGCGCTGCTTGTGGTCACAGACCAGCTGCACATTCAGAGAATGGTAGCCCTTCCTGTTGCGATACTGCTCGCCATGCTCCAGAGGGGCCCGCAAAGCCACATGCGTACAGTCAATGGCACCCTGCACCAAGGGGAATTCCCCGAGTCTGGAAAATCCCAATGCGCGCTGATGCTGGCTCTCCAGGGCCATGGGGAAGGAGATGAATTGGCTTCTCCTTCTGAACAGTGCTTCGGTCACCTGGCGGATGCAGCGATGCGCGCCGTACTGGGAGATGTTTGCTATGTCCCCAGCAGCGTATTGGAAGGAGCCGGTGGCATAGAAGTTCAATGCCACCGTCACCTTCACTTCCACCGACAGAGACGTCCTGCACCTGAACTTTGGCCGCAGATCTCGGCGAAGCAGGTGGCAGATCTCTGCAATCACCTCCTTTCGGAATCGGAGCCTTTTAACACATCGCGCGGCACTCATGTTTAGGTAGGAGCGCTGCTGGCAGTATAGCCTGACTGGGTAAGGCCTACGTGGCCGACGCCTGTAGCCCCCTCTGCCTCTAGCCAGGGCTGCCCCTCTCACAATGCGTCTGCGAGCCCTACGGACATGGAGCTGCAGCTCCGCGTTGGCACCCCATGCAACCCCCATCAAATCCTGGCAAACACTCAAATTTCCAAAAGGCCACTTGCAGCGCTCTGGCCTGAGTCCAAAAATACCTGAGCTCTTGCTGCTTGAAACCAGTTAGCTATCCTCCTTGTTGTGTCTCCAGAAATGCGTTGCACAAGAGTGTTTTCTGAAAAAAGGCTGGCCTTTATACTGGAGAGCACGTCCCCTTTAATTTGCGCCCCCCGGGGCCCGCGCTGGTTGTGTTGCGTTCCTTTTTCCAAACGCTCCGGCCGCCCGCCGCACAATGGGGCGGTCCGACTGAAGTTTGGAATCGGGGCGCACAAAGGGCGTTGCACGAGGATGTGACGTCATTTTCTGCGCGCGCATCCGGGCGGGCGCTAAACTTTGCGCCGGCGCTAACGGGCAACTTAATTTGGGGCGGGGCGCAAACTGCGCTGCGCACGGGCGCTACACGCATAGCACCCGAAAATCACTTCTCTTAAGGCGCTAACTGCTGGCGCTATCAACTGAAAATCTAGCCCTTATTATCTCTGGACCATTCTTGCTGGGCCGTCTATCTTATTGTACGTGTACAACTTTACAGCAGCAAACTGAAAAGCTTTGCTTAAGGTTCAGATTAATTTAGCATTAACTAAGCAGAGTAAAGTTCACCTGGACCCTGCACTTGATTCCATTTGCTCATTTCTGTATAGAGGTGCTGTAAATTAATGCTCTATTTGTACAGTTTTTTCAATGGAGAATTCCTAATTTAACGCACTTATGAATGAAGTGTCAGGTGAACAAGTTCACAGGCTGGTATAACTGTGGCAGAAGAAGAATGAGGGTCTGCCCTTGCCTCTAGGTAATGAGTAGCAGTATTACAATGCACCACACAAAGCAAAGCTGTTTATCATTCAGGACTATGCAGCAAAATTGATTACTTATCTATCTTACTGGCTTTTGTGAAATATGCGAGCAAAGCCCTTTGGGTCCCATTGCACTGAGCATTAATAAAAAATGAGATCATTAACTCTCCCAAAAACCAATGCATATCTCATTAGATTGAACAGTTCATACTGAGCAATAATTAAAAGCAAATACAGACGTGGCCATCATAACAAAACTGATAGTTGCCATGCAGTAACTCTCCTTCTCCAGTGAATGATCACTGCTGCAATTTCAAAAGAAAAGTGTTCTAGACACTAACACCGTGAACTCAAGTTCACTTCATTTTCCTTATCAATTCAGCAGAAATATTGGCCTGGATTCTGTTCCCATTGACTCATTTGAGGTGGAGCGACCCAACACTCGCCAAAGTAGAACTACTACAGGTAGACTATCCTTCATCCGAAAACCTCGGGACCAGCCGAGTTTCGGTTTTCGGAGAATTTCGGATTTCGGAAGGTGGGTCGGCGGGGGTCCGCGGGGGGGTCGGCGGGGGTCCGCGGGGGGGTCGGCGGTTGTCGGGGCCAGCGGGGTCAGCGGGGGGGGGGGGGGGGGGATCGGCGGGGGTCCGCGGGGGGGTCCGCGGGGGGGGTCGGCGGGGGTCGGGGCCGGCGGGGTCCGCGGGGGGGGTCGGCGGGGGTCGGGGCCGGCGGGGTCCGCGGGGGGGGTCGGCGGGGGGGCCGCGGGGGGGGGGGTCGGCGGGGGTCGGGGCCGGCGGGGTCCGCGGGGGGGGTCGGCGGGGGTCGGGGCCGGCGGGGTCCGCGGGGGGGGGGTCAGCGGGGGGTCATGCGCACGACTTACGCTGATGCTCAGCGTAAGTCGGTGGGGGTCGGGGTTGGCGGGGGTCGGGGGGGGGGTCCGCGGGGGGCCGTGCGCACGACTTACCCTTTATCCGAACTTCCGAAACCGGAACCCTCTAAAAACCAAAGGTTTTTTCGTTCAGCGTAAGTCGTACGCACGACTTACGCTGAACGAAAAAACCAAAGGTTTTTAGAGGGTTTCGGTTTTCGGAAGTCCGGATAAAGGGTAGTCTACCTGTACTAACTCATCCCAATTCTCTCCCAGAACCCTCATTAGCCATGCAGGGCGGTTTCAAGGACAGAAAGCCGCCCTTCATTGACTTGCTGCTACTGGGAGGGAGCGACATACAGTTCTGCTGCAGCCAGTTAAAGGGCAACATTATTTCTCAGCAAGGTGGCGGAAGGGACAACAGCAGTGTCAGGAGGGCTGAAAGTGTCTGGAAGAAGCCCCTCAATCTTCTTTTATGCACATTCAGTCCTCCATTCTCCTCCTCCCATCAGCATTTCGTACACTTTTTCTCTTCTGGGCTCCCACAACAAGAGGCTGTTGGTTCACTAAATATGATTGTCCTTTACTAATCCCGTTGCCTTAAATAGTTTTATTTTGTTCAGTGTTTCTCAATCTGCACAGGAGGAGTCTGCATTTCTGTGCAATGTTCTATTGCCTTAGAGGACAGGAAGTTAAATTCTGTTGAGGCTTTTTGGTTGTTTGGAAACTGCAGCTGTGGAGAGTGGGGCAGAAGAAGGGGAAGTATTTTGTTTTGGTTTGCATTTTCAGGGAGATTTTGTAATGGAGATCAGGTGGTTAGACTCATAGGCCTCGATTTTTACTGACCCGTGGAGTCGGGATTGGAGGTGTGCGGGGGGTTAAAGTCCCGAATTCGGGGGTCCCGACACCATCCCGCACCCAACCCGCCTCCATGTAAGTTTCAAAGGAGGCGGGTACCCGCCCCGCACTGGGACCCGCCTCCCCGAGGCGGGAAGGGATTAGTGACAATTAACTGCTTGACAGGCTGTTTTTAGCCTAATCCCTATTTTAAAGCTTGAAGTGTGGGATTCCCGACGGCTCCAAACCACGCCAAGTTAGAGGAGTCGAGCCGTCGGGTTGAAGGACTTGGAGGGGTCGAGATGTCGGTGTTCAGGTGAGTGATGTGTGCATGAGTGCAAAGGTAAGTGTGTTTGGTGTGTCTGAAGTGATTAAAGAAGTGTAAATTACCTTTTCTTACCTTTTCAGCCTTCCTTCCTTTAGGTTCAGGGAGTCCCTCATCTCACCGGCACAGAAAGCAGAATGGCTGCGAACAGTCAAAAGAGACAGCCTTCAGCTTTCTGTGCCGGAGAGATTTCTAACTGAGTCTGTGTAGAAGGACTCAGCTTAGAAGTAAGACTGTCAGTGTTTGACAGCTTTAAACAGCTGTGAAACACTGATATTTCATCTGTCAAAACGTCTTGACAGATGAAATTTCAGTCTGTGATGTCACCTGTTGCCAGGTAACCCTTAATTGGCCTGCTGAGCCCGCTGGGTGGGCTCAACAAAGTCAATCAAGTTAAAATCACGTGGATTGGCCGCATCTCGATGGAGGCGGGACTACAACCCCGAAAGTTGTAGTCCTGCCTCCTTCCTGACTTCTGAGTGAAAATCACCCCCATAGAATCATAGAATACTACAGCACAGAAGGAGACCATTCAGCCCATCGAGTCTGCACCGGCTCTTTCGGAGAGCAATCCAGTTTGTCCTACTCACCCGCTCTTTCCCCATATCCCTGAAAATTTCTCTCCTTCAAGTATTTACCCAATTCCCTTTTGAAGGCTACTATTGACTTTGTGTCCACCACCCTATCAGGCAGCGCATTCCAGATCCTAAACACTCGCTGCGTAAAAATGTTTTTCCTCATGTCACCTCTGGCTCTTTTGCCAATCACCTTAAATCTGGGCCCTCTCATTATCGACCCTTCAGCCATTGGAAACAGTTTCTCTTTATTTACTCTATCTAAGTCCTTCATGATTTTAAACACCTCTATCAAATCTCCTCTTAGCCTTCCCTGCTCCAAGGAGAACCACCCCAGCTTCTCTAGTCTATTCACGTAACTGTAATCCTTCATCCCTGGAACCATTCTAGTAAATCTCCCCTATACCCTCGCCAAAGCCTTCACCCCCTTCCTAAAGTGCGCTGCCCAGAATTGGACACAATACTCCAGCTGGGGACAAACTAGTGTTTTATAAAGGTTTAGCATAACTTCCTGGCTTTTGTACTCTATGGGCTGGATTTTGATACTGGAGGTGTGTAGGAGGCGGAACTACAACTTTCGGGGTTGTAGTCCCACCTCCATCGAGTTGTGGCCAACCCACGCGATTTTCACTTGATTGACCTTGTTGAGCCCGCCCAGTGGGCTCAGCAGACCAATTAAGGGCCACCCGGCAACAGGTGACGTCACAGATTGACATTTCATCTGTCAAGAGCTTTTGACAGATGAAATATCAGCGTTTGACAGCTCTTTGAAGCTGTCAAACACTGACAATCTGTATTCTGTTAATTTCTTCCTCTCAGGATGATTTAGAGATCTCTCCAGAACAGAAAGCTGAATGCTGCAATTTTTGACAGATCGTGGCCATTCTGCTTTCTGTGCCGGTGAGATGAGGGACTCCCGAGACCTGAAGGAAGGAAGGCTGTAAAGGTAAGTAAAGGTAATTAAACTTCTTTAAACACTTTACACACACCAAGCACACTTACCTCTGCACTCATGCACCCATCACTCACCTGAACACCGGACATCTCGAACCCTCCAAGCCCTTCAGCCCGACGGTCCGCCTCGCTAACTTGGCATGGTTTGGAGCCGTCGGGAATCCCACACTTCAGGGATAAAAATAGGGATTAGGCTAAAAACTGCCTATTAACTACCTGTTAACAGGCTGTTAATTGGCACTAATCCCCTTCCCGCCTCGGAGAGGCGGGTCCCAGCACAGGTCGGGTATCCGCCTCCTTTGAAACTGGCATGGAGGCGGGTTGGGGGCGGGATGGGTTCGTGCCCCCCCGATTTTGAGATTTTAACCCCCCACACACCTCCAATCCCACCTCCACGGCCCAATGAAAATCCTGCCCCATGCCTCTGTTCCGCTGAAGGAGCATTATCTGTTTGTTTATTTTATTCCATAGGTGAGTGCTTCATTAACAGGACGTACCTCACTCATTTGTGGCTGTGTGCTGGGAATGTGAGGGAGTGCGGTGATCAGGGCATAACAGACCCACATTAGAAAAGCAAATTGGAGATGGGAAGAGAGCCTGCAGCTTGGCCATAAAGAACCCCGAGACCGTGAGAATAAAAATCATAGGAAAGAATGAAAGTCAAGGGATCCATTATTCCTATGATGCCAATGATAAAGGTATAGCCTGAGATATCATCATCCTCACCAGTACTGAACTGAGCACAAGGGCAGCTTTTCACAGGTCCTTTGTACAACTACACAAGACTATGGTGTAACCTTGTCATCGCTCTTGTGCTAACCCTGCTGGCTAGTTTACGGCGGGCCCTTTTACCTGCTCAGATTACCTTTAAATTACCTCCCCTCCCCTTTCAGCATTCCGCAGGGACCGCTCCCTCCGAGACACCCTAGTCCACTCCTCTATCACCCCCAGCACCCCTTCCCCGTCGCCTGGCACCTTCCCGTGCAAGCGCAGGTGGTGCAACACCTGCCCTTATACCTCCCCCCTTCCCACTGTCCAGGGCCCCAAACACCCCTTCCAGGTGAAGCAGCGATTTACTTGTACTTCTTGCAACCTAGTATACTGTATTCGCTGCTCACGATGCGGTCTCCTCTACATTGGGGAGACCAAACGCAGATTGGATGACCGCTTTGCAGAACACCTCCGTTCAGTCCGTAAGGGTGACCCCGAGCTTCCGATCGCCTGTCATTTTAATTCACCGCCCCATTCCCACTCAGACCTCACCGTCCTCGGCCTCTTGCATTGTTCCACGGAAGCTCAGTGTGAGCTCGAGGAACAGCACCTCATCTTCCGATTAGGCACTTTACAGCCTTCCGGACTCAATATCGAGGTCAACAATTTCAGATCATAACCTCGACCCCCATTACATTTTTATTATATTTTTTATCCATACCTTTGTTTTGGCCCTCCCCCCCTTTTTTTCTCTCCCACATGGCAGCTGTCTCTCATTCTGCCAACGCATTTCACACCTAATCTAGAGCCATCTTTTGTCTCCACTAGTCCTATCACCATCTCGTCTCGTTTTGAATACCTCTTAATGTCTCTTCACTTCTCTTTTGTTCTCTCATCCCCATTTCCCAGCCCCCAAACTGGCCTTTTAATCTGTTTCATTTCCTGTGCTTTTTCAGTCTTGACAAAGGGTTTCGACCTGAAACATTAACTCTGTTTCTCTCTCCACAGATGTTGCCTGGCCTGCTGAGTTTTTCCAGCATTTTCTGTTGTTATTTCGGATTTCCAGCATCCGCAGTATTTTGCTATTGTACCTTTAAATTAGATTATTGCCTCAGGCATGCAGGCTGTTTGTTGCGGTGTAAGCCCGCACTTAATTCTGTTCAAATATTTTTAATCTACATTTGAGAATAAACAGCAGCAGTGCACCATCGTTGTGACTATTATTTAAACCATGGACTCGGCTTCAGTACTATCATCATGGACGGAAGATAGGCCATGCACCAGAGCAGACCACCTACTGAAGTATGTTAATGAGACCCTTGCGACCAGTGTTTGTAGTGAGAGAAAAGGAAAATACTGCAGATGCTGGAAATCTGAAATAAAAACAGAAAATGCTGGAGTTACTCAGCAGGTCAGGCAGCATCTGTGGAGAGCGAAACAGAGTTAACAGGGGTGATTTTCATTCCGAAGTCGGGAAGGAGGCGTGACTACAACTTTCAGGGTTGTAGTCCCGCCTCCATCGAGATGCGGCCAATCCAAGTGATTTTAACTTGATTGACCTTGTTGAGCCCGCCCAGCGGGCTCAGCAGGCCAATTAAGGGCCACTCAGCAACAGGTGACATCACAGATTGAAATTTCATCTGTCAAGATGTTTTGACAGATGAAATATCAGCGTTTCACAGCTGTTTGAAGCTGTCAAACACTGACAGTCTTGCTTCTAACCCGAGTCCTTCTACACAGACTCAGTTAGAAACCTCACTGGCACAGAAAGCTGCAGGCTGTCACTTTTGACAGTTCGCAGCCATTCTGCTTTCTGTGCTGGTTAGATGATGGACTCCCGAAACCTAAAGGAAGGAAGGCTGTAAAGGTAAGTACAGGTAATTTAAACTTCTTTACACACTTTAGACACACCAAACACACTTACCTTTGCACTCATGCACCCATCACTCACCTGAACACCGACATCTTGACCCCTCCAAGTCCTTCAACCCGACAGCCCGACTCCTCTCACTTGGCGTGGTTTGGCGCCGTCGGGAATCCCACACTTCAAGCTTTTAAATAGGGATTAGGCTAAAAACTGCCTGTTAACAGGCAGTAATTGGCACTAATCCCTTCTCGCCTCGGGTAGGCGGGTCCCAGTGCGGGGCGGGTACCTGCCTCCTTTGAAACTTACATGGAGGCAGGTTGGAGCGGGATGGTGTTGGGACCCCCGAATTCGGGACTTTAACCCCCCGCACGCCTCCAATCCCGACTCCACGGATCAATGAAAATCGACTCCAACGTTTCAGGTCGCTGACCCTTCATCAGAACTGACGAAAGGTCACCGACCTGAAACGTTAACTCTGTTTCTCTCTTCACAGATGCTGCCTGACCTGCTGAGTTTCTCCAGCATTTTCTGTTTTTATTTGTAGTGAGAAGGTTGGATTGCCCCTGGTGAGGTTGTCCATCTGCTTGTTGTGAGTACTGAGAACCGCGGAGCCCGAAAGCAGTCCCCCCCCCCACCCAGCCAGCAGACTTCGAACAGAATGGGCACAGTTTGTGCAGAATGGGGTAGGCTTGAGCTGGCCCCCCACCCCCCTCTCATTCTATGCAGTCCAGAGACTGTGGTGATTAGCCTACAATAGCCTGATGCAGCACGAGGCTAGTGCAGCCCAGTAGACCCCCTGTGTAGTATACACCACTACACACTTAAAATCACAGCTACTGAAATGTCCAGCAGCACTGCCACTAGAGGGCACATTTGTATTCAATGGATGGTAAAAAGAACTCTTACTTTAATCTTGTATTGCATACACATAGATTATGGGCTCTCAAACTAGTGGCCCAAGAGGATCCAGAGGTCATTCGATTTTAGTCCATTCACCATCGTGTTTCTGAAATTTTTTTACCAGCAAATTAATTCTGTTATGGTACTCCAGTAAAATACTTACTGCAATGATAGGACTGTTTTCATTAAAGAAAAGGAAACTTATTTACATTATATAAGGCTCTGTAAGGACGTGGGTTCCTAACAAAAAGACTGAGTTCTACTCAGGCGATCAAACAAAATGAACTTTAATGAAACAAACAGGCTTTAACAATAAACTGCAGGATAACATCGAATGTAGGTCTGCTCTCTCTGGAGGCTCCATGAGGACTGCCCCTGCAGTCCTGTGGCTGATGTCATGACGTCATCACGTTTTCCCGCCAGTGGGGGATCACGTGATGAACGGCGTGACGTCATCACATTTTAACCGCGCTGTTAAAGCAACCACACTCTGTACAGTTAAACAGCATAAATAAAGATACAGACTCAGACTGTAGCTAACATGTTGTTAAAGGAATTATGTACAAATGATCTGAGTCCTTTGGTGGCTCCGCCACATGCGCCCCCCCAGAATTGTCTTTAAAAGCAAAAGTGAGACGTCGAGGAGGCCTGACAAGTCTGTCCAAGCGACTTCGGTAACCTGGCAGAGGAAGTTGATGGACGGTGGTCGAGCTGGCGAGCGGTTGTGGTTGAGCTGGCGCGGCAAGTGTGGTCGAGTTGGCGGGCGGCTGTGGTTGATCTGGCACGGCGGCTGCGGGCGGTCGGTCACGTTTCGGCGGTTGAGCGACGACGACTGGGTGGTCCAGGTCCAGGTGAGCCGGCTTCAACCGGTCTACCGAAATGTGATCCGGCTTTCCTCCGATGTCGACCGAAAAGGATTTGTCTCCTGATTCAATGACGCGAAAAGGACCAGTGTAAGGGGCTTGAGCGGATCCCGGTGAGCGTCGTGCCGGATAAAAACGTACTCGGCATTCTTCAGCTCCGCTGGCACGTGGGAGCTCTGTAAGCTGTGATTTGATGCAGGCACCGGAGCGAAGCATCTGGCCGCGTCCTGGTGGTTGACGAGTTGCTGGGAGGCGGACCATGGCTCTGTGGGAGAAGGGAGGAAATCCCCTGGTACTCGGAGAGGCTGGCCATAAACGAGTTCGGCTGAGGACGATTGCAGGTCTTCTTTGGGCGCCGTACGAAGACCTAAAAGGACCCATGGGAGTCCGTCCACCCATCCTGCATCTTGAAGACTGGCCCGAAGGGCGGCTTTAAGCGACCTGTGGAATCGCTCGCAAAGGCCATTCGCCTGTGGATGATAGGCGGTGGTGCGATGAAGTTTGGTGCCGAGCCCCTGAGCTACAGTGTTCCAGAGCGCCGAGGAAAATAGTGGCCCACGGTCGGAAGAGATATCCGCCGGTACCCCGGAACGGGCAACCCAACAGGAGATGAAAGCTCTAGTGACGTCTGCCGAAGTGGTGGAAACCAAAGGAATTGCCTCTGGCCACCTAGTGGTGCGGTCCACCATAGTGAGGAGATGCGTATAACCATGAGAAGGCGGAAGTGGCCCCACCAGGTCCACATGCACGTGGTCGAAACGACGCTCCGGAACGGCGAACGTAGCCACTGGAGCTTTAACATGACGCTGGACCTTGGCCTTCTGGCAGACCACGCAGGTGTTGGCCCAGTCACCGACATCGAGGTGCATACCCTTCCAGACGAACTTCGCCGACATTAGACGTTGTGAAGCCTTCATACCAAGGTGCGACAACCCGTGTATGGCATCAAACACCTTCCGGCGCCATGCGACTGGCACGATAGGTCGGGGAACGCCCATGGAGACGTCGCAAAGTAGCATGGCGCCTGTGGCCTGGAAACTGACATCAGTCGCTTGGAAACTAGAGGGGACGGTTCTGTATGATTGGACCTCTGGGTCCGAAGCCTGATCCGCAGCCATGAGGGCGAAGTCGATTCCCAGGTGAACCGCATGGACCGTCGCACGGGAGAGGCAATCCGCCACCAGGTTGTCCTTACCAGACACATGTTGAATGTCCGTGGTAAATTCAGAAATGAACGTCAGGTGACGTTGTTGACGAGCGGACCACGGTTCGGTGGTCTTGGCCATGGTGAACGTTAGAGGTTAGTGGTGGACAAAAGCCGTGAAGGGGACGCCCTTCCAATAAGAACCGGAAATGGCGAATGGCTAGGAAAAGGGCCAGTAGCTCCCGATCGAAGGTGCTGTATTTTTTTTCATTTCTCCGTAGTTGACGGCTGAAAAACGCCAGCGGTTGCCACGTGCCGTTCACCCACTGCTCCTGCACTGCGCTGATGGCGTAGTCTGACGCGTCTGTGGTAAGGGCGATGGTGGCACTTGGAAGTGGGTGCGCCAGCATGGTTGCATTAGCCAAAGCGCTCTTGGTGTTGACGAACGCCTGGTCCATCTCGGCCGTCCAGCTGATTGGATCCTTACCAGACTTGCCCTTGAGGGCCCCATACAAAGGTTGCATTAACTGAGCTGCCTTAGGGATGAATCGGTGATAAAAGTTGACCATCCCCAGGAACTCTTGCAGGGCCCTGACGGTTGGCGGGCGTGGGAAAGAGGTAACAGCTTCCACCTTCGTCAGTAAGGGGACGGCGCCATCTGATGTTATGCTGTGTCCCAAGAAATCGATCCGCTGCAGGCCGAACTGCCACTTGGCTGGGTTGATGATTAAACCATGCTGGCTGAGGTGTGTAAAGAGGGTACGCAAATGGGAGATGTGCTCTTCCTTGCTAGCGCTGGCGATGAGAATGTCATCAAGGTAGACGAAGATGAAATTTAGGTCTTGGAGCACGGAGTCCATTAAGCGCTGGAAAGCCTGTGCCGCGTTCTTCAAGCCAAACGACATCCGCAGGAACTCAAAGAGGCTGAAAGGGGTGATGACAGCGGTTTTCGGGACA
This sequence comes from Somniosus microcephalus, assembly GCF_052327205.1. Lineage (NCBI taxonomy): Eukaryota > Metazoa > Chordata > Chondrichthyes > Squaliformes > Somniosidae > Somniosus > Somniosus microcephalus. Next base: position 10,006,080 of record NC_141000.1, on the reverse strand, counting down.
TCTTGCGGGTGCACGGGGACCTGGTGATACCCCTGGATGAGGTCGACTTTAGAAAAGATAGAATTTCCCGCCAAATGGGCCGAGAAATCCTGAATATGCGGGATCGGGTACCGATCAGGAGTAGTGGCATCGTTCAGGCGTCGGTAGTCACCGCATGGCCGCCAGCCACCGCCGGTTTCGGAACAATGTGGAGAGGCGAAGACCAGGGACTATTCAACCGGCGAATAATCCCAAGCTGCTCCATCGTGTCGAACTCCGCTTTCGCAGCCGCGAGCTTGCCGGGTTCAAGTCTTCTAGCCCGTGCATAAACCGGGGAGCCAGTAGTGGTGATATGATGTTCAACACTATGCTTCGTGGCTGAGGAGGAGAAAGTGGGCCTTGTCAGCTCCGGGAACTCTCCGAGGAGCCGAGTGAAGTCATCCGGAGAAGGGAAAGTGCAGGCGATAGAGCGCGCCACGGTGGTACCGTGGTAGCACGGAATAGAGTGGAAGGTGGCCGCGTTGATCAACCGGCGGTGCCGGACATCTACGAGGAGGCCGTTGGCACACAGAAAATCTGCCCCTAGGATGGCCTGCGAGACTGTGGCCGTGACGAATTCCCAATGGAAGCACTGACCGCTGAAACAGACTTGGACCCGCCGCTTTCAGAAAGTTCGAATGGCTGTGCCATTAGCCGCCACGAGGGAAAAGCCGTGGTTCCCAGCTTGCATATCGAGATTCGACGCAGATAGGATGCTACACTGCGCCCCAGTGTCACAAAGGAAACGTCGAACCGATAGGGAATCGGTGATGTGAAGAAGTTTCCCCGAAGATCCGATGGCCATCGCAACCGCGGAGCGCCCGTTAGACCCAGTCCTCCTTCGCCAGGAACGCTACAGGAGCTTTGGTTTTTTTTGGGACGAAAAACTGCAGGGGAAGCGGCAGCGTCGTGCTTTCGCGCCAAAACAGGCGTGGTAGGAGCACCAGCCCGCTGCAGGAGGAGCTGGAACCGCATCTGCGGGAGATGGGCGCCTCGTGGCCGCGCAGCACTGCTGGGTTACTGTGAAAATCTTATCTGCTTCGGCAGCAAGCTCGGCGCAGTCTGTAATCTCGGATCTGGCTAGGGCAGCCTGTACCTGCTCCGGCAGTTGGCAGAGGAATAGCTCCCGGAAGAGGAAGCATTCCGGTTCGGCACCCAAGAGCGTGAGCATTTGGCTCATGAGCTCGGACGGTTTGGAGTCCCCGAGGCCAGGCATCGTGAGGAGCCGGCGAGCGCGTTCTGACTTCGAGAGCCCAAAGACCTGTAGCAACCGCGCCTTTAACGTATCATACTTGCTGTCAGTAGGGGGCCTAACGAGGAGGCTGACGATCCGCAAGGCAGTTGCGCTATCGAGGGCGGAGACCACGTAGTAATAACGGGTCTGATCCGCGACGATGTTCCTGATGGCGAACTGGGCTTCAGCCTGGATAAACCAGGCGTCCGGTTGTTGCTCCCAGAACTGTGGCAGTTTCAGAGTCACGGCGTTCGCGTCCATGCTGAAGATCTTCCGCGAAAACTGTTCACGAAAGTCGGGGTCACCAATGTAGGAACGTGGGTTCCTAACTAAAAGACTGAGTTCTACTCAGGCGATCAAACAAAATGAACTTTAATGAAACAAACAGGCTTGAACAATAAACTGCAGGATAACATCGAATGTAGGTCTGCTCTCTCTGGAGGCTCCACGAGGACTGCCCCTGCAGTCCTGTGGCTGACGTCATGACGTCATCACATTTTCCCGCCAGTCGGGGATCACGTGATGAACGGCGTGATGTCATCACGTTTTAACCACGCTGTTAAAGCAACCACACTCTGTACAGTTAAACAGCATAAATAAAGATACAGACTCAGACTGTAGCTAACATGTTGTTAAAGGAATTATGTACAAATGATCTGAGTCCTTTGGTGGCTCCGCCACAGCTCTACATTTCAATATATATAAAATATATAAGTGCAAGAGTCAATTTATACCAAAGGTTCCAAAATAGACAAGAACATGACTGATACGTTTGCCTTGGTTTTAACTCCCCTCCCCCCTACCCAGCGACAACGGTGCGTGGGAGGGGTTAAGATTAGGCCAAGTCGACTTACCAGCCTGAGGTCGCTCCGTTCCCACTCGGCGCCGTTTCATCATCGTCGACTTGCCAGTCGGCCGAGGCTCCCGCTGCAAGCAGGTGGAGGCCATTTTAAATTCAAAACTCGGATAGAAATATCGCAACATAGAAGATAGGAGCAGGAGCAGGCCATTCGGCCCCTCGAGCCTGCTCCGCCATTCAATGCGATCATGGCTGATCATCCAAATTCAGTACCCTGTCCCTGTTTTCTCCCCATATCCCTTGATCCCTTTAGCCTTAAGAAATATATCTAACTCCTTCTTGAATATATTTAATGAATTGGCCTCAACTACCTTCTGTGGTAGAGAATTCCACAGGTTCACCACTCTCTGAGTGAAGAAATTCCCCCTCATCTCAGTCCTAAATGGCTTACCCCTTATCCTTAGACTGTGACCCCTGGCTCTGGACTCCCCGACCATCGGGAACAGCCTTCCTGCATCTAGTCTGTCTAGTCCTGTTAGAATTTTATAAGTTTCAATGAGATCCCCTCTCATTCTTCTAAACTCCAGCGAGTATAAGCCCAATCGACCCAATCTCTCCTCATACGTCATTCCTGATGACGTCATCGGTGCCACTACGTGATGTTAACATGGAGTCGGGGGAGGTCCGCACTGTGGGGAACCCGACATTCGAACCGTGGCGGGAGGCGCCCATTGGCCAGAGGAGGCCGAGGTAAGTTTTATTAAAGTGACTTTTGAGGACTCCCTGTGGGCCAATATGAGTGGGAGTGCTCTCCCCAAGTCTCACAAGGAAGCCTTGGGTCTTCCTTGTCCCAGACTCCCCCGATCACAGCTGGAAAACCCCACTCCCCAATCGAGCTCCGTACCCACGCCCCCTTTAAAATCAGGGCCAATCCCTGTAGACCAGAAGTAGCATCCATCGAAGGCAGTGTGTGTGTGCCCAATGCAAATATTGACAAACTCAATACAGATATTATGACAGGAGGCACCAAGAGTGTGTCAGTATTTGCAGGGAGTCCCATGAAGTATATCAATAGCGGCAACAGGCTCCTGGCACTGCACCAATATTTGCATGGGATGTGTGCACACAACACGCTGAAAACCACTGCCTTAAGTGGATGTTATTTCTGGTATAGAGTCAGTACTTGGCCCTGGGCACCAACACCCTCCCATTATACGCAGATACCATCAGTCAGTACAGGGCCCTGGGCACCAACACCCTCCCATTATACAGAGATACCGTCAGTCAGTACAGGGCCCTGGGCACCAACACCCTCCCATTATACAGAGATACCATCAGTCAGTACAGGGCCCTGGACAGCAACACCCTCCCGTTATACAGAGATACCATCAGTCAGTACAGGGCCCTGGACACCAACACCCTCCCGTTATACAGAGATACTGTCAGTCAGTACAGGGTCCTGGGCACCAACACCCTCCCGTTATACAGAGATACTGTCAGTCAGTACAGGGCCCTGGGCACCAACACCCTCCCGTTATACAGAGATACTCTCAGTCAGTACAGGGCCCTGGGCACCAACACCCTCCCGTTATACAGAGATACTCTCAGTCAGTACAGGGCCCTGGGCACCAACACCCTCCCGTTATACAGAGATACCGTCAGTCAGTACAGGGCCCTGGACAGCAACACCCTCCCGTTATACAGAGATACTCTCAGTCAGTACAGGGCCCTGGGCACCAACACCCTCCCGTTATACACAGATACCGTCAGTCAGTACAGGGCCCTGGACACCAACACCCTCCCGTTATACAGAGATACCATCAGTCAGTACAGGGCCCTGGACACCAACACCCTCCCGTTATACAGAGATACTCTCAGTCAGTACAGGGCCCTGGGCACCAACACCCTCCCATTATACAGAGATACCGTCAGTCAGTACAGGGCCCTGGACACCAACACCCTCCCGTTATACAGAGATACTCTCAGTCAGTACAGGGCCCTGGGCACCAACGCCCTCCCGTTATACAGAGATACCATCAGTCAGTACAGGGCCCTGGGCACCAACACCCTCCCGTTATACAGAGATATCGTCAGTCAGTACAGGGCCCTGGGCACCAACACCCTCCCGTTATACAGAGATACCGTCAGTCAGTACAGGGCCCTGGGCACCAACACCCTCCCGTTATACAGAGACACTCTCAGTCAGTACAGGGCCCTGGGCACCAACACCCTCCCGTTATACAGAGATACCGTCAGTCAGTACAGGGCCCTGGACACCAACACCCTCCCGTTATACAGAGATACCGTCAGTCAGTACAGGGCCCTGGGCACCAACACCCTCCCGTTATACAGAGATACCGTCAGTCAGTACAGGGCCCTGGACACCGACACCCTCCCATTATAGAGAGATATCGTCAGTCAGTACTGGGATTCTGGGTATTCTCATTCTGTTGCCTGGGACACTCAATGACCTGGTTGGAATGAATTAGCTCATATTAGTGAAAACTATTTTTGGAAGAATGAATGACCAGTTACATGAGCAATTTAAGTCCATTGATTTAATAACAGGCTATTGACCAATTTTGTTCTTAATTGATGTCAGAAGGAAAGATTGCATGAAAGCTCTAAGAATGGGATCCTTCAGTGATACAGATAAGGTCAATGAGCTATCACAAGACACCTGCATTTTTAACGTGGTTATTGAAAATTATTTTTGCTCCGTGCTTAAATTATATCCTCTTTTAGTTACATTCACCACCACGATTCCCTCATCCTATTCAATTGTATACAAATTTTAAAAAGCAAGCGTAAGTTAAAAAAAGCTTGGCGTATTAATAAAAAAACACTTTCACTCATTGCTGTTCTCACTTTGAGCCACTGATGCAGATATCTGTCATACCTAGCACAAAGGAAGATGGTTGTGGTTGTTGGAGGTCAATCATCTCAGCCCCAGCACATCGCTGCAGGAGTTCCTCAGGGCAGTGCCCTAGGCCCAACCATCTTCAGCTGCTTCATCAATGACCTTCCCTCCATCATAAGGTCAGAAGTGGGGATGTTCGCTGATGATTGCACAGTGTTCAGTTCCATTCACAACTTCTCAGATAATGAAGCAGTCCATGCCCGAATGCAGCAAGACCTGGACAACATTCAGGCTTGGGCTGATAAGTGCCAAGTAACATTCAGGCCACACAAGTGCCAGCCAATGACCATCTCCATCAAGAGAGAGTCTAAACACCTCCCCTTGACATTCAATGGCATTACCATCATCAAATCCCCCACCATCAAGATCCTGGGGGTCTCCATTGACCAGAAATTTAACTGGGTCAGCCACATAAATACTGTGGCAACAAGAGCAGGTCAGAGGCTGGGTGTTCTGCAGTGAGTGTCTCACCTCCTGATTCCCCAAAGCCTTTCCACCATCTACAAGGCACAAGTAAGGAGTGTGATGGAAAACTCTCCACTTACCTGAATGAGTGCAGCTCCAACAACACTCAAGAAGCTCAACACCATCCAGGACAAAGCAGCCCGCTTTAAACATTCACTCCCTCCACCACCAGCATACCGTGGCTGCAGTGTGTACCATCGACAAGATGCACTGCAGCAACTCGCCACAGCTTCTTTGGCAGCACCTCCCAAACTCACGACCTCTTCCACCTAGAAGGACAAGGGCAGCAGGCGCATGGGAACACCATCACCTCCAAGTTCCCCTCCAAGTCACACACCATCCTCAGCTGGAAATATATCGCTATTCCTTCATCATCGCTGGGTCAAAATCCTGGAACTCCCTCCCTAACAGCACTGTGGGAGTACCTTCACCACACGGGCTGCAGCAGTTCAAGAAGGCGGCTCACCACCACCTTCTCAAGGTCAACTGGAATGGGCAATAAATGCTGGCCTTGCCAGCGACACCCACGTCCCATGAATGAGTAAATCAAAAAATATATATATATCTGGAATAGTGATACACAGCACATGGTGGAGGCACGGTTCAAGGTTCCTGTTACTCCAGCTGCTGACCTGGTTGATGAAATGGAGGAAAATTTCTTTATGGTAAATCTGCTTTCTTAATTTTTAACATGGATAATCAAAGCTGAATATGCCATGCGCCATTATTTTTTATCTTAAAGGTGAATTGTTCCTGTTGTAAGGGGTTTTCTCCGATAATGCAGTCAAACAGAGTAAGCATGGTTTTATGAAAGGGAAATCATGTTTAACAAATTTGCTGGAGTTCTTTGAGGAGGTAACGAGCAGGGTGGATAAGGGTGAGCTGGTGGATGTGGTGTATTTGGATTTCCAGAAGGCATTCGATAAGATGCCACATAAAAGGTTACTGCACAAGATAAGAGCTCACAGAGTTGGGGGTAATATATTAGCATGGATAGGGAATTGACTAACTAACAGAAAACAGAGAGTCGGGATAAATGGGTCATTTTCCAGTTGGCAAACTGTAACTAGTGGTGTGCCGCAGGGATCGGTGCTGGGGCCTCAACTACTTACAATCTACATTCATGACTTGGATGAAGGGACCGAGTGTAATGTAACCAAGTTTTGCGGATGATACAAAGATGGGTGGGAAAGCAAGTTGTGCAGAGGACTCAAAGAATCTGCAAAGGGATAAAGACAGGTTAAGTGAATGGGCAAACATTTGGCAGATGGAGTATAATGTGGGAAAGTGCAAGGTTATACACTTTGGCAGGAAAAATAAAAAAGCAAATTATTATTTAAATGGAGAGAGATTACAAAATGCTACAGTTCAGAGGGACCTGGGGGTCCTTGTGCATGAAACACAAAAAGTTAGCATGCAGGTACAGCAAGTAATCAAAAAGGCAAATGGAATGTTGGCCTTTATTTCAAGGGGGTTGGAGTATAAAAGCAGGGAAGTCCTGCTACAACTGTACAGGGTATTGGTGAGACCACACCTGGAGTACTACGTACAGTTTTGGTCTTCTTATTTAAGGAAGGATATATTCGCATTGGAGGCAGTTCAGAGACGATTCACTAGGTTAATTTCAGAGATGAGGGGGTTGACTTATGAGGAAAGGTTGAGCAGGCTGGGCCTATACTCATTGGAATTTAGAAGAATGAGAGGTGATCTTACTGAAACACATAAGATACTGAGGGGGCTCGACAAGGTAGATGCAGAGAGGATGTTTCCCCTCGTGGGGAAATCTAGAACTCGGGGCATAGTTTCAGAATAAAGGGTCGGCCTTTTAGAACTGAGATGAGGAGGAATTTCTTCTCTCAGAGGGTCGTAAATCTGTGGAATTCTCTGCCCCAGAGAGCCATGGAGGCTGGGTCATTAAATACATTTAAGGTGGAGATAGACAGATTTTTGCAAGATAAGGGAGTGAAGGGTTATGGGGAACGGGCAGGGAAGTAGCTTTGAGCCCAAGATCAGCCATGATCTTATTGAATGGCGGAGCAGGCTCGAGGGGCCAAGTGGCCAATTCCTGCTCCTATTTCTTGTGTCCCTACGTACTCCAGCAACACTGGCCCTCATTATAGTCAAAAACACAAACCATAAAATAGGATAGGTGATTCAAAATTACATTAATAAATGCAAGTAGCACTCTCTTCAAAAGCTGTATTATCTAATCTTTAATTAATTGCTATGTGTCTCTGAACCTTAGACAGCGTGTCTGAATTACTGATGCCAATCAGGCGTTCAGCCAGCCCGGAGGGATTGAATTCATTTACCCATTGTTGCTATTCTGGCTTTGTGTCTGGCTGAGTGAGTTGACACTCTCCAGCAGAGTTTTGCAGTAGTAGGTTGTCAGTTAGACGAGAACCCTATTCCAGTTTAAGGTGGAACCTTCAGACTCGGTACTTGCTTCAGATCGCTTCGATGGGGTAGAGGTTGGCCCAGCTTTGCGCCCATTTTTTGGGCGTTAAACGGCACACAAGAAGTACCAATTTAGCCCTGGGATGGCCTGCGTCCAATCTGAACAGGCCTTGGTCCCACTGCTAAATTCGCGGGGACTTTTTTTTTTAGGCGCTAGGCCCATTAAATACATAAGTTAGGGGCCTGTGGCCTAGAAATTCGTGAACGCCACAAAAGCTGCCGGTGCCACCGTGGGCGGGTGTTAATGGCCGCCGAAAATGGTGGCACTGGTAGGACCGAAAAATTAGCGCTGGGAACGAATTAACATTAGCCCAGCGCTAAACTCACCGTGCAATGCCTTCCTGGCAGGAGGCCCCAATGTAGCGTGGCCGAAGCATCGTTGCAGCAAGAACAGCCTCTCTGAAAGCGAGGCTGTCATTTCAGAAAGCAGTGTCGGTCTCTTAAAGGGGAACTGTCTTCTGAAATGAAAAAACTAAAAATCACGTAAAAAGGCAGTTTTAGGCATTACAGCTCAACTGCCTTCTAAAAAAAGAATTGACATTAAAAAGAATTCCCGAATGGGAGTCTCCAGCTCTTAAAGCTGAATTCCCTTCCGCACCTAAAAATAAATGGGAAAAGTGCTTCAGCACTAACACAAATGGCTCAGCAAGCCAGGGAAGGGGCACCCAGGGTCCCGCACGCAGCACTCCAGCTTTGTGCAGGGGGTCAACACTGCAAGAGCGGTCCTCTGCCCACAGGGGCCAGGAGGCCATCCAGAAAGAACGATGTGGGACCAGATCATCGAGACCGTCACTGCCAGCAGTGTCACGCCCACAAACTGGCTCCAGTGCCCAAAGAAGCTTCATGCTCTCAGACCACCTGTCAAGGTCAGTGAATGCATCTTCAAGAGCCGTCTCCTACCAACTGCACCCCTAGCCTCACACACTTCTCAATGCACCCCCCCCCCTCAATCACTCACCTACCAACAACCTGTACCAAACATGAGGCACACCTCCCATTCCTAGCCTCACCCCACCCCCTTGGAGGAGATGGCCCTTGGCCAGCCGCAGGGCTGAAAGATGCTGGTATCCTCATACGTTATCGTCCTTCTGGCATGCACCTCTTGCTTTCCCGCCCTCCCCTCACCACAACCCTACCCTTGTGCCTTCCTCATTTCACACACCCAAGAAATACAAGAAGAAGAAGAAGAAGAAGAAAAAAAAAGAAGAAAGAAGAAAGAAGAAAGAAAAAGAAGAAGAAGAACTACTACTACTACTTGATTTGACACTCCCAGCCACCAGCTCCTCGAGGTCATCCTGCCAGGCCATTTGCAGTGTCCCCCACTGAAAGTCAGCAGCCTTCCACCAGCCATGCTGCAGCCACTGGGGTAGCATTGCGTGACATCACTAGGATAGGCAAAGGCAGACACAGGACAGTCACTAAGGGAATGCATAAGGGGAATGAGTTGATTTCTTAATGTCATACTGGATGGAGAGATGTATAAAGTTGGATTGGAAAGTTTGCTTTGTGGTGGCTTTTAGTTCAGCATTGTGGCCAAGAGGACGCTGTGATGGTCAGTAACAGAGGGAAGGTAAGGTGTGGGACAAATGTTGAAAGGGGAATTGGGGTTGTGGCCACTGGTACCGCAGGCGGATGATTCCATCCCGGATATCCCGGTCAGAAAGGGGCTGTCTGGGTTGCCTCCTTCCTTCTGCTTCCTCCTCTTCAGCTTCTTCCTCTTCTGCGTCTTCCTCTTCCTTCTGTGAGTGGAGGCTGTAAACCTGAAATAAAAGCATAAAATGCTGGAAATACTCAGCAGGTCAGGCAGCATCTTGACCTGAGACGTGAACTCTGTTTCTCTCTCCACAGATGCTGCCTGACTTGCTGAGTATTTCCAGCATTTTCTGTCTTCTCAGAGGCCTTCCTTTACCATCTGAGGCCTTGCAATCATCCAGCAGAACTCCCTGCACACTTAAAAAACTTTTAACATGTATTGCACCAAACCACTACTTCAATAAAATAAAAAAAATCCAGTCCAAAAGCTTAAATGCAAACTTTAACTGAAAGAAGTGTGTATCCCTTTAAGAGGTGCCGACAGTGTCTCGGTCAGTCTGCTGAACACTGGGTTTTCAGAGTGAGCTTAGGACCCAGCGCTAAGGTCGAAGTTCGCTGAGGTGACGTTAAGTCGGCATGCATGTCACCCTCTGTTCATTTGCATGTCCAGGGCCAGCACTGCTACTGGCAGCACTAAGACCTTACCAAAATGGCGGCCGCCGAGTCCCACACCAGAGAAGGGCGCTAGAGTGCCGGCCGCCATTTTCTGCCAGGACAATGGCGCAAATGGGCGGTGGTAAGTGGCCCAATTTCTAGGCCTATAACTTTTTATTGCTGTGTTTATATTGATCCATTTGTGGTACAAACAGTTCCACAATATGTAATGATGCTGGCGCTCTGGAATTCACCCCGTTCACAGTACAGGGTGCCCCTTCAGAGCAACTAGTGCCAACGGTGAAGCAAGACTGGGCATTCTCAATCTCCAAAAGTTTCCATTGGCACTTTAAGTTTCGACTTGGAGTCCTCCCATGATCACCAGGAAAGGTCTACATAGACCAGCAATACAGAGAACGCCACTATGCTCGCTTGCATAGGCGGGCCTCCCGCTTACTCCAGCTGCAGACAGATAGAAGTGGCGGCATGTGTCATTCAGCACCGCCAGCAGCAGCCATTCATATCCACCAGCGCCAATACTTCACCTTTGGCGACACAACCTCTTAAGGTGGCACTCCAAGCCCGGGAGGGACTATCATCACTCTGTACATATTGCAACCCTAACACTCGAGTCGGGGTTACCTCTGGCCAGTAGCATTGTAACATAAATGCAGCACAGATGAGCTCCGCCCTTCCACTGATAATCAGAAAGCGAAAGAACAGGAAAATCATAGCCATTGAAGACAAGAGGCGGGAACCTCGACATTAATACCCTCAATATGCTGAACAAAAGGCAGGCAATGCTTTTTTTTTACTTTCTTTGTGAATATTTTGCCAGTCAATGTGAAGGATGTCAGAAATAAAGACAGAAGATGCTGGAGTTAACGTTTCAGGTTGATGGCCGGTTCTGATGAAACGTTAACTCTGTTCCTCTCTCCACAGATGTTGCTTGATCTGCTGAGTGCATCCAGCATTTTCAGTTTTTATTTCAGATTTCCAACATTTTGCTTTGTTGAAGGATGTTGGGGCTGGTGAATGGAAATTTCACATTTCAGGCGCTTGGTGTCAGCATCAAGCACTCCCAGGTCAGGTATACCACAGTTAGGTTCACAGTAAGACTCCCTGTGAACTACCCCTGTACATTGACTCCAACCTTAGAAGACGGCCCCTTATTGCTCCAAGGTGATATTTTCCATTTCCCACACCAGTCATTCCGTGGCCTTTCTGGCTGAGATCGCCCATTAGTGCAGTGAACCCTACTGAAGCAGCCCAAACTCATTTCACATAGGGACCATTAAAAGCGACAGACAGAGGAGGGACCTTCATCCAATCAGTCTAAGGAGCTTCAGTTTTTGTTTCAGATTTCCAGCATCTGCAGCATTTTGCTTTTGTAAGCAAGGGGGAAAAATTCAGTATCGCCCCGTTTGGGCCGCCATTATCGGCCGGGCGCAAAGATTAGCGCCTGGCGCTAATTATCGCCTCCGACAGCAAACTTGGCTTTTATCGCCCCCTGGAGGTGGCTTCACAACTGTCTTAAGGCGCAAAGGCTGAGGAGCGAGGCGCTACCTCAGAGCGCTGGCGAAGCTCGTGATGTCAGTCAGCAATGGAACACAGACACACTGGCACCGGCCAGTTCTTAAAGGGGAGGGTCGATCTTGCTCTCCATCCACATCCTTCTCATTGCAGCCTTGAATCTCGGCCTGGAGAGACCTGTACATCAAATCTGCTGGAAAGAACAATGGAGAGGCCCAGGGAAAGAGCTCAGAGCGCAGCCCCCGCAGTCTCTTCTAAATCGATACAAGGGCAAATCAAAATGAACCTGCAACGTGCTGCTCAGTACCCAAAACTCCTTCACACAGTGTTGAATCTCTCCAGAAGTCTCTCTCTCTCTCTCTCTCAGTATGCGTGGTGTAAAGATGACACCAACAAAAAAAGGCAGGAAGCGGTTGCCTTTAAATAGCGCTCCCCCAGTCCCTTCCTGACTGCAAAACGTTCCCCTCAACCTGTCATTGCTAGCGGCAGGCGGTAAGGCAGGAGGTGCCACTCAATATCCGATCCGGAGCGCTACCGGGGCGTTGCGCACTCGACTGATGTCACGATCTGCCGGCGCAGGAGATCATGGCAGTAGTGTTTAGCGCCACCGCAAAATGTCCAGTTAATTTCGTGAGCGGCGCAAACATCGCCGCGCCCGGGCACTAGTTGCTTTGCGCCCCATTAGCGCCCTCTTAAGGCGCTAACGGGAGGCGCAAACCAACTGAATTTTTCCCCCCAAGTATTTGAATCTGAGCGAAAGGTCAATAGCTAACTCAATTACTTTTATATATTGTCTACACAAAGTCGTTGGAATGATGTGCTTCACAGCCCTCTGGTGCCTTGCCCGGTGGCCAATCCTAGACAGGGAGTGTCAGCTGACTGTTTACCCACAGTGGGCCTGCTCCTGTCTTGCCCTAATAGGAGCATGTTCCATCGGGAGTCACACGATAGTAATCAAGAGCAGGAACTCCAGCTGATCTTGAACCTTATCCAGCACAGGGCTGCTGAAGCTAATTGTACTTTCCCAATTACTCGCCTGAGCTGTGATCAGCCAAGCCAGCACAGGCACGATGGGCCGAATGGCCTCCTCTGTGCTGTATCATTCTATGATTCTAAGTCAGAGCAAACCGGAGATCTCAGCACTTCTCCTTGGATTGAAATGTAACCTTGACGATGCCTCCCAGGTATATATTATTGCAGGCGTAGGAACTGTTTGGTGGATCAAGGCTGAGGACATGGGCTTCAGTGCAATGTCCTTCCGTAATTTATCCCAGTTTCCAAAACACTGCGCAGTTGTTGTGTAAGACTGAGGTTGGACATCTGGTAATATATTTTCATACAGCTCTGTTGAATTCGAAAACACATAACCAGCTTGCCAATAGTTTCTCTGCCATGGTCCAGATTTCTACAAATTCACTGCTGATAATAAAAGGTAATTTGTAAACTTCCTGCCAGTTAAATGACCATTCAGCACATTCACCTAAACAAAGCAACAGAAAATACTTGGCAAAAACATTCATTTTACACAAAGGTGATTAAACTTCTTAAGCGTATTATGTCCGAAAGTGAATTTTGGCAGTGGATTGATCACATATGTACTGTCTATTAAAAAACAGGCTTAGATCATTATTTTGTGTAAGTGTGTAGTATACTTATAGAATCATACAACCTCACAGCACAAAAGGAGGCCATTCAGCCCATCCTGCCTGTGCCTGCTCTTTGGTAGAGCTATCCAATTAGCCCCACTCCCCTGATCTTCCAACGCACTCCTGGCCAGTCTCCCATCTTCCACACTCCATAAGCTTCAGCTCATCCAAATCTCCGCTGCCCGTGTCCCAACTCGCACCAAGTCCCGTTCACACATCACCCCTGTGCTCGTTGGCCTACATTGGCTCCCGGTTAAGCAACGCCTCGATTTTAAAATTCTCATCCTTGTTTTCAAATCCCCCCGTGGCCTCGCCCCCCTCCCTATCTCTGTAGCCTCCTCCAGCCCTACAAGCCTTCAAGATCTCTGCACTGCCCCAATTCTGGCCTCTTGCGCACCATTGGCGGCCGTGCCTTCAGCTACCGAGGCCCTAAGCTCTGGAATTCCCTACCTAAACCTCTCCGCCTCGCTACCTCTCTTTCCTCCTTTAAGACTCTCCTTAAAACCTACCTCTTTGACCAAGCTTTTGGTCACCGGCCCTAATTTCTCCTGATGTGGCTCGGTGTCAAATTATGTTTTACATTAAAGGTGCTATATAAATGTTGTTGTTCCCCATAGCCCTGAAAACTTTTCCTTTTCAAGTATTTATCCAATTCCCTTTTGAAAGTTACTATTGAATCTGCTTCCACCGCCCTTTCAGGCAGTGCATTCCAGATCATAACTCACTGTGTAAAAAAAAAATTCTCCTCATCTCCCCTCTGATTCTTTCTGATATGCAGAATTATTTTTCTGCTATTTTATCAGAGACACTACCCCATGCCTCCTCCGTAGCATTGCCTGCCTAGATTCTGCCTCAGCCCATCCACCGCTAAACTCTTACTCATGTCTTTGTCGCCTCCAGACTTAATTATTCCAATGCTCTCCTGCTGGCCTCCTAGCCTCAATCCTCTGTAAACTTTGGTTCATTCAAGGTTCTGTTGCCCGCATCCTAACCTTCAAGTCCCATTTGCCTATCACCCCTGCCCTGGTTCCTGGTCCCCACAACACCTCAAATTTAAAATTCCCATCCTTCAAAACTGAGGTTGATAGATTTTTGTTAGGTAAGGGTATTAAGAGTTACAGAACCAAGGCGGGTGGATGCAGTTAAGATACAGATCATCCATGATCTGGTTGAATGGTGGAACAGGCGTGTGGTGCTGGATAACCTACCCTTGTTGCTACGTTCCAATGTTGTTTTGAGTCCCTTTGTCCCTTCTCCAGTCCCCCCCACCACCACCCTGAACTCTCCGGGTCCTTGTGTCTCCCTCTCCCTTCACCCCACCATTGGTGGCAATGCCTTCAGTTGCCCAAGCTCCATGCTCTGGAAATCCCTTCCTAAATCCCTCCACCTCTCCACCTTCTTCTCCTCTTTAAAATCCACCTCTTTGAACAAGCTCTCGGTCACTCCTCCCAAACTTTCCTTCGTTGGTTCGGCATCCATTTAAAAAAAAAATGACACCTGTGTGCAGCAACATGGGATATTTTTCTATGTTAAAGGTGACATGCATCAGTCATTCATGAAAGAAAGACTTATGAAATAATACTGAGCGGCCTGCGGGTGGCGCTGTCCAGGGAGAGTATAAATACTCGGGCACGGGCCCAGCTTGCGCAGGACATTCTTAACAGGAACTAGTGAAGGACACAACTAGACCCCCATGTTGTAAAACAGTTGATTAAAGCTTTGTTTAACGCTTAGACCAAGTGCCTAGTAGTTTTCTTACATCAAAAGGCACTGTATAAATGCAAGTCGTTGTGTTTAAAATAGTGGACAGGGAAATTTCACGCCAATGTTTTAAGCGCTCGTGCAATAATATAGCGCTGTGATTTCACTCCGTAAAGATCGTTAATATAATAAAAGAGGAATAGGAAAGAAGGGAGAATGGGGAAACAAAGGAATATTGGGTGAGCAGTAAAGTGTTTCAGATGCATTTTGACTTTTGGGGACCGGCTGGTAGAGCGCGGTGGTCGGCCATCGTTTCCGGCGGTGAATAGAACCCCTTCATTTTGAGGTCCCAGCCTTATTTATATTGAGGCGAGACATCAAACAGGCATCCCGATACAGCCGGCTGGATTGAGGCCTCAAGGTCGGGCCAGGACAGCCTCCAGCCAGGTAAATTGTGGGGGCAGGGGTGGGGTGGGGGGCTTTGCAGACGCAATCATGGAGGATAGGGGTCTCGGGTTGGCAGCAGCCCAGATTAATTTTGTGGGTCCCGGTTACCTTTGGCGGCCTTCTCGCCCGTGGAACTGGTACGGGTGTGCAAGGCACAGGCTCCGATCCTTTCCGACCTAAGTTGGCAATCAGGGCCCTTTTTACTTCTTCAGACCCCCGATTTCCATACTAAAAGGGACCGATTGCCTAAAGCAGGCGGGTGCTTTGGACGCCCAGCGATAGATCTCTTTCACAATAGAGCCAGCCGCATCGTCCATGTTAACGGGGCGGTAAGGCTTCCAACCCCATTTTGAGGCTGTTACCATCCCATTAACGCAAAGCAAAGGCAGTGGATAACGACCACTTTGTATTTTCCATTCGAAGTTGTACTTTAAGCTATTATTTTTGGTTGTGTTATAAATCTCATCATTATAAATAACCTACTCATGAAATAACACTGGACGGCCAGCTGGTGGCGCCGTCCAAGGAGTATAAATACTCGGGCGTGGGCCCAGCTTGCTCAGGGACATTTTGTAAGACAGGAACTAGTGAAGTACAACTAGACCTCCATGTTCTGAAACAAGTTGATTAAAGCCTTGCTTTATACTCAAACCAAGTGCGTAGTGAGTTTTATTACGTCAGGTTGTATGGGGTTAATTTTATGGTAAGAAAGCAGCTCCTGGCACTTGAGTAACTTTATTACTGTAGTATTAGGATTTGTTTTAGCGTCACAGAGTGTGGTCTACAAACTTGGGTGAAAAAATCGAACACCACTACGTGCAAGTCCCTCTCCCAGTCACACAGCCAGCCTGACTTGGTAATACAGGAAACTCTCGTTTAAACGGCACCTAAATTCTCTATTAACCGGCAAAATTCTCACTCTGAAAACAACACCTCAATAACCGGCAATGTGTCCGAGTCCAAGTCTCCCGCGGTGGCCAAGTTAGTCAGTGGGGGTAGTTCTCCAAACTGCCACTACTCGGCTTCTTGGCGCTGCCGGGGGTCCAAACACCTCAATAACAGGAGTCTGACTCTCCCGCGCTGCCGGTAGTCTCTTCCGATCCGCCATTTTACAGGGGTACTGTGTGTCTCCCACGCTGCTGGTAGTCATTGCATTGCATTACCCTCAACTGGCAGTACTGTACTTAATCAAGCATCTTCCACCATCCATTTAACGCAACATTCTGTAGGTGAGTACCCAATTACTGTATACTGCACATTTCTTGATTTTTTAAATTTTTCTTTGTTAAAAATAGCCTCGGTAGATAATCCTCTCCGTCATCCGGAATTTTTGATCAACTAGCAACACGCCGGTCCCGTCAGTGCCGGATACCAAAGAGTTTCCTGTATATCACTGTTCCTTCATCACTGCTGGGTTAACATCCTGGAATTGGAATTCCCTACCTGAGGCCATCATGGGAGCACCATCACTACGGCACGAAGAAGGCCCGGAACCAATTACTCTGAGATGGGCAGGCAATGCGGCCTTGCCAGCACCGTCCTCGCCCCAAGAACAAAATAAAAAGGGAGATTAGAATATCCCAGAACCTGGCGGCAGTCTGAGACGTAAGTCATTCTTATGGCTCGGGGTAGGTATTTGCTTGGGCGGGGTCAGGGGGGGAAAGACCATCAGGCAGGGAGTAAATCGGGCAGCTGCCAAAAGACAAATTTCTATCCTAAAGCACCTGGGGTAAAATCTTTAGAAAATGGCTGACTCGGGTAAAATACTCCGGTAATATGGATGCTTTGAAGGCAAAAAAAAATTCTTGGAAACTGCTGGCGAGGTGACAAAATAAATCAGCGAATGGTAACTGTTTGCATTGTAGTTTCGGAACATTTTATGTAAAGGCCTTGTGATGAAAGGCATAAGAGAAATGCAAGTTGCCGTGGCTGCTGTCAAGAGTTCCATAGGGTGATCAATCTAAAAGCCAGTGACACTTGCCCATTGAGGGCAATGGAACTCAACTCCCCCCCCCCCCCATGGGGCCTGCGATTCAAATTCAGCCTCTCTCTCTCTCCGCAGGAGTTTGGTACTCTAATCACAGGTCTGTCTGGCCACCTCTCATTATGGCAGCTCTTTCACAAGTGCGGTTGATCTATTACTCATGAGGCCCACAGATTCCAGTGACTTATGATGGTCTTTGCGTAAGGGGAATAATGTCAGTAATGCAATATTATTACTGTCATGATCTATTTGTTCCATGGGTGATTAGCTTCTAAAGATCACGGGTCACCCAATTAGATGGTAATTCATTGCAATAAATTATGGTTTTTCCTTTCATTGTCATGATGTTGTAAGGCAGTGCATCACAGCCGTAAAAGAAATGAACTGCTTGTGTGAGGAGGGCCAGCGTTGCTTGAGAATGAAATGTGTCCTCCTTTATAATCAGTCAGAATCCTGTGTACTCCTGACTGAGATAACGGTGCCTGAGCGTCGACTAATTTTAAGACCAAGCAATGAAGTTTCAATTCAGGTTTTCATTTTCCTTCAACACGCCCAGACCCAATCCACTGCCCGTGGCAGTGATAGAAGTGTCCAGCGAAAGAATAGGGCCTTCCACGACCGCAGCCCCAAAGCGCTATACAGCCAATGAAGTTCTTTTCAAGTGCAGTCACTGCTGTAAGGTAAGAAACACAGCAGCCAATTTGCACACAGCAAGGTCCCACAAACAGCAATGAGATAAATGATAAATGTTGGCCAGGGCAGCGGGAGAACTCCTCGGTTCTTCTTGGAGTAGTGCTGCGGGATCTTTAACATCCACCTGAGAGGGCCTCAGTTTAACATCTCATCCATAAGTCACCAATAGCTCAGTTTAATTAATTAAACGGCGCCATAATAATACATCAGCTTGGTGCCCTAACATGTCAAGACACAAAATGCTACAATATGGGTGCACTTTCACAATTCCCTGTCTCAATCACTGCCGGCCCACCAGCAGGAGGTGCAGAATGAAGGCTCCGCACTTGATACTGGCACTGTCAGTAACAAAAGTGAGGCCTGCGCGCCAAAGTCAAGAACTCTGAAATAAATAGGTAAAAGTTCAACCACAAAGCTGGCTGGTGTCTGGCCTAACCCAACTGACTAAATTTAAATTTACTTGGACCTCTGGGCTAGAGTTGAACTGATCCTTAAATTATATAAATTTAAAGGGGAATGTATCTACAGAATCATTTTTACCACTAAATCTCATCTTTAAGCTGGCTGGGCCAATGCAAAAAGCCATCTCACCCTCTCAGTTCCTGTACAACCTCATGAGATAATCATTGCCTATCCCCAAAGCATTTTGATAGGCTCAGTCGGTCCGGGTGCAACTTGATTAGTACATTTTCTCAGGGCTGTGTTAACCACCTCCACGTAGGTTGAGGCTGCAGCTCAAATCACACGTCAGCTGTTAACCACCGCAACATCACAGGGCAACAGTTTTTGCTCCACCAGCTCCTTTGACGAGTGCTTATCGCTCAGCCCCTAACATGCACAATCAACCGGGGGAGAAAAAGAGGAGGGTCCCTTTAAGAGGAAAGAGCGCAATTAAGGTGGAGTGTAGAGTTTAGTCATCCCTTTCAATTTGCTGCGAGGTTGTAGGGAGTACTTCCTGGAGTCCAGTTGAAGTTTGATCCCACTCTGTTTTGTTTAATTTCTTGTATGCAGGAGGTATACTCCCCTTGGCTATTTCCTGTGGGGTTTTTTAATATATTTTAAGTGCTGATTGTTCAGAATGATTGTATCGCTTTTCAGATAAAGAACACGGGACAGCACATTGTTCTCAGATGTAAACGCAACTTTTATCAAACGTTTGCTCGATAACAAAACTAGGACTGCCGCGCAGCACACGGGGCCCTCAGGCCGCAGCCTTACTGAGAAGTACCTCGTGTTGTTCCTCCCTCTAGCTCCCCAGCTCAGAGTGGCAACCTGTCTCGTGATGGACTGGCCCGGTTCTCAAAGTGGGCTTCCTGGGGAAATTTCTCAAATGTAAACCAGAAACAAAACAAAAAAAAAGCTGAAGGAGCAAAGAAGAAGAAGGAAAATGAAGAAGGTGAAGAACAACAATTATTTATGTAGAATAGCAAAATACTGCGGATGCTGGAAATCTGAAATAACAACAGAAAACGCTGGAAAAACTCAGCAGGCCAGGGCAACATCCGTGGAGAGAGAAACAAAGTCAACGTTTCAGGTCGAAGACCTTTCGGCCTTCGACCTGAAACGTTAACTCTGTTTCTCTCTCCACGGATGCTGCCTGGCCTGCTGAGTTTTTCCAGCGTTTTCAATTATTTATGTAGCGTCCTTAACCTACAAAATAAAATCACAAGGCGCTTCACGGAGGCATAATCAGACAAAAAACCGACGTTGAGCCTAAGGAGGAGCTATCAGGAGGGGTGACCGAAAGTTTGGTCAAAGAGGTGGGTTTTAAGGAGGGTCTTTAAGGAGGTGAGGGTGACAAAGAGGCAGATGGGCTTAGGGAGGGGATTCCAGAGTGTGGGGCCTAGATGGCTGAAGGCACAGCCACCAACGGTGGGGTGAAGTAAGGGGGATGCACAAGGAGACCAAATCAGAGGAACGGAGAGTTCTAAAGGGATTGTAGGAGGTTACGGAGACAGGGAGGGGAGAGGCCATGAAGGGATTTAAACCAAAGGATGAGAACTTTAAATTTGAGGTGTTGGGGGACCAGGAGCCATATAGGATAAGAACAGCAGAGTTTTGAATGAGCTGGAGTTTACAGAGGGTGGAATATGGTAGGCCGGCGAGAGAACATTGAAATAGTCAAAGATGGAGGTGGCAGGGCATAGATGAGGGTTTCAACAGCAGACGGCTGAGGTAAGGGTGAAGGCAGGTGATATTACGGAGGTGAAAGTACACGGACTTTGTGATGGAGAGGATATGGTGTCAGCAGCTCAGCTCAATATCAAATAGAACGCCGAGGTTGCAAATAGTCTAGTTCATCGCCGAATCCCCCACCATCAACACCCTAGGGGTCACCATTGACCAGAAACTTAACTGGACCAGCCACATAAATACTGTGGCAACAAGAGCAGGTCAGAGGCTAGGTATTCTGCAGCGGGTGTCTCACCTCCTGACTCCCCAAAGCCTTTCCACCATCTACAAGGCACAAGTAAGGAGTGTGATGGAATAATCTCCACTTGCCTGGGTGAGTGCAGCTCCAACAACACTCAAGAAGCTCGACACCATCCAGGACAAAGCAGCCCGCTTGATTGGCACCCCATCCACCACCTTAAACATTCACTCCCTCCACCACCGGCGCACCGTGGCTGCAGTGTGTATCATCTACAAGATGCACTGCAGCAACTCACCAAGGCTTCTTCGGCAGCATCTCCCAAACCTGCGACCTCTTCCACCTAGAAGGACAAGGGCAGCAGGCGCATGGGAACACCACCACCTCCAAGTTCCCCTCCAAGTCACACACCATCCTGACTTAGAAGTATATCGGCCGATCCTTCATCGTCGCTGGGTCAAAATCCTGGAACTCCCTTCCTCACAGCACTGTGGGAGTACCTTCACCACACAGACTGCAGCGGTTCAAGAAGGCGGCTCACCACCACCTTCTCAAGTGCAACTAGGGATGGGCAATAAATGCCGGCCTTGCCAGCGACGTCCACATCCCATAAAAATGAATAAAAAATTTAATAAATGTGAGACAGTGGCTGGGGGGGGAGGATGGAGTCACTGGTAAGAATACAGAGTTTGTGGCGGAACTATAAAGGATGACTTTGGTATTCCCAATGTTTAGCTGGAGGAAACAGTGGCACATCGAAGATTGGATGTCAGACAAGCAGTCTGGTGTACAGAGACAGTGGAAGGGTCGAGAGAGGTGGTAGAGAGATAGAGGTCAACACCGTACTTGCAAAGACTGACCCTGTTTGTGGACAATACCACCAAGGGCCAGCAGGTAGACGAGGAAGAGGAGGGAGGCTAGAATAGATCATTGGTGACTCCAGAAGTAAGGGTGGGAATGGAAGCCATTGCTGGAGATGCTCTGACTACAATGCGATAGGTAACAGTGGAACCAAGGCGAGGGTAGTACCACTGAGCTGCACAATGGAGGAGAGGTGTTGGAGGCGGATGATGTCATCAACCATGTCAAAGGCTGCAGAAAGGACAAGGAGGGATAGTGTACCATGGGCACAGTCACAGAGAGTGTAATTTGTGACTTTAGTTAGGGCCATTTCGGTGCTGTGAGAGGGGCAGAAGCCTGATTGGAGGGATTCAAACATGGAGTTGTGGGAGAGATGGGCACGGACTTGGGAGGTGACAACATATTCAAGGACTTTGGAGAGGATAGGAAGGTTGGAGATGGGGTGGTAGTTTCTAGAGGAGGGGACTGATGACAGCAGTCTTGAAAGGAAGGGGACAGTGCCTGAGGAGAGGGAACAGTTTACAAAGTCAGCTAGCATGGGGCCTGAGGGGAAGCTGGATGCTCAGCAGTTTAGTGGGAATGGGGGTCAAGGAAATAGGAGCTGTTTCCAATGGACGCAATGAGCTTACAGAGGGCATGGGGGCAATGGGAAAGAAATTAGAGACATCTAGTCTGGGATGGGAGTGGAGGGGGGGGAGTGTCGGTAGCACGCGGGAAACCCGCAAGTCTGGGTTTCCCCGCAGGCTGTGGAGATTTAACTCCACCGCCTGCGTCCTTAGTCTCTGACGGGTTCCCCCATCTGGAAGTCTGCCTGATTGACTTCCAGTCAGGTGGGGAATGCTGGAGAGAGGCCACAGCCTGGAGGGTCCGATCCACAGCCCCGAGGGTCCGATCAACAGCCCCCCGGGGAGGGTCTGATCTACAGTCCTGGGGAGGGTCCAATTCACAGTTCCGGGGAGGGTCCGATCCCCTGGGGAGGGTCAGATCTACAGTCTCGGGGAGGGTCTGATCTACAGCCCCCTGGGGAGGGTCCGATCCACAACCCGGGGAGGGTCCGATCCACAGTCCCGGGGAGGGTCCGATCTACAGCCCCCCGGGGAGGGTCCAATTCACAGTCCCGGGGAGGGTCCGATCTACAGCCCCCCGGGGAGGGTCCGATCCCCCGGGGAGGGTCCGATCCACAGTCCCGAGGAGGGTCCGATCCAATGTTCCCTCTAAAATGTTGTTTCTGTGCATGGCCAGCTTTATTCACTGCGCGGTGCCTGTGAATTTTTTACGCCACGCACACGCGATATTTGAGAGCCTGTGAGTGGCCTGCGCGATACCCTCATGATTGCTGCGCAGCTTAGAGGGAATATTGGTCCGATCCCCGACCCCAGTGGTGGGGTTTGTATGGGGGTTGTCTGAGGGTGAGGGAGCTTGTGGTGGGGGCCGGGAGGAAGCACTCCTGCTCCTCCTCCTGACCCACCAGGAGTGCTCCTCGAGGCTGTCCTCGCCTCGCCTCGCCTCGCCTTGCCCTTGCCTCGCCTCGCCCTGCCTCGCCTCGCCCTCACCTCACCCTCGCCCTCACCTTGCCTCGCCCTCGCCTCACCCTCGCCTCGACTAGTCTCGCCCTCGCCCTTGCCTCGCCTCGCCCTCGCCTCGCCTCACCCTTGCCTCGCCCTCGCCTCGCCTCGCCCTCACCTTGCCTCGCCCTTGCCTCACCTCGCCCTCGCCTCGCCTCGCCCTTGCCTCCCCTCACCTTGCCTCACCCTCGCCTCACCCTCGCCTCCCCTCGCCTCGCCTCGCCCTGCCTTGCCTCGCCCTCGCCTCGCCCTCGCCCTGCCTTGCCCTCGCCTCGCCCTCACCTCGCCTCGCCTTGCCTCGCCCTCGCCTCGCCTCACCCTCGCTTCGCCCTCACCCTCGCCTCGCCCTCGCCTCGCCTCACCTCACCTCACCTCGCCTCGCCCTCACCTCGCCTCACCTCACCTCGCCTCGCCATCACCTCACCTCGCCCTCACCTCACCTCACCTCGCCTCGCCCTCACCTCGCCTCACCTCACCTCACCTCTCCTTGCCTTGCCCTCACCTCACCCTCGCCTCACCTCGCCCTGCCTTGCCCTCACCTCGCCTCGCCCTCGCCTCGCCCTCACCTCGCCTCGCCCTCGCCTCGCCCTCGCTTCGCCCTCGCCTCGCCTTGCCCTCACCTCGCCTCACCTCACCTCGCCTCGCCTCACCTCACCTCGCCTCGCCCTCACCTCACCTCGCCCTCACCTCACCTCGCCTCGCCCTCACCTCGCCTCACCTCACCTCACCTCTCCTTGCCTTGCCCTCACCTCACCTCACCCTCGCCTCACCTCGCCCTCGCCTCGCCTCGCCCTCACCTCACCTCACCTCGACCTCGCCTCGCCTCACCTCGCCTTGCCTCGCCTCGCCTCACCTCGCCTCGCTGCAGCTGCAGCTGCTGGGTTTCCTGAGGTCCGAGAAAGTCCGGCCAGTCAAAGTTAACTCTGCAAAGCAGGTTAAATCCGAGGCTTCCGGCCTCATTAACATATTTAAAAAGCTAACCCGCCTCACGGGAGTGGGTTGACTGCCCGCCCCTTGTCCCGCCTCAGTATAAGCTGGAAGTCGGCGGGTTGGAGCCAGCTTCCTGACGCTCTTCCATTTTTTGCACATTTCCCCCCGTCTCCCCCCCACCCACTCCCCCATTTTAAAATTCTCCCCCCAGTTTCTAAAAATAGAGCCTATTTTTCCCATTTATTTCTGTGAAATCATGACGTCTGTGGCACTGGCACTATCGTATTATCATTGCTCAGGAGACTATAATGGAAATAAAAATGGGGAGCGATGTAAAACAGGCTGCCATCTCGCTATCATCCGTTTTACACTATCGCACAAAGTCAAGATCCACCCCAACTTATTACTTTTGGATTGTAATGACCATCGTTATGTTGGTAAATGTCCAAGATGAAGAAAGTTCACAATGTGGAGTGGACATTTTTCCACTTTGATTGCTCCTGATCAGCATCAAGCATCCTCAGATCAGGGATCACACAGGTCCGATGCAGAATTAAAATTCTCCCCCACTTTAACCCCGGCCTCAGTAGAGCACACCCTATTCTCCCCAATGCATCATTTCCATTTCCACTGCCAACCAACATAAGTAATCTGCTCCATCCTGGGACCACCTGAAGGGGAGGACACATGTGGCAGATGGAAAGCAAGGCCCGGAAAGCCACCAACCTGTTCAGTTTATTCCAGCCCCTGAGAGCCCTAAAGCTAGCCCCCCGATTATCAAAATCCATGACAAGGCCTTGGACAACGTGGACCACTTTCCATACCTCGGGAGCCTACTGTCAACAAGCGCAGACGTCGATGACGAAGTCCAACACCGCCTTCAGTGTGCCAGTGCAGCCTTCGGTCGCCTGAGGAAGAGAATGTTTGAAGACCAGGACCTGAAACCCGGCACCAAGCTCATGGTCTACCCGCCCTCCTGTATGCCTCAGAGTCATGGACCATGTACAGCAGGCACCTCAAAGCACTGGAGAGGTACCACCAACGCTGCCTCTGCAAGATCCTGCAAATCCATTGGCAGGATAGGCGCACCAACGTCAGTGTTCTCGCTCAGGCCAACATCCCCAGCATCAAATCTTTGACCACGCTCGATCAGCTCCGATGGACGGGTCACATTGTCCGCATGCCAGATACAAGACTCCCAAAACAAGTGCTCTACTCGGAGTTCCAACACGGCAAGAGAGCCCCAGGTGGGCAGAGGAAACGCTTCAAGGACACCCTCAAAGCCTCCTTGAAAAAGTGCAACATCCCCACCGACACATAAGAACATAAGAACATAAGAAATAGGAGCAGGAGTAGGCCAATCGGCCCCTCGAGCCTGCTCTGCCATTCAATAAGATCATGGCTGATCTGATCCTAACCGCCAATCTACTATCACAGAACCATCTCCTGAATCTAACAGAATTAGACACACGAAATAGGAGCAGGATCAGGCTACACGGCCCCTGGGCCCGCTCTGCTACCCACAGGGCCATGTCCGATCCGAACCTAGACTCATGTCCAAATTCCTGCCCGCTCCCCGTAACCCTTAATTCCCTTTACTTCTAGGAAACTGTCTATTTCTGTTTTAAATTTATGTAATGATGTAGCTTCTACAGCTTTAAATTTATGTAATGATGTAGCTTCTACAGCTTTTTGGGGCAGCATATTCCATGGACCTACCACCCTTTTGAAAGAGCAGCCCCTTATTCTAAGACTATGCCCCCTAGTTCTAGTCCTGGGAATCCCTGGCCCAAGACCGTACAAAGTGGAGGAGAAGCATCCGGGAAGGCGCCGAATACCTCGAGTCTCTTCGCCGGGAGCAAGCAGAAGCCAAGCGCAAACGGCAGAAGGAGCACACATCAACCCAAGCACCCCACCCACCCGCCCCTTCAACCACCGTCTGCCCCACCTGTGACAGAGACTGTAGGTCCCGCATTGGACTCATCAGTCACCTGCGAACTCATTTTTAATGTGGAAGCAAGTCATCCTCGGTTCCAAGGGACTGCCTAAGAAGAGAAGATAACAGGAGAGATGTACATCATTTGTGGCGGATGTTAACACAAACAGTAAGATGTTAGCACATACAGAAATCTATAGGCTCTGGCACAGACCTGAATGACCTGGCAGGCAGCGATCCTTTCTGTGTACCACTAATTGTTCCAGGGAAGCCTCAAGCAGTAGGAAGGAGGTACATGACAGCTCTGAAGAGAATCCCTACTAAGCAAAGAGAGAGGACGTGATCCTGCCTGCCTAAGTAGCGGAGCGGGCTCAGGGGCCGTGTAGCCTGATCCTGCTCCTATTTCGTGTGTCTAATTCTGTTAGATTCAGGAGATGGTTCTGTGATAGTGGATTGGCGGTTAGGATCAGATCAGCCATGATCTTATTGAATGGCGGAGCAGGCTCGAGGGGACGATTGGCCTACTCCTGCTCCTATTTCTTATGTTCTTATGTTCTTATGTATTAGTGGGGAATCAAAAAGACAGTGTTCACAGTGCAGACAACATCCCTTCCCCCATGTCACTTCAGCCTACCCATTCCAGTCTGCAACAGAGAGGGGATTGGGAAATAATGTTACTTCTCAAAGATTAACTTTCTAAAGGAAAGCTAGGCCCACCGAGTAGACCCACGGGCTAAACCTTGCCACTGATAATATCTTTTTTAAGAAAATGGAAGCAAATGAAGACTTAATAAACTAAGGGGTAAAAATTGGGTAGCGCCTACCTTTGCTGGGGCGCTATTTGTAGCACCCCGAAAAAGTTAGCGCCCCCACGGCCGATTTTCCCAGGTAGCGCCCCGAGAGGGAGGAGGGGCGCGACTGTAAACAGCCCACGTCCCTCTTCGGGCGCTGCGAGTCAATATCGCGGCGCTACGTTGCAAAAATCTGATTTTCGCGGGAGGCGTTTGCGGTGCCGCGCCCAGGCACTAGTTAATTTGTGCCTCGTTAGCGCCCTCTTAGCTAACGGGAGGCGCAAATCAACCGAATTTAGCCCCCAAGTCCTTTTTACATTGTTATTTACTGGGCTGTTGCATTTTGTTCTAATTAATAGCTCATTTTTAATTTCTGATAATTTACTCTTTTCAAACTTCAGGTAAGAGCTGATTTGAGTTAATCCATTTCAACAAAACATTAAAGTAACATCTTCAATTCTGGGCAACAAGGGGCCACTGAGCACATCAAAGGAGGGCCACTTTGGTTTTTTGTGATAACTGTTTAGCAGATACAGTGACAAACACTGTACAGTGGCTACTTGGCAATGATTTGCTGTGGCCTGACCTTAACTTCAATTGTTATATTGCTGATCTTTGAAATGTTAAATCTTTACCTAATGATGTAAACATGTGCCGTGATTAAGACGTCTGGAGGTCGAATCTTAAAATTTTGCAATCATGAACCAGACAAAAGGAGAGCAGACAAAAGGTGCTCCAAAAATAGCTCCCTTCACTGCGACTTCGCCACCTTTGTTCTTCACACTGCAGATAAGGACTGATTTAAATATACTGATTCAGTCCAGCTCACAAGGTCTCAATAGCATTGTGGACTGGAATCCTGGGCTAAGAACTCAGCAGCGTGTATTTGCGACACCAAAGTTCTGATTGGTTACCTTGGATGACAAGACCAGATTTCTGATTGGTCCATTTGGAGGACAAGACAGACCCAGCAGTTTGTCTGGAATGTGTAATGAGATCCTGCCTGCCTGAGTAATCAAGATCTTTGCAATGTTTAACTTGATCCATGCATTGTGACAGCCAGGCTCCAGACAGAGCTCACCGTGCTAACACTACTGCTTTCAGAGAACAGACAGGGCTCACCCTCCTGGGTTAGGACCTTCTCCCCCCTCAGCAATTAGTTCCTGACCTTCTCCCACCCTCCCCCGAGTTCCTGACATTCCCCCCCCAAGTTCCTGACCTTCTTCCACCTCCAATCCCCTCTCCTCTCGCCCCTTCGAGCACCTCTCCTTTCCCCCCTCAATCCCTTCTCCTCTCTTCCCCCCTTCAATCCCCTCTCCTCTCGACTCTTTGATCCCCTCTCCTCTCTCCCCCTCCGATCACCTTTCCTCTCCCCTCTTTGGTCCCCTCTCCCCTCTCCCCCTCCGGTCCCGTCTCCTCCCCCCCCCCCGTTCCCCCTTCCGATCCGCTCTCATCTCTCTCCCCCTCCGATCTCCACTCCTCCCCCCTCTGATTCCCCTCCGATCCTCACTCCTTCCCCCGATCCCCTCTTCTCTCTCTTCCCCTCTGATCCCTTCTCCCCTCTGCCCCCCTTTGATCCCCTCTCCTCTCTCTCCTCGATCCCCTCTCCTCTCCCCCCTTCAATCGCCTCTCCTCTCCCCTTCAATCCACTCTCATCTCCCCCCTCGATCCCCTCTCCTCTCCCCCCTTGATCCCCTCTCCCCCCCCCCTTTGAACCCCTCTTCTTGTGACGGAATATGCCATATTTCAAGAGATACACCATAATATGAACAGAATTCTGATATTATTAATACATGATATACTGGGTTTAAAAATCTAAAGCCTCGGAGACACAGGCTGCAAACAGAAAACAGGCTTCTGAGATAAAGATCAGTTGTTTAACAAAGTTGTAAACATACAAGCTTTGAAATGGGAATTAGTTAAATATACTAAAACAATGGCCCTATTGAAATGGCAGTTTGGCGATTCCAGAGGGTCTGGAGTTTGGGAATAACACAATGGAAGACCCAGTTTAAGGTGTTATGAGCTAACACATTGAACAGAAACATAAACATTAAAAGAGGCATGTGCCTTTGAAAAGATGACATCAAGTAAAAGAAACACCTGCTGGTCAAATAGTTTTTATGTTAAACTTGGAAGGCAGGAAACATGATTAAATATGCAACCAATTGAGATAGCTAGAAAACAAGTAAACACTCAGTTAAAGTGGTTTTGATTTACATATTGTAACTATGATACCGACAGAAGGCTTTGAAAATATGACTTCAATAGGTGACACCAAGCAATCACATGGTTTTTGTATTGAACGTGGAGCAGTTAGGAGACTCAACGGGCAGGATTTTCATTGGGCCGTGGAGGCGGGATTGGAGGCATGTGTGTGGGGTTAAAATCTCGAAATCAGGGGGCACGAACCCATCCCACCCCCAACCCGCCTCCATGCCAGTTTCAAAGGAGGCGGATACCCGACCTGTGCTGGGAGCCGCCTCCCCGAGGTGGGAAGGGGATTCATGCCAATTAACTGCCTGTTAACAGGCAGTTTTTAGCCTAATCCCTATTTTTATTCCTGAAGTGTGGGATTCTCGACGGCTCCAAACCACGCCAAGTTAGCAAGGCAGACCGTCGGGCTGAAGGGCTTGGAGGGTTCGAGATGTCCGGTATTCAGGTGAGTGATGGGTGCATGAGTGCAGAGGTAAGTGTGTTTGGTGTGTGTAAAGTGTTTAAAGAAGTTTAATTATCTTTACAGCCTTCCTTCCTTCGGGTCTCGGGAGTCCCTCGTCTCACCGGCACAGAAAGCAGAATGGCCGCGAGCTGTCAAAAGTTCCAGCATTCAGCTTTCTGTTCTGGAGAGATCTCTAAATCAGCCTGAGAGGAAGGAATTAACTTAGGTTCAAAGAGCTGTCAAATGCTGATATTTCATCTGTCAAAAGCTCTTGACAGATGGAATGTCAATCTGTGATGTCACCTGTTGCTGGGTGGCCCTTAATTGGCCTGCTGAGCCCGCTGGGCGGGCTCAACAAGGTCAATCAAGTGAAAATCGCGTGGGTTGGCCACAACTCGATGGAGGCGGGACTACAACCCCGAAAGTTATAGTCCCGCCTCCTACACGCCTCCAGTATCAAAATCCAGCCCAACGTCTGCTAAAACCAGTTAAGCCAATATTAAGAATTGAATGAAAGAATTTTGTAAAAATGGCATTGAACAGAAACCATTGCTGTCATATTGTTTTTATGATAGTTTTTGGAACACCTAAAGGTAGAGACATAATTATGCATGCAATACTTGAATTGACAGTAAGATAGAAAGCATTCAACAGAGGCATCAATAAAGACAATTAGCTTACATCAGCAGAGAACTTCAAAGAATAAACCACTGCAAAAAGGGTATAAAAGATAGACCTTTTCAAACAGAAAGTTAGAAGTCGCTGAACGGGCCAAGCGTTTCTCAACTTTACAGGCACCATCTGTAAGTTTTTAACTTTGAGTCTCGGGGATGAAACGGTACTGTAATTAGATTTTGGTGGATGTTCTGGATTTAGAGATAAGTAAGAAATGTAGAAATGTAACGAAGTAACGATTTGAGAATAAGGAGCTCTGAGAAATAAGAATTGTAAGCTATTTGTATTTTGAATTGTTAAAGTTGCAGCTGAATCAACAGCTGTTAAATGAATGTTGGCTCTTAAAAAATATCTATATATTTTTAGAATTGTCTCAAAGAGTATTTCTGTATAAACTCGCGAACCCAATTTCTGTACACTCTTTTGTAAGGAGTTGCAGAATTCTGGGGGGTATTCCAGACCCTCATAATATCCGGAAGGTTACAGTCTAGTTAAACTTATTAAAAGTGCTATCTGGAGGACGGTAATATCTTCAGGTCATTCCTTTCCTTTAGGGAGAGATAGTCCGGAGGTTTAGACCCAATTAAGCATCTTATAGAATTTGGGTATCTCTAACTTAAGCTGAAGGTGAACGTCTGCGGAATATGCCTGATCTGGGATAGCCCGGGAAGGGCCAGGACTTGTAATTATCCCTTCATCCTCTCCCCTTCGATCCCCTCTCCTCTTCCCCCCCCTCGATCCCCTCTCCTCCCCCCCTTCGATCCCCTCTCCTATCCCCCCCTTCGGACCCCTCTCCTCTCCCCCCCTCGATCCCCTCTCCTCTCCCCCCCCCCGATCCCCTCTCCTCTCCCCCCCTCTCCCCCTTCAATCCCCTCTCCCTCCTCCCCGGATCCTCTCTCCTCTCTCCCCTCCCTCGATCCCCTCTCCTCTCCCTCCCCGGATCCTCTCTCCTCTCCCCCCCCTCGATCCCCTCTCCTCTCCCCCCCTCGATCCTCTCTCCTCTCCCCCCCCGATCCCTTCTCCTCTCCCCCCTTGATCCCCTCTCCTCTCCCTCCCCGGATCCTCTCTCCTCTCTCCCCTCCCTCGATCCCCTCTCCTCTCCCTCCCCGGATCCTCTCTCCTCTTCCCCCCCTCGATCCCCTCTCCTCTCCCCCCCTCGATCCTCTCTCCTCTCCCCCCCCCGATCCCTTCTCCTCTCCCCCCTTGATCCCCTCTCCTCTCCCTCCCCGGATCCTCTCTCCTCTCCCCCCCCTCGATCCCCTCTCCTCTCCCTCCCCGGATCCTCTCTCCTCTCCCCCCCTCGATCCCCTCTCCTCTCCCCCCCTCGATCCTCTCTCCTCTCCCCCCCCATCCCCTCTCCTCTCTCCTCTTCCCACCTCGATCCCCTCTCCTCTCCCCCCACTCCATCTGATGCCCTGACCTTCTCCGGATGGAGCCGAGGGAAGCGTGGCGGTGCAGGCCACAGCCGCTGCACCATTGGTACTGCACATGTGTAATCGCATCGAGTGTGCATGCATGGTACCAAATGAGTGCGCATGCACAGAAAAACGCAGCACAAATAATCACTCCAGAAGAACTCCTTTTAACATCATTGAGAGCAATTTTAACCTAAACCAAGCCCATCGGGAAACGGATCTGATCAGATGCAACGCTGGTTTTACACCCCGCTGAATTTTACTCTCCATTGAAGACATGGTTCAAACCATAGTGGATGTGAGTATATTAACATGTAAAATGCAGGTGCAGTAGACGGGTGGATTTGTCAGAGGCATTACATTTTGGGGGTTTTATACTAGACATTTTCCTTGGAATTGGCATCAATTCCATAAATGGACCTTGTGTCCCCTATGACCCAGAGTGTGCCTTCACCGGCCCAATATTGAGGTAAATGTAGCAAAACTCGGGTTCAACGGGGAACACTTGTCATTGTACTCCAGCCTACAAGAGTATTTCACGTGGCAGCGTGTGACCTGCTTGTCTTCAGTAGGCAAAAGAATATACATTCTGGTTCAGGCTACAAACCACTACAAACTGAAATCAAATTTATTGAATGTTAAACAGGTAAATGAACAGTGCAGGAAACTCCCGTTTAAACGGCACCTAAATATCCAGAATTCTCTATTAACCGGCAAAGTTCTCACTCCGAAAACAACACCTCAATAACCGGCAATGTGTCCGAGTCCGAGTCTCCCGCGGTGGCCGAGTTAGTCAGTGGGGGTAGTTCTCCAAACTGCCACTACTCGGCTTCTTGGCGCTGTCGGAAGTCGGAACACCTCAATAACAGGAGTCTGACTATCCCACGCTGCCGGTACTCTCTTCAGATCCGCCATTTTACAGGGGTACTGTGTGTCTCCCACACTGCTGGTAGTGATTGCGTTGCATTACCGTCAACTGGCAGTACTGTACTTAATCAAGCATCTTCCACCATCCATTTAACACAACATTCTGTAGGTGAGTACCCAATTACTGTATACTGCACATTTCTTGATTTTTTTATTTTTCTTTGTTAAAAATAGCCTCGGTAGATAATCCTCTCCGTCATCCGGAATTTTGAATCAACCGGCAACACGTCGGTCCCGTCGGTGCCGGATACCAAAGAGTTTCCTGTACCTGGTCATTATCACATTGCTGTTTGTGGGAGCTTGCTGTGCGCAGATGTGTCCGCCATGCTTCCTACATTACAACAGTGACTCCACTTCAAAATGTAATTCCGTGAACGGCGCTGTATAAATGCGAATTCTTCCTTTCTTTGAGGCAAAGAACCACTCCCCCCTCCCCATTCAGCCCGTTGATCCTTCTTGCACTTTGTCTCTGGGTCGTCTGAAGTGATGCATGCACTTGCAGCGTTTACTTGCTCCATCACTGTACCGCGCGCACAGTGCCTGGGCTCCATCGGGTCTGGGAAGCAGCTCCACAGTCAGCTCAGTCCTTCCACATCTGAAAGAATGGTGCAACTCCACTTGGAAAACAAAACTTTAATTCCACGATTTAATTTCGAGATTGCTGGTGGGTAAAAATGCCAAATTAGCAATACTGCAGCCCACATACCAATTAAGACACGGAGCTCCATCAAATGTTCCGGCCGTAGGATGAGAATCTAATGGTGAGAATTGAAAAGTCAATGGGGGAAAAATTCAGTATCACCCCGTTTGGGGCGCCATTATCGGCCGTGCGCAAAGTTTAGCGCCTGGCGCTAATTATCGCCTCCGACGGCAAACTTGGCTTTTATCGCCCCTGGAGGTGATTGGAGCGCTAAATCAGGCACTTCACACCTGTCTTAAGGCGCAAAGGCCAAGGAGCGAGGCGCTACCTCAGAGCGCTGGCGAAGCAAGGAAGGGCAAATCAAAATAAACCTGCAAAGTGCTGCTCAGTACCCAAAACTCCTTCACACAGCGTTGAATCTCTCCAGAAGTCTCTCTCTCTCTCTCTCTCGCAGACTGCGTGGTGCAAAAATGTCACCAACAAAAAAAGGCAGGAAGCGGTCGCCTTTAAATAACGCTCCCCCAGTCCCTTCCTGACTGCAAAATGCTCCCCTCAACCTGTCGTTGCTAGCGGCAGGCGGTAAGGCAGGGGCCGCCACTCAATATCCGCTCCAGGTCGCTAACGGGGCATTGCGCACTCGACTGACGTCACGATCTGCCGGCGCAGGAGATCGTGGCGGTAGTGTTTAGTGCCACCGCAAAATGTCTAGTTAATTTCGCGAGCGGCGCAAACATCGCCGCGCCCGGGCGCTAGTTGCTTTGCGCCCCAATTAGCGCCCTCTTAAGGTGCTAACAGGAGGCGCAAACAACTGAAGTTTTCCCCCAATATACATCCCTGGACTGATATTTGTCTCACTCTGTTCTGGTCGCCTCTGTTTTTCTTTAAAAGGGAAAGGCACAACTGACCCAAAATAGCGCCAACCAGACAATTTCAGAGATTAACATATAAACCCGAATTAAAGAAAGAACTTGCATTTATATAGCGCTTTTCACATCCTCAGGAACTTCCAAAGTGCTTTGTGTCCAACAAGTTACCTTTGAAATGTTGCTATGAAGCTGACTTAACAAACTAGGAAACCTGCAACAGCTGACCAACAACTTCAAACAAAAGCAGACAGAGCTCCAAAAACAGGCCGAAAATAGACCTTATTGCCCATGAAAGTCGAGGAGGTCATTTTGACTTTGGGCAATAGTGTGAAGCGGGCGATATTGGATCAGCCGCCCATTGTGCATCTCTTCCCATTTTCATTTCCATGAAATGCTTTGGTTTAACGCCTCATCCTCTGACAGTACCTCTGACACTACAGCAGGCGCACAGTCCTGCGCCACGACTTTCCTTGGAGGCCCTCTTCTGTCTGCAGACCTCCTTCAGCCCTGCGGGACAGTGGCGGCAGCTTCCCCTCTCAGGCCCGGGTTCAAATACAAATCGGGGTCCTGTTGACGTGATAGGATCCCGGTTTGCATAAATCCATGAGGACCCCACCTACTTTAGGCGGGAAGCTCATCTGCCTGCAGGTCCCTGCGGGTTAAAAAAACGGCAACATCGGGAAAGAGTCGAGTTATGAGCTGGCAAACAACCCCCTTGTCTTTAGCTACTCACCCGCATGGGTTCTGCCAGGCGGTTCGAGTTAAGATCCACCCCACTGGCTTGACAACCAGCACAGGTCTTTGTAACATGCAAGTAGATGCCTTTTTGCTCCCTGACCTGCAGTAAAGGTTCATACTCTAAGAGCCGCACTTTATATCCCCTGTTCTTTTACAACCTTCCTGTTCTGCTGAACTCTTGTAATTGCTTCACTTACAGTCAGCTTTCCGGTTGTTTTGCAGACATTACGATATCTTTTCCAAAACACTGTTGTTCTATGCAAACATTTTACATGCTCGTGCTAAGTCTCTGTGGGGGAAAAATTGGGTGAGTAGCGCCACCTGTTAGCGCCTAAAGAGGCAGTCAGTGGCTGTAGCGCCACTGGCTGCGCCTCCCGCGATATTCAGCAGGGGCGCTAATGGTGGCGTTAGACATTTGCGCTGCGCCGCCACCGATGATGTCATCGGTGCGCACAGCGCCCCATTCGCGCCCCGTTCACGATATTTGGTAGCGAACAGCGCAGTTGCACCGTTCGCTACCCGCACCCGGTTCACGGGGCCTTACTGTGCCGGCAGAGGCGCAAGTTAAGGTGGAGGTGCGGGGCGGTCGCTTTTTCGGCGGCCGCCTGCCAGCACCTACGTCCCCGGCCTCCTGGTCCCCCCCCCCCCCCCGCGGCATTGCCGGCTGTTTCCCGAGAGCCCGGCACTTCTCCTTGGTGCCGGGCTCTTTTGCCGGCACTCGCGATTGGGGCTCATGCTGTTGCAGGCCCCTCCCCCTTAACAGGGGGAGGAAGGCCTGCAGTACCGCAGCATGCCGTGCCGCAGCATGTGGCGCTGCGGCACGTAGCGCTGCGAAATTCACTTTCAGCGCCCTAAGAGGGACGCGGAGCGCCTCGAGCTGCGCCCCGTCTCCCTCTAGGGGCACTTCAACTGAATTTGCGGTGATCGCTAATGCGGCGATTGTGCCGCAAATTCCAGCGCCCAGGCGAACTTTGCGCCGCTTGGGCGCCTCAGGCCAATTTCTAGGCCTGTGTGGTTTTTTTAACCCACGTGCAATAGCTGAGTTAATGTACGCATTAAAAAGGTGTAGAGAGAGATTTTGTGTGAGAACACTAAGGCCTAGAAATTCAATAGCGCCTAACCCGCACAGCCCTAACAGCCAAATGGGAAGGTCCGAGGAGAGACTGGACAGGCTGGGGTTGTCTTCCTTAGAGCAGAGAAGGCTGAGGGGGGACCTGACTGAGGTGTACAAAATTATGAGAGGCACAGATAGGGTAGATAGAAAGGAACTTTTCCCCTTAGTAGAGGGGTCAATAACCAGGGGGCATAATTTCAAGGTAAGGGGCAGGAGGTTTAGAGGGGATTTGAGGGAAAAACTTTTTCACCCAGAGGGTGGTTGGAATCTGGAACTCACTGCCTGAAAGGGTGGTAGAGGCAGGAACCCTCAAAACATTCAAGAAGCATTTAGATGAACACTCGAAACACCATAGCATACAAGGCTACGGACCAAGTGCTGGAAAATGGGATTAGAATAGACAGGGCTTGATTGCCGGCACGGACACGATGGGCCGAAGGGCCTCTTTCTGTGCTGTAGGGGGAGAAATTGGGTGGAGCCGCAAACGGGGCGCCAAGCTCGCCTGGGCGCCAGATTTTGCGCTGCGATCGGAGCAGCAGCGATCGCCGGAAATTCAGCTTGAGCGCCCCAAGAGGGACACGGGGCGAGGCTCGAGGCGCTCCGCGTCCCTCTTAGGGCGCTGAAACTGAATATCGCAGCGCAACGTGCCGCAGCGCCACACGCTGCGGCACGGCGCGCTGCGGTACTGCAGGCCTTCCTCCCATTCTTAAGGGGGAGGGGCCTGCACCAGCGCGATGAGCGATCGCGAGTGCCAGCAAAAGAGCCCAGCACCGAGGAGAAGTGCCGGGCTCTCGGAAAACAGCCGGCAATGCCGCGGGGGGAGAACAGGAGGCCGGGGACGGAGGTGCTGGCAGGCGGCCGCCAAAAAAAAACGGCCGCCCCGCACCTCCACCTTAATTTGCGCCACTGCCGCCACAGGTAGGCCCCGTGAACCAGGCGCGATTAGCGAGCGGCGCTGCAGAGGCGGTCGCTGCCAAATATCGCGATCGGGGTGGTAGTGGGGTGCTGTGCACACCGATGACGTCATCGGTGGCGGCGCAGCACAACAGGCTAACGCCACCATTAGCGCCCCAGCTAAATATCGTGGGAGGCGTGGCCAGTGGCGCTAAAGCCACTGAGTGCCCTCTTTAGGCGCTAACTGGTGGCGCAGCCCACCGAATTTCTCCCCTATATGACTCTATGAGGCCGGGATTTTGGACCTCGCACATCATTATCACGTTGATGGTGCTGCCGTAGGATGCCGCGCAGATTGAAGCTCCAATGTCCAGGTCAGTGATTGGGTTGCAAAGCGTGGGTCTGGAGGTGGAACTGGTGGGCCTCGGATTCCATGATCGGAGAGCTGTCAGGGGTCAGATAAGAAGATCGGTGGTGGGGGCGGTGGTCGGAGTGACATGGGGGGGGGCCTGCAGTATTGTTGGGGGGGTCGGCAGTGATGTCGGGGTGGGATCGGAGGTCGGGGCAGGGGTCGGAGGAAGATCGAGGGGCCTGGAGGTCGGAGTCGAGAGTGAGGTTGGAGATAACGGGACCGGGAGCAGCGGTGATAATGGTAAGTAGTTAACTTTTTTAATTCAGTGATGTTTAGCGTTGGTTTTCCCGGGGGTAAACATCACTGGCGCTGGCTGCCTCAGATGGAACCCAAATTTGCAAGAGGGAGCAGAAGCTGGCGCTCGGCCCCTTATTTGAATATGTTAATGGCCTAATGCCTGCTTCAGACATGGGGAAACGATGGCGACTGTTTGGCCCTTACCAAAATGGCGTCCGCCACGACAGTCCGCCTTAACCACCGGCACTAAGTAAGGTAATTTCTCCCCCTAAGAATTCAGGTGCAGACATCAGTTATGTGGAGAGACTAGAGAAGCTGGGATTGTGCTCCTTAGAGCAGTGATGGTTAAGGGGAGATTTGATGGAGATGTTAACATAAGAAATAGGAGCTGGAGTAGGCCATACGGCCCCTCGGGCCTGCTCCGCCATTCAATAGGATCATGGCTGATCTGAATCTAGACTCACGTCCACTTCCCTGCCCTCTCCCCGTAACCCCTAATTCCCTTATCTGCTCGGAAAATGTCTATCTCCATTTTAAATTTATTTAATGTCGCAGCTTCCACGGCTCTCTGGGGTAGCAAATTCCATAGATTTACTACCCTCTGAGTGAAGAAGTTTCTCCTCATCTCAGTTTTGAAAGGGCAGCCCCTTATTCTAAGATTATGCCCCCTAGTTCTAGTCTCACCCATCAGTGGAAACATCCTCACCACATCCACCCGATCAAGCCCCCTCACAATCTTATATGTTTCGATAAGATCGCCTCTCATTCTTCTGAATTCCAATGAGTAGAGGCCCAACCTACTCAACCTTTCCTCATATGTCAACCCCCTCATCTCCGGAATCAACCAAGTGAACCTTCTCTGAACCGCCTCGAGAGCAAGTATATCTTTTCTTAAATATGGAAACCAAAACTGTACGCAGTATTCCAGGTGTGGCCTCACCAATACCCTGTATAACTGCAGCAAGACTTCCCTGTTTTTATACTCCATCCCCCTTGCAATAAAAGCCAAGATTCCATTGGCCTTCCTGATCACCTGCTGCACCTGCATACTAACTTTTTGTGTTTCATGCACCAGGACACCCAGATCCCTTTGTACTGTAGCACTTTGCAGTTTCTCTCCATTTAGATAATAACTTGCTCTTTGATTTTTTCTGCCAAAGTGCATAACCTCACACTTTCCAACATTATATTGCATCTGCCAAATCTCTGCCCACTCTCTTAGCCTGTCTATGTCCTTTTGCAGGTTTTTTATGTCCTCCTCACTCACTGCTTTCCCTCCCATCTTTGTATCGTCGGCAAACTTGGATATGTTGCACTCGGTCCCTTCCTCCAAATCGTTAATATAGATTGTAAAGAGTTGGGGTCCCAGCACTGACCCCTGCGGAACATTCAAAATTATGACGGGTTTTGATAGATTAGATAGGGAGGAGCTGTTTCCACTGGTGGGTGGGTCGATAATCAGAGGACACAGATTTAACATAATTGGCAAAACTCAAAGGAGGAGATATTGGCCCGTAATTTCCGATCGGAGGCTTCCTACGTGTGGAGGCCTCCTCTCGGAAAAAATCTACGCCCTTACCTGAGGGCTCCCGAGGTGCGGACACTTCCGATCCTGGGCCTCTCCACAGTCGAAGTGCACAGGGCCCACGTATCCCAGGGGCGCAGGCAGTTCGCAAGCGCCCCTGGGATCACGTGGGCCATGGGGAGCCAATGAAAAAAGGGAATCTCCCTTCATACACCTGTCAAAAGTATGAATGGAGATCACCCCAAAAAGACACTAAAACATTAAATAATTTTTTTTTTAAACCATCACGTTTTTAAAATGATTTAAAATTACATAAAATTAAATATTTTAAACAAAAAGTAAATTTTTGAAGAAAATAATTCAAATTTTTTACAGGCTAAAAATAAACTTAGCTTTTTTAAAATTATAAATGAGTGAAAAGAAATTATTTTTTTACTTTTTTAAACTCTTATGCTGGTAAAAGCAGGCCTTACGCAGTAGCTTTTACCAGGCGTAAGATTTGTAAGGGTTTTCAGCGGGCAGAGGGGCTCCAGAAAACGGAACTCTCCCCCCACAGAGGCCCTTCTCCAGGGCAGGTGGAGGATCTGTCAAGGGCATTCTTGGCAGGTCGGAAATGCCGGTTTTCAGCGCCTGCCTGAAACCGGCATTTCCGATGTCCCTAAGGGCGTGTACACAGCTCCGACACACCCATAGGGATCGGAAAATACGGGCCGCGGATATGTTATTTACACAACGAGTTGTTGACCCAGATTTTGCTGCGGCCGGGCATCGAACAGCATCCGTTGTTAGTTAGACTTGCCCCTGGCATGTTTAGGTTTTTAAATTTTTGCATGGCAAGTTGCTGAAAGTGCGAACTGGTAAGGTCGCAGCGAGAGAAACAGGGCAACTGGGACCTGAGTAAACAGGGCGAGCAACTGTGTGTCTCCTTAACCCATCAGATTGAAGGACTATGAAATAAATAGCGCAAGGACAGAGAAGGAAATATAAAGTGGGTCTAAAATCAAGTACAGAAAGTGAAATAAAGAGAACGAGCAATTGGGTTAAGAGAAGGAGAAAACGAGACAGGAAGGAAAGGCAAAAAAATAGTTTTAATTTTAAATCTGACATATTTAAAATCTCCAATAACAATTAATACCTGAAGTAATGAGACTCCACACTTGTAATAGTTCATTTTTAGTGCCAGAGAGGTTGATTGGCAGTAATTAAAACTTAGCACGTCGTTAAAAGTATACTTAGAGTGGAATGGACAATGCTTAACTCTACGTGTCAAGTTTAGTTTGTATCTGCCGCTCAAGTACAGCAACTTCCCGCCGGTCAATGCATTTCGATGGTGAGCCAGACAGTGACATGCTGACTTCACGAAGCTAACAGCAGGGCGGTGCATCTCAGACTGCAACTTTTGGATTTCCGCGTTTAACCGCACATCTGCCCCTCGCCTGAAGTTGCTGCAGCATCTGCGCATAAATAACAGCGGCCGCCATTTGCCTCACCGTTATTTGGAGAGCAAAATCTGGCCCCTTATGATCTGGAACGCACTGCCTGAAAGGGCGGTGGAAGCAGATTCAATCGTAACTTTCAAAAGGGAATTGGATAAATGCTTGAAAAGAAAGAATTTGCAGGGCTATGGGGACAGGGCAGGAGGAGTGGGACTAATTGGAGAGCTCTTTCAAAGAGCCGGCACAGGCACGATGGGCCGAATGGCTGCCTTCTGTGCTGCAAGATTCTGTAATCTATCATAATGCTGGTTGGAAAATATACCCCAATGTTCAGCTGTTTTGTTTGAACATAAACATTCCCTACGCAGAAATAAAACAGTAAAAAGTGACTGGGCAAAAAAAAAACGCAAAGGGGCCTCTGCCCCTTTAAGAGCTCCTTTGCACATGTTGCTGTTCCTTCATGCTTACTCCAGATGGGCTGGCAGAGCACACAATGCAATCCTGTTGTAGACAGAGAGGAAATCACATGAGAAGCCATTTAAACCTACTTCCATATGATAATGATGCTTTCCCATATACAACTTGTGGCAGCACTTCATGCTGCCAGATGACCTCTCACAATGCCAATCGAGCAGGCATCCATTCCAACCGCCTGGCATGCCTGTTCTACACCGGTGTGAACAATCCCACTGAGATTACTGCTGCAACACAGATAATGATGCGATTATCTTCCGCCTCTTCCCCTCCCCAAATAAACTTTTTTTTTCAATGAAGGTAGTGCCCTATTTAAACACCAAAAAAATAAATACTGCCTCTGCCCCTCTGCGCCCCTCCCACCTCCGCAAAAATGGATCAATGGTATTGAAGAAATGTATGAGCAGATATTACTTTAAACTTAGTATGATAGCAAAATACTGCAGATGCTGGAAATCCGAAATAACAACAGAAAATGCTGGAAAAACTCAGCAGGCCAGGCAACATCCGTGGAGAGAAATTAGAGTCGACGTTTCGGGTCGAAACCCTTTTTCAAAACTGGAAAGGAAATGAAATAGATCGAAGGCAGGGCTGCGATAGAACAAACGAAGTAAAAGAGACATTAAGAGGTATTCAAAACCAGACGAGATGGTAATAGGACAGTGGAGACAAAAGATGGCTCAGATTAGGTGTGAAGTGTGCTGGCAGGATGAGAGACAGCTGCCATGTGGGAGAGAGACTTTAAACTTAGATTGACACGGTTCCTG
The DNA here is from genome assembly GCF_052327205.1 of Somniosus microcephalus. Taxonomy (NCBI): domain Eukaryota; kingdom Metazoa; phylum Chordata; class Chondrichthyes; order Squaliformes; family Somniosidae; genus Somniosus; species Somniosus microcephalus. Next base: position 9,964,763 of record NC_141000.1, on the reverse strand, counting down.
GATTACTTGGTAATGTGAAGGTTGGACTATTGCTATTAAGTTAATCTGAGCTGACACTCCCAGTGCTGTACTGAGGGGGTGCTGCACTGCGGGAGGTGCCGTCTTTCGGATGAGACATTAAACCGAGGCCCCCGTCTGCCCTCTCAGGTGGACGTAAAAGATCCCGTGGCACTATTCAAAGAAGAGCAGGGGGAGTTCTCCCCGGTGTCCTGTCCAATATTGACCTCTCAACCAACATCACTAAAACAGATTGGCCTAGAAATTCATTAAGGCGCTGCCAGCTTTGCGCCCAGTTAACGCCTAAAGAGTGATTTTGCGCCAGAAATGAGTTTGCGCAGATATTCAGCGCAGCGGTATTGGCGGCGGTAGCCGTTAGCGCTGCGCCGGCACCGATGACGTCATCGGTGTGCGCAGTGCCCCGGTTCCGCCCCGAAACCGGCCCGATCCCCATATTTAGTAGCGGCCGCCTCCTCCGAAGCGGCCGCAAACAGCGACCAGAAAACGGGGCCGTCCTGCTGCCTTAGTGGGGCGCTTTAAAGCAGAAGGTGTGGCCGGCCGCTTTTTCGGCGGCTGCCTGCCCGCACCTCCTTCCCCGGCCTCCTCCACCCCCCCCGCGGCATTGCCGGCTGCTTTCCGCGAGCCCGGCACTTCTCCGTGGTGCCGGGCTCATTTGCCGGCACTATCCAGCGGCGATCTCCCTGTTGCAGGTAGCTCCCCCTTAAGAGAAGGAGGAGGCCTGCAGTACCACAGCCTGCCGCTCCGCAGCGGCTGGCGCAGCGGCGCCAAGAGCGCTGATATTCAGTGTCAGTGCCCCAAGCGGAGGCGGGCACACCCTGGTATAGCGCCCGGTTCCGAATTGGGGCGCTAACAATGAATATCTGACGATTGCTATAGGCTTCCCGCCCAGCACTAACTTTTGGGCGCTAGCCAGCTGGCGGGGCCATAGTGAATTTCTAGGCCATTATCTGGTCATTATCACATTGCTGTTTGTGGGATCTTGCTGTGTGAAAATTGGCTGCTGCGTTCACAGAATCACAGAAACCCCACAGTGCAGATAGAGGCCATTTCGGCCCATCGAGCCTGCACCGACACATATCCCACCCGATCCCCGTAACCCCTACACCAACACATATCCCACCCGATCCCCGTAACCCCTACACCAACACATATCCCACCCTATCCCCGTAACCCCACGTATTTAATCCCCCTAACACTAAGGGTCAATTTATCATAGCCAATCAACCTAACCCGCACATCTTTGGACCCACATTTGGTTACCCACATTACAACAGTGACACCACTTCAAAAGCATTTACTTGGCTGTAAAGAGTTTGGGACTTCCTGAGGCAGTGAAAAGCGCTATATAAATGCCAGTCTGCCTTTTCTTTTATTGAAAGTTTTATCATGAAAAACCCTGACTGCCCATTACTAAAATTGAGTTATTCCCACCAGTACAAGTGGGATTGTTGAGGGGGAGAGGAACCTCTCTCGTGGTCATTTAAAATAACCCCCCTTCCCCGCCCACCTTTCAAGGCCCACTTATGGGTGGCTGTCTTTTACAATCTGCACTTGCTTGTTTGCTTCCTTGTCTGCCTCCACTGGGACACACACACACACAGTCTTTTCCTGTTGAGGAGGGTCAGCAATTCAAAACAGAACACAATGCATCGCAGCCATGCCTCACACATTACGTCAAACAGTCCTTTGCAATGAATGTCTGTCTGCCTTTTGACACATTTTATTTGTTTTTTTGCAGGAATAGCCAGATTCACTGCCTGTTCTCTGGGCTGGTTCCCTCTGCTTGCCCGCCACATCCCCTTCCCCCAGCCAAGGCCAGACTGACCTTCTCCCATTCTTTCAAGACTAAAGGGTAGGGGTTGCCAACCCTGGCCGAACTTGTTCCTGGAGGGTTCATTGCATGACCTCCCACCTCCAACCGCCCCGCCCAATCACACTGCCTTTTCCCCCCGATCTCCAACATTTTTATAACTAATAAACGAAAGAGTTCAAAGCAAATGAAAAAATACACACAATTTCTTTTAATGCCTCTGTGACGTTTCTCCCAGATTCTCCCAAGTTTTCCCCAGGAGAATAATCATTAATTCCTGGAGACTCTAGGACATTCCTGGAGGGTTGGCAACCCTACTGAAGAGCGAGTTGAAATCAACCAGCCTAGATGGAGAATGACTTTTCCGATCCAGAGATAGCTTTAAATGAAAGAGGTACAAACGTGCAGAGACGGAGGTCGTACAACGTACCGCACCGAGGATAGTAAACTCAACGCAGATAACACTCTCACACACTCCCTTGCTGGGCTGTGCCGTCATTTGGAGGAGCCAAGTGAAGACCAGCTGCTTTACCACAAGGAAGGAGGAGAATTGGAGGACAAGTCAATCTTGGCCAATCTTTGCACAACTGGACTCCTCAAGATTGGCATTGGCAGAAACCTGAGAAGAGGTTGTCTATTTACTCTAACAGCGATAAAATGGTGCAAAGGAGCCGAATGAATATTCCAGTCAGCAGACCACACTATAGTTGTGCTGATTCTGGGAGAACTCTTTTTATGTATCATTTATTCAACTCAGAAGTGAATATTTTATTGGAGTTGTGTGCATTGTATGGTTAGAAAGTAATCCAGGATTTGCCTCAGTTCAAATTTGGCTCGGAGCAGAGCTAGAGCCAGGGCTGAATTTAATCCTCCCTTCCCAACGGGAACAGTACGGAGGGGTAACAAAGCATAACAAAGACCGCCTACTTCCACCTCCGTAACATCGCCCGTCTCCGCCCTTGCCTCAGCTCATCCGCTGCTGAAACCTCATCCATGCCTTTGTTACCTCTAGACTTGACTATTCCAACGCACTCCTGGCTGGCCTCCCACATTCCACCCCACGTAAACTTGAGGTCATCCAAAACTCGGCTGCCCGTGTCCTAACTCGCACCAAGTCCCGTTCACCCATCACCCCTGTGCTCGCTGACCTACATTGGCTCCCGGTTAAGCAACACCTCAATTTCAAAATTCTTATCCTTGTTTTCAAATCCCTCCATGGCCTCGCCCCTCCCTATCTCTGTAACCTCCTTCAGCCCCACAAACCCCCCGAGATAGCTGTGCTCCTCAAATTCTGCCCTCTTGAGGATCCCTGATTATAATCGCTCAACCATCGGTGGCCGTGCCTTCTGTTGCCTGGGCCCTAAGCTCGGGAATTCCCGGCCTAAACCTCTCCACCTCGCTACCTCTCTTTCCTCCTTTAAGATGCTCCTTAAAACCTACCTCTTTGACCAAGCTTTTGGTCACCTGCCCTAATTTAACCTTATGTGGATCAGTGTCAAATGTTTTGTCTTAAAATACTCCTGTGCAGCGCCCTGGGACGTTTTACTACGTTAAAGGCACTATATAAATACAAGTTGTTGTTGTTGTTGTAAGATGGCAGGAAGCGGGGTCGTGCTGCATTCCTGCCCCCCCCCTCCCCCTACTATTTTTATTTACCTGACGACAGGCATGGTAAGGCCGCTGGCCGTAGAGGAGCGAGGGCCGAGTTTAAATGACAGTGTTTTAAGCACAAGCCATTTGAACCGCAGGCCCAACTAGGACAAGCTCCAGCCCACCAGCAAAAACTAGCGGCAGCAAAGATCCAGGTCCAGGTGAGTAGGCTAGGCGGATCAGAAGTACTGACCCACTCTTCCCAATCGTGTACTTGCTGACCCCAAACCAACCTGTTAATTCCTTCCCGGGGACCATTTCCGTGGGTCTCCAGTGGCAGCCCGCAACCACCCAATCCCCCAGCCCCCAATCGCCAATGAGCCAAAGATAGAGCGATGAGAAGGGGTAACAAAAAGCTTGGTCAAAGAGGTGGATTTTAAGGAGGATCTTAAAGGAGGAGAGGAACGTGTAGAGGTGGAGAGGTTTATGGTGGAAATTCCAAAGAGTAGGAACCAAGGAGGTGCAGGGACAACCACGAATGTGGGGCAAAGGACATGGGGATACACACAGGCCAGAGTCAGAGGAAGGAAGTAATGGTTGTAGAACTATGGAGAGGCGAGGCCATGGAGTGATTTAACCACAGGAATTAGAATTTTAAATTTGAGGCATTGTGGAACTGGGAGCCAATGGATGTCCGCCAATATGGGGTAATGGACAAGCAGGATGTGATGTAGGATAGGACATGTGTCGCAGAGTTTCGGATAAGCTGAAGTTTATGGATAGTGGAGGATCACAGGTTGGCCAGGAAAGCATTGGAGTAATTGGGCTGGATTTTGTCAATGGGGACGTGATGGAGGCGGGACTCCCACTTTTTGGGGTGTAGTCCCGCCTCCATCGACTTGTGGCCAACCCACGCTATTTTCCCTTGATTGACCTTGTTAAGCCCGCCCAGCGGGCTCAGGAGGCCAATTAAGGGACACCTGGTTACTGGTGACGTCAGTGATTGACATTTCATCTGTCAAGAACTTTTGACAGATGAAAAATCAGCGTTTGACAGCTCTGTGAAGCTGTCAAACACTGACAATCTGTCTTCTAACTTGAGTCCTTCTACTCAGACTCAGTTAGAGATCTCTCCAGACCAGAAAGCAGAATGCTGCAGCTTTTGGCAGTTCAGTGGCCATTCTGCTTTCTGTGTCGGTGAGCTGAGGGACTCCCAAGAACTGAAGGAAGGAAGCCTGCAGGAGAAAGTAAAGGTATGTAAAACTTATTAAAACACTTTACACTTACCTCACACACTTACCTCTGCACACATGCACCCATCACTCACCTGCACAACGGACATCTTGACCCCTCCAACCCCTGCAGACCGACGGTCCGCCTCGCTGACTTGACGTGGTTCGGAGCCGTCGGGAAGCCCACACTTCAGGGCTAAGAATAGGGATTAGGCAGAAAACTGCCTGTTAACTACCTGTTAACAGGCAGTTAATTGGCACTAATCCCCTTCCTGCCTTGGGGAGGTGGCTCCCAGCACAGGTCAGGTACCCACCTCCTGGGACATTGGCACAGAGGTGGGTTGGGGGTGGGATGGGTTCCTGCCCCCCCGGTTCTGCAATTTTCCCACCACTCCCGCCACCAAACCCGCCTCCCCGGGGCTTGGAAATTCGAGCCCATTGAGTCTGGAGGTGACAAAGGCATGAATGAGCGTATTACCAACATCTGGATTTGTTGTCTTGAGGATTATTGGTTCGAATCTATTATTTCTGGCTGAACTTGTTCTCACATTGAACAACTTCTCCTTTAACTCCACTCATTTCCTCCAAATCAAAGGTGTTGCTATGGGTACCCGCATGGGTCCTAGCTATGCCTGCCTTTTCGTGGGCTATGTGGAACAATCTTTGTTCCAGTCCTACTCAGGTCTCCTCCCTCACCTCTTTTTCCGATACATTGATGACTGTATCGGTGCCGTTTCCTGCTCTCGCCCCGAACTAGACAATTTCATTCACTTTGCCTCCAATTTCCACCCTTCCCTCACCTTCACATGGTCCATCTCTGACTCTTCCCTTCCCTTCCTCGACTTCTCCGTCTCCATCTCTGGGGATAGGTTATCGACCAATATTCACTACAAGCCCACTGACTCCCACAGCTACCTGGACTACACTTCCTCCCACCCCGCCTCCTGTAAGGACTCTATTCCATTCTCCCAGTTTCTCCGTCTCCACCGTATCTGCTCCGACGATGCCACCTTCCACACCAGTGCTTCCGACATGTCTTCCTTTTTCCGCAACCGAGGATTCCCCTCTACCGTGGTCGACATGGCCCTTGACCGTGTCTGTTCTATCTCCCGCACTTCTGCCCTCACCCCTGCCCCTCCCTCCCGGAACCACGATAGGGTTCCCCTTGTCCTCACCTTTCACCCCACCAGCCTCCACATTCAACGGATCATCCTCCGCCATTTCCGCTACCTCCAAAGTGATCCCACCACCAAACACATCTTCCCCTCCCCTCCCCTTTCAGCATTCTGTAGGGACCGCTCCCTCCGAGACACCCTAGTCCACTCCTCTATCACCCCAAACAGCCCTTCCCCTTCGCCTGGCACCTTCCCGTGCAAGCGCAGGAGATGTAACACCTGCCCCTATACCTCCCCCCTTCCCACTGTCCAGGGCCCCAAACACCCCTTCCTGGTGAAACAGCGATTTACTTGTACTTCTTGCAATCTATTACACTGTATTCGCTGCTCACGATGCGGTCTCCTCTACATTGGGGAGACCAAACGCGGATTGGGTGACCGCTTTGCGGAACACCTCCGTTCAGTCCGTAAGGGTGACCCCGAGCTTCCGGTCGCCTGTCATTTTAATTCACCGCTCCATTCCCACTCGGACCTCACCATCCTTGGCCTCTTGTATTGTTCCATGGAAGCTCAACGTAAACTCGAGGAACAGCACCTCATCTTCCGATTCGGCACTTTGCAGCCTTCTGGACTCAATATCGAGTTCAACAATTTCAGATCATAGCCTCGGCCCCTATTACTTTTTTACTTATAATTTTTTCCACCCCTTTGTTTTGGGTCCTCCTTCCCCCCCACCCCCCACCCCCCACCCCCACTCCTTTCCTTTTGTTTCTCTCTCTCACCTGGCAGCTGTCTCTTACCTGCCAGTACACTTCACACCTAATCTCAGCTGCCTTTTGTCTCCATGGGCCTATTACCATCTCGTCTGGCTTCGAATGCCTTTTATTGTCTCTTTTTCTTCTTTTGTTCAATCGCAGCTTTGCCTTCGATCTATTTTCTTTTCTTTCCAGTTTTGAAGAAGGGTTTCGACCCGAAACGTCAACTCAAATTTCTCTCCATGGATGTTGCCTGACCTGCTGAGTTTTTCCAGCATTTTCTGTTGTTATTTTGGCAATAACTGATAGGTTATACATAGTCCGTGTAAGGGAAGGATTGCTCTGATCACTACGTGCAGGAAAATCACAAAGACTTTCTTTTTAATGCATCTGTGATGTTGGGATGCATAATGATCAGAACAATTCTTCCCCCATGTTTAGTACTTTCAAGATGTAGACAGCAGATGGGAGCCCAGAAGCAGTTTACACTAGTCTGGACTCAGAAAGGTGGAGTCTGCAAGTCCTCACGTTTTGCCTCTTTCCCATTTACACCAATGTCTTTTTCAATATTGGTCTAACGTTTTGTGTTGCAACCCATTGTGTAGTACAATGCTGGTCGTCCTTTCAAACAAATAAGAATCACCATACAGCACAGACGGCTGTAGAAGGACTGAAAATTGATGCCATAATTTTCACAGTTTGGTGTTAGAACGGGGCGGTGAGTTTAATTGTTTCAAGAGCTGATAAGAATGCAGTGTTAGAAAGGAAATTATAGAAACAATGAGAAAGCTGGGAGTGAACAAGGCCTTCCAAAAATAGCCACAGTGTCGCCTCTGCCTTTAGTTGTCAGGGCTCCAGATTAAACAGTGACTGACTGACATCATTCCACAACTCACAAAATCACCCAAACCAAATAGGAGAGAGGCTGACTGAAGAAATTATCTTTTTCTATCGACCATTGGTAATGCTTCAACTTCACCTCTATCTCCCCTAATTCTGCCTTGTGAGGCTGCACACAAATCTATCAGCGTCATAGACATATTTATGCCATCTCGAGTTCACAAGGCTTCAAAAATGGATCTTAAATTAAAATCATCCTCACATTTTATTTTATATCTGTCAATAATGTCTAATATTAGTTTAACGAAGCGGCCTTGAAGTGCCGTATAAACATTATTTTTCAAAAGCTTTTTTTTCGGAACCTGTAAAAATGAAAGGGTTCTTTTAAGAACTCTGTCTGGTAAAAGCCAGAATTGTACAGATTTGGCTACTTTTCAAACTAAGCAAGCTAATGAAAAGTGGGCATTGCCTCTATACTGCCCTCTCTGAGGTTGACTTAAAGATTTAACATTCGATCTTACCTTCTTCCCTAAGTAAAACACTCAATGCCCTGAGCTGAAGTGATGCTACTCCTGATCGCTTTCCCTATGTACTGGGAAGTGCGCAGGTGCATGGTTGCGGGGTGAGGATAGAAATGACTTCTTGATTTATTAGCCTGCTGACTCTCACCGTCTAGATTCACGCATGAAGGATGCCGCCCTTGGTGAGGGTCCAGGGGCTGATGGCACCAATAGAACTCACCGCAGAGAAGGGGAGAAAAATAAAGGAAACTGTGAAAGAAAAGTGTTTTAATTATCAACAATAAAAAAAAGCAAGAGTTTCATTTATATAGCTTCTTTCATGGCCCCAGGATGTCCCAAAGTGCTTTACAGCCAATGGAGTACTTTTTTGAAGTGTAGTCACTGTTGTAATGTAGGAAACACGGCAGCCAATTTGCACACAGCAAGCTCCCACAAACAGCAATGAAGTAAATGACCAGATAATCTATTTTAGTGATGTTGGTTGAGGGATAAATATTGGCCAGGACACCAGGGAGAACTCCCCTGCTCTTCTTCAAAATAGTGCCATGGGATCTGTTTGCATCCACCTGCGAGGACTCAGTGTAACGTCTCATCTGAAAGATAGCATCTCCGACAGTGCAGCACTCCCTCAGTACTGCACCGGAGCGTCAGCCTAGGTTTTTGTGCTCCAGTCTCTGGAGGGGGACTTCAACCCATCAACCTTCTGACTCAGAAGGTGAGAGTTCTACCTTCTGAGCCACAGTTGCCACCATGAGAGATGTCTCTCTCGGTGAGGGTCCTGGGGGCCCGATGGTACCAATGGAACCCACAGCGGAGAACCGGAAAAAAAACAGGAAACTGGAAAAGAAAAGAAACACTTCTATCCTTTAATTATCAACAACATTTGACAACATGGGCAACATGATTACATTTTTTGGGTACACAGTGGTCAAGATATTTAACCTCAGAACAAAACACTTCTATACATTTTGTCACATACAAATACTGTTCTGGATGGTTTCTGGCAGAAATCGTGACTCACCATTAGGAGCTCTGACACAGATTAGAGAGCTGTATACAATCAACAGCAAACAGTGACTACACTTCAAAAGTACTTCATTGGCTATAAAGCTCTTTGGGAAGTCTTGAGGTTGTGAAAACATAGAAAAACATAGAAAAATAGCAGCAAGATTAGGCGATTCGGCCCTTCGAGCCTGCTCCGCCATTCAATACGATCATGGCTGATCCTCTGGGCTGGATTTTCATTGGGCCGTGGAGTCGGGATTGGAGGCGTGTGGGGGGTTTAAAATCCCAAAATCGGGGGTCCCGACCCCATCCCGCCCCCAACCCGCCTCCATGCCAGTTTCAAAGGAGGCGGGTACCCGACCCGCACTGGGACCCGCCTCCCCGAGGCGGGAAGGGGATTAGTGCCAATTAACTGCCTGTTAACAGGTAGTTAACAGGCAGTTTTTAGCCTAATCCCTATTTTCATTGTTGAAATGTGGGTTCCCGATGGCTCCAAACCACACCAAGTTAGCGAGGCGGGCCGTCGAGATGAAGGGCTTGGAGGCTTCGAGATGTCCGGTGTTCAGGTGAGTGCTGGGTGCATGAGTGCAGAGGTAAGTGTGTTTGGTGTGTGTAAAGTGTTTAAAGAAGTTGTACTTACATTTACTTACCTTTACAGCCTTCCTTCCTTCAGGTCTCAGGAGTCCCTCATCTCACCGGCACAGAAAGCAGAATGGCCACGATCTGTCAAAATCTGCAGCCTCTGCTTTCTGTTCCGGGGAGATCTCTAAATCATCCTGAGAGGAAGGAATTAACCTGGAGTACAGATTGTCAGTGTTTGACAGCTTCAAACAGCTGTGAAACGCTGATATTTCATCTGTTAAAAGGTCTTGACAGATGAAATGTCAATCTGTGACGTCACTTGTTGCTGGGTGGCCCTTAATTGGCCTGCTGAACCCCAAAAGTTGTAGTCCCGCCTCCCACCCGCCTCCTCAATGAAAATCCAGACCCATATCTCAATACCATATTCCCGCTCTCTCCCTATACCCCTTGATGCCTTTTGCGTCTAGAAATCTATCTGTCTCCTTCTTAAATATATTCAGGGTCACAGGGATTCTTCCACAGAAGTGAGGAGATCTCTCTTTGGCAGTGACTGCCACCGGCCTCCAAGAATCGCATGCTAGGAGAATACCACCTCCACCATACTGCACACCTAGAAAGAGCATTGATAAAGCCCAATAACTTTACCAGGTTAGCCAAGGTAGGAGAGTCCACTATGACCTTTCATTAATGCAACTTACTAAGGGTGTATGACACTTTCCCTCACACTGTCTTAAAGTGCTTTGAAGCCTTACAGTGAAAGGTGTTATATAAATGCAAGCTCTGGCTTTCCTTCAAACATTCATTTCGCATTGTCACAGCTACATTTAATGAATAAGAAAAATCCTTTTTTTTTTAAATCCTTATATTTTTTCCTTTATGACTGGAAATACGTGTCGTGCTTTGCCTCGGCACCAACCGAACAAATCCAACGGCCAAATAATGAGTTGTTTATTCCCGTTACTCTGGGATTTTATACGAATACCTCCTGTGCAAAAGCGGTGCCAGCTTTGCAGCTCCGAGCTGCGGGTCCAATCACCAGAGCTCACTCAGTTTGACTGCTTGTCAAGTTGTGGTGCAGCTACGGGAAATCTCGGTACGTTATCCAGAATAAAGGCGGACGTCTACGTTATTAATAAATCTGTAAAGAATTTCCTTTAAGAAGAACACGCAAAGATTCAGCGGGGGGGGAGGAGGGGGGGACGCGTCGCAGGAAATTAAACATTGGTTTGATTTTGCAGTGGCATCCTCACTTTAAAAATAAACATTTTGTGACTAATACTGTAGTTCAGTTTGCTGGTCGTGAAATGAAGCATTTTTAACGAGTAATTAATTATATCAGAAAAGTAATATTAGACAGCTATGTGGCAAAGACCTTTCCATAATTATAACTATGTCATAACATTTTGGTAATCACTTAATAAAAACCATAGGAAATTTTTGTTCTTCTGTGTGTGTGTGTGTGTGTGTGTGTGTATGTGTTTTGAAACAGAGACTTTGCAACAGGATGTGGTTTAGCACTGAGCACCAAGCCTGGCCTACACCAGGTTTCCTGTCAGGCTGTGACTATTAAAGGCTGGGGCCGTTATCTCTCTGCTGTCAGGCCCGGCTAACAGTAATGCTTGTCCTTAGTGCCTCACTTCCTTGGTTTCTTACAGCATTTCCTGAGCACAAATCGATAAACCATTGACATGCTTTGGAAGGGGAAAATACTTTTAAGAAAGGCACAGGAAGCTGATGTTTAAAATCTCAGTCTTACGGGGCCTGGAAGAGAGAGAGCAAGAGAGAGAGAGAGAAAACTCCAATTTTTTCTACAAATTTGAAGCTGTGTAAACTTCCCGAATTTGCTGCCAAGAAGTGGAATTGCCTCTTGTGAAAGGACGACCAAGGGATCCTATCGTTTCTTTTCGCCCACAATGTGGACTCTGCAAAAGTCATTTTCTATTACTCCTTGCTGACTAAACGTCGTGTCAGGATGTGAGTCTGCACTGCCTGCTGGCCGAGGCGGATTCACTGGGATTTTGCTTTTTTTTAAAAAAAACTGATGGTTGTTTTCAGACAGCTCTCGTGGTAAAGCAATTTGAGGCAAAGATTATTTAAGTCATCTTGTTCACCCATGAAGAACAAGGGAGCAAAACAGAAAGGAAAACGGAAGGGTGCGAAGGACACTGCGTTCGGTTGTGACCTAGGCGAATACTTACAGAACTCCGGACAGGATGGTAAAGTAAACGCTTATTATGTTTGACCTTACTTTTAAAAGCTGCCTCTAAGGGTGTCTTTTTAATCTCTGTGCACCACCAGTGTTTCTATTTCTGTTGTAAATTGTGCAGTCGGCAGCCCGGTGAAAGGGGCATTTATTCCGTCAACTAAATCGCACCAGCCCTAACTCGGAAATGGTAGAAATTTAAATGCAGCATCAGTGGATCCTTTGTATTTTACAGTCTGATTATAACATCAAAATGTGGAACTTCAAAAGAATTTCCATGCAAGTCCTGTACGTTTGGAAGTTTTCCGGTTACTCTCATTTTTGTGCAAGTCAATCGGTTTCGAATCATTGGCTCCTCGGACATTAAGACGTTCCCATCACCTCACTGCTCCTTTGGCACCTCTACAAGTTCTTGGTGGAACGGCATTAACACAGCCACTCACAGTTTTATTCCTTGTAATACGTAGCAGCGCGACAACAGTTTATCGAATAAAATGTAAATGCAAATCAACGGGATACAGTAACTAACACCCACAACAAATACTAGGTGGCAATGCCTCAGGCAGGACTGCCACACTTGTAGAGTCATTTCTAGATTTTTTAAAAATGCTTTCGCTAACACTATGGTCCAAAGTCATTTGTTAAATCAGGCAGGTAATCAGTCTGGAGGAGAAATTGTCTTTTCTAGTGACAGTATGTGACAGAGGTGTCGAGGGCGGTGGGGAGGATGTGGGGAGGAGGAGGAGGGGGGAGGACAGAGTGGGAGGGGGGGGAGGGGTTCCCCCTGGCCTTGTAGAATGCTCGACTGTAGTTGCTAAAAGAAAGGTAGGAATTGATTTCAAACTACAGGTTGAACTCATTGGCTGGTTCCCAAACAGCTGGCAAACAGATTTTTCTCAGTGACTGCACGATTCAGCGATGCTACAAAGGAGACGGAAGGAGTTTCATGACTGGAAATGCTTGGCTGTTGGCAGGTGGAAAAAGTAATAATTTCTGCAAAACCAGGGTTCAGACGAGGTTGAAAGTGGCTGTGGAGCATATTGCAGGGAAAGGCTCCTCGGATTTCTTACAGCAAGTCGCGTTCTCCTTTAGAAATTCTATCTTGTGCATTAGCATAAACGCGGCATGTCCCCACTGATTGGTAAAAGAGCAATACCATATACAGGAAACTCTCAATTTACCGGCACCTAAATAACCAGAAATCTCTGTTAACCAGCAAAATTCAGGAGTAGGTTCAGGTAAGTTTTACTTCATATTAGTGGCCGTTCCTGGATCTGTGGCCGTGTAACCAGGGTTCCTGCACCTGTTGCTAAGCAACAGGGACGCCTGGATCTTGTGGCCGGGGTTCCTGCACCTGTTGCTAAGCAACAGGGACGCCTGGATCTTGTGGCCGGGGTTCCTGCACCTGTTGCTAAGCAACAGGCTCGCCTGGATCTTGTGGCCGGGGTTCCTGCGCCTGTTGCTAAGCAACAGGGAAGCCTGGATTTGTTGCTGTGTACGGACGCTTGTACTTTTTACTATACCTCTCTGTAATCCGGACTTTTTGATAAACCGGCAGCACGCCAGTCCCGTCGGTGCCGGATAAAAAAGAGTTTCCTGTATATATATATATAGACGCACACACACACACACACACACACATCTCTAACGATACATTATATATATTACATATGCTTAATTGGCTATTGTTCAACTTGAGTTGTCATTGTTTGTCCAAATGTGCAAAGAAGGACCAAATCAATCTACCCCACTGGTTGGCGAATCACTGGAGACTGCTTATATCATCACTCTGCCAGCACGAGACTGTTTCCTGTTCATTTTGTTGGGAAACAAAGCATTTTTTTTAGATTAAACTTCCAGCTGTTTTAACGTCGAGCTCTTTTCTGTACTTGTGCACAGGGAACAAGCAGTGCTGTGCTACATAAATAAAAGTGTTCAGGGTCTGACCACCGTTCAAGTCCAATTGTTCAACAGCACCTCATCTTCCGATTAGGCACTTTACAGCCTTCCGGACTCAATATCGAGTTCAACAATTTCAGATCATAACCTTGGCCCCTATTATATTTTCATATTTTTTATCCACACTTTTGGTTTGTGCCTTTTCCTTTTTTTCCTCTCTCTCCTCCACATGGCAGCTGTCTCTCACTCTGCCAGCGCATTTCACACTTCATCTAGAGCCATTGTCTGTTTCTTTACCTGTCCTATTACCATCTCGTCTCACCTTGAATATCTCTTAATGTCTCTTCTTTCATCCCCGCCCCCATTTCCCAGCCCCCAAACTGCCTTTTGTTTCATTTCCTGCCTTTTCTCTCTTGTAGAAGGGTTTCGACCCGAAACATTGACTCTGTTTCTCTCTCCACGGATGTTGCCTGGCCTGCTGAGTTTTTCCAGCATCTTCTGTTGTTGTTCAAGGATGGTTCGGGAAGTCAAATCGTTAGAGCTGAATCTCTTTATGTTTGCTCATTTTGGCGAAGAGATAGCCTCGAATAAAGGAGGTGGCATAGTGGTTAGCACTGTTGCCTCACAGCGCCAGGGACCCGGGTTCAAATCCGGCCTCGGGCGACTGTCTGTGTGGAGTTTGCACATTCTGCGTGGGTTTCCTCCGGGCGCTCCGGTTTCCTCCCACAGTCCAAAGATGTGCGGGTTAGGTTGATTTGGCTATGATAAATTGACCCTTAGTGTTAGGGGATTAAATACGTGGGGTTACGGGGATAGGGTGGGATATGTGTCAGTGCAGGCTCGATGGGCCGAAATGGCCTCTATCTGCATTGTGGGGATTCTGTGATTCTGTGATGAACTGCCAGTGGCCAGTGTCATCATATTATTTGTTTGTGTTAACACTCAGATCCAACTCTGATTAGACACGTTAGTTAAAAGTTCAGGGGGGGAAATGCTGCTTTTAAAGACTTGTTAACAGCTACTTATGAGAAATGTTTTCCTTAATTATGGTTGGAAGCTGCGAGCGGGGAATAATTCAAAACCTTTTGTCTTATAACCCTCCTGTGAAGCACCTTGGGACGTTTTACTACATTAAAGGCGCTATATAAATACACGTTGTTGTTGTTGTAATTCAATAGTGAGTATTTAACTCCAGTTCATACCTGGAAACAATGGGGGAGAAGAAGTTCAACACCATTTCTGCCTGTTTCTTGGGCGTAAAATGAAGCTTGGGGAGATCAATTTTAGATTGTGCTTAGCCGCGCCCGATCTCCCCCGAAGGTGCACTGGATGCCATATTGGGAGCAGGCGACTTTTACACGTGCAGGGTGCCCGCCGGAACCAGACGTTAGGCGTCTTGCACATGCCAATCAGGGCCCCAACGCAGTTGTAGAACTCTGATTGAAATCGGTGTGCAAATGGGCAGAGCTTGTGCCAGGCCTGCGGAATTGTTCATCCTGGACCCACGAAAACACCGCAGGCCAAGATATCCTCATGTAACTCAGGAGGAGAAAGCAGCACTCTGCGCGTGTACCAATTGGCTCCTCAGTGCGCTTCACCAGAGCTACCCTTTCATCACCAGTCCTCCCCTTTCATCATCAGTGCTCCCCTTTCATCACCAGTCCTCCCCTTTCATCACCAGTGTGCCCCTTTCATCACCAGTGCTCCCCTTTCATCATCAGTCCTCCCCTTTCATCATCAGTGCTCCATTACTCACCCTGGCTTTCATTTTTCTCAGTAGCTTCTGCACTGTGTGTTTCTGAGCTGACATCTGCTTCCAACGAGGGAAATGACATTTGCTGGTGTGTTGAGAGATACAATTCGGCTTTGGCTCAAAGACGAGAGGGTTGTCCTTGCTCTATGAAATGAGCAGATGGTACATTGTGAGTCTATAAGCACACTTACCCATTTGTGCACTGCACTGTCAGCACTTGCGTGATCAGACAGTTAAGCACGATCTATGTATGTGGAGGTGTTGATCTAACATATCATGCAAATCCTAGTATATCTGAACAACAATTTCTGCCCCAACTGTGAAGCCTTGGGATGTGTCACTGTATTCAAGGTGCTGTATAAATACAGGCTGTTATTGTTACGCTTCTCCAACCTCTGAAGGCCCCATGCCTTCCAAGCTGTCCCTACCAAACAACTCAACAGCGTCCACATAAGGAGTGTCCTGTTTCTTGTCTGGGACTCCACCAACTGGTTCACGCTGCGAAGTCTGGAGGTGTGCCAAGTTAGCCTTTAAATGTGAGAACAATTCCTTCCTGCGGCACATTTCCCTCGCCATCTCTTTGCTTGTATTATTTCATTTACACAATAGTACTATTTTCTATTATTGCTGCATCCTCAACAAGATTGCTCTCCGTGAGTACAGTACGTTTGCATATATCTTAAACCACTCCTGCTTTTCTTCACGCCATATAACTCCTACTTTTCAGTGAGTCATCTCCTATCTTTGTGTTCTCTATCGATGCACAGAATTTCTGATGGATCTGCTGCCAAGTCCTTTAGAGTCACGAGGCAATGCTGAGCATACCTCTGATGACCTGCCACATCAGTTGCATCTCTTTGCATTGTTGAATCAAAACCCACTCGTACCACTTCATTGCAATGGTGGCCAGTGACTGATATCTAACAGGGTCTTTTTGTACTTGTCATCAATCGTTCCTCACTCTACAACTGGCCGAAGGAGCCATTGACACTTCTGTTAGCTAAGCTATTATTAGCTGCTTGAGAAATGTTCAAGGCTCATTATTGTTATTGTTTGGTGATGGGTTGTGTCATAAATCTCATCATCGAGAAACTACCTATGAAATAACACTGGACGGCCAGCTGGTGGCGTCGTCCAAGGAGTATAAATACTCGGGCGTTGGTCCCAGCTTGCCAGGGACATTTTGTAAAGACAAGGAGCTAGTGAAGTACAACTAGACCTCCATGTTCTGAAACAAGTTGATTAAAGCCTTGCTTTATGTTCAAACCAAGTGCGTATTGAGTTTTATTACGTCAGGCTGTGTCTTTTTTTTTTATTTGCACTAATGAAATCACATTCTCTGGAAACACATTTCTAGACCACGCCTTCCTGCAATTTCGTTCGTGTTTTTATGAAAAACATTTATTTCTACCATCTTTCTCAAAAGTTAAGAAGGCAAATGGTATGTTGGCCTTCGTAGCGAGAGGATTCGAGTAAAGGAGCAAGCTTGCTGCAGTTGTACAGGGCCTTGGTGAGACCACACCTTGAGTATTGTGTGCAGTTTTGGTCACCTTATCTGAGGAAGGATGTTCTTGCCATGGAGGGAGTGCAGCAAAGATTCACCAGATTGATACCTGGGATGGCAGGAATGACGTATGAGGAGAGATTGGGTCGATTAGGCTTATATTCGCTAGAGTTTAGAAGAATGAGAGGGGATCTCATTGAAACTTATAAAATTCTAACAGAACTAGACAGACTAGATGCAGGAAGGATGTTCCCGATGGTCGGGGAGTCCAGAACCAGGAGTCACAGTCTAAGGATAAGGGGTAAGCCATTTAGGACAGAGATGAGGAGGAATTTCTTCACCCAGAGAGTGGTGAACCTGTGGAATTCTCTGCCACACAGGGCAGTTGAGGCCAATTCATTAAATATATTCAAGAAGGAGTTGGATATATTTCTTGAGGCTAAAGGGATCAAGGGATATGGGGAGAAAGCAGGGACAGGGTACTAAATTTGGATGATCAGCCATGATCTCATTAAATGGCGGAGCAGGCTCGAGGGGCCGAATGGCCTACTCCTGCTCCTATCTTCTATGTTTCTATGTTAAATAGGGGGACCGATGGCCCTAAAGTGCTGGGAGACCCAAATCTAAGTTCCAGTTTGATAATTGCATTCCCTTGCTGCGCGGTAAAGTAGTTGTTTGTGATAACGGGGAGACTGAGGAGTGCTGTGGGTTAGCCTGCTGTCCCTCCGACTCTGCAACTAAGGTTTAAGTCCAGCCCGAACCAATAGAATGAAGGTCTCTTCTCAGTACCTTGTAGGGGCTCCACATGAAATGCATTTTGCTCGTCTCAACCCAGGTTCCCATTGGAATGGGATAAAAATGCTCTTCACTTGGCATAATGACGGTTAGTTGAGGAATAAAATCAGGTCACTGTGTGGCAGTATGAGGCACACTTCTGAGGTTGAGGGGTTAATGTGCGTTGCTGGGCAGAGTAGAGGAAGCTTTACTCCACACCTAATTCTGCTAACATCTCTCACTAACCTTGATGAGTACAGAAACTCTCCAACATAACCCTGCAATAACCGTTGTTATAAGTGGATCTTTAGGGGCCCCTTTATTAAAATTCTTGCAGAATGAGACAAGTGAAGAGCAGACTGCACTAATTTGTGTGCTTGTAGGGGCGATGTACCATTATCAGCATTATTACAAAGAACCACAAGCTCCTGTGTCCCTAAGGAAGAGGACCAGGCCATCAAGTCGTGAAAGTTATAACCTGGTGGCTTCAAGAGATTAGGGTTCATGTTTTATTTTGCTTCTGTCATCCAGGAGATGCCTATGGGCCAGTAGGGAAATCTTGTATGATGCTTCACTGGAAATGAATGTGTTGTGACAATTCCTCTGGCAAGGCGCAGGAACATGTTGAAAGCTGCGCAGTTATGAAGTTGTTTTTCTTTTCCAAAGGTATCATTTATTTTCTGTCACACTCCAAACTCGGGTCTGGAACAGTCCACAAAAAAGCTTCCAGTCTAGTTTTTTGAGAAAAGTTCCACAGCTGTGAGTTCTCCGCAGGGCTCAGTCGCAAAAAGTTTAGGTTGCAAGTTTGCTTTGCGGAGTCTCATATAATCATGTCTTTTATATTTTTCTTTCTTTGCCAGTCAGACTACATAAATACCTGCAGCCTGGGTGCTTTTGCTTTCCCTGGGTTACATTATCCCACTCATCATGTACTTCATGTTATTTGGTTTTTTCTCCAACACTATGATGAATATACAAGTGATAAAATTAGATAGCCTACTAGCGTTCTATCATTCAAAGTTTACTATCTTTATGTATTGGTGACTTGGTACTACCAGGCTACTGTGAGTGTTGTCCCCGGTGTTACTTTATGTACGATAGACAGATATTGGGGCCAGCTGTCGTTTTTTTTTTATATACATTCTCGGGATGTGAATATATTCAAGAAGGAGTTAGCTATATTTCTTAAGGCTAAAGGGATCAAGGGATATGGGGAGAAAGCAGGGACAGGGTACTGAATTTGGATGATCAGCCATGATCTCATTAAATGGCGGCGCAGGCTCGAGGGGCCGAATGGCCTCCTCCTGCTCCTATCCTCTATGTTTCTATGTGAACATCACTAACGAGGCCAGCTTTTATCCCTAGTTGCCCCTAAGAAGGTGGTGGTGAGCAATGCTCCCTCGAAGCTGCATGGCCGCATGGATTCATAGTGTCTGTGAGGTCCTGCGCAGGCCGCTCACCGGCTTTTAGCGTTGTAAAAACTGCGCGTGTGCAAAATTTTAATGGGCCGCGTATGAAAAAATTAAAGGGAACATTGGTGGTGGACCGGCTACTTGAACTGCTGGTAGCGGTTTGATACAACTGAGTGGCTTGCTGGGTCTCTGCAGTGGGCAGGTAAGAGTTGACTACATTGGTGTGAGACTAGAGTCCTATATAGGCCAGATTGGGTAAGGACAGCAGATTTCTTTCCCTAAAGGACATTAATGAACCAGTTGAGTTTTTAATCACAATCTGGTAGGTTCATGATCATTTTTACTGATAACCAACTTTTTCTTTTCAGATTTTTTAAACTGAATTCAAATTCTCAAACTGCCAAAGTGGGTTTTGGAACTCACAGCCTCTGGATTATGAGTCCAGGCCTCTGTATTACTAGACCAGTAACGTAACCACTCTTAAACAGGCAACTGCGCTCATGTAGTAGAAGCAATTGAATTGACTGCTCGGTGGACCATTTGAGAACACATGTCAATTAGTTATTACACTTTCCCAGAATCCCCAGAGCAGCCTCTACGTTCAAACTCGAGAGTAGAGAGATCAGACTAGGCATAGAGACAATTCTAAAGGCAATAACTAACTGTTGGGGGGGGGGGCGGGGGGTGGCTGTTCTGTGGGCTAAACCAAATGCTAACACAATCACCGGCATGAGATTCCTCATATATGGCCTCTATCTCACTGATGATCCCCATTAGATCCTGTACATTCACTGATCTGTAAGTAAACGTCAATTACAATTTTCAAGCTGCTTTACACTGTCTCAAACCTCTAATTACAATGGTCTTTAAACTTACATGTGACAGTCAGTTAGGCCTGCAGCAGCAGAATATTAGTGCCGATCCATTCAGGTTAGAATTGAAATCTGAATGAATGCTGCATGTTGCAGCACAGGGACCTGATCTTTCACAAACTACAAGCAATCAGCTCTGGTCTCTAGTCTAATCTCTCCACTCTAGGGCTTGAATGTAGAGGCTGCTCTGGGGATTCTGGGAAGGTGTAATGACTAATTGACATGTGTTCTCAAATGGTCCACCGAGCAGTCAATTCAATTGCTTCTACCACATGAGCGCAGTTGCCTGTTTAAGAGTGGTTACATTACTGGTCTAGTGATACAGAGGCCTGGACTTATAATTCAGAGGACGTGAGTTCCAAAACCCACCCTGGCGGTTTGAGAATTTGAATTCAGTTTTAAAAACCTGGAAAGGCCAATGGGACAAGCCAGAGAGTGAGGAACATAAGAACAAATGGAACAGAGTGGCCTGAACGCCAGGGTTCAAGGGTCAGAGATGGGCGGTAGTTTGAACAGCGGTAAGCGGAGTACATGAATGCAATCAGCAGGTATACGCTGCAATGGGGGAGGCTGCGCTGTGCATAATGTCTTCAATCATCGAGGAAGTGGCAGTGGCCAGAGACAAAGCTCAGAATCACAACTTGAAAACGAAGCAATATAAAATAAGACTAAACTTCTGAGGCATTATTGAAGCAGTTTTGCAATATGTATAAGCCAGTAAATGTATTCAGCTGAGCTGGTACTCAATCTGAAATGTGATAAAAGAAGGCCCAGCAGAAAAAAGACTTGCATTTATATAGCGCCTTTCACAACCTCAGGACGCCACAACGCGCTTCTTCACAGCCAATGAAGTACCTTTGAAGTGTAGTCACTGTTGTAATGTAGGAAACGCGGCAGTCAATTTGCACACAGCAAGCTCCCACGTGTGATAATGACCAAATAATCTGTTTTAGTGATGTTGATTGAGGGATAGATATTGGTCTAAGACACCAGGGATAACTCCCCTACTCTTCTTCGAAATAGTCCCATGGTTTTTTTTTACATACACCTGAGAGAGCAGATGGGGCTTCGGTTTAACATCTCAGCCGAAAGATGGCACGTCCAACAGTACAGCACTCCCTTGGTACTGCACTGCAGTCTCAGTTTAGATTTTTGTGTTCAAGTCCCTGGCATGGGACTATGAACCAACAACCTTTTGACTCAGAGGCGAGAGTGCTGACACTGTGCACTAAAGTATTTGAATGCTGTGATGACATGAATACACGCATTTACCCAACAAAGAACTTAAATATGAAATATATTGCTGTTACAGTACAATAGAGGCAGAGGATTTAGCGGGACAAAAGCAGATATCACTACAGTTCAAACCATGAGGGATAAATATTGGCCAGGACACTGGCAGTAATTCCCCTGCTCTTACTTCGAAATAGTGCCGTGGGATCTTTTACATCCACCTGAGAGGGCAGACGGGGCCTCGGGTTAACGTCTCATCCAAAAGACAGCACCATTCAACACTGACGTGTCAGCCTAGATTTATTGCGCTCAAGTTTCTGGAGGGAGACTTGAACCCACAACCATTTTGGTTTAAGAGGTAAGAGTGCGGCCCACTGAGCCACAGCTGACACTCAGGAATGCAAGTTGTGTTTTGTGACTTTCAAAGCTCATAGCTCCAAGTGACACAGGGATCCACAGCTGATTCTAGAAACCACAGACTTCCTTGGCGAGGCCTGACCAACAACAAAGCAAATGAACAGCAATTAACAAATACGACTTCCAGGCTAAACTCTCTGGTTGATTAAGGTCTGAGTTTCTTGGGAATATCAGGTGCTTTTACAATTAAATTGGGGTTGTGGGGAGTAGCAGTCCAACAGAGACCTGTGACCTCTGTTCCCTACTTATCCTTCTTCCTCCCATTACTCCAAATCAAGGCCCGCTGTAGGCCAAAGGCCCATCATTGATGGTTGAAAGGTGGTGAATCTGTTGCTGCAAGTGGGATCCCAACAGCAACTCGTGAGACCCACCAAGATCTGGGTTTCCAATACCATCAGGTCTATGGAGTTCTCCTGCTTTTATTTCAGAGAGAGCCACCAATAGCGGGAGTACCGCGTTCTTGTTATCAACAACACTCCTTCAGGGTAAAGAAACATAGAAACATAGAAAAATAGGAGCAGGAGTACACCCTTCGGCCCTTCGAGCCTGCTCCGCCATTCAATATGATCATGGCTGATCCTTTATCTCAATACCATATTCCCGCTCTCTCCCCATACCCCTTGATGCCAATTATTTATTGTAAAAAAGTTGGTGCCTTCACTAAAATAGTGGATGGATTGTAATAGAAATTAAGTGACCATCCGCTAACATTGCCAGCAGTTTGTCAGACAGCGGGTTGTTGACTACTGCGACAAAAGCAAAATACGGCGGATGCTGGAAATCGGATGTAAAAACAGAACAGGCTGGAAATACTCAGCAGGTCAGGCAGCCTCTGTGGAGAGTGAAATGGAGTTAACGTTTCAGGTCTGTGACCGATCATCAGAACTGGCGATTTCTGTAACTGCCCCACTGTTTCTTCTTTTTGTCTTGTATATAAAAATCTTTCAGAACTAAACAATTCTAAAGTACGCCCACTACTGACCTACAAGTGTTCTCATTAGCATAGAGACGTAGAAAAGCATTTGAAACTTAAAGGATTCTGGCCTAGAAATTCGGTAGCACCCCATTTGGGGCGCCAGTCTCGCTTGGGCGCCGGAAGTACCGCCCCGGAAGGAGCCGCGAGCACCAGCCCGATATTCAGTTTGAGCGCCCCAAATGGAAGCGCGGCGCTACTCGAGGCGCCCCGCATCCGTCTTGGGGCGCTGCAACTGAAAATTGCAGCACAACGTGCCGCAGCGCCACACACTGCGGCACGGCGCGCTGCGGTACTGCAGACCTTCCTCCCCTTCTTAAAGGGGAGGGGCCTGCTGCAGCGCGATCAGAGATCGCGAGTGGCGGCAAAAGAGCCAGACACTGAGGAGAAGTGCCGGGCTCTTGGGACACAGCCGGCACAACGCGGGGGGGGGGGGGGTTAGGAGGCCGGGGACGGGAGCGCAGAGAGGTGCTGGCAGGCAGCCAACAACAAAGATGGCCGCCCCGCACCTCTCCTTTAATTTTCCGCCTCCACCGCTGCAGATTGGCCCCCCTGAACCGGTCGCAAATTGCAACCGGCGTTATAGCGGGGGGTGCTACCAAATATCGCGATCGGGGCGGTAGCGGGGCGCTGCGCACACCGATGACGTCATCGGTGGCGGCGCAGCGCTACAGGCTAACGCCGCCATTAGTGCCCCTCTAAATTTCGCGGGAGGCGTGGCCAGTGGCGCTAAACCCACTAAGTGCCCTCTTTGGGCGCTAACTGGTGGCGCAGCCCACCGAATTTCTAGGCCTCTGTGTTTTACTGATCATGAGTGGTATTTAATCACAATTAAAGTCGATTTGTTTCCTGCGCCATGGATGTTCTACAGATTCGGAGTTTGCTGATCTACAAAATGACAGTTAAGGCAGCCTGTGCTTGTCTGGAAAACAAAAGTTACACCACAGGCGTTTTTCAGATAAATGCAAGGCAGGCAGTAAAAAGCTGAGGATGTGGTCCCGAGCTGGTTTAAGATTCGGCTTGCCCCGTGTGTCCAGGGATTCCCATCCCTGCTCCCTGCTCGGCTGTAAGTGAGGTCTGTGTTAGAGAAGGGGAATGGCAATCAATCTCAGAAGACTTGATGGCCATCGGAAGAGAGGTTAAAGAGCGCTCAGGGGAAAAAGTACCTTGGCTACCTTCGGCCTGATAAGGGCCTCAGGCCCCATCCACCCACAACCCCTCCCCCACACCCACCTCCACACCCTCGCATGAGCAGGGCAGGATATTATGTCCGTGAATGATTGAGACACGGACAGCAGGAGTTAAACAAAACACGTCTTTACTGGTGTAAGTCAATAGTGAAACTAAAACAACAGAGGCTCACTAGCGCCTTTTATACAGGGGTGGTCACTGCCGGTACTGCAGTCTGAGACCAGTTATTCTCTTAAAGGTACATACACAACAATTCCTCCCCTTTTAGATAAACAGTACATAACATTCATTTAACAACTAAATGATAACTAATTACAATCACAATTACTTTTGCAAGATACATTGGTTAAGTTTAAGCAATTATAAGTTCAGTCTTTGAGGAGGCTTCCTGATTCTGTCTGGATAACGCCTCTTTGGGGTATCAGGTTCTTCTGGCAATGTTGAGTCGGGATCAATGTCGTTGTTTGGTTCATCTGCTTCCAATATTACCGGTTCTGCGGTAGCTGCAATTGGAACGTCGATTTCATTACCAGGTGTATCAGATCGTGGTGTGGAGTTGACGCTTTCCAGTGACTCTAGAATCTGGTCAGCATGGCGTCTTACAATGCTCTCCCCAACGTCCACGGTATACATGAGAGGTCCTTGTCGTGTACAAATCGTTCCTGGCTGCCATTTCTCAGTGCGGTAGTCCCGGGCCAAAACTGGTTGACCTATCTTAAAACTCCTGGTCGGCCTTTCATTCATATTCTGAAACTGCCTGTTCTCCACATCTCTTCAGACGTTTGGCTTAATCAAATCCAAGCAGCATTGTAGTCTTCGATTGAAGAACATCATGGCTGGAGTTTGGTTGGTAACCGCATGTGTCGCATTCCAGTAGGCAAACAAGAAGTTGTCCACCTTGTGTTGTAGGGGTATATCTTCATTTCACATTGCCTTGATAGCCTTCTTGAATGTTTGGACAAACCTCTCGGCCAATCCATTAGTGGCTGGATGATATGGGGCAGATGTGTAATGCTTAACACCATTGTTCTTTAAGAACCTCCGGAACTCTTCAGACACAAACTGTGGTCCATTGTCAGAGCAAATCTGTTCAGGCAGCCCATTCCTGGCGAATATGGTTCGTAAAACTGTGATAGTTTTTTCCGTGGTGGTTGAGGACATTTTTATTACCTCTGGCCACTTTGAATGTGCATCCACCGCAATTAAAAACATCGAGTCCATGAAGGGACCAGCAAAATCAATGTGCACCCTTTGCCATGGAGATGAGGGCCACTTCCATGGATGCAGAGGAGCTTGTGGTGGGACGTTTTGGACCTTCTGGCATCCTGCACAGCTCTTGGTCATCTCTTCGATTTCTCTATCGATTCCCGGCCACCACACAAACGCTCTGGCTAAGTTCTTCATTTTTACCCCACCCAGATGACCCTCATGAAGCTCATTGAGCACTCTATCCGTCAACTTAGGTGGAATTACTACTCTGGATCCACACATCAAGGTTCCTCTGCACACTGACAGCTGTTCTCTTCTCGGCGAGAATGCTGGCAGCAGTGGTTCGCCATGTGCTGGCCATCCCTTCACCGTTAAATCATAGACCCGTGATAGTGTCGGGTCATTCCGTGTTTCCTTTTCTATGTTTGCATTCATCACTGGGAGACATTCGACTATGGTCGAGCGGAATAACTCCATTGGATCCACTGCAAGGTCTTCTTCTTCCACCGTCAGCAACGGTAGGCGTGACAATCCATCAGCATTTCCATGCTGTTTAGTTCCTTTGTACTCGATGTCATATTGGTGTGCCCCTAGGAAAAGGGACCATCTCTGCAGTCGTTGTGCTGTCATTATCGGTACGCCCTTCTGAGGGTTGAAAATGGAGACAAGAGGTTGATGATCGGTTATCCAATTCCATTTTAACTTGTGACCCTGCTATTGTGAGGGTGACCCAAATGGTTCGGTGATCCTCTTTTGCAATTACATTGTGAAGTTTGAGACAGCTTAGTCTCCTGTTCCCGGATTCACTATCGCTCATCTGGTCTTCAGAACTACTGTCTGTCATCTTTTGTACTTTCTTGTACGGTTCCTTAGTAGCCTTTTTGTTGTCGCTGGTCTTCTTCCCAGACCTGCAAACTCGTGCAATGTGTCCCATCTTCCCGCATTGCCTGCATATTTTGTCTTTGGACCAGCAGTCCTTCTGGTCATGGTTAGTTCTGCCGCAGCGATAACATTTTGCAAATCCCCGTGTCATTTCGTGGGTGCCGTATTCCTGTGGTTTTTGTTGAGTTTCTGCAGCTCCCCTGGCTGCTGCTTCATACGATACTGCCACGCTGAAAGCCTTATCTAGCGTCAGCTCTTTCTCTGAGAGTAACTTCTTCTGTGTTCCTTCACTCAGGAGTCCACAGACAAATTTGTCCCGTAGGGTATCTGCCAGTCCTGCTCCGAACTGGCAGTGCTTTGATAGCTTGCGTAGTTCCGTAAGATACTCAGCATTGCTCTCATCTTTGTGCTGAGTTCTCCTGTGGAATTTAAATCTTTCTGCTATCAACAGCAGTGCAGGGTTTAGGTGTTCCTGTAGGACAGCAACAATTTCGTTAAAACTCTTTGCCTTCGGTTTGGCTGGAGTAATCAGGTCCCGCAATAGGCCGTACGTTCTAGCGCCCATTAAGTTTAATAATATCGATGCCTTTTTCTTCTCCGCTATTTCGTTTGCCTCGAAATATACCTCGACTCTTTCCACATACGTGGTCCAGTCCTCTATTGTATTATCAAAAGCAGTGATACAGCCAGTCTTCGGCATCTTGCAAATCTAAAATGGTGCCTCCCGCGCTTTGCCTTTTTCCCCGATTTAACAAAATGGCGCCTCCCGCGCTTTGCCTTCTTCCCCGCTGATTAAGATGGCGCCTCCCGCGCTTTGCCTTCTTCCCTGCTGTTGTTAGCGTTGCTTTCCACGGTTCCTTGCGCGTTTAATATTTTTTTATTATTTTCCCGTCGTGGAACAACCCTGTGGGACTCTTGCCTCCCTCTTCACGGGTCTATACGCAGCCCGGCTTCGTAGCACCGGCCGCGCCCTGTGTGCTCCACCCTCTCTCTCTCTTCTTCCCGACAATGCTGCTCGGCCCCGTTGCAAACCACCCGCTCGAGTTCGCGACCGCCGCAGCCCAGGAAGGATCAATGCACTACCTGCCACCAGCCCGATTAGCTGAAGCACCGTCGACAGGAACCAGGCCCCGCATCCGACAGCTTCTCCAGCAATCTTCAACTCTGCAACACAGGGCGGATGCCCACGGTCGACGCCCGTTTCTACTGCCTCTTACTTTCTTTTCTTTCTGGCCTCGACCTCTGCTCACTTCGCTGTAGGAATGGATCCCAGGAGGTGGTGCAGACTGTAGGTAGGTTCGTATCTGCTCGTCGCCAGTATTATGTCCGTGAATGATTGAGACACGGACAGCAGGAGTTAAACAAAACACGTCTTTACTGGTGGAAGTCCAATAGTGAAACTAAAACAACAGAGGCTCACTAGCGCCTTTTATACAGGGGTGGTCACTGTCGGTACTGCAGTCTGAGACCAGTTATTCTCTTAAAAGTACATACACAACACAGGAGACTCAGTGAGGACAGGAGGCTGAGTGAGGACAGGAGGGTGAGTGAGGACAGGAGGCTGAGTGAGGTGGGAGGCTGAGTGAGGACAGGAGGGTGAGTGAGGCAGGAGGGTGAGTGAGGACAGGAGGGTGAGTGAGGACAAGGGGGTGAGTGAGGACAGGAGGGTGAGTGAGGACAGGAGACTGAGTGAGGACAGGAGGGTGAGTGAGGACAGGAGGGTGAGTGAGGACAGGAGGGTGAGTGAGGACAGGAGACTGAGTGAGGACAGGAGGGTGAGTGAGGACAGGAGGCTGAGTGAGGTGGGAGGCTGAGTGAGGACAGGAGGGTGAGTGAGGACAGGAGGCTGAGTGAGGTGGGAGGCTGAGTGAGGACAGGAGGGTGAGTGAGGACAGGAGGGTGAGTGAGGACAGGAGGGTGAGTGAGGACAGGAGGGTGAGTGAGGCAGGAGGCTGAGTGAGGACAGGAGGGTGAGTGAGGACAGGAGGGTGAGTGAGGACAGGGGGGTGAGTGAGGACAGGAGGGTGAGTGAGGACAGGAGGGTGAGTGAGGCAGTAGGCTGAGTGAGGACAGGAGGGTGAGTGAGGACAGGAGGGTGAGTGAGGACAGGGGGGTGAGTGAGGACAGGAGGGTGAGTGAGGGCAGGAGGGTGAGTGAGGGCAGGAGGGTGAGTGAGGACAGGAGGGTGAGTGAGGACAGGAGGGTGAGTGAGGACAGGAGGGTGAGTGAGGACAGGAGGGTGAGTGAGGACAGGAGGGTAGGTGAGGGCAGGAGGGTGAGTGAGGGCAGGAGGGTGAGTGAGGGCAGGAGGGTGAGTGAGGACAGGAGGGTGAGTGAGGACAGGAGGGTGAGTGAGGACAGGAGGGTGAGTGAGGACAGGAGGCTGAGTGAGGACAGGAGGGTGAGTGAGGACAGGAGGGTGAGTGAGGACAGGAGGGTGAGTGAGGACAGGAGACTGAGTGAGGACAGGAGGGTGAGTGAGGCAGGAGGGTGAGTGAGGCAGGAGGGTGAGTGAGGACAGGAGGGTGAGTAAGGACAGGAGGGTGAGTGAGGACAGGAGGGTGAGTAAGAGCAGGAGGCTGAGTGAGGACAGGAGGGTGAGTGAGGACAGGAGGCTGAGTGAAGACAGGAGACTGAGTGAGGACAGGAGGGTGAGTGAGGACAGGAGGGTGAGTGAGGACAGGGGGGTGAGTGAGGACAGGAGGGTGAGTGAGGGCAGGAGGGTGAGTGAGGGCAGGAGGGTGAGTGAGGACAGGAGGGTGAGTGAGGACAGGAGGGTGAGTGAGGACAGGAGGGTGAGTGAGGACAGGAGGCTGAGTGAGGACAGGAGGGTGAGTGAGGCAGGAGGGTGAGTGAGGACAGGAGGGTGAGTGAGGACAAGGGGGTGAGTGAGGACAGGAGGGTGAGTGAGGACAGGAGACTGAGTGAGGACAGGAGGGTGAGTGAGGACAGGAGGGTGAGTGAGGACAGGAGGGTGAGTGAGGACAGGAGACTGAGTGAGGACAGGAGGGTGAGTGAGGACAGGAGGCTGAGTGAGGTGGGAGGCTGAGTGAGGACAGGAGGGTGAGTGAGGACAGGAGGCTGAGTGAGGTGGGAGGCTGAGTGAGGACAGGAGGGTGAGTGAGGACAGGAGGGTGAGTGAGGACAGGAGGGTGAGTGAGGACAGGAGGGTGAGTGAGGCAGGAGGCTGAGTGAGGACAGGAGGGTGAGTGAGGACAGGAGGGTGAGTGAGGACAGGGGGGTGAGTGAGGACAGGAGGGTGAGTGAGGACAGGAGGGTGAGTGAGGCAGTAGGCTGAGTGAGGACAGGAGGGTGAGTGAGGACAGGAGGGTGAGTGAGGACAGGGGGGTGAGTGAGGACAGGAGGGTGAGTGAGGGCAGGAGGGTGAGTGAGGGCAGGAGGGTGAGTGAGGACAGGAGGGTGAGTGAGGACAGGAGGGTGAGTGAGGACAGGAGGGTGAGTGAGGACAGGAGGGTGAGTGAGGACAGGAGGGTGAGTGAGGACAGGAGGGTAGGTGAGGGCAGGAGGGTGAGTGAGGGCAGGAGGGTGAGTGAGGGCAGGAGGGTGAGTGAGGACAGGAGGGTGAGTGAGGACAGGAGGGTGAGTGAGGACAGGAGGGTGAGTGAGGACAGGAGGCTGAGTGAGGACAGGAGGGTGAGTGAGGACAGGAGGGTGAGTGAGGACAGGAGGGTGAGTGAGGACAGGAGACTGAGTGAGGACAGGAGGGTGAGTGAGGCAGGAGGGTGAGTGAGGCAGGAGGGTGAGTGAGGACAGGAGGGTGAGTAAGGACAGGAGGGTGAGTGAGGACAGGAGGGTGAGTAAGAGCAGGAGGCTGAGTGAGGACAGGAGGGTGAGTGAGGACAGGAGGCTGAGTGAAGACAGGAGACTGAGTGAGGACAGGAGGGTGAGTGAGGACTGGAGGGTGAGTGAGGACAGGAGGCTGAGTGAGGACAGGAGGGTGAGTGAGGACAGGAGGGTGAGTGGGGCAGGTGACTCAGTGGGGCAGGAGGTTCAGTGGGGCAGGTGACTCAGTGGGGCAGGAGGTTCAGTGGGGCAGGTGACTCAGTGGGGCAGGAGGTTCAGTGGGGCAGGTGACTCAGTGGGGCAGGAGGTTCAGTGGGGCAGGTGACTCAGTGGGGCAGGAGGTTCAGTGGGGCAGGAGGTTCAGTGGGGCAGGAGGTTCAGTGGGGCAGGTGACTCAGTGGGGCAGGAGGTTCAGTGGGGCAGGTGACTCAGTGGGGCAGGAGGTTCAGTGGGGCAGGTGACTCAGTGGGGCAGGAGGTTCAGTGGGGTAGGTGACTCAGTGGGGCAGGAGGTTCAGTGGGGCAGGTGACTCAGTGGGGTAGGTGACTCAGTGGGGCAGGAGGTTCAGTGGGGCAGGAGGTTCAGTGGGGCAGGAAGTTCAGTGGGGCAGGGGGTTCAGTGGGGCGGGTGACTCAGTGGGGCAGGAGGGTCAGTGGGGCAGGTGACTCAATGGGGCAGGAGGTTCAATGGGGCAGGAGGTTCAGTGGGGCAGGAGGTTCAGTGGGGCAGGAAGTTCAGTGGGGTAGGTGACTCAGTGGGGTAGGTGACTCAGTGGGGCAGGTGACTCAGTGGGGCAGGAGTGTCAGTGGGGCAGGTGACTCAGTGGGGTAGGAAGTTCAGTGGGGTAGGTGACTCAGTGGTGTAGGTGACTCAGTGGGGCAGGTGACTCAGTGGGGCAGGAGGGTCAGTGGGGCAGGTGGGTCAGTGGGGCAGGAAGTTCAGTGGGGTAGGTGACTCAGTGGGGTAGGTGACTCAGTGGGGCAGGTGACTCAGTGGGGCAGGAGGGTCAGTGGGGCAGGTGACTCAGTGGGGTAGGTGACACAGTGGGGCAGGTGGGTCAGTGGGGCAGGAGGGTCAGTGGGGCAGGTGACTCAGTGGGGCAGGTGACTCAGTGGGGCAGGTGGGTCAGTGGGGCGGGTGGGTCAGTGGGGCGGGTGACTCAGTGGGGCAGGTGACTCAGTGGGGCGGATGGGTCAGTGGGGCAGGAGGGTCAGTGGGGCGGGTGACTCAGTGGGGCAGGTGACTCAGTGGGGCGGGTGGGTCAGTGGGGCGGGTGACTCAGTGGGGCAGGTGACTCAGTGGGGCAGGAGGGTCAGTGGGGCAGGTGTCTCAGTGGGGCAGGTGACTCAGTGGGGCAGGAGGGTCAGTGGGGTAGGTGACACAGTGGGGCGGGTGACTCAGTGGGGCAGGAGGGTCAGTGGGGCAGGAGGGTCAGTGGGGCAGGTGACTCAGTGGGGTAGGTGACACAGTGGGGCGGGTGACACAGTGGGGCAGGAGGGTCAGTGGGGCAGGTGACTCAGTGGGGCGGGTGACACAGTGGGGCGGGTGACACAGTGGGGCAGGAGGGTCAGTGGGGCAGGTGACTCAGTGGGGTAGGTGACACAGTGGGGCAGGAGGGTTAGTGGGGCAGGAGGGTCAGTGGGGCAGGTGACTCAGTGGGGCGGGTGACACAGTGGGGCAGGTGGGTCAGTGGGGCAGGAGGGTCAGTGGGGCGGGTGACACAGTGGGGCAGGTGACTCAGTGGGGCGGGTGACTCAGTGGGGCAGGAGGGTCAGTGGGGCAGGTGTCTCAGTGGGGTAGGTGACTCAGTGGGGCAGGAGGGTCAGTGGGGCGGGTGACTCAGTGGGGTAGGTGACTCAGGGGGGCGGGTGACTCAGTGGGGCGGGTGACACAGTGGGGCGGGTGACTCAGTGGGGCCGGTCGTTCTGTTGTACCTCTGCAGGTGCAAGGCACTAACCTCGATTATTGAAATGACGCCATCGCTGTGATTTGGGACGGGGTCATAGCGAGGCCAAAGTGGCGGGCAGATATCTGGTTCCACTGCACTTCCGTCTCCCTGAACGGGTTCACGGAAACTCTAGGCTCTGATTAGGAACATGATTGAACTTTGGAAGGATAAGCATAGATTGAAGGCACTTTTACGCTATATCAGTGCAGCCAACAGAGAGAGACCTGGTCTTCCTCCACAGTGTTAACAAGCCCAACTCCTTATCCCATTGGAACTGCCGACCCAGTAAAATGTGGGTCTAGCATTCCGGCATCAGGATGAGGTAACCAGTTGTAGCAGTGGGAATGTCTCACACAATCCCAGCTAAAGAGCTGCCAAATATAGTAGCATCTTGAGATGAGAGATGCTGTACAAAGAATGATGTGCAGTTGGGAATAGGGAGGCAGGGAGGAGTCTGTAGAGAGCAGCTGGCCTGGGTTAAACAGCAGAGATGTGGGAATGGATGAATGTTTTGAAGTTCAGCCTGATTATTTTGGGGGAATTAGGGATTACACGGCCTCTGAAAGAAGCAAGTCGGATTGGTCTTTCGCATTCCCTGTTTTCTATGGCTTAACATCTTTTTGTTTTGCTGCTTGGGCCGTGCACACCCTGCACCTCCCCCGTTCCCCGCCACCCGCTGCCCCACCGCGAGGTTGAGAAGTCTCCATCTATCCCACCCTGAGCTGGCCTCCCCAGTACTGGCACTGAGCACAGCAGTGCGATGGGTGGAAGCAGCAACCCACCAAACATCCGTTATTTCA
The DNA here is from genome assembly GCF_052327205.1 of Somniosus microcephalus. NCBI lineage: Eukaryota > Metazoa > Chordata > Chondrichthyes > Squaliformes > Somniosidae > Somniosus > Somniosus microcephalus. The sequence goes on along the minus strand of NC_141000.1, from coordinate 9,932,421 downwards.
GATCTTGTAGGATTTTAATTTTCTGCACACGTGACTGACGAGAACACAAATGTCCCAAATGACTATCATTGACTTGTCTCTAAAAAAAATATTTGGGGGGATCAATTTGGTTGATTAGCGCCTCCCGTTAGCACCCTAACCCTAACCCTAACCGGGCACTAATGGGGCGCAAAGCAACTGGCGCCCGGGCGCAGCGATGTTTGCGCCGCTCGCGAAATTGACCAGACATTTTGCAGCGGCGCTAAACACTACCGCCACGATCTCCTGCACCCGCAAATCGTGACGTCAGTCGAGTGCGCAACGCCCCGGTAGCGCCCCGGACCGGATATTGAGTGGCGCCCCCTGCCTTACCGCCTGCCGCTTGCAACAACAGGTTGAGGGGAGCGTTTTGCAGTCGGGAAGGGACTGGGGGAGCGCTATTTAAAGGCGACCGCTTCCTGCATTTTATTGTCGGCGACATTTTTGCACCACGCATTCTGAGAGAGAGAGAGAGAGAGACTTCTGGAGAGATTCAACGCTGTGTGAAGGAGTTTTGGGTACTGAGCAGCACTTTGCAGGTTTATTTTGATTTGACCTTCCTTGCATCGATTTAGAAGAGACTGTGGGGGCTGCACTCTGAGCTCTTTCCCTGGGCCTCTCCATTGTTCTTTCCAGCAGATTTGATGTACAGGTCTCTCCAGGCCAAGATTCAAGGCTGCAATGAGCAGGATGTGGATGGAGAGCAAGATCGACCCTCCCCTTTAAGAATTGGACGGTGCCAGTGTGTCTGTGTTTCATTGCTGACTGACATCACATGAGCTTCGCCAGCGCTCTGAGGTAGCGCCTCGCTCCTCGGCCTTTGCGCCTTAAGAGAGGTGTGTAGCGCCTGATTTAGCGCTCCAATCACCTCCAGGGGCGATAGAAGCCAAGTTTGCAGTTGGAGGCGATAATTAGCGCCAGGCACTAAACTTTGCGATCGGCCGATAATTGCGCCCCAAACGGGGCAATACCGAATTTCTCCCCCTTGATTCATTATCAAGTATCAGTCATACAGCTAAAAGCTCACAACCTACCCTCCCCAAATCTGGGACAGGGTGCCGTGTTATAAGCTGTGTTATTTATTAGTTGCTGCGTTCAGTCAGGAAACACCTCAGGAGCACTCATAAAGACCTCAGCACGTGGTCTTTGTATTTACTCAGTGCATCGGAGCAATTAATTGCCTTTTAAATGCAGCAGTTCTGACATTTATCACTTTAATAAAATCTGCTTTCTAAGACTTGGACTTGTACTCGAGTGAGTTGTCCTGGAGATACGGGGTTGGAATTTCGGATGTATTTGCACCCCGAGCCACGTGCAATCGAGGCTCTAAGCAAATACCCGGCGTAACAGAGCGAGGAAAATTGGGCGCAAGTTTATTACACACGTAATTACATTACGCCCGAAATTTCCTCGATCTTTTACGCCCGTCTATCGAAGCCTGTGTCCGAACGCATCTCGGCTCATTTATAATGGCTCTGCCCCCCCAGCCTAAAGAGCCGCACACAGGGATTTCCTGCAATTACACGGATTAAGAACGGGTTTTAAATTACGCCCAGAGTTTCAGGCACGCGGGCACACCTATAGACCACCCGAATCTGATGCAAATCAGCAAATCCAGGGAGCATTGAAGCCACTCTTGTCCTGTAGATCCTGACTGCCGTTCTCCAGTCCTTTTGAGAAATAAAAATGGCTCTTTGATGGCTCTGCCCCACTTGCCATTATCATGGAGGAGGAGGAAGAGAACCAGAGACAGGAGAGTGAAACACCACCAGCATAGATAGGTAAACCCACTGACGTAATAAAACTCACTACGCACTTGGTTTGAGCATAGAGCAAGGCTTTAATCAACTTGTTTCAGAACATGGAGGTCTAGTAGTACTTCACTAGTTCCTTGTCTTACAAAATGTCCCTGGCAAGCTGGGGCCGACGCCCGAGTATTTATACTCCTTGGACGGCGCCACCAGCTGGCCGTCCAGCGTTATTTCACGAGTAGTTTCTTGATGAATGATGAGATTTATAACACCCGCACCCCCCCACCATGACAGACCCCCCCCCTCCGCACCATCCACCACCCCCATGCAAGTACTCACCCCAGACAATGTAGAGGCTTCAACTGGTAGTCGAGGAAATGTCTGAGGAGCTGACTGTGCGATGGCTGCACTTTACAAAGGAGGCCGTGGGCTGACTCCGTGACTTGCTCCGTGATGACTTAAAGCCCCAGGCCACATGCAGCAGAGCCTTAACTGTAGGAACGAAGGTCCCCACGACCCTCAACATTTGCCAGTCTGGATAATTCCAGGCACCCACGGGAGACCTGCGCCAGATAAGCCAAGGGGCAGTGCGGGCCGGTATGCGGCAGGTGACGGACGCCCTTTTCCATAAATTCATTAGGTTTAGGATGTCCACAGCAAAGCAAAGGCAGAGGGCAGTAAGTTTCTGCAGGATTGCTGGCTGACCCAGAGTGCAGGGGCCATTGATGGAACACACGTCGCAATCAAAGCCCCCATCAGAACCCACAAAGCTACATGAACAGAAAAGGCTTCCTCACCCTCCACGTTCAGCTAGTGCGTGACACAGAAGCGGGGGTCTGTCATGATGCATTTATTGCACACAGTCCGGTCATTACATGCATGCTCAGGCACTGATGATGCCTTTTCATGCCCCACAGACTAAAGCTGAGGAGAGATACAACCAAGTACATGCGTCCGCCTGGAGAGCCAATTCAGGTGCTTGGACAGGTATAGGGGTGTCCCTCCATCACTCCCCAGAGACAGTAGTGAGGAAAGTCATCGTGTGCTGCGCCCAGAACAACTTCACCACGATGGAATGTCTGGACCTTGACGTACTGGGGGACAAGCCAACGAAGCAAAAGATCCTGGACTGTGGGAATCGAGGAATGTGGCACGTCCGCAGGAGGCATCGCTCGAGAGGGCAGTGTGGACAGAGGGTAGAGCGGTCAGGGGGCAGGGCGGTCTGAGGGCAGGGCAGTCAGGGGGCAGGGCAGTCAGGGGGCAGGGTGGTCTGAGGGCAGGGCGGTCAGGGGACAGGGCGGTCAGGGGGCAGGGCGGTCAGGGGGCAGGGTGGTCTGAGGGCAGGGTGGTCTGAGGGCAGGGCGGTCAGGGGGCAGGGTGGTCTGAGGGTAGGGTGGTCTGAGGGCAGGGCAGTCAGGGGGCAGGGTGGTCTGAGGGCAGGGTGGTCTGAGGGCAGGGCGGTCGGGGGCAGAGCAGTCAGGGGGCAGGGTGGTCTGAGGGCAGGGCGGTCGGGGGCAGAGCAGTCAGGGGGCAGGGTGGTCTGAGGGCAGGGTGGTCAGGGGGCAGAGCGGTCAGGGGGCAGGGCGGTCAGGGGGCAGGGTGGTCTGAGGGCAGGGCGGTCAGGGGGCAGAGTGGTCAGGGGGCAGGGCGGTCAGGGGGCAGAGTGGTCAGGGGGCAGGGCGGTCAGGGGGCAGGGTGGTCTGAGGGCAGGGCGGTCAGGGGGCAGAGCGGTCTGAGGGCAGGGCGGTCAGAGGGCAGAGCAGTCAGGGGGCAGGGTGGTCTGAGGGCAGGGCGGTCAGGGGGCAGAGCGGTCAGGGGGCAGGGTGGTCTGAGGGCAGGGCGGTCGGGGGCAGAGCAGTCAGGGGGCAGGGTGGTCTGAGGGCAGGGCGGTCAGGGGGCAGTGTGGTCAGGGGGCAGGGCGGTCAGGGGGCATGGTGGTCTGAGGGCAGGGCGGTCAGGGGCCAGAGCGGTCAGAGGGCAGGGCAGTCAGGAGGCAGGGTGGCCTGAGGGCAGGGCGGTCAGGGGGCAGAGCGGTCAGGGGGCAGGGCAGTCAGGGGGCAGGGTGGTCTGAGGGCAGGGCGGTCGGGGCAGGGCGGTCAGGAGGCAGGGAAGTCAGGAAGCAGGGCAGTCAGAGGGCATCGCTCAAGAGGGCAGGGAGGTCAGGGGGCAGGGCGGTCAGGGGGCAGGGTGGTCAGGGGGCAGGGTGGTCTGAGGGCAGGTTGGTCAGGGGGCAGGGCGGTCAGGGGGCAGGGCGGTCAGGAAGCAGTGCAGTCAGAGGGCATCGCTCAAGAGGGCAGGGAGGTCAGAGGGCAGCTTGTGGGACAGGCTTTTACCCAATGAGCATCTCCTATAGAGGTCAACCAGAAGAAGTGTCAGGCACTATCTTTAACTTCAAGTACTGTTTTATTACATAAAATGTTTCATAGGGTTAGTAAACTTTAACTAGAAACTTTAACAACTAAGTACAAATGTTTCCTGAAAAAGTTAAACTCTTAGGCATTTGAACAAATTCTTACAAGAACTCCAATAAATCTTAACTAGACCCTGAGAAACATAATTTAATTACAAACAGTGTTTATGGCAGTGTTAAACTCTTTTTACAAATGTGTAACAAGTTCTATATTAATCAACATTAGGAACCGTTGAAAACAATTCAATTCAATTCAATTTTATTTGTCATATATGCAGCAGACGTGAACAGTAATAAATAATAATAAATTATACGTTAGAAGTCAGGGGTAGAAGTTGGTGAGAATCTGGGGGGCCATTCCAAATTTCTTCAGTCTCTGAGGAAGAACAGGCGTTGGCATGCCTTCTTCGTTATGACGGGATAAACTTAAACATGGGATAAACTTATGTAAACTTTAGCAAATGTTACAGGTTTGACAAACTTTGACAAATTTAAACATAGATTTAACCTCTTTGGCCCTGATTTTAAAGCGGGGGTTCGGGTATGGTGCGATCCCGCGAGTCAGGGGACGTAGAGGCCCGGCCATAAATTTTCACTGACTCCTGTCCAAGCACTCCTGACCTACCTGGCCCACAAGGGAACCTAAAATATAATTTCAAAACTTACCTTGCTAGCCTCTTCTGGCCCACGATCCACCTCCCAGCAGGTGTAGCCCGCTCCCGACTCAGGCCTCCGACTAATATTACAGATCAGCTCCCAATGTCATCAAAACGTATAATTCCAGAGCTTGTCAATGCTGGATCTGGATCGGCCCAGAAATTCGGGTCGGGGGCTTCCCGCGGGTGTAAGCCCCCGATCTGCACTTACCTTGCGTGCCGGCCGTTGAGCTGTGGGCCCCCGTGGAATTCTGATCCGGGGCCTGGTCCAGCTGCCGGCGCGCGGTGCTTGCGTATCCCGGGGCGCAGTTAGTTCGATGCATCCCCTGGGATCACATGGGCCATGGGGAGCCAATCGGAGCAGGGAATGTTCCATTCATAAGTCTGACAGGAAGTGCTGTCAAGACTTATAAATACTACGGCCCCAAAATAGCACTAAATCTTCAAATAATTTTTTTTTTAAATCACATTTTTTAAATAAACTATAAATTACATGAAATAACTATTTTAAACAATAATTTAAATTTTTGAAAAAAATAATTTTATTTTCTAATGGGGCTAAAAATAAACTTACCTTGCTTTAAAGTATTTAAAAATAATAAACCTGTGGAAAAAATGTTTTAATTTTAATTAATTCACCACTTACCTTGTAAAAAGCAGGCCTTACGCCTGCTTTTTACATTTCTAACTTCTGCAGGCTTACCAGCGCGGGAAAACCTGTAAAAAAAAAACAAGTTCGATGCGCACGCGCAGCCTCTCCCGCACACACGTTCGACCTCTGAACCTCTTCGTTCAGAGGAACGGAAGTGCCGGTTTCCCGCGCATGCGCAGTGCATGCAGGAAACCGGCACTTCCATTGGGCCTACGGGTGAGTACCCCGTGCGTACTCACCCATGGAGACCCGAATTTCTGGGCTATTAGATGTTCTCTGGCTAGAATGAGTGCAGGAGACGGTTCCCTGGGACAGGGTGCCTGGTTTATTCTTGTTCCCCTATTTTGCGAGGAGAAAAATGAGATTGAGTGCGTAAGTAGCATTTGCTTTGACTGTTATTCTGTTAATCACTCGCTGTCTATGAAATAAAACACCTTAACGATTCATATCTGACCTTGTTTCACCAATGTTGCTCTGTCCACCCTTGTGATCTGAACTTGATACTGTGTTTTCCGCATGTGAGGATACATACCAAAGAAATATTACCAATTCAGACCACAAGAGGATCCTATTGTTACAACCCCCCGGGTTATGTTATTGTAAAATTAGATATTGGGCTCACTCCTGAACATAAGGCGCTCAGGCCACTTATGAGAGCACCACTGTGCCCGAGTGAATGTCTAAGGCAGACTCAAAACGATTCCTTGTGACACAGTGGAGTATTTCGTTGCTGACTTATGCTCTGAATCAAAATGCATGCCCAGGAAACACAGCATGTTGTTTACGTTCACTGATTGTTTCAGAGGTGATGACTCAACCAGTTCTTTGAAGTGTAAATCTGATGAGAGTTGGGCATTTTTTTGAACTGGTGAATACCATTGTAAAAGCTGCCAAGGGAGTCAGGTGTCTGAAAGGGTGATTGCAGTCTCATTAAAAAGCTGGCTATCATAAACAAGTCTGATCTTCGTGTATTGGCATTGTTGGGATCAGTATTAGATTGGAATGCGCTGCCTGAAAGGGCGTTGGAAGCAGATTCAATAGTAACTTTCAAAAGGGAATTGGATAAATACTTGAAAAGGAAAAGAATTGCAGGCTACAGGGAAAGAGCGAGGGAGTGGAACTAATTGAATAGCTCTTTCAAAGAGCAGGCACAGGCACGATGGGACAAATGGGCTCATTCTGTACTGTATTATTCTATGATAGGCGATCACTATAGACAAGTGATCAGTGTAATCATTCACCCGTTCAGTGATAAGCATCATTTATTGTCATTACCAGTCCAGTTCCAGCACATCGGGGTGAAGTTATGTAGTGAATCCAGACTGTGTTGATTGTAGAGCCTGATGGAACCGTGGATCACTTAATCAGGGACAGTATTTTCTGAATTAAATTCAGAGTAATGGCCGGTGGCTGGGAGTTCTAATGCTATAATTCAATCCAGCAGTCAGAAGGATTGTGGTATTGTGGGTTCTTTAATCAGGCACCTGGGATAACAAACAAGTCATTTACAATAGCGCAAAGACATTCCACTGCCCATGCTTGCAGCTCAGTGCCTGCCTGCTCTGAAACTGCCCGCTGCCTGACCCCTGAACCAGCAGAATATATTAGCATTGCACTATAACTTGGATAATCCTACTAAATGACATAATTCAAGATATCAGAGCTCAAGTATTCCAAAAGTCACTAGCAGAAATCCCACTGTCAAATTGCAACATTTAACTCACTTCTTAATGTGTAGCATTTGTATCCAACACAAGCACATTGCAAAAGGGATAATGGATTATTCAGAATGGCATTCTGAAAACTGGTTCAACTGTTACTGAAAGGGAAGCTGATAAGATGCCATATTATAACCACCCACTGTGAAAATTGTTTACCTGTGAGGTGTATTGTATATGTTTCTGATTCTGTATCAGATGCTAGATAAAGGGCTTATATTTGAAATAGATTGTGTCTAAGCCTAGCAGTTTTAACTTTGATGCATCAGATGATCCCATTAAATTTCCTTGTTGTCTCCATTGGTACAGGTGACCATAAGGAGCAGTAGGTCCCAGGTATGATTCTTGGGTCTATGCTAAATTAATTGATCTACCTGAGGTTGTAGTAAGTGTTCAAATTGGTCTCAGCGCTCCTGGGGTAGAGAATTCTCAGAGGGTTGTGAATCTTTGGCTTTACCCCAGAGAGCTGTGGAGGCGGAGTCAGTGAATATATTCAAGGCGGAGATTGACAGATATTTGAGCTACAGGGGAGTCGAGGGGTATGGGGAGCGAGCGGGAAAGTGGAGTTGAGGCCAAGATCAGATTGAATGGCAGAGCAGACCAAATGGCCAACTCCTATATTATAGAAACATAGAAGATATGAGCAGGAGTAGGCCATTTGGCCCCTTGAGCCTGCTCTGTCATTTAATGAGATAATGGCTGATCATCCAAATTCAGTACGATAGCAAAATACTGCAGATGTTGGAAATCCGAAATAACAACAGAAAAAGCTGGAAAAACTCAGCAGGTCAGGCAACATCCATGGAGAGAAATGTGAGTTGACGTTTTGGGTTGGACCCTTCTTCAAAACTGGAAAGAAAAGAAACTAGATCGAAGGCAGGGCTGCGATCGGACAAAAGAATAAAAGAAACAAAAGAAGTAAATGAGATTAGAAGCTAGACGAGATGGTAATAGGCTGGGATTAGGTGTAAAGTGTGCTGGCAGGGCAAAAGATAGCTGCCAGGTGTGAGAGAGAAACAAAAGGAAAGGGGGGGGGAAAGGAGTGGAACAATTACAAGAGAAAATGAAATGTGGGCTGAGCTTATGATCTGAAATTGTTGAACTCGATATTGAGTCCAGAAGGCTGCAGAGTGCCTAATCGGAAGATGAGGTGCTGTTCCTCGAGTTTACGTTGAGCTTCCGTGGAACAATACAAGAGGCCGCAGACGGTGAGGTCCGAGTGGGAATGGAGCGGTGAATTAAAATGACAGGCGACCGGAAGCTCGGGGTCACCCTTACGGACTGAACGGAGGTGTCCCGCAAAGGGAGACCAAACGCAGAATGGGTGACCGCTTTGCGGAACACCTCCGTTCAGTCCGTAAGGGTGACCCCGAGCTTCCGGTCGCCTGTCATTTTAATTCACCGCTCCATTCCCACTCGGACCTCACCGTCCTTGGCCTCTTGTATTGTTCCACGGAAGCTCAACGTAAACTTGAGGAACAGCACCTCATCTTCCGATTAGGCACTCTGCAGCCTTCCGGACTCAATATCGAGTTCAACAATTTCAGATCATAAGCTCGGCCCCCATTTCATTTTCTCTTGTAATTGTTCCACTCCTTTCCCCCCCACCTTTCCTTTTGTTTCTCTCTCACACCTGGCAGCTATCTTTTGCCCTGCCAGCGCACTTTACACCTAATCCCAGCCTATTACCATCTCGTCTAGCTTCTAATCTCTTTTACTTCTTTTGTTTCTTTTATCCGATCACAGCCCTGCCTTCGATCTAGTTTCTTTTCTTTCCAGTTTTGAAGAAGGGTCCAACCCGAAACGTCAACTCAAATTTCTCTCCACGGATGTTGCCTGACCTGCTGAGTTTTTCCAGCTTTTTCTGTTGTTAATCCAAATTCAGTACCCTATCCATGCTTTCTCCCCATATCACTTGATCGCTATGTCAATGACCTGTACGGGGATCAAACCCGCGACTTTGGCGTTATTAGCACCACGCTCTAACCAACTGAGCTAACTGGCCTTCATGCTTTTAATGTTATGTTCTGAACTCGGGAGGAGACAATCAGCCAGGGTTCCTACTCCCGATCACTATCCAATAGCCCTGACTGGCTAACGTGCAGATGTGGGCATCAGGTGGGGACTGGGATCAAGTGTGGGTGGAATGCTCTCTACAGCCAAATAGTCTGCCAACGCTGTCTAAGCTCATATATAAAGCATGGCTACTTGTGCAAGAGGCCAACCAGTGCCTGTCCAACTGCATTAGGGTGGGATATTGGAAAAAAAAACACAAAATGCTATCCCAACAGCACTAAGGGTGGCTGGGCTGCAATTTAGACACTCCTGATCTAAGTGAAGCACGTATCACATCAGTCTATGACATCATATGCCACCTTCCTCCTCCTGCCCGTAAAACCTGACAAGTAGCCACTCCAGAGGTTAATAATAGAACCTCTCCCCTCTAGAAAAGTAATCCTAAACTTATTGGCCCAGAATTTGCTGGAGTGGGGCGTGCCCCAGGAGTTGGATTTTTTTTCCTCGCCCTTCAGCTTGAAATTTTTTGCATTGCAAATGGCTGGAAGTGCGAGTTGATAACAGTGAGGTCAACTGGGACATCTGGGACCTTGGTGAACGACGGGACCAACAATCTATCTCCTTAACCAATTAAGTTTAAGGATAGAGAAAGAAACAGAAGAATGACAGAGAAGGAAATAGGGTAAATTAGAGTCAAATGACATACAGAAAGAGAAATAAAGAGAGGGAAAGAAAGATTGGATTGAGATGAGGGAAAAAAGGCAGGAAGGAAAAGAAAAAAATTAAATAAATTTTTTTTTTAATTTTAAAAGCCTCTAGGAACAATTTACTATCTGCAGGAATGAGACTCCACAGTTTTAATTGTTTCTTTTCTGGGCCGGAGAAGTTGAGGCATTGCAGGAACATAAATCTGTCATTTAAAGAGTTCTTACGCTGCTAAATACCAGCCCTAACTTTCTGCTGTGAGTTTAATTCAGTTCAACAGCACAAAAGCAGCAATTTCTTGAAACTCATGGTGGGGAAGATGACGAGCTCTCACTTTCACTAGGCTAACTGTGGAGCAGTGCAAATTCTTCAGCAATTTGTGGCGATTCACAACTCACGGGGTATTTTCCCAGCAAGTTCTGGGCCACTATTACCTGTGCCCCTTAAAAGACAGAGCACAACAGTAAATATCACCTAAGATTTTAAATGTAATCCCCAAAAAATTAAGACCAGGTAAAGGTTTATACATTGAGGTGACACCATTTCTCCTATAAAAATCAGATCATTTCATGCTGACCAATCTGATAGATAAACAGATACCCCAATACATTATATATTCCCTATACTACTTCTTAGGCAGTCCCTCGGAACCGAGGATGACTTGCTTCCACACTGAAAATGAGTTCTCAGGTGACTGATGCCCGAACTTCATTTTAAAGGCTGGAAGATGCCTGTGCGTGAATTCTTTTAACGTGGGGTGGCCGTTGCACACCAGCTGCCACACGGGCTTGACAGAGCAAGGTCTTGGTCCAATGGCAAGGGGATCCAAGACGATTGGAGACCAGGCTCTGCTACGTTATATTCTATGCCTCAGCTAATAAAGGCAAGTATCCGTATGCCTTCTTAACCACCTTATTTACCTGTCCTGCTACCTTCAGGGATCTGTGGACTTGCACTCCAAGGTCCCTCTGATCTTCTGCACTTCTCAGTATCCTACCATTTATTGTGTATTCCCTTGCCTTGTTAGCCCTCCCCAAATGCATTACCTCACACTTCTCCAGATTGAATTCCATTTGCCACTGTTCTGCCCACCTGACCAGCACATTGATATCAATACTGCCTTTACAATAAGGGAACATTGGCGTACTGGTAATGTCACTGGGCTAGTAGGCCTGGACTAATGATCCAGAGACGTGAGTTCAAATCCTATTTAAATTCAATTAATTAAATAAATCTGGAATAAAAAGGTAATATCAGTAAAACCCATCTGGTTCACTAATGTCCTTACCCGGTCTGGCCTATATGTGACTCCAGACCCACAACAATGTGGTTGACTTTTAACTGCCCTCTGAAATGGCCCAGCAAGTCACTCAGTTGTAGCAAACTGCTACGAAGCAAAATAATAATAATGAAACCAGATGGATCACCTGGAATCGATCTCGGCACTGGCTATGGACGTGGCAACGACCCAGTCAACCCTGCAAAGTTCTCCTCACCAACATCTGGGGACTTGTCCCAAAATTGGGAGAGCTGTCCCACAGACTAGTTAAGCAACAGCCGGACAGAGTCATACTCACAGAATCATACCTTTCAGCAATGTCCCAAAATCCTCCATCACCATCCCTGGTGGATTCACCTAAGGATGAATCAGTACTCCTCCATGTTGAACACCACTTGGAAGAAGCACTAAGAGTAGCAAGGGCACAGAATGTACCCTGAGTGGAGGACTTCAATGTCCATCTCCAAGAGTGGCTCGCTAGCACCACTGCTGGCCGAGTCCTGAACGACATAACTGCAAGTCTGGGCCTGCGACAGGTGGTGAGAGAACCAACACGAGGGAAAAACCTACTTGACCTCATCCTCGCCAATCTACCTGTTGCAAATGCATCTGTCTATGACAGTATTGGTAGCAATGACCACTGTACAGTCATTGTGGAGATGAAGTCCTGTCTTCACACTGAGGGCACCCTCCATCGTGTTGTGTGGCACTACCACCGTGCTAAATGGGATAGATTCAGAACAGACCTAGCAGCTCAAAACTAGGCATCCATGAGGCGCTGTGGGCCATCAGCAGCAGAATTGTATTCCACCACAATCTGTAACCTCATGGCCTGGCATATCCCTCACTCTACCATTACTGTAAAGTCTGTGGGTTGTATAGCGAAGTAATACACAGACTACAAGAGTAACTTAAACAGGACTTTACTATTCGAAGGTCAGGGCGAATCTGCCCAATAAATTCTGCCACAGCACTTATATACCGGTGTGGTCACCGTCGGTATTACAGTATACAGCAGCCAGGATAAAGTAGTGCCACACCTAAAATAGTTCTCTTAAAGGTAGAACAGTTACATACACTACAATCCTCCCTTTTTAGCTTACAACATACTTATTCCCCATTAACATAACATCATAACATCCAACTTCATGTTACAACAGTTCACAGAGGTAGTCTCTGCGGAAACAGTTCACAGATTCAGTCTCTGCGGGAAACAGTTCACAGATTCAGTCTCTGATCTTCTTGACTCGGTCCGGACCACACCTCCGTGGTGTAGTCGGGTCACCTTGCTAGAGGGACTCATCCCATAGTCCTTCCCTAGACTTAACAGCTTTACTTCCATCACTTCTGAACCAGCATTGCTGACTTTTTTTTAAAACAAACAAAAAACAGTTGGATTGCCTTGGGAAATTTTCCTACTTTCCAACTGATTTGGCTCCGTTCGGGGGACCACGTGTGTGATCGGGTAGAGGTAATAATGGTTCAGATGGTTATCATCTTCTGCTTCGTCTTTTCCTTTTTTGCTTCTTGGAGACTCTCGGGGCTCCATTGTCAGCTGCCAGCTGTAACGCCACCATCTCCCTATGTTCCTTAGACTTTAAGTGATTCATCCTGATTTCGGCACTTTGGGAGTTCTCGGCACAAGCTGGGCAGACCAGGTCCTCGTAATATTCAGTGTCACTCAACAGATCATGGTAATATTCGGTGTCGTCCTGAGCTAGGCCAGCGAGAGGGTCTTCTATTTCCTCCTTACCCAGCTGGACGTTAGCCGACTTTTGTTCCAAATCCCGACATCTGTCCTGAAGAGACTTCATCATGCGTTCAGATTCATCCCGCTTTTTCTGGGCTTCCTGCAAGTCTTTTACTAATGACCTCATTTGTGATTTCAATACTTCAACTTCATTCGGAGATTGATTGATTGGACTATTCAATCCCTCTACTGAAGTAGCTGTTTCAGTGTTCTGTTGTTCTACATTGCCGTGCGTCAGCGTACTTTTGGCATCCAAGGGCTGTTCTGCTGCAGACTTCTCAGTCTGGGTTGCCACCTCAGCTCTTCCAATGACTTTTGAGAGCTCCCTTCCCTTTGAAGATTGAGGCTCGTATTTAAGTTTTTCCCATTTTAGAGTTTTATCCCTCAGCATATGAATGAGTTGGCTGACTGTTAACTCTTCTGCCATCATCCCTTTTCCATTAACTACAGGGCTGTTTATAACCTTGCCCTGGAGGAGTTGGCTGACTGTTAACTCTTCTGTCCTCATCCCTTTTCCATTAGCTGCAGGGCTGTTTAGAACCTTGTCCTGGGGCTCCTTTGCTGCTTCTACTTCGCCATCATCCGCAGCCCCCATCATTCGAATTTCCACAAATGAATCGTCCGGTGATGCTGCACCCAACTTCAGTAGGAGCTCGGAAGTCATGTCGACCAACTCAGCTTTTTCTGCCTGCAACCTGCTAACCAGCGCTTTCAGTGGTGGCACATCTTGTTCCACTGGATTGGAGCATGCCCCTTCAGAAGCCGAATCAGCTTTGATTCATTTGGCCTCCTCGTGCAGACGGTTTGTGTGCTCCTGCTCCCTTTTCTTCCCCAGCTGCTTCTGTTGTCTTTCCAGATTCTCCCATTCAGTATCATAGAACTTTTTCATTGCTTTCATCTCTTGCTCGAGACGGCAATTCAATTGTTCTAATTGCTGTCGTAATCTGAAATAAGTTTGCGTTCGAGCTCGATGTTCCTCAGTAATATATATGTCTGTAACTTGAACAGACTCAGAATTCTCTGTCAAGCTATGTTGTTGTTGTTCAGAGGAATTCTGTTCTGAAACTTTGTTCTCCTCTGGAGCATAAGCCTTTAGGCCCACATTCGTTCTACCAACCTTAGTCAGCAAGTTCTTTTTAGACTTGTCTTTCATGCTTGGGCTGGTCTTATCGTCATCCGTTTCAGAGTCTGAGCTGATTGTCTGCCCCGAGTCCTCACTCGTTATTGCTTTGAGGTAGTGCCATTCCATGTCTATTTTCTTGATCCACTCCCGTCCTAGAAGTGGTGGTCCTCCCTCAGGTAGTACGTACAAGTCCATTCCGGGGTGTTCTTTGCCCCTGTCTCTCACCTTGACTCTTATCTTTCCCATGGGGTATACTTTATGCCCCGTGTATGTCTGCAATACGAACTTGGTATCTCTCAAGGGTATATGTGAGAATAGCCGGTTGTAATCCCTTCGATTTATGACTGATAGGGCTGATCCAGTGTCCAATTCCATTCTCACTTGGACTCCAGCTATTTTTAGCATGACCCAGATAGTTTGTAGGTCAGCTTCCTTACTCACATTATGAATTCTCAGACTACCCAGTTCCTGGCCACTTGGGTCTGAATCCGAATTCTGTTCATCTGAACTCTTCTCAACCACCTTGTGTACTTTGTTGTACTTTTCCTGTGATGGCTTTTTTTTTTGGTTGTTGGTCTTCTTCCCTGACCGGCATACTTTGGCTATGTGACCCAGTTTGCCACATTTCCTACAGTCCTGGTTTTTAAACCAGCATTGGTTCTGGTCGTGTGTTGTCTTCCCACAACGATAACATTTCGTTGCACCCGAAGTAATTTGATCCACACTAAGGACCGCTGCCTTCAGCTGCATTTCCGCAGTTCCTTTTGCTGCGGCTTCGTGTGATGCTGCAATAAGGACAGCCCTATCCAGTGTAAGGTCATTCTCTTCGAGCAGTCGCTTTTGCGTTCCTTCCTTCGACAACCCGCACACGAACTTGTCTCGCAATGCCTCTGTCAGATTTCCTCCAAACTGGCAGTATTTCGCTAGCCTACGCAGTTCGACCAAGTATTCCGCGTTGCTTTCCTCTTTCCGTTGCGTTCTCGCATAAAATTTGAATCGTTCCGCCAACATCAGCGGTGTGGGGTTCAAGTGATCCTTCAGAACAGCAACAATATTATCGAAGGTTTGATCCGCCGGTTTAACTGGTGCTAGAAGATGCTTCAATAGCCCGTATGTCTTCGCCCCCATCGAGTTTAGCAAGGTTATAGCTTTATCATCATCCTCTATTTTATTGGCCTCACAATATATCTCAATGCGTTCTACATACGTGGCCCAATCTTCTACCTCGGAATCGAAATCGTTGATGTTACCACGCTTAGGCATCTTCACCTCCCTGATAAACAACAACGAAATATTTCTTTAACTCTTTTTTTTTCCAAGATGGCGGTTTCCCCGCGCTTATCTTCTTTCCCCGCCCCTTTCAAAATGGCGGTTCCTGCTTCTGTCTTTTTCTCCGCCTACTGGCAGCTTCCCGCGGTTTCCCGTGCTTATCTTCTTTCCCCGCCCACTTTCAAGATGGCGGTTCCCGCTTTTCTTCCCCTGGCGGAAGGGGTAAGCTTTTCCCTCGGGCGACGGCCACTGGCTTTCGGGGTTCGCAGCCTGCTCTTCGGCTTCAGCGCGTTCCCTTCTCTCGGCCGGGCAACCGGCTCTGGGTACAACCCGTTGACGGCGAACGGTCTCAACCGCTGGCTGGATCTCGCTCAGTCTCCCTCGCTCGGGCTCTGTCTCTCCGGTGCTGGGTACAACCCGTTGATGGCGAACAGTTTCAGCCGCTGGGCTGGATCTCGCTCAGTCTTCCTCGGGCTCTGTCTCTCCCGCTCGCGCGGCTCTCGCTCGCTCTCTCTCGGGCTCTGTCTCTCCCGTTCGCGCGGCTCTTGCTCGGGCTCTGTCTCTCCCGCTAGCGCGGCTCTCAATCGCGCCTCCCAGCCCTCTCGCAGTCCGGTGCTTCCCTCCCCGGCTGCGGCTGAGTTCTCCACGATTTATTTATTTTATCTCTTCCCGCGCCTTACGATCCCGGTCGCAGCGCTTCGTGGCCTCGGTCACTGTCCGACCTTTTTCACCCAATCGCTCCTCCCAGCCTCTCGCAGTCCGGTGCTTCCTCCCCGGCTGCGGCTGCGTTCTCCGCGGTTTATTTATTTTTATCTCTTCCCGCGCCTTACGATCCGGTCGCAGCGCTTCGTGGCCTCAGTCACTGTCTGGCCTTTTTCACCCCAATCGCGCCTCCCAGCTTCTCGCAGTCCGGTGCTTTCCTCCCCGGCTGTGGCTGAGTTCTTCGTGGCTTATTTATGTTTATATCTTCCCGCGCCTTACGATCCCGGTCGCAGCGCCTCATGGTCGCGGTATTTGTCCGGCCTTTTTCGCCGTCGCGGTCTAGTCGTCTCACGACGCTCCCCAGCCCGCTTGTACCGCGGCTTCTGCTCCACGCTGCCCCAGTCTCAGCGCCTCTGGGCCCGACTTCTGTCCGGCTCCTTTCCCCCTCGACCGTGGTCGAGTGCACCGCCCTTATCCTCCGTTTATTTGTTTCTATTTTCCCTTTACTCACAGTCACCGTGGCCGAGTTGCTTCTCGTGTTGATCGGCTCACTCACCACTGTGGCAGAAGGGACAATCCGTGCCTGTTGCTGATGGAAGACTTCGTGTTTGAAATCTTCCTCCTTTCTTGGTCTGCTGACTCGAGTTTTCACTCAGCAAAACGACGAGGGCGGGTGCCTCTTCTCGACGCTCGTTTACTTCTTCAGAAGTATTGTTGCCGCAGGGTAAGATCGAACTCGTCGCCACTGTAAAGTCTGTGGGTTGTATAGCGAAGTAATACACAGACTACAAGAGTAACTTAAACAGGACTTTACTATTCGAAGGTCAGGGCGAATCTGCCCAATAAATTCTGCCACAGCACTTATATACCAGTGTGGTCACTGTCGGTATTACAGTATACAGCAGCCAGGATAAAGTAGTGCCACACCTAAAATAGTTCTCTTAAAGGTAGAACAGTTACATACACTACAATTACCATCAAGCCAGGGGACCAACCCTGGTTCAATAAGGAGTGTGGAAGAGCATGCCAGGAGCAGTACCAGGCATCCCTAAAAATGCAGTGCCGACCTGGGGAAGCTGCAACACAGGACTACATGCATGCTAAAAAGCAAAAGCAGCATGCTATCGACAGAGCTAAGCGATCCCACAATCAATGGATCAGATCAAAGCTCTGCAGTCCTGCCACATCCAGTCGTGAATGGTGGTGGACCATTAAACAACTAATGGGAGGAGGAGGCTCCATGAATATCCCCATCCTCAATGATGGTGGAGCCCAGCACCTGAGTGCAAAAGACATGGCTGAAGCGTTTGCAACTTCCTTCAGCCAGAAGTGCCAAGTGGATGATTCATATCGGCCTGCTCCTGATGTCCCCACCATCATAGAAGCCAGTCTTCAGCCAATTCGATTCACTCCAGGTGATATCAAGAATCGGCTGAGCGCACTGGATACAGCAAAGGCTATGGGCCCTGATAACATCCTGGCTATCGTGCTGAAGACTTGTGCTCCAGAACTAGCTGCACCTCTAGCCAAGCTGTTCCAGTACAGCAACAACACTGGCATCTATCCGACAATGTGGAAAACTGCCCAGGTATGTCCTGTCCACAAACAGCAGGACAAATCCAATCGGTCAATTACCGCCCCATCAGACTACTCTCAATCATCAGCAAAGTGATAGAAGGTATTATCGACAGTGCTATCAAGCGGCACTTACTCACCAATAACCTGCTCACTGATGTCCAGTTTGGGTTCCGCCAAGACCACTCGGCTCCCGACCTCATTCCAGCCTTGGTCCAAACATGGACAAAGGATCCGAATTGCAGAGGTGAGGTGAGAGTGACTGCCCTTGACATCAAGGCAGCATTTGACCGATTGTGGTATCAAGGAGCCCTAGTAAAACTGAAGTCAATGGGAATCAGGGGGAAAACTCTCCACTGGCTGGAGTCATACCTAGCACAAAGGAAGATGGTTGTGGTGATTGAAGGTCAATCATCACAGCCCCAGGACATCGCTGCAGGAGTTCCTCAGGGCAGTGTCCAAGGCCCAACCATCTTCAGATGCTTCATCAATGACCTTCCCTCAAACAAAAGGTCAGAAATGGGGATGTTCGCTGATGATTGCACAGTGTTCAACGCCATTCACAACTCCTCAGATAATGAAGCAGTCCATGCCTGCATGCAACAAAACCTGGATGACGTTCAGGCTTGGGCTGATAAGTGGCAGGTAGCATTCGCGCCACAGGAAGTGCCAGGCAATGACTATCTCCAACAAACGAGAGTCTAACCACCACCCCTTGATATTCAATGGCATTGCCATAGCCGAATCCCCCACCATCAACATCCTGGGGGTCACCATTGACCAGAAATTTAACTGGACCAGCCACATAAATACTGTGGCAACAAGAGCAGGTCAGAGGCTAGGTATTCTGCAGCGAGTGTCTCACCTCCTGACTCCCCAAAGCCTTTCTATCATCTACAAGGCTCAAGTAAGGAGTGTGATGGAATACTCTCCACTTGCCTGGATGAGTGCAGCTCCAACAACACTCAAGAAGCTCGACACCATCCAGGACAAAGCAGCCCGCTTGATTGGCACCCCATCCACCACCTTAAACATTCACTCCCTCCACCACCAGCGTACCATGGCTGCAGTGTGTGCCATCTACAAGAGGCACTGCAGCAACTCGTCAAGGCTTCTTCGGCAGCATTTCCCAGATCCGCGACCTCTTCCACCTAGAAGGACAAGGGCAGCAGACGCATGGGAACACCACCACCTCCAAGTTCCCCTCCAAGTCACACACCATGCTGACTTAGAAGTATATCATCCATCCTTCATCGTCGCTGGGTCAAAATCCTGGAATTCCCTACCTAACAGCACTGTGGGAGTACCTTCGCCACACGGACTGCACCGGTTCAAGAAGGTGGCTCACCACCACCTTCTCAAGGGCAATTAGGGATGGGCAATAAATGCTGGCTTTGCCAGCGACGCCCACATCCCATAAACAAATGATATATATTATTATCTCCACCGTGTATATTACAATATCACAGGCTGAACATGGAGTCAGAATTATGTCTCACTGGTAGTTGGTAGTAAAATAATTTAGAAATCGGAGACTCAATCCTTCCTTTTCTGTATTGAGGTATTAATGAGACCACTTGTACCAAGTTAGCGTCTTGTGTCTTATTAACACATTTGAATAGTTTCCTTGTTGCTTTCCTGAAACATATAAAGTGTGTTTCAATCCTTTGCTAAATCTGTCATCAGATTTCTATCTTTAACAGCAAGTCTACTTGTGGAAGTAGGCTGACCGGCCAAGGAAACTAAAGAGATGTGACAGAGACATGATGGCACTTCCAATTCCCACTAATAAACCAGGCATGTGGCCTTCCACATGGGCACGCTGCCTTGTGTTTCTGCAGTTATTTAATTATCTTTTTCAGTACACAGGTACATATGCGAGTGTGAGTGTAAGTGTGTGTCCGAATGTAACAGGAATTCTGATTCTGTTGACATTACAGAGGCCACCTCCTCTGCAGCCTGCGGAGGCCACCGCATTGGTTTGTTTACTCCTGTCGACATCATGGGCTGCCGTTGGCAACTGTATGGTAATATAAACATTATATCCGTCATTGTTGGGAGCACAGAAAGACTTGGAACAATTGTTCTGGGGTACCAATGGGGCAAATATCGATTTCCCGCCGTCTAATGCATGCTCTTGAAACCCTGGTCCGACATGCGACAGTTAACTGCAGTTCAACTCTGTACACAAGCAACAGCATGTGGTGGAATGGAAAGAAAGATCACTTGCATTTATATATAGTGCCTTTCACGACTCGGGATGTCCCAGGTCCAGTTTAAGGATGAGCATCTCTCGTTGTACCGTTCCAGCAGTGATTTATAGATAACTGACCATGGCTTCTTTAATATGATAGCAAAATACTGCGGATGCTGGAAATCTGAAATAACAACAAAAAAAGCTGGAAAAACTCAGCAGGCCACGCAACATCCGTGGAGAGAGAAACAGAGTCAATGTTTCAGGTCGAAACCCTTCTTCAGAACCCTTCTTCTGAAGAAGTGTTTCGACCCAAAACGTTGACTTTGTTTCTCTCTCCACGGATGTTGCCTGGCCTGCTGAGTTTTTCCAGCTTTTTCTGTTGTTATTATGGCTTCTTTAATGTTGTAGATGGGGAACTCTAGCACGGAGCAGGCAACTGCCACCAAATCCCCTGCTACATCCACTAATCTGATATCCATTTAATATATTATAGTTTAAGAAAAGGCAGATTACATGAATTAATGCAGATGCAGCATCTTTTCACCGATTTACCACTTTGATTAAGACAATGCCGTTTTCATTCCTACACCCAATGGGAGAACGTTATTGTGTTGAAATTATTTTTTCCCCTTGTTTGGCTTTTGCAGTACTTTTCAATTTATATTTTTTTTTTAAATCATGTATTTGTTAAGTTTGTGTCTAATGCTGTGTAGCAACCTCTAGTATGTTTCCTTAAAAATTCCATGTTTTCTATGGAATGATTGTTAACCTTTGACATGTGCTTTGGACAAACAATGGACTGAAGTTGGATTCCTGACAGAAAAGCCTGCTTCATTTCCATGTGGGGTTTTTTTGGTATCCTTTGTGCAACAGGATAGCTTTTGTAACGATTTGCTTAGCTACCCTGTGTTTTTACCGGATTCACCCACTGTAAAACATATACTGTAACTTTTTTGTCCTCGTGATTTGCAAATTGTTTTTTAAAAAAAATCAGCTGTGTTTAACTCCTTCCAGTTGAATTATGTCCTTTGGTTCAAGGTTTTATGAATACGTTTGGCCGTAAATAATGAGTTGCCTTCATTGGCAACGTCAACATTCTTCCTTCAAGGCATTACCTTGTGATATTCCATCTAAAAATATCATACAGGAAACTCTTATGTTTACTGGGTGTTTCTGGTGTCAAAAACAAATTGTGGTACAGCTCAGCTCCAAGAAGCCGTCTCCTGGCTTTCTGTTCGATTTAAAAATGTTGAGGTAAAAATCGACTCCTTGGGCACATGAAAGGCCCAGATCAGGATTCCCAGTCTGTGGTTTTGTATCTAAGTGGTCAGCAGTGTCTCAGTGGGCAGCACACTCGCCTCTGAGTCAGAAGGTTGTGGGTTCAAAGTCCCACTCCATGAGTCTTGAGCACAGTAAAGCTAGGAGAAACTTCTTCACTCAGAGGGTAGTAAATCTATGGAATTTGCTACCCCAGAGAGCTGTGGAAGCTGCAACATTAAATGAATTTAAAACGGAGATAGACATTTTCCTAGCAGACAAGGGAATTAGGGGTTACGGGGAGAGGGCAGGGAAGTGACGTGAGCCTAGATTCAGATCAGCCATGATCCTATTGAATGGCGGAGCAGGCCCGAGGGGCCGTATGGCCTACTCCTGCTCCTATTTCTTATGTTCTTATGTTCTTATGTAGGTTTGACACTCCAGTGCAGTGCTGAGGGAGTGCTGCACTGTCGGAGGTGCCGTCTTTCGGATGAGACATTAAACCGAGGCCTCGTCTGCTCGCTCAGGTGGATGTAAAAGATCCCGTGGCACTATTTCGAAGAAGAGCAGTGGAGTTATCCCTGGTGTCCTGGCCAATATTTATCCCTCAACCAACATAACTAAAACAGATTATCTGGTCATTATCACATTGCTGTTTGTGGGACCTTGCTGTGCGCAAATTGGCTGCTGCGTTTCCCACATTACAACAGTGACTCCACTTCAAAAATACTTCATTGGCTGTAAAACGCTTTGAGATGTCTGGTGGCCGTGAAAGGCGCTATATAAATGCAAGTCTTTCTTTTCTTTAATAGAAAATCATACTGGGAGTCCACACTTTCACGATATGCGCTCCCGGTGTACATCAGGAGTGGTGCAACAGAATTTTTACCCCTTAATTGTGCTTCTACTTTGACCATTTCAAAAATCTCCTTGGTTCATATTTTCATTTCTCTTGTAGCGAAAGAGTTAATAACCGTTTTATTTTAACAGCTGCCGAGCAAAATATAGATCTGCATAATTTCCCTGAGAACATTTTAAAAACAGAACACAAGTTTTTTGAGCAATGTCTTGTTGCTGTAAAGCCCAAAGTTTTTAACCCCAGTTATCTTCATGGAAACTTGTTCGTCAAGTATACATTTGTAATTTGTAAAAATGTAATTTTGCAACCCAAATGTAACCAATGGAAATAAGCAATGTCGTCTTACATCTTAGGCATGTGAAACTCCAACAAATGTCTGAGTAGGTCAGCTGTACTGCCATTGTGAATAGTCTCAGTTATGTGGCTTTTGTACGACATGACATTTGTTAAACTATACATGCAGTATTGCAGAACCATTCACTAAAAACAAACCTTTACAAGCTGTCCATATAAACCGAGAGTTTTGGCGTTTTCACTGTGGGCTAACCCCAGCAAATATTAACACACTTCTAGGGACCCCAGTTCTAAATTCTGAAAGGCAGTGTCATCTACCCAAAGGAAAAAAAGTGATATTATAAAAATTACTTTTATTATTATTCAACAGAATGCTAGTAAGGCAAATACAGAAAAAAATATAGAATAGAATATAGAATTCTTGAGACACAGTAACCAGTCTCAGATAGATATCTGGTAACCTCAAGAGCCCCTTGGAATCACCCTCACGACCTCTACGGTACATGGACCCCAGATTGAGAACATTTGACATAAACAAGCACTAGCCAACAATGTCACCATGGTTACACTGTGGGAATTTTATTTTCATTGACAGTCATCACAGAGCTAACAACGTGAGTAAACAATTTACATAAATTTAGAACCCAAAAGAGTCAAATAAAGTAATTATAATTTTTTTTAAATGATTGCATCTTATTGTATTTGCGACACGTGCACACCCAAGAAATTTAAAACAACCGGTAGCAAAGTGGTTATGTTACTTGACTAGTTAATCCCGAGGCCTGGACTAATGATCCAGAGACATGAGTTCCAATCCCACAACGGCAGCTGTGGAATTTAAATTCAGTTAATTAAATAAATCTGGAATAAAGATGACCAAGAAACTATCGGATTGTTGTAAAAACCCAACTGGTTCACTAATGTCCTTTAGGGAAGGAAATCTGTCGTCCTTACCTGGTCTGGCCTATATGTGACTCCAAACCACAGCAATGTGGTTGACTCTTAACTGCCCCCTGAAATGGCCTAGCAAGCCACTCAGTTGTAACAAACTGCTACAAGAAACAATAATAAGAATAAAACCGGACGGTCCACCCAGCATCTACCACAGCACGGGCTTCGGACATGGCACACCCAGCCCAGTCAACCCTGCAACGTCCTCCTCACTAACATCTGGGAGACTTGTGCCAAAATTGGGAGAGCTGTCCCACAGACTAGTCAAGCAACAGCCTGACATAGTCGTACTCACAGAATCATACCTTTCAGCCAATGTCCCAAACTCCTTCATCACTGTCCCTGGTTAAGTCTTGAGGAGTGGCGGCACTGTGGTATACAGCTGGGAAGGAGTGGCCCTGGGAGTTCTCAACATTGACTCTGGACCTCATGAAGTCTCATGGTTTCAGGTCAAGCATGGGCAAGGAAACCTCCTGCTGATTATCACCTACCGCCCTCCCTCAGCTGATGAATCAGTACTCCTCCATGTTGAACACCACTTGGAAGAAGCACTGAGAGTAGCAAGAGCACAGAATGTACTCTGGGCGGGAGACTTCAATGTCCATCACCAAGAGAGGCCCGGTAGCACCACTACTGACCGAGCTGGCCGAGTCCTGAAGGACATAACTGCCAGACTGGGTCTGCGACAGGTGGTGAGAGAACCAACACAAGGGAAAAACCTACTTGACCTCGTCCTCACCAATCTACCTGTCGCAGATGCATCTGTCCATGACAGTATTGGTGACCACCGAACAGTCATTGTGGAGACAAAGTCCCGTCTTCATACTGAGGACACCCTCCATCGTGTTGTGTGGCACTACCATCGTGCTAAATGGGATAGATTCAGAACAGATCTAGCAGCACAAAAGAGTAGGCATCTGTGGGCCATCAGCAGCAGTAGAATTGTATTCCACCACAGTCTGTAACCTCATGGCCCGGCATATCCCTCACTCTACCATTACCATCAAGCCAGGGGACCAACCCTGGTTCAATGAGGAGTGCAGAAGAGCATGCCAGGAGCAGCACCAGGCGTACCTAAAAATGAGGTGCCAACCTGGGAAAGCTGCAACACAGGACTACATGCATGATAAACATCGGAAGCAGCATGCTATAGACAGAGCTAAGCGATCCCACAAACAACAGATCAGATCAAAGCTCTGCAGTCCTGCCACATCCAGTCGTGAATGGTGGTGGACCATTAAACAACTAACGGGAGGAGGAGGCTCCATGAACATCCCCATCCTCAATGATGGTGGAGCCCAGTACATGAGTGCAAAAGACAAGGCTGAAGCGTTTGCAACCATCTTCAGCCAGAAGTGCCGAGTGGATGATCCATATCGGCCTCCTCCTGAAGTCTCCACCATCACAGAAGCCAATTCGATTCACTCCACATGATATCAAGAAACGGCTGAGCGCACTGGATACAGCAAAGGCTATGGGCCCTGACAACATCCCGGCTGGCGTGCTGAAGACTTGCGCTCCAGAACTAGCCGCACCTCTAGCCAAGCTGTTCCTATCCAGCTACAACACTGGCATCTATCCGACAATGGAAAATTGCCCAGGTATGTTTGGTCCACAAAAAAACAGGACAAATCCAACCCAGCCAATTACCGCCCCATCAGTCTACTCTCAATCATCAGCAAAGTGATGGAAGGTGTCATCGACAGTGCTATCAAGCAGCACTTACTCACCAATAACCTCCTCACCGATGCCCAGTTTGGGTTCCGCTAAGACCACTCAGCTCCAGGCCTCATTACAGCCTTGGTCCAAACATGGACAAAGGAGCTGAATTCCAGAGGTGAGGTGAGAGTGACTGCCCTTGACATCAAGGCAGCATTTGACCGAGTGTGGCATCAAGGAGCCCGAGTAAAACTGAAGTCAGTGGGAATCGGGGGGAAAACTCTCCACTGGCTGGAGTCATACCTAGCACAAAGGAAGATGGTTGTTGTGGTTGAAGGTCAATCATCACAGCCCCAGGACATCGCTGTAGGTGTTCCTCGGGGCAATGTCCTAGGCCCAGCCATCTTCAGCTGCTTCATCAATGACCTTCCCTCCATCATAAGGTCAGAAGTGGGGATGTTCGCTGATGACTGCACAGTGTTCAGTGCCATTCGCAACTCTTCAGATAATGAAGCAGTCCATGCCCGCATGCAACAAGACCTGGACGACGTTCAGGCATGGGCTGATAAGTGGCAGGTAACATTTGCGTCACACAAGTGCCAGGCAATGACTATCTCCAACAAGCGAGAGTCTAACCACCGCCTCTTGACATTCAACAGCATTACCATCACCGAATCCCCCACCATCAACATCGTGGGGGTCTCCATTGCCCAGAAACTTAACTGGACCAGCCACATAAATACTGTGGCAACAAGAGCAGGTCAGGGGCTGGGTATTCTGTGGCAAGTGTCTCACCTCCTGACTCCCCAAAACCTTTCCACCATCTACAAGGCACAAGTCAGGAGTGTGATGGAATACTCTCCACTTGCCTGGATGAGTACAGCTCCAACAACACTCAAGAAGCTCGACAACATCCAGGACAAAGCAACCCACTTGATTGGCACCCCATCCATCACCTTAAACATTCACTCCCTCCACCAGCGGCGTACCATGGCTGCAGTTTGTACCATCTACAAGATGCTCTGTAGCAACTCGCCAAGACTTCTTCAACAGCATCTCCCAAACCCACGACCTCTACCACCTAGAAGGACAAGGGCAGCAGACGCAGGGGAACACCATTACCTGCAAGTTCCCCTCCAAGTTACACACCATCCTGACTTGGAAGTATATCGCCGATCCTTCATCGTCACTGGGTCAAAATCCTGGATCTCCCTCCCTAACAGCACTGTGGGAGCACCTTCACCACACAGACTGCAGCGGTTCAAGAAGGCGGCTCACCACCACCTTCTCAGGGCAATTAGGGGTGGGCAATAAATATTGGCCTTGCCAGCGACGCCCACATCCCATGAACGAATAAAAAAACATCTGCAATAGGACTTAAGCCATGTCTGAAACAAGCACATGGATAGTCATAAAACATTAATGTAAGCAGAAAGGAAATGAGTTGGCGTTTGGTTTAAGTGAGAGTCAGAATTCGAGGTTAGTTTAGAAAGAGAGTCACCCTCCTACTGCTTTAGGTGTAAATGTTCTTAAAAAAATGTTCTAGTTGTAACATCATCAGCCTCACAAAAAGTCCAGACATGTAACTTTCATATTAATTGTCAAATCCCTATTTGAGTTTGTATTTCCCAGACCAGACCGTAAAATAGATGTTGGCCGAGCACTTTAGATTACTACAGCTTGCCGTGGTTCTCTCTACATTGTATAAGAAACCAGGATTTGGAAGTGCTCACAGATTATATCACATCATTGCAAACATCCCATTGCTAAATCATTTCCAGTGTGGCACATTGACGCTGTTGGTTCATTATACCTTTCCTTCAGATGAGCTACATTGTGCATTTCAAAAAATAGTGCCCTTAAAATAACAGTGACATTTTTATAAAACACATCTGAATTATTTATAGCATGAGTGCATTGTTACTGGACACCGCTATATTTAGAGTTGTGTTAAACAATGAGTACTGGCTGTGCTGACACATTGGAATCTGCAGTTCCTTTGTAGAACCAATCCCCAATCTGAATGGGAGTCCGCAGCTGACTCTGTAACCCCACAGAATTTTCTCAAGATGGCCTTTAAAGTCCTTAACAAGTAACATTTTTTTCCTTCACTCATGTTGGAATGAAAGCAAGTTGTGGTAATAACAGAGGGAAAAGACCATTATTGCTGTCTACCAGACTTACTCACCTATTTACAGGAAATCTCTCTTAACCGGCAAAATTCAGGAGTAGGTTCAGGTAAATTTTATTATATATTAGTGGCCGTGTAACCGGGGTTCCTGAATCTGTGGGCGTGCAACAGGGACTCCTGGATCTGTGGCCGTGTAACCGGGACTCCTGCACAAGTGCCGTGTAACCGGGGTTCCTGGATCTGCGGCCGTGCAACCGGGGTTCCTGGATCTGTGGCCGTGTAACCGGGGTTCCTGAATCTGTGGCCGTGCAACAGGGACTCCTGGATCTGTGGCCGTGTAACCGGGGTTTCTGCACCTGTGGCCGTGCAACAGGGACTCCTGGATCTGTGGCCGTGTAACCGGGACTCCTGCACAAGTGCCGTGTACCCGGGGCTCCTGCACAAGTGCCGTGTAACCGGGGCTCCTGCACCTGTGGCCGTGTACGGGGCTCTCGTACCTTTTAACTATACCTCTCTGTAATCCGGACTTTTTGATCAACCGGCACCACGCCGGTCCCGTCGGTGCCGGATAAAAAAGAGTTTCCTGTACTCATGTCTACCACTCATTTTGTTTAAATTAAATCCAGAAGACCACATGCACCCTGGTGTGGTTTATTTTTTTGGGTCACTGTGGGACAAAGTATGGTCTTTTTTATGGTTGGTGCTGTATTCCTTGGTGCCTCATTAGCATGCGTCAGGTGGGCACAAGTGCCACTTTGGACACTTTGCTGGCGCCCACACCAGTGCTCACACACCCATGGGGGAGTAGTGGAGGGCGGTGGGGGGGCGGTGGGGGAGTTGTCCAGACTTCCTTCCCCCACCCCAGCAATGGTTCAATCAGCTCTCTCAGCAAAGGGTGGAGGGGGTGGGGTGTGACGTAATAAAACTCACTACGCACTTGGTTTGAGTATAAAGCAAGGCTTTAATCAACTTGTTTCAGAACATGGAGGTCTAGTTGTACTTCACTAGCTCCTTGTCTTACAAAATGTCCCAGGCAAGCTGGGACCAACGCCCGAGTATTTATACTCCTTGGACGGCGCCACCAGCTGGCCGTCCAGTGTTATTTCATAGGTAGTTTCTCGATGATGAGATTTATGACAGGGTGATCTGTTGAATTTTTTTATACTAAGACTTTTCAAAGGCCCAGCTCACATGCCTGGCCGGGATGGTACCTGCGGGGTCCACATATGCCCTTGTGGAGGCCGGGCTTAGCTCCACTCACTCAGCACACCGGCCACCACTACTACTTGGGTCCCACTGGGGCCGTCTTAGGGAGGGAGTCCCCACCCCAGTTCTGCCCCATGGCCATCATCAGCCCCCTTCTGTTACAAGTCCCGGACATGGTGAAACCCCCAGCACCATCAGGTCTCCATGTTTCCCTGGGGATTCTACCATGCTCCGTCACTTGGAGTTACGACAGGAGACCGACAGAACCCCCCCCCCCCCCACTGCCTCCCCAAAGGAATTTAAGAGCCATTATTATTTAGTTTTAAAAAGTAAAGGTAGCAAAGGTAAAGGTTAGGGGACAGGTTTTGCTGTTCTGGTGCCTGGCTGTATTGGATCAGCTGGGCGCAACACATTGGGAGAAATCAGACAGGTAGAATAGTACAGCCATAAAGAAGCCCACAGAATTTCCCATCCATTAGTTTAAGTGGACAGAAAATCATGCAGAGTCCCTCACAGAGCATGCGATCATTCCCGTCCAGTTGTCCTCCATGCACTGAGCACCAGCGGTTCAATATGCCCAGGTACAGTCACAGAGAAATCTGCCCCCTTAGAAGTCCAGATAATTGATCACTAGAGTGGGGCTTGAAAAGTCTACAGGAAATGGTCACTAACATTTCCTGTAGTTTGTGATTGTTTTTGTCATTGTGTTTCCAAGGAGCCACTGCTGGGATGTTTGTACAAGATTCATTCGGGTGCTTCACAGTTTCTCATTAACAATGGGTAAACCGACTCACCACAAAGAGCGCATTTTAATTCACCGCCCCATTCCCACTCGGACCTCACCGTCCTCAGCCTCTTGCATTGTTCCACGGAAGCTCACCGTAAACTCAAGGAACAGCATCTCATCTTCAGGTTAGTCACTTTACAGCCTTCCGGACTCAATATCGAGTTCAACAATTTCAGATCATAACCTCAGCCCCTATTACATTTTTACTTATATTTTTTATCCACACCTTTGTTTTGGCCCTTCACACCCCCTTTCTTTTTTTTTCTCTCTCCCACATGGCAGCTGTCTCCCATTCTGCCAGCGCATTTCACACCTAATCTAGAGCCGTCTTTTGTCTCCACTAGTCCTATCACCATCTCGTCTCGTTTTGAATACCTCTTAATGTCTCTTCACTTCTCTTTTGTTCTCTCCCAGCCTGGCCTCTTAATCTATTTCATTCCCTGTGCTTCTTCAGTCTTGACAAAGGGTTTGACCCGAAACGTTGACTCTATTTCTCTCTCCACGGATGTTGCCTGGCCTGCTGAGTTTTTCCAGCATTTTCTGTTGTTATTACAAAGAGTGCATTGTTGGTTCAGCCCCAATTCATAGCTTATGAATAAACGTGGATTCAGATTCGCACAATCCAGAGTCGGAAGATTAGAACCAAGGAATCCAGGTGCTACAGTAGTTTAGAACACAGCCCACCCACCTCTTGGATGGATCTGAGTCCAGATTGCAAGCGTGCTAATAGAAGGAGTTTGGGCACTTAACCTAAGTTTGCAGTTGAGGCTTTTTAGACACCAATGGGTGAATTTTACCTTCAGCGTGTGGGCGGTAGGTAATCTGATGGAGCGGATCACCTGCCCATTATAGAAGCTGACTGATTTTTGTCCAATGAATCGGGTGCTACAATGGCCTGGTGATCTCCTCTGCCAGGTTATCACCCAGGCAGTGACCCCCCCCACCCCCCCCATTTCTCTTTCAGATTCCAGATTCCCCTCCCGTGACCCTTTGCTCCTCCTGAACTGGGAGTGTGCATATTGTGAGATATTGTAAGACTGTGAGTCTTGACAAAGGGTTTCGACCTGAAACGTTGACTCTATTTCTCTCTCCACGGATGTTGCCTGGCCTGCTGAGTTTTTCCAGCGTTGTCTGTTGTTATTGTGCATATTAGGTTGCATAGCCCAGGGCTAATAATGACCTTATTAGCAGAGGAAACGCTTCAAGGACACCCTCATAGCCTCCTTGAAAAAGTGCAACATCCCCACCGACACCTGGGAATCCCTGGCCCAAGACCGCACAAAGTGGAGGAGAAGCATCCGGGAAGGTGCCGAACACCTCGAGTCTCTTCGCCGGGAGCAAGCAGAAGCCAAGCACAGGCAGCGCAAGGAGCGCACATCAACCCAAGCACCCCGCCTACCCGCCCCCTTCAACCACCGTCTGCCCCACCTGTGACAGAGACTGTAGGTCCCGCATTGGACTCATCAGCCACCTGCGAACTCATTTTTAATGTGGAAGCAAGTCATCCTCAGTTCCGAGGGACTGCCTAAGAGAAGAGAGATTTTTAATCCAATGCACTCTGAAATTTGCTTGGTTTTCTCATTATATCTTCTGCCAATCCAGAAGGGGAAAATGATCAAATACTATACCCACTTCATAGCGGCTAAAATATTTAATCCAATTTATTTGCAAATGAGCAAAGATATAGGGAAATACTATACAGAACATGTATTAATTTACATTACGTACACCTAGAATTACTGCTTAAAGAATTAGTTGCTCTCCAAGATTCTTAAATTATAATTTGATGTTGATCCCATGGAATGGTAATGAGAAGGTAAACTCACATCACTTGGGTTCTATCACCTGGCCATGCCAGTGAACAGCAGCCACACATTACTGACACACAACAAAATTACATTCATGTCAAGACATCAAACTATTAACAAACTTCTTGCAAATAGACTTCTCGACACACAAATATGCTAGCATTAACCAATACAAAGTTTCACATTCCGAAGCATCATTCAAAGAGAGAGAACTAATTATGCTCATTCAGGTTGTGGTGTTGAGCCCCATTGAAGTCAGTGAAACAGGCTGATAACTGCAGCTCGGGACTTTTTTTTCAAAACACATTAAGCCAGCAGAAATTTCCAAGTTTTGTGATCACTTTTGTTAGTGGATTGGGGTCCTGGTACATCTGAAATTTGGTACTACTGACTAAATTATCAGTCTTACTTAAGAGTCTTCGAGGCTGGCTATCGCAGGATGAGGACATGTCACTGTGGTAACATTTGAGGCGTTTTCTTTTCTGAGGTTAGGTTTAAGGCACATTACTGGGGCAAAATCCAATGAGCTTTACTTCGCAATGAGCCCAGGCCATACCTGACCTGAAAGTGTCTGCAATGCTGGAACGAAGTGCTAAGAATGCCCTGTTCCGTAACACTGATAGCCCTCGGCTTGAGGAGTACAAAATTCACCGTTAAAAAGGGATCTGAGGCTAAGTGTTCCCCTTAGCAACACATATGCCTGGCAACTGGGTAGATGCATTTTCCAGTGTGTGAAAGCTATAAAGTGCACACGATGCTAATTCGACTAGCAGCTGATTGACATCTGATAGGCAGTTACCCTACTCCCTTCTTTTAGGTCCCTTTAAATCATTTCATGTCTGAGGGCAGACAGGTGACCTGCTCCAGGCTTCCTGCCAATTCAGCTCCATAACCATAGCCACCTGGGATGAAATGTCGAAGAGCGGCCATGGGTAATTCTGCCTTGGTTTTCACCCCTCACTGTGGAAAGTGCCTCACCCCTACATAGCATCCCCAACCACCCCCTCTCCCCCCCCCCCCACTCCCCGTCCCCCCGTCCCCCGGTAATAGCCTGTATGGTATCAGCCATTTGCTAAGTGGGGAATTTGGGGTCACAGACTACCAGCTGAGTTTCCTGGTGTTAGGATATTTTTTCCTTATTTCAGGCAAGTAAAAAAATGTCTGTGGCAGTATAGCAGGGCCAGCAACCACATCACTGCCCCAAAACGAGGAATAAATGCCTTAGCAACCTATCACCTTTATGTCCTTTCATTTTGAAATCCACCTGCTCCCACCATAGTAACCCTGAATGCCAGGAATACACTAGGATTCCAATCGGCCACCGTTACTAGGGTGCAAACGGTGAGAAACACACCAGGATGCCTTATTTCTGTCATTAGCATGCGCCCATATATATTTGAGCAGATTCTGCTAGAGATACATTGCAGATCCCAGCTTAACTCCAATGAATAATCCTGCCCTGAATGTCCCGTAGTGCATGAACAGAGCTGTGCTTCCATAATCAGCCTCAATCATTCAAATTGACCCAGTGTGTAATCCACATTAAGACAGAGCTGTCCAATTAAGATTAATTTGGATTTCAGTTTGTGTTTGAAGCTCTTCCCATTTCAAGTTTGTGAGATTGCAAAAAGGCTGCTTCTGGAGCAGGGTATGACAGCCTAGAGGTTACGTTACAGGACTTGTAGTCCAGTAGGGCCTGGCTTCTAACTGAATCCACGAGAAGGTAAGTTCAAATCTCGCCATGGCAGTTTGAGAATCCAAATTCGGTTTTTAAAAATCTGGGAAAAAAGTAAGCAGGAAGCTTTCAGATTGTGGTTAAAATCCAACTGGTTCACTGATGTCCTTTAGGGAAGGAACCCCGCCGTCCTTACCCTGTCTGGCCTATATGTTGACTCCAGTCTCCCACGCCAATGTGATTGACTCTTAACTGCCCGCAGTTGTAGTGCCACCTTCTCAAGGCAACTAGAGATGGGCAATAAATGCCCACATCTTGAAAATGAATGAAAAAGAAGCACCACTGCTCCCATGCTAGGCCTGGTTGCATATAAAAGCATTTATTCAGTGCCTGGCCAGTCTGTTGACTGTGAGCTTCCAGCTTGTGGTTTCCTGCTCTGTGGCGGGCCACAGTGTTGCTTCATCTTCCACCAGAATTGCAGTAGCGTTGACAAATAAAGAACTTCTTTAAATGAGATCAGCATTTTGTGAGCTGTCTTGTTTTTTTGTTAAACTACCCTTCTCAAGGTTCAGATGCATGAATCCGTAGGTACAGTCGTACATGACCTTGTAATATTACTGCAATCAGGAAGCTGCAGGTTGTGCCAGAAAAACAGGAGCTGAGGCCAACAGAATGTGTGCTTTGATAAACCAGACTAGTACTAATATTGTCCCGATACATTTTTACTCCTTAATATTCCCCTTTTTTGGACTTAAATATGCTCATTAAGGTGGGAGAGGCGGCAGTCAGAAAGGGAAAATTTTGTCCAGTTTACATTCTGTACTCACCCTTCATCACATGCCTACCAAGTGATTGGTTGGCATCCAGTTTGAATCTACTACATTCAAAGCACTTCACTCCCGCCTTCTGAAGACCAGGCGATGACAGCCAAATCCAGTTTGCATGAGGTCCTTAACAACCATCAGCAAGGGATCATGTTTCCTGGAGTCCCCATCAACAAGAATACACAAAACCCATCCCCCCCAATCAACAAGAATACACAGAACCCACCGCCACCCCCATCAACAAGAATACCAGAACCCTCCCCCCCATCAACAAGAATACACAGAACCCCCCCCCATCAACAAGAATACACAGAACCCACCGTCCCCCACATCAACAAGAGTACACAGAACCCGCCCCCCGCCCCCCCTCCCCCCCGCCGTGACCACGCTCGATCAGCTCCAATGGACGGGTCACATTGTCCGCATGCCCGATACGAGGCTCCCAAAACAAGCGCTCTACTCGGAGCTCCGACACGGCAAGAGAGCCCCAGGTGGGCAGAGGAAACGTTTCAAGGACACCCTCAAAGCCTCCTTGAAAAAGTATAACATCCCCACCGACACCTGGGAACCCCTGGCCCAAGACCGCACAAAGTGGAGGAGAAGCATCCGGGAAGGCGCCGAACACCTCGAGTCTCTTCGCTGGGAGCAAGCGGAAGCGAAGCGCAGGCAACGCAAGGAGCGCACGTCAACCCAAGCACCCAACCCGCCCGCCCCTTCAACCACCGTCTGCCCCACCTGTGACAGAGACTGTAGGTCCCGCATTGGACTCATCAGTCACCTGCGAGCTCATTTTTAATGTGGAAGCAAGTCATCCTCGGTTCCGAGGGACTGCCTAAGAAGAAGAAGAAGAAGACACAGTGATTAGACAGGATGGATCACACTGTACATGAGATACTGTTTACACAATGATTGAAGAGGGCCGTAGTTGAACCAACATCACATGAAGCACTGTGGAACAGTAAGAGTAGTGACTGCTGGAGCCATTGGGCTGCCCTCCATAATCATAATCAACTTTATTGTCATTGTTAGTGCACAAGTGCAGTACAACGAAATGTAGGCTTGTGGCTCCCGAGAGTGTGCATTTAGATTAAGACATTTAAACATTCAACATTCATTTGGCTTGTAATACATTAACATAAACATAACCATAATAAAGTGCATTGGCAGATGTGCAGGCTTTAGAGTTTATTTGTGGAGTTCAGTAGGATGACAGCCCTGGGAAAGAAGCTGTTCCTAAATCTGGTCGTTCGGGTGCGAATGCATCTGTAGCGTCTCCCAGATGGCAGGAGGGCGAACAGACTGTGGCTGGGGTGGGTAGGGTCTTTGATGATGGACCGTGACCTCCGTAAACAGCGTTTCTGGTATATGTGCTCCATGGTCGGTAGCCGGGTGCCGGTAATGCGCTGGGCAGTTTTGACTACCCGCTGCAGGGCTTTCCGGTCATAGTAGCTACAGCTGCCATACCATACTGTGATACAGTTCGTCAGGATGCTCTCTATTGTGCAGCGGTAAAAGTTAGAGAGGATCAGGGGTGACAGGTTACATCCCTTCAGCCTCCTTAGGAAATATAGGCGTTGCTGGGCCTTCTTCACCAGAGAGGAGGTATTGAGGGACCAGAGGTGCTGGGGCTCCATCACAGCGAGCGCTGGCTATCAGCTGCAATTGTTTGCGGTTGTTTCCGAAGGCCTGTCAGACGTGTACATTTTTCACTGGAAGATTCGCGTAGGCAGAAAGTGAGGACCGCGTAGGTATCCAGGGCTTAAACCCCGGCCAAGGCCAGGCAGGGGAGAGAATGCCCCGCAGTTTGAAACAATGGGGGCACAAATCAGATTCTGCTCTCGAGCTTTGGTAAACCTCAGCTTGCAAACTGGGAAAAATGAATCTGTAGCCGGGCTCTGGATGAGACAGGCTTAGAGCAGTAAATACAGCACGGCCCGAGTCTGATTCGAATAGCTGAGAAGGTTGGCAGTATTGACACACACCAGCGAATGCAAAAAATGTCCTTTCACGGACAGCTTCCTTTTTAAAAAAAAATAAAATAAGTGAACATATTCAGAAAGCTGTCCAGGGAGATTTTTAAGAATTCAACTGTTAGTAGGTTTTGATACTCGAAGGCCAGAATCTAGATACTGTGCCTTTTAATATAATTCAAACTTAGGCTGCGACGTACAGTCTCGTACTGTTCAAACTTATGAATACAGCAATTCAGGCAGTCAGTTTGGGAGAGTCTCTGGGTTTTTCATTCATCCTATTTGGGTTGTCTCCAACTCAAAGGAAAAAAACAAGTGCAGACAGTGGTTAAGTGTGGATTGGTTCCAGTCCAGAGCTGGGTTACTGTATACATCACCACAACAGGCCTCATGACTCACAGATGGAATCCAAGGGTGATTCGTTCCCCCTGCGAGCCAATGTCTGTCTGAAGCTCAGCAATGTGTGGGAGGGGTTTTTGGATTTAAAGTTGTGGAGAGTGACATTGCAGCCTGGTGCAAATGAGGGGTCGACTGCTAGTAAGCGGGGCATTACCGACGGGGCATTGTAACGTCTAGAACTACAATCACCCTGCAGCCAAGCTAAAAAGATGCATTGTCGTTGGGTAGAAATGGGAAATGAACACGTGCCCTCATTCCTCAGCCACTAGATGTTCATAGGGACAATCTACAAAGCACTCTGCTCGAGATACTACAGTTGTTTTGTATTGAGGGGAAATTCAATTTCCTTTTGAAAGAAATAATCTGATTTCATATTGCAATGTGTCTGAAACAGTGCCTGAGTTAATCATTATGGTAGCGACAGCAAGTAGAACTGTAAAGACTTGTAGATCATCCCCAGCCTCCGCCTCAATATAGCCAGCCTGTCCTCGCGTACAACTGACCATTTCCTGTTTCGTTCCCCCCACCCCCTTGTTCTCCTTCCTCCACCTCAGAGGCCTGTTGACTGTATCAGCAGCTGATTATTGTGCCGGCCGGCCAATTCTCCATGCTCAGCCAAACAAGTAGGCAGAGAGTAACAACAGCATTAGTCCTGTGCTTCAGTCTCTCTCTCTCCCCCCAGTCTCTCTCTCTCCCCAGTCTCTCTCTCCCCCAGTCTCTCTCTCTCCCCCGAGTCTCTCTCTCTCCCCCAGTCTCTCTCTCCCCCGAGTCTCTCTCTCTCCCCAGTCTCTCTCTCCCCGTCTCTCTCTCCCCCAGTCTCTCTCTCTCCCCCGAGTCTCTCTCTCTCCCCAGTCTCTCTCCCTTCCCCCAGTATCTCTCCCTCCCCCCAGTATCTCTCTCTCCCCTAGTCTCTCTCTCCCCCAGTCTCTCTCTCTCCCCCGAGTCTCTCTCTCTCCCCCGAGTCTCTCTCTCTCCCCCCAGTCTCTCTCTCCCCCAGTCTCTCTCTCTCCCCCCAGTCTCTCTCTCTCCCCCCGTCTCTCTCTCTCCCCCCAGTATCTCTCTCTCCCCTAGTCTCTCTCTCTCCCCGAGCCTCTATCTCTCTCCCCGTCTCTCTCACTCTCTCCCCCAGTCTCTCTCTCTCTCCCCCAGTCTCTCTCCCTCCCCCGAGTCTCTCTCTCTCCCCCGAGTCTCTCTCTCTCCCCCCAGTCTCTCTCCCCCCAGTCTCTCTCTCTCCCCCGTCTCTCTCCCTCCCCCCAGTATCTCTCTCTCTCCTAGTCTCTCTCTCCCCCAGTCTCTCTCTCCCCCAGTCTCTCTCTCCCCCAGTCTCTCTCCCTCCCCCGAGTCTCTCTCTCTCCCCCGAGTCTCTCTCTCTCCCCCCAGTCTCTCTCTCCCCCAGTCTCTCTCTCTCCCCCCAATCTCTCTCCCTGCCCCCAGTATCTCTCTCTCCCCTAGTCTCTCTCTCTCCCCTAGTCTCTCTCTCCCCAGTCTCTCTCTCTCCCCCGAGTCTCTCTCTCTCCCCCAGTCTCTCTCTCTCCCCCGAGTCTCTCTCTCTCCCCGTCTCTCTCTCTCCCCTAGTCTCTCTCTCCCCCAGTCTCTCTCTCTCCCCCGAGTCTCTCTCTCTCCCCCGTCTCTCTCTCTCCCCTAGTCTCTCTCTCTCCCCCAGTCTCTCTCTCTCCCCTAGTCTCTCTCTCCCCCAGTCTCTATCTCTCTCCCTGCCTCTCTCACTCTCTCCCCCAGCCTCTCTCTCTCCCCCAGTCTCTCTCTCTCTCCCCATCCCTCTCTCTCCCTACCCCCAGTCTCTCTCTCTCTCTCTCACCTAAGCGTGTCTCTCTCCCCAGTTTCTCTCTCGCTCCCCCTGTCTCTCTGTCCCCAGTCTCTCTCTCTCCCATCAGTCTGTCTCTCTCCCCAGTCTCTCTCTCCCTAGCCTCTCTCTGTTCCCAGCTAGCACCTGTGGAATTGTACCCCAGTTCAGAAGAGAAGGGGAGAAATGTGCCCCTCAGATATTGTGCCAAGTATTGGGCAGTAACGGGACGGGAACAAGTTAAAGACATGTGACCAGGTCCGGAGCTCCAGCACGTTGATGAATCACCCTGGCCGCCCATTACTGTGTAGATGCCCTTTCAATACAGATTTTGTTTTAACAGGAAAATTATAACCTTCTCCCATTCAGTGCAGCTAAAAACAGCCTAATTTAAGTCTCCAAAACTGAATACGACAACTTACAACACAGTTTGCTTTTGTCATTTCATAACCATTTCTCGAGTTCCCTCTTTATACCATCCTACGGTACAGGTCTGTGACAGGCTATACTTAGATACTGTGGGATTTTTGATTATCTTGGTGTTGGCTGTGGTGTAGGTGAGCTGTACATCCAGGGAACAAGTGAAGTCACGTTGGAAAATCGAAAGGAAAGGAGTACAATAAGGCAAATGTCTCACATTTCGGTTCTAAATCCCAATATGGTGAAAGTATTAATTTTTTCACCATAATCCTGAGGATGCATTCTGTCTAGTTTACTGTTTGATCCATTGTGTAAGCTCCTTCTGCTTTATGGGATTTAGGGCTTTTCCAGCTCATTAAATACAAAAATGAGTAACTTTGGATAGACCTACAAATTGTGAGACTATCTAACTTTTGTTCACTGTAATTTAATAGCAGAATAAAAGTTCCCTATGTCTTCATTAAAATCATAAGCCACAGATGTGTAATTGAAAGTTTATAAATATTCCTGTCAAGGGAGAAAGCCATTAACCTCCTGTGTATTGAAGTAGATCCTGCGCTGAATGTACCATGTTATTGTTTGAGAAATAACGCTACACAGGTTAAAGAGGTAAGTATGGACTGAGATGGATCAAATATTCCATGGAGCGTGACGGTAGCTATACTGCTGGGGAGGGAGGAGGGATTTATTGGCTGTGGAGGCCAAGATTGGATAGTGGAAATGGGAGGATGGATGAAAAAATCTAAGTTTCACTTGCTAACTTTTGGGAATCAGGAAGTATTTATGCAGCCCTTCCCTCAGCGGATTGAGTGGGTGGATAGAGTCCTCGATAGGGGAGATTGTCCATGGGCTGTGGAAGGAGTGGGCTCGATGGAGGGAATGGCCTTTGCTCAACCCAATGCTTGTTTTGTGTTCTCACTGCATCATTGAACATAACATAAGAACATAAGAAGTAGGAGTAGGAGTAGGCCATACGGCCCCTCGGGCCTGCTCTGCCATTCAATAGGATCATGGCTGATCCGAACCTAGACTCACGTCCACTTCCCTGCCCTCTCCCCGTAACCCCTAATTCCCTTATCTGCTAGGAAACTGTCTATCTCCATTTTAAATTTATTTAATGTTGCAGCTTCCACAGCTCTCTGGGGTAGCAAATTCCATAGATTTACTACCCTCTGAGTGAAGAAGTTTCTCCTCATCTCAGTCCTGAAACGGCAGCCCCTTATTCTAAGATTATGCCCCCTAGTTCTAGTCTCACCCATCAGTGGAAACATCCTCACCGCATCCACCCGATCAAGCCCCCTCACAATCTTATATGTTTCGATAAGATCGCCTCTCATTCTTCTGAACTCCAATGAGTAGAGGCCCAACCTACTCAACCTTTCCTCATAAGTCAACCCCCTCATCTCCGGAATCAACCGAGTGAACCTTCTCTGAACCGTCTCAAGAGCGGAATATGGAAACCAAAACTGCACGCAGTATTCCAGGTGTGGCCTCACCAATACCCTGTATAACTGCAGCGAGACTTCCCTGTTTTTATACTCCATCCCCCTTGCAATAAAAGCCAAGATTCCATTGGCCTCCCTGTCTTGTTTCTATTCATCAATTATTATAACATTTAAACTAATACAACTTTTAGACTGAAAATCCCTTTACACTTTCTGTATGCCCCGTCTAAATCCCTGATTAGCTAATTACACAAGGAATGATCCAAATGAAAAGACCAGAGAACGAGAGTATGATTGAGAGGGCTTCTTTCTCCTGATGCTGGAGTCCAGCCAATGTGTCAATGCTGATTCACAGTTCAAGTTATTTTGATCTCTAGTATAATCAGCAAGAGTTGAGGAGGATTATTCAATAATATCAGATTATAATATACAGGAAATGAACCTTCTCAGCCTGGGAACAGTTCTGGGCCTCCTTACAGATCTCAGTGGGTCTACCAACCCTTTCCCCAGTTTTGCATAACAGGGAACTCCCAAAAGAACTCAGCTCAGCTAGATGCAGAGCCTGGCTTGAGAAAGGTGTCACCAGATTAGGCCAGCTGCCCCATGAGGGCCTATGCCCTTCCTCCAGGCTATCTGAAAAATTTCACCCCACTATCTCCAGGCCAAGCGGAATCCTGCAAGGCTTTGCAGACTTCAGCTTTCCATCTACTCCCCAACGCGGTGAGACACGTCTCCACCCTGTGTACCATCCCAACCTCCATGAACAAGGATGAAGCTGAAAGCCTAAAGGAAGCCTGACGATGAGGCCCACCCTACCTTTAAGGGAGGAGGAATAGAAAAGGGAACGGATGGAGTCCAAACCCCAAACACCAGCAGCAGAAGCAAAATGCAAAAAAAGCCAATCTCAAAATCATACATCACACGTACCGCACCCTACACAAACTCCAGAAGTTTCATTCCTCCCGATCAGACGGCTGCTAGAGGGACTGTTGCCAGAAAAGCTAACCCTTCCCCACATATCCTGGTCGTACCCCTGCGTCTAGCTATCCTGATCAGCAGTCCAGGAGATCACTTGGAACAGGTCCAGTCTCACGATCCCAGGGAATCCAGCTCAGTGCTGGCTGAGTCTTCTCACTGGACAGAAAGGCCTGCAACGAGCAGACTAACACAGCTCTTGTTGCTAGCTGCAAGAAGATGCATCCTCTTCTGTGGCTTAGTGCAACCCCTCCCACGAGCAACATGCAGCTGAAGCACGCGTGGGGAAAGGTGCCAATCAGAACAAGTAATGTTTGGCCTTCGCCTGGAACTGGGGAGGTAACGGTCAGGGCTGGGCCCATTCCTGGAGACCCACTCAGCACCAACTACCCCTCTCCGTGCTACAATACACCCATTGGTCATTAGGGGGCACTGCTTCCAAACCAAGACGATCACCAGTACAACAGGCCCCTCCTCACTGTCCCCAAGGCCAACTAAGTCCCAGAACCCAGAAGGCAAACAATCTGCTTCGGCCCCTGAATTGTAGTCTGGATGTGGCAATACATTCCTCCCATGGGCACCGTGCAGGCAGGATTTGCTGTGACTTCATAAATAATGCGGTAGCATACGCGCTCATAAAACGTGCATGATTGTACATCTAAATATACAAGTACCACATAAAATATATATGAGAATGTTTTCTTCACCGTACAATGGCTTCGTAAAACATTTGCAAATGTAATAGCTTCATAAACTATTTATTGAGAACTCAATAAAAATATGTATATAAAATATAGAATGCGCTACAGGAGTATATGCTTACTAAAAATGGAAATCTATCAGAATGCGTGCGAGGCCAACTTTCCAATTTTCCCACACATACCTACACTCACACACATGCAGATCTCCACTAATCAATGGACGGAGGAGTAGATCTGTGTAATTATTTTTATTTCATACTGTGGTTTGCGCAGCTTGAGGTGTGGGGCTTACTTCTGTTGCAAAAAAAAAGGTACGGTTGAATATGCAACACAAGCAGGACATTCACTTGTTGGGCGTGTTGCTTTTTTTTTGTACTGAAACAAACAACCAGTTTTCACTTCCTGTGACCTCAGCCTTCCTGCTTGCTGTGGAAAGAGCCATTTGAAATCTCGGTTTAGCGATTACACAAAGCAGAGGGGATGGAGGCGGTTACAAAAAAATAAGTGCCAAGCCCAGCAACTGTAAAGCCACACTTGGAGAATGACCCTGGGAACAAAATGGAATTGTGCTCTTTCTGATGGTCGTCCGTGTTTAGCGGACTCATATAATACTGGAGTAACATTCTGTTTTTGTCTCGTCGCATCCACTTTTGTCTCTTTTTCAGTTGACTTCCTGTACGTGAAACATCTGTGCTGCCTTAATTCAAAGTCACTTCATTCCAATTATCTGACAATTCAAAGTTATTTCGCACTTTGCTATTATTTATTTTGCTTAATTTGAATTACTGGATAATTCAAAAAAAATTAAAGCACAAAATCGACGTTGAAATATTCGAAGTAGCCTATTTTAAATGCAATCTGGTAAGGATGTGGCCTGGACCGGCAAATACCAAAGATTTTTAATGCAAATGTTTCAGCCCCATTATAAAGAGGGCAAATGGGGGAACCGTACTATCTATTAGTGTACTGTATTCGCTGCTCACGATGTAGTCTCCTCTACATTGGGGAGACTAAACGCAGATTGGGTGACCGCTTTGCGGAACACCTCCGTTCAGTCCGTAAGGGTGACCCCGAGCTTCCGGTTGCCTGTCACTTTAATTCACCGTTCCATTCCCACTCAGACCTCACCGTCCGCGGCCTCTTGCGTTGTTCCACGGAAGCTCAGCGTAAGCTCGAGGAACAGCACCTCATCTTCCGATTAGGCACTTTACAGCCTTCCGGACTCAACATAGAATTCAACAATTTCAGATTTCTGTTCTTCTCTCCCACATGGCAGCTGTCTTTCATTCTGCCAGCGCAATTTACACTTCATCTCGAGCCATCCTTTGTTTCTTAACCTGTCCCATTACCATCTCCTCTCGCCTTGAATATCTCTTAATGTCTCTTAACCTCTTCTGCCTTCTATCCTATCACAGACCTCCCCTTTTGTTCTTGATATACCTATCAATTCCTCCAATAAAAGGCGAAGAGTTACGAAGGTGACTAAAGGTTTTTATTGACTAAATAACAGAGCCCACTCTCGTGGGTGATCCGATCCAAGCAGGAGGAATACCAGCCAGTCGCTCACCTTTATACCTGGCCTGGTGGGTGGAGCCAAGGCGGAGTCGGCAGTGGTCATCCCAGGTATAGCAGTGTGGCAAGAGGCGACCTCGTACCGTGATACAATAGTGGTCAGTGATACAGTTATAACGAACAGTGGTGAACAGTGCTAACTACTAACAGTGATACGATAGTGAACGTGGTTTACCACATTCACCCCTTGTTTAGAATTAAGTCCGGCGGGGTGAAGTGTACTACCAATTCTGGTAGGTCAGTCTGTCCGGAGGCTTCGTAAGCCTCTCCGATCGCCGCAGCGGTGGTGTTGCCTTATCCGGTGCTGGTGCCTTATCCGGTGTTGATGCTGGTGTTTGCGTGGTCGGCGAGGGCTCGTGGGGTTCCGGCATGCCGTCTACCTGGGCTGGGGTTGGGGGGGGCGGTGGCGGTGTTTCCGGATCGGCTGAGGGTGCGAGGTCTCGTAGGGAGACAGTGTCCTCCCGCCCGTCTGGGTACGCCACGTAGGCGTACTGGGGGTTGGCGTGCAGGAGGTTCACCCTCTCGACCAGGGGGTCCGTTTTATGGGCCCTCACGTGTTTCCGCAGCCAGACCGGCCCCGGGGCGGTCAGCCAGGTTGGTAGAGTGGTTCCCGTAGTCGACTTCCTGGGGAAAACGAACATTCGTTCATGGGGGGTGGTGTTAGTGGCCGTGCAAAGTAATGACCGGATGGAGTGCAGCGCTGTCGGGAGGACTTCTTGCCAGCGGGAGGTTGGGAGGCCCTTAGACTTTAAGGCTAAGAGGACGGCCTTCCATACCGTCGCGTTCTCTCTTTCCACCTGACCGTTACCTCTGGGGTTGTAGCTGGTGGTCCTGCTTGCTGCAATACCTCTCTCTAGGAGGAATTGCCGGAGTTCCTCGCTCATGAAGGAGGAGCCCCGGTCGCTGTGTATATAGTTCGGGAACCCGAACAAGGCGAAGAGGGCATTCAGGCACTTAATGACCGTGCTACTGGTCATGTCGGGGCAGGGGAAGGCAAAGGGGAAACGGGAGTACTCATCAACGATGTTGAGGAAGTACACATTACGGTCAGAGGACGGGAGGGGCCCCTTAAAGTCGATGCTCAGGCGCTCGAAGGGGCGGGTGGCC
This sequence comes from Somniosus microcephalus, assembly GCF_052327205.1. Classification (NCBI taxonomy): domain Eukaryota; kingdom Metazoa; phylum Chordata; class Chondrichthyes; order Squaliformes; family Somniosidae; genus Somniosus; species Somniosus microcephalus. Next base: position 9,888,759 of record NC_141000.1, on the reverse strand, counting down.
TTGATCAGGCTTGCTCGGTCCGGCCTATAGAAGTGCGGTTTGCACTCCGCACAGGTCTGGCAGTTCCTGGTCATGGTCCTGACCTCCTCGATGGAGTAGGTCAGGTTGCGGGCCTTAATGAAATGGTAGAGTCTGGTGACTCCGAGGTGGCAGAGCTGGTCGTGGAGGGTCTGAAGCCTATTGATATGCGCGCTGGCGCATGTCATTCGTGAAAGGGCATCAGGGGATTCGTTCAGCTTGCCTGGCCGGTACAAGATCTCATAATCGTAGGTGGAGAGCTCGATTCTCCATCTCAAAATCTTGTCATTCTTGATTTTGCCCTTCAGCTTGTTATTAAACATGAAAGCCACCGAACGCTGGTCGGTGAGGAGGGTAAATCGTTTGCCTGCCAGGTAGTGCCTCCAGCGCCGTACTGCCTCCACGATCGCCTGGGCCTCTTTCTCGACCGACGAATGTCGGATCTCGGGGCCCTGTAGGGTCCTTGAGAAGAAGGCCACTGGCCTCCCCTCCTGGTTTAGGGTGGCGGCTAAGGCGAAGTCGGATGCGTCGCTCTCCACCTGGAAGGGGATGGACTCGTCCACTGCGTGCATCGTGGCCTTGGCTATGTCTCCCTTAATGAGGGAGAAGGCCGCGCACGCCTCCTCCGTGAGGGGGAAGGAAGTGGCTTTCAGGAGGGGTCTGGCTTTGTCCGCGTAATTGGGTACCCATTGGGCATAGTAGGCGAAAAGCCCCAGGGTTCTCCTAAGTGCTTTAGGGCAGTGGGGGAGGGGTAGCTCCATGAGGGGGCGCATTCTTTCTGGGTCGGGGCCGATGATTCCGTTCTCCACTACGCAGCCGAGGATGGCAAGGCGCGTGGTGTTAAACACGCATTTCTCCTTATTGTAGGTGAGGTTCAGCCGTTGGGCCGTACGGAGGAATTTCTCCAGATTCGCGTCATGTTCCTGCCGGTCGCGGCCGCAGATAGTGACGTTATCTAGGTAGGGGAATGTAGCCTGCAGTTCGTTCTGGTCAACCATCTGGTCCATCTCCCTTTGGAAGACCGAGACCCCATTAGTGACACCGAAGGGGACCCTAAGGAAGTGGTATAGGCGCCCATTCGCCTCGAAGGCGGTATACTGGCGGTCCTCAGGGTGGATAGGGAGTTGGTGGTAGGCCGACTTCAGGTCGATGGTCGAGAATACTTTATACTGTGCAATCTGATTGACCATGTCAGATATGCGGGGGAGGGGGTATGCGTCCAGCTGGGTATATCTGTTTATGATCTGGCTGTAGTCGATGACCAGGCGGTTTTTATCGCCGGTCTTTACGACTACGACCTGGGCACGCCAGGGGCTGCTGCTCCCCTCGATAATGCCCTCTTTCAGGAGGCGCCGCACCTCAGAGCTAATGAAGGCTCTGTCCCCGGCGCTATACCGCCTGCTCTTGGTAGCGACGGGTTTGCAGTCAGGGGTAAGGTTAGCAAACAGAGAGGGTGGCGGGACCTTGAGGGTGGAGAGGCTGCAGGTGTTACGCGGTGGGCGGTTTAACGTTTGCTGGTTGTTGACTGTGAGTGGGGGGAGGGGTCCACCGTATGCTAGGGTTACGCTTTGGAGGTGGGATTGGAAGTCCAGCCCTAGTAGGACGGCAGCGCAGAGATGGGGGAGGACGAGGAGTTTAAAGTTTTTATACTCCGTGCCCTTAACCGACAGGGTCATGACACAGTAGCCGCTGATGTCCGTGGCGTGGGACCTCGATGCCATCGAGATTCGGCTGCGCGTTGGTAGGACAGAGAGGGAGTAGTGGCTCACCGTGTCTGGGTGGATGAAGCTCTCTGTGCTTCCGCTGTCGAACAGGCAGGTCGTGGCGTGGCCGTTCACTTTGATGTCCATCATTGACTTGGACAGATGGTGCGGGCGGGCTTGGTCCAGGGTGACGGAAGCTAGTGTGTAGCTGAGCGAGTCGTTGTCATCTGCGGGCGAGGCGGTCGGGCGTGGTGAGTAAAATGGCGTCTCCCACGAGGTAGGGCAAAATGACGGAGAAGATGGCTGCCCCCGTAGCTCACATGAGGCACTATTGGGGTCGGTTGCCTTAATCAAAGATGGCCGCCCCCATGACTCATGTGTGGGGATGCTGGCCTCAGTTGCCCTAAACAAAGATGGCCGCCCCCATGACTCATGTGTGGGGATGCTGGCCTCAGTTGCCCTAAACGAAGATGGCCGCCCCCATAGTTCGCATGCGGCACTGCTGGCCTCTGAGGATCCGCTCCTGCAGGCCTTGGAGAAGTGGCCTTTCTTCAGGCAGGTTTTGCATATGGAGTTCTTGGCTGGGCAGCGCGACCTCGGGTGCTTCTCCTGGCCACAAAAAAAACAGCCGGCGGCCCGATCGCGGATGCCCGATGTCGGGGCCGGTGCCGGGAGTGGCGGGGCCGGTCGGGTCCGGGACGCCGACGCAGAGGTAGGTCCCGGGGGCGGCGCTGGGAAGGGTGCTGTGGTAGGGGTCGGGCCCGAGTCCCAGGGTCGCGAGCAGTACCTGGTGAATGCTTCCTGATCTTGGTGGGCCACTTCCAGGGAGATAGCGAGGGCTTCAGCTTTTTCCATGCTGAGGTCTTTAGCTTCCAGCAGTCTTTGCCGTGAGTACTCGGACCGTAGGCCTTTCAGGAATGCGTCGCGGATATTATCTTCAGTATTTTCGGCTGCCGACACCGATTTAAAGTCACAGTTCCTGGCGAGTGCATATAGCGCCTGTGAGAATTCGGCTACTGATTCTCCTGGCTGTTGCGGCCGTGATCTTAGGAGGTGCCTAGCGTACATGTAGTTTACCGGGGTCCGGTACTTCTGTTTCAGCAGGTTGATGGCGGTCTCGTAGGTAGTCATGTCCTCGATGAGAGTGTATACTCTCGGGCTCAGTTGTGCCTGCAGGACACTTAGTTTGGATGCCTGAGGGACGCTGGATTCTCTCAGGTATGATTCGAAGCAGACCAGCCAGTGTTTAAAGTCTGCGGCTGAGTTTGCTGCTCGTGGGTTCAGGTCCAGGTACGGCGGTCTGAGGGCTCGCAGCCAAGCTGGCTGGTGTGGCTGTGCTCCTGGGAGCTGCACTGGTGGCTCCTCCGCCGGTTGTGACTCGTTGTCGGACATCATTAAATTTAGTCAATAAAATTGATATACCTATCAATTCCTCCAATAAAAGGCGAAGAGTTACGAAGGTGACTAAAGGTTTTTATTGACTAAATAACAGAGCCCACTCTCGTGGGTGATCCGATCCAAGCAGGAGGAATACCAGCCAGTCGCTCACCTTTATACCTGGCCTGGTGGGTGGAGCCAAGGCGGAGTCGGCAGTGGTCATCCCAGGTATAGCAGTGTGGCAAGAGGCGACCTCGTACCGTGATACAATAGTGGTCAGTGATACAGTTATAACGAACAGTGGTGAACAGTGCTAACTACTAACAGTGATACGATAGTGAACGTGGTTTACCACAGTTCTTTCATCCCCTCCCCCATTTCCCAGCCCCTACACTTGCTTAAAAATCTGTTCCATTGCCTGCTTTTTTCCAGTTCTGACGCAAGGTCATCGACCTGAAACGTTAACTCTGTTTCTCTCTTCACAGATGCTGCCTGACCTGCTGAGTATCTCCAGCATTTTCTGTTTGAACACCCCAAGCAGCAGCATTCTGCAGAGGTTCAATCTTCTGGGGCAGGTTAGGCACCCTGGATGTGTACGCAATGGAGCAGGTTTCTGCCATTGTGATAGCAATAAAGGAACCTTCCCCTGGCCCTGTGAACTTCAGCAGGAATAGTGTTGGAGGTCCTTGGTGAGCACATCATAGAAACATAGAAAAATAGGAGCAGGAGTCGGCCATTCAGCCCTTCGAGCCTGCTCCACCATTCAATATGATCATGGCTGATCCTCTACCTCAATACCATAGTCCCGCTCTCTCCCCATACCCCTGGATGCCTTTTGTGTCTAGAAATCTATCTATCTCTTTCTTAAATATATTCAGTGACTTGGCCTCCACAGCCTTCTGTGGTAGAGAATTCCACAGGTTCACCACCCTCTGAGTGAAGAAATTTCTCCTCATCTCAGTCCTAAATATCCTACCCCATATCCTGAGACTGTGACCCCTCCTTCTAGACTCCCCAGCCAGGGGAAACACCCTCCCTGCATCCAGTCTGTCTAGCCCTGTCAGAATTTTATACATTTCAATGAGATCCCCTCTCATTCTTCTAAACTCTAGTGAATACAGGCCTAGTCGACCCAATCTCTCCTCATACGACAGTCCTGCCATCCCAGGAATCAGTCTGGTGAACCTTTGCTGCACTCCCTCTATGGCAAGTATATCCTTTCTTAGGTAAGGAGGCCAAAACTGCACACAGTACGCCAGGTGTGGTCTCACCAAGGCCCTGTACAACTGTAGTAAGACATCCTTGCTCCTGTACTCAAATCCTAGCACTTACACAAGATTTGTCCTCTTCCATCCGGCGGAGTTTTGGTCCTCTTGGCCCAGTTTTTGCTGGCGTGTGGCATCTTGCAGTGTTCCCCGTTAGTTAGACACTTTCCCTCACCCTTCAGCCCGAAAATGTTTCACCCTGTAAGTTGCTGGAAGTGTGGGCAACGGGGCCATCTGGGACCTTGAACAATGGGACCAACAGTCTATCTCCTTAACCAATGACGTTTAAGGGCTTAAGGATTGAGAAAGAAACAGAGGAATGACGGAGGAGGAAGCCGGGTGAATTAGAGTCAAATCAGGTGCAGAAAGAGAACTAAAGGGAGGGAAAGAAACATTGGATTAAGAGAGAGAGAAAAAAGAGACAGAAAGGAAAAGTAACAAAAAAAACTAACATTTTAAATAAAAATGTTTAAAAATATCTAAGAACAATTTACTATCTGCAGGAATGAGACTCCACAGTTTAAATTGTTCCCTCTGTGGGCCGGAGAGGTTGATTGGCATTGCAGGAACATAAAACTCCTCATTAAAAAGGTACTTACACTGTTAACACTTTCTGCAGCGAGTTCAATTGGCAATTAATGCGCAAATGCGCCAATTTCATGAAACCCACGGAGAGGTTGAGGGCGAGCTGCCATTTTCGTGAGGCTTACGGCGGAGCGGCACAAATCTTCCAGCAACTTTCACAACCCACGGGGTATCTCTTCCTCACCACAAATTGCCGGATGATTTACACATTAATAACGGTGAACACCATTAAACTCGTTGTTACTTTGGCCGCAGCTGGGCCCTTATGTTCTCACTTAATATAAGCCTCAGCTTAAATCACTTTTATAGCCTTGAGCCCTTGAGTTTTTTTTAACCATCAAGTGATACTAACATTCAGAACATGCTCTGCACACGCAGCGTCCTGCTATTCCCAATTTGAGAGCTGTCCTCAGCTGACAGTGTGCTGTCGACTTTCACCACTCTCGGACAGTACCTGCCAATAACTGCAACATTAAAGAAAAAAAAGAACTTGCATTTAAACAGCGCCTTTCATGACCTCAGGATGTCCCAAAGCGCTTCACAACCAATGAAGTGCTTTTTGAAGTGTGGTCACTATTGTAATGTAGGGAAATGTGGCAGCCAATTTCCACACAGCATGGCCCCAAAAATCTTCTTCGGCAGTCCCTCGGAACCGAGGATGACTTGCTTCCACATTAAAAATGAGTTCACAGGTGACTGATGAGTTCAATGCGGGACCGACAGTCTCTGTCATAGGTGGGGCAGATGGTGGTTGAAGGGGCGGGTGGGTGGGGTGCTTGGGTTGACGTGCGCTCCTTCTGCTGTTTGTACTTGGCTTCCGCTTGCTCCCAGCGAAGAGACTCGAGGTGTTCGGCGCCTTCCCGGATGCTTCTCCTCCACTTTGTGCAGTCTTGGGCCAGGGATTCCCAGGTGTCGGTGGGGATGTTACACTTTTTCAAGGAGGCTTTGAGGGTGTCCTTGAAGCGTTTCCTCTGCCCACCTGGGGCTCTCTTGCCGTGCCGGAGCTCCGAGTAGAGCGCATGTTTTGGGAGTCTCGTATCGGGCATGCGGACAATGTGACCCGTCCATCGGAGCTGATCGAGTGTGGTCAAAGCTTCGATGCTGGGAATGTTGGCCTGAGCAAGAACACTAACGTTGATGCGCCTATCCTGCCAATGGATTTGCAGGATCTTGCGGAGGCAGCGTTGCTGGTACCTCTCCAGTGCTTTGAGGTGCCTGCTGTACATGGTCCATGCCTCTGAGGCATACAGGAGGGTGGGTATCACTACTGCTCTGTAGACCATGAGCTTAGTGTCGGGTTTGAGGTCCTGGTCTTCAAACACTCTCTTCCTCAGGCGACCGAAGGCTGCACTGGCAGACTGAAGGCAGTGTTGGACATCTTCATCGACATCTGCCCTTGTTGACAGTAGGCTCCGGAGGTATAGAAAGTGGTCCACGTTGTCCAAGGCCTTGTCGTGGAGTTTGATAATCGGGGGCAGTACTGTGTGGCGGGGCAGGTTGGTAGAGGACCTTTGTCTTACGGATGTTTAGTGTAAGGCCCATGCTCTCGTACGCTTCGGTGAAGGTGTTACAGAGGAGTTTCACTGCTGTCTGCCACAGGGAAAGTCATCGCAAGAATCCTCCTCAATCGCCTTCTCCCAGTGGCCGAAGAGCTCCTCCCAGAGTCGCAATGCGGATTCGCCCACTAAGGGGCACAATGGACATTGCAAAGTTAATAAAAGCATAGCACAGTAGCTATGACGGGCAATGGTGCAGAATGCAACTCTGTTTGGAAACATAGAAACATAGAAGATAGGAGCAGGAGTAGGCCATTCGGCCCCTCGAGCCTGCTCCGCCATTCAATGAGTTCATGGCTGATCATCCAAATTCAGTACCCTGTCCCTGCCTTCTCCCTATATCCCTTGATCCCTTTAGCCTTAAGAAATATATCCAACTCCTTCTTGAATATATTTAATGAATTGGCCTCCACTGCCTTCTGTGGTAGAGAATTCCACAGGTTCACCACTCTCTGGGTGAAGAAATTCCTCCTCATCTCTGTCCTAAATGGCTTACCCCTTATCTTTAGACTGTGACCCCTGGTTCTGGACTCCCCTGCCATCGGGAACATCCTTCCTGCATCTAGTCTGTCCAGTCCTGTTAGCATTTTATAAGTTTCAATGAGATCCCCTCTCATTCTTCTAAACTCCAGCGAGTATAAGCCCAATCGACCCAATCTCTCCTCATACGTCATTCCTGCCATCCCAGGTATCAGTCTGGTGAATCTTTGGTGGGCTTGTGCTGTATCAAGAGAAAATGTTATGTAGATTACATTAGGGGTTAAATTGGGAGGAAGCTCATGCGGAACATAAACACCGGCATGGACCTGTTCGGCCGAATGGCCTGTTTCTGTGCTGTAAATACTTGGCAATACTTTGTAATGGTGAATGTATATTAACTAAAAGGCATTGACATTGTTTTTTTTTGCAAATTTTTCCCTGTTTTCTCTTGCAGATCATGGTTCACTCCAGGATGCACTGTCAAAATTAGCAATTGTAAAACTCTTTATTTTTTCCAGAGATTGCTAGATTTTGTATTTCACTAAACAATTTTTGTAACTGTATCGTCATCAATTAACTAGAGAAAGGTTGGAAAAAAATATTGCATGGCGAGAACTGAAGCAATTTCCCACCTTTTTTTTTTTACACAGTTCCTCAAGTCCTCAAAAGCTGTGCAGAATTCATTGAGAAACACGGCATTGTAGATGGGGTCTACAGGCTGTCAGGGATTACGTCCAACATTCAGAGGCTGAGGTAAGGCATCACTGGCAGCTGTTTCATGTGGTTTTATTGGCCTGGAGCGTGACTTGGGCTTAGAGCAACATTCCACATTTGAATTCCTCAAGGGTTGAGGAAAGTTTTCTCCTCAGCTGTGAATGGGTACAGGGGCACCGTGTGACGTAAGAAAACTACTAGGCACTTGGTCTAAGCGTTAAACAAAGCTTTAATCAACTGTTTTACAACATGGAGGTCTAGTTGTGTCCTTCACTAGTTCCTGTTAAGAATGTCCTGCGCAAGCTGGGCCCGTGCCCGAGTATTTATACTCTCCCTGGACAGCGCCACCCGCAGGCCGCTCAGTATTATTTCATAAGTCTTTCTTTCACGAATGACTGATTCATGTCACCGTGTCTGACCTTCCAGAGTGGTCAAGCTTGAAGCTGCATTACGGACAATGACCGTGCCTGGCCTTACTCAGCTGAGGCAGTCTCAGCCCTGAACCTTACCCTCACTGGGTCCTGGTTCTGAGCACCTGTAAAATCACTCAGGTGTTGCAGTGACTGAGATTTCAAAAGGTGAAATAAGGCGCCGAAGCTTTCAAGTGTTTTTGATGTATTAAGAGCTTTTTATTCATTACGAAATTAGGTTTTAAAAAAGCTTGCTGTGCTTTGCCTGCTGGATATCTTTTTAATGGGAGGGAAAAGACAAGGCCCGTTAGGGTCAATTTTCAGTTCTATTGCCTAGTGTTAATGGGAGTGATAAAGGCCTCAAAATGGAGTCAATTGCCCTACCGTCCCCTTAACAGTGATGAAGGGGCTGGTGACATTTTGAAATGGACATACTGTTGGGTGTCCAAAGTGCCCGCCTGTCTCAGGCGATAGGTCACTTTAAATATGCAATTTGTCAATTTTAGGCTGGAACTGGTCGGAGCATGCTCCATGCTTGGGGGGTTATGCTTCAACTGTATAAAACACTAGTTAGGCCTCAGCTAGAGTACTGCGTGCAGTTCTGGTCACCACATTACAGGAAAGATGTGATTGCACTAGAGAGGGTACAGAGGAGATTTACAAGGATGTTGCTGGGAGTAGAGAATCTTAGCTATGAGGAAAGACTGGATAGGCTGGGTTTGTTTTCCTTGGAACAGAGAAGGCTGAGGGGAGACCTTATTGAGGTGTATAAAATTATGAGGGGCCCAGATAAAGTGGATAGAAAGGACCTATTTCCCTTAGCAGAGGGGTCAAAAACCAGGGGGCACAAATTTAAAGTAATTGGCGGAAGGTTTAGAGGGGATTTGAGGGGAAATTTCTTCACCCAGAGGGTTGTGGGGGTCTGGAACTCACTGCCTGAAAGGGTGGTAGAGGCAGGAACCCTAACCACATTTAAAAAGTACTTGGATGTGCACTTGGGATGCTGTAACCTGCAGGGCTACGGACCAAGAGCTGGGGAGTGGGATTAGGCTGGATAGCTCTTTGTTGGCCGGCGCGGACACGATGGGCCGAAATGGCCTCCTTCCATGCTGTAACTTTCTATGATCCTATGATTCTATGCACACTCCAGGCAATAGAGCCAAAGAGACCCAGCCAAGGTAAGTTTGGAATTTTATATGCGGGGCTTAGAGGAGCATACTGCTCCTCCAAGACCCAAACAAAAATAATCTGGGCCACTACCAGCCTGGGAACCCCCCCCCCTCCCCCGCGATCACAATCCCCTCCCCTGGGACGGCCCGATATTGGGAGGTTTCACTTCGGTGAGCGGCATGTAAACACCCCCCACTCCTGCCAGCTCACCGTCCCAATGTTAATGAGGCAAGTGCCTCACAATCGCGGCTGCCTCTTCAGTGCGGGTACAGACGATTGTCCGGCACACTCCGCTAATCGGTCACCCAAAGGTCAAGATCGACCCCGTTGTCTGTGTGAACCACACATGGTCGTGGGTCGTGCACCAGCTGGTCTTTTCCTGTCCGTCATTTTCAAATGTTAATTTTTGTAGGAAGTTAGTTAACAGCAAGAGTCTAACCACTGCCTCTTGACATTCAACGGGATTACCATCGCTGAATCCCCCACCATCAACATCCTGGGGTTCACCATTGACCAGAAACTTAACTGGACCAGCCATATAAATACTGTGGCCATGAGAGCAGGTCAGAGGCTGGGTATTCTGTGACAGTGTCTCATCTCCTGACTTCCCAAAGCCAGGCCACAAGGCACAGGTCAGGAGTGTGATGGAATACTCTCCGCTTGCCTGGATGAGTGCAGCTCCAACAACACTCGAGAAGCTCGACACCACCCAGGACAAAGCAGCCCATTTCCATAGATATATTTCTTGAGGCTAAAGGGATCAAGGGGTATGGGGAGAAGACAGTGACAGGGTACTGAATTTGGATGATCAGCCATGATCTCATTGAATGGCGGAGCAGGCTTGAGGGGCCGAATGGCCTACTCCTGCTCCTATCTTCTATGTTTCTATGTTTCTATAGCCCGCATGATCGGCACCCCATCCACCACCTTAAACATTCACTCCCTCCACCACCGGCGTACCGTGGCTGCAGTGTGTACCATCTCCAAGATGCACTGCAGCAACTCGCCAAGGCTTCTTCGGCAGCACCTCCCAAACCCACGACCTCTTCCACCTAGAAGGACAAGGGCAGCAGGCGCATGGGAACACCACCACCTCCAAGTTCCCTCCAAGTCACACACCATCCTGACTTGGAAATATATCGCCGATCCTTCATCGTCGCTGGGTCAAAATCCTGTAACTCCCTCCCTAACAGCACTGTGGGAGCACCTTCACCACACGGACTGCAGCGGTTCAAGGAGGCAGCTCACCACCACCTTCTCGAGGGCAATTAGGGATGGGCAATAAATGCTGGCCTTGCCAGCGACGCCCATATCCCACAAACAAATTTTAAAAACGTTAAGACAAAGTTGCCTGCATTGCATTCTTAGACGCTTGAAACCCAAACAATGTGTGCTTAGCTTCTCATTAACATCCCACAGCATCTATTTCACTTATTGCGCCTTGATCATGAGGGATTGACACCACTAAAACATATGGCTTTCAGTAGTTTTTATATCTGGCAAGGATACCCTGGCTCCATGGGCACTCACAGCTCTTGTGATTTTTGCATAACATCTCATCCTGAAAGGTTTTCTACCAAGGAATGAGAGAGCACACTGATTCATCTAAGGAACTGCTACATTCCAAAAGACTCGAAATGGGTCTGCTTGCTGAGAAAGAACTTACATTTATGAAATGTCTTATCATGTCCTCAGGATATCCCAACGTGCTTTACAACCAATGGGTTACTTTTGAAGTGCAGTCACTATTGTTAAAAGAACATAAGAAATAGGAGCAGGAGTCGGCCATTCGGTCCCTCGAGCCTGCTCCGCCATTCAATAAGATCATGGCTGATCTTCTACCTCATCTCCACTTTCCTGCACTATCCCCATATCCCTTGATTCCCTTAATATTCAAAAATCTATCGATCTCTGCCTTGAATGTACTCAATGACTCAGCCTCCACAGCCCTCTGGGGTAGAGAATTCCAAAGATTCACCACCCTCTGAGTGAAGAAATTTCTCCTCATCTCAGTCCTAAATGGCCGACCCCTTATTCTGAGACTGTGGCCTCTGGTTCGAGATTCCCCAGCCAGGGGAAACATCCTCCCTGCATCTACCCTATCAAGCCCTGTAAGAATTTTGTATGTTTCAATGAGATCACCTCTCATTCTGGAGAATATAGGCCTAGTCTACTCAATCTGTCCTCATAGGACAATCCCCCCATCCCAGGAACCAGTCTGGTGAACCTTCGTTGCACTCCCTCTATGGCAAGTATTAAGGAGCCCAAAACTTTACACAATATTCCAGGTCTGGTCTCACCAGGGCCCTATATAACTGCAGTAAAATGTCTTTACTCTTATACTCAAATCCTCTTGTAATAAAGGCCAACATACCATTTGCTTTCCTAATTGCTTGCTGTACCTGCATATTAACTTTCAGTGATTCGTGTACAAGGACACCCAGGCCCCTCTGAACACCAACATTTCCCAATCTCTCACCATTTAAAAAATACTCTGCTTTTCTATTTTTCCTACCAAAGTAGATAACTTCACATTTCTCCACGTTATATTCCATTTGCTATGTTCTTGCCCACTCACTTAGCCTGTCTATATCCCCTTGAAGCCTCTTTGCATCCTCCTCACAACTTACATTCCCACCCAGCTTTGTATCATCAGCAAACTTGGATATATTACATTTGGTCCCCTCATCCAAATCATTGCTGTAGATTGTGAATAGCTGAGGCCCAAGCACTGATCCTTGTGGTACCCCACTGGTTACAGCCTGCCAACCCGAAAATGACCCATTTATTCCTACTCTCTGTTTTATGTCCGTTAACCAATCCTCAATCCATGCTCGTATATTACCCCCAATCCCATGAGCCCTAATTTTGTTTAATAACCTCTTGAGTGACACCTTATCGAATGCCTTCTGAAAATTCAAATACACCACATCCACTGGTTCCCCTTATCTATTCTGCTAGTTACAACCTCAAAAAACTCTAACAGATTCGTCAAACCTTCGCAAGGGCAATTAGGGATGGGCAGTAAATATTGGCCTTGCCAGCGATGCCCACATCCCATGAACGAATAAAAAAAATTGCAGCACTCCCTCACTACCACACTGAAGTGTCAGCCTACAATACGTGCTGAAGACCGTTCTGACTCAGCTGGTCCATCATCCCTCCTGGATTGTTTTCAATTCTCATTAAGCATTGTCTTCTCTAGTATCTTGCTTGTGTCTTTTGTTTCTATGCATGATTTTATTTGTAAATGAATGTGGACATTAGTTTTAGCCTGTACCCAATGGTCTAGCATTGTGTTATTTCCTGCCATCTAGGGAGGTAGGAGAACATGGTGGACAACTGGGCATCCTACGTATTGTGCAGTGAGTGATTGGCCATAATTTGGGGTTAATCATTAGACCAGGGTTATGCAAATTGAAACTCGATAAAGAATAAAGAAGTGGGGGTGGGTGGGGGGGAGGAATAATTTTAACACTGGTCGATAGTGCAAAATGGGCAATGTTTAATTAACCACTCATTATACATCCAATGGACTACAATAGAAAGGGAAGTCAAGCGTGGTATATAATAGGCAGTTAATATGATAGCGGCCATTTTACACTAGCGCTCAAAGTTAAAATGACCCCCCAGGTTTCAGTTTATAGGAGATGAAAATGTTATCTAGCCATTTTATTGCATTTTTGAGGTATTTAAACCTTCAAAACCAAGATTATTTCCGCTCTCATGGGTGAGTTCCAACTCCCCATAATTTCGCAAAAGTCTATCTTTCCCTTTAAATCTAGGTACGCTTTTAGTAACACATCCAAGGCCATTAACAGCAAACTGCTTTTGGGTACTGGACCCAAAGGAGCATCTTATGCCTCCTTAAGATTTCATTTCAGTCTTCAAAAGTGGTAGTGTGTCACATCAGACCTCATGCTTAAATTTAAAATATCAAGCAAATTTAATAAACATGGGTTGTTTGGATTTTTCATAGTTGACAGTCAGATTCAAAATAATTGGCTGCCACACATTTAGCAGAACAATTCACCCCATCTGTGTTTGTTCAAAATTAGCTTGGTTCCTCCCCACAAGCCTACAGTTCAAAAATAAGTCTGAACCAACCTTGGAACATATGTACAAAATAAGCTTGGTACAAGGATCTGAACTACAATTGTGACTGGACTGGACAGCTATTAGCTAAAAACTTACATTTATATAGCGCCTTTCACGACCACCGGACGTCTCAAAGCGCTTTACAGCCAATGAAGTATAGTCACTGTTGTAACGTGGGAAACATGGCAGCCAATTTGCGCACAGCAAGCCCCCACAAACAGCAATGTGATAATGACCAGATAATCTGTTTTTGTGTTATGTTGATTGAGGGATAAATATTGGCCAGGACACCGGGGATAACTCCCCTGCTCTTCTTCAAAATAGTGCCATGGGATCTTTTACATCTACCCGAGAGAGCATCTCATCCGAAAGGCAGCATCGCACTCCGTTGGAATGTCAGCCTAGCATTTAAGTGCTCAAGTCCCTGGAGTGGGACTTAAACACACAAACCTTCTGACTCAGAGGCAAGTGCGCTACCCACTGAGCCACAGCTGAAACTAGACAAAGGTGCATAATTTTTGTCACACAATTATATCAGTAAAGGTATTGGGGAAACGCCCAAAATGTAACAACAACAACCATGATTTGACGGCACCTCCCAAACCCATGACCTAGAACGACAAGAGCAGCGGATGCATGGGAACACTGTCATCTCCAAGTTCCCCTCCAGGTCACACAGCATCTCAGCTTGGACATATGTCACTATTTCTTCATGGTCGCTGGGTCAAAATCCTGGAACTCCCTCCCTAACAGCACTGTGGGAGCACCGTCACCACACAGACTGCAGCGGTTCAAGAAGGTGGCTCACCACCGCCTTCTCAAGGGCAACTAGGTATGGGCAATAAATGCCGGTCTTGCCAGCGACACCCACGTCCTCAGAATGAATAAAAAACGTATTCTGGCAAAGAGTCAAAAGACATGGACCAGTAAATATCCACTCATGAAACTGGAATACAAAACTATAGATCAAAATGTAGAGTAAACTGGCAAGCAATGTTCCCCTTAACGTCCCTCCCAGGCCGTTCACAAACTGTTGCTGCTGGAAGATACCACGCATGCAACCATGCACGGAAAAAATTAGAGGGAACATTTCTGGCAAGTGCTGCAAGAAGGATTTTCATCTGAGTGCTCACTGCAGAATTAAATGTTCTGTCCAAGTGACAACGTATATTTGATTTAAACCTGTGGAATCTCACAGTTTTTTTATTAAGTAAACTACCGTAGGCTGCTTTCAACTCCACCCCATGACGTTATATTCTGCCTGCCTCACCGAACGCTGCGATAACTTTACAATACCTCTTTTTAAAACAATAAATATAAGGGCTGGATTTTCCACTTCGAGTTAGGCGGTTCCAGGGCAGTTGGGATTGGGGAAACCTGGCGGGAAGTTGTTCGCTGTTTCTCCAGCACCTTCCATCACTTCTGAGATTTTCCGTCGGGAGTGACGTCGGACATTGAAGACCTCGGCCCACACTAGGACAGGCGGATTCAAGTGAATTCTGGTGCAGTGGGGAGATCGAAGCTCTTTGAGAAGGGGTTCAGAATAGAGGGATCGTCACTCTGCACCTCTGCTGCTCCTGACTTAGGACTGCCCCTGAGTGCCAAATGTGAAAAGCTATTCCATTCCTTAGCACCATCATCTTCAGAAATGTGGAATAAAGAGGAAGTCTCAAAAAAATAAATCATAGAATCATACAGCACAGAAGGAGGCCATTCAGCCCATCGTGCCTGTGCCGGCTCTTTGAAATGTTTGAAAAACTCATTAGGCTGGATTTTCATTGAGGAGGCGGGTAGGAGGCGGGACTACAACTTTTGGGGTTGTAGTCCCGCCTCCATCGAGTTCTAGCCAACCCACACGATTTAGACTTGATTGACCTTGTTGAGCCCGCCCAGTGGGCTCAGCAGGCCAATCAAGGGCCACCCGGCAACAGGTGATGTCACAGATTGAAATTTCACCTGTCAAGACCTTTTGACAGATGAAATATCAGCGTTTTACAGCTGTTTGAAGCTGTCAAACACTGACAATCTGTACTCCAGGTTAATTCCTTCCTCTCAGGCTGATTTAGAGTTCTCTCCGGAACAGAAAGCAGAGGCTGCAGATTTTGACAGCTGGCGGCCATTCTGCTTTCTGTGCCGGTGAGATGAGGGACTCCCGAGACCTGAAGGAAGGAAGGCTGTAAAGGTAAGTAAAGGTTAGTAGAACTTCTTTAAACACTTTACACAGACCAAACACACTTACCTCTGCACTCATGCACCCATCACTCACCTGAACACCAGGCATCTCGACCCCTCCAAGCCCTTCATCCCGACGGCCCGCCTCGCTAACTTGGCGTGGTTTGGAGCTGTCTGGAATCCCACACTTCAAGAATGAAAATAGGGATGAGGCTAAAAACTGCCTGTTAACTACCTGTTAACAGGCAGTTAATTGGCACTAATCCCCTTCCCGCCTCGGGGAGGCGGGTCCCAGTGCGGGGCGGGTACCCGCCTCCTTTGAAACTGACATGGAGGCTGGTTAGGGGCAGGATGGGGTCGGGACCCCCGATTTTGGGATTTTAAACCCCCCCACATGCCTCCAATCCCGCCTCCACGGCCCGATGAAAATCCAGCCCATTTTCTTTGATTCATTCTGCCAAAAGTTAATGGGTTGGAATTGCACTGAGCAATAATAGGAGCAATAATATGTTAACAGGCTCATATGAAATTCCTTTGACTACTATTAAACTAAAGACATGAACCCATTTTGACCCCTTAGGGTGTTAATAGTTAAAGAGCCATTTCTCCTTAAGTAGGAAAAGTTCAACAGTTGGATAGACATACATGTTCCAATCTTGACCATAAAGTAGCATCCTTTCTACTTTAACAGGACTAGGCCTAGATTTTGTGATTGAGGGGCAATGCCATTGAATCGGTGGTGAGATTAGCTTTGTGCTCGACTGTCTTTGTGAGCCCTGATTCCAGCGGACCCTCTGGGGTCAGGCTCGTCTAAAAAAATCCTGCAGACTCCCAATGGTAATTCTGCTGCCTGTGTCTGGGGAGACGGAAATGGTTGTGGTGCATGCTGATGGGTAGTTGCTGCAGTTGTACAGGGCCTTGGTGAGACCACACCTTGAGTATTGTGTGCAGTTTCGGTCGCCTTATCTGAGGAAGGATGTTCTTGCCATGGAGGGAGTGCAGCGAAGATTCACCAGACTGATACCTGGGATGGCTGGAATGACATATGAGGAGAGATTGGGTCAATTGGGCTTATACTCGCTGGAGTTTAGAAGAATGAGAGGGGATCTCATTGAAACATAAAATTCTAACAGGACTGGACAGACTAGGTGCAGGAAGGATGTTCCCAATGGCGGGGGAGTCCAGAACCAAGAGTCACAGTCTAAGGAGAAGGGGTAAGCCATTTAGGACAGAGATGAGGAGGAATTTCTTCACCCAGAGAGTGGTGAACCTGTGGAATTCTCTACCACACAAGGCAGTTGAGGCCAATTCATTAAATATATTCAAGAAGGAGTTAGATATATTTCTTAAGGTTAAAGGGATCAAGGGATATGGGGAGAAAGCAGGGGCAGGGTGACAGGAATCAGTCATTCATGAAAGAAAGACTTATGGAATAATACTGAGCGGCCTGCAGGTGACGCTGTCCCAGGAGAGTGTAAATACTCAGGCACTGGCCCAGCTTGCGCAGGACATTCTTAACAGGAACTAGTGAAGGACACAACTAGACCTCCATGTTGTAAAACAGTTGATTAAAGCTTTGTTTAATGCTTAGACTAAGTGCCTAGTAGTTTTCTTACGTCACAGGGTACTGAATTTGGATGATCAGCCATGATCTCATTAAATGGCGGAGCAGGCTCGAGGGGCCGAATGGCCTACTCCTGCTCCTATCTTCTATGTTTCTATGTTTCTATGTCTATGTAGAGTGAGCAGCCATCCTGGGCTGAAAATAATAACTAAAATCCATCGCACTAGGCAAGGCGGCCTTTCAGTTTTTACTCCTCCCCTGTCACCTTAGCAACGCAGACACTAGGCACACGGCAGCATTCCTGATGCCTAGTGTTGCCATAGCATTCATGGCAGGAAATACATCCATTGATGTATTCCATCATCAGCTTATCATTCAAATCTCCCTGCCCAAATACGGACGGATGTATTCAAGGCCCGCCGTCACTCCTGGTGGAAAATCTCGGATGTGATGGAAGGTTCCGGAGAGCCAGTGGAACAATTTTCCACCACATTTCCCAATCCCAATCGCCTGGTACCACCAAAATCAGGTGGTAGCAGGGTGGAAAATCCAGCCCTTTTATTTTACCATTTCTCAGACCAACCATGCATCACATAGAAACAACGAGTAGGAGTAGGCCATTCGGCCCTTCTAGCCTGCTCCGCCATTCAACGAGATCATGGCTGATCATCCAAACCCTAGCACCCGGTCCCTACACCGACAGCCATCCCACCCAAGCCCTATCCCCGTAACCCCGTAACCCCACGTATTTAATCCCCCCTAACACTAAGGGCCAATTTTTATCATGGCCAATCAACCTAACCCGCACATCTTTGGACTGTGGGAGGAAACCGGAGCACCCGGAGGAAACCGGAGCACCCAGAGGAAACCCACGCAAACACGGGGAGAATGTGCAAACTCCACACAGACAGTCACCCGAGGCCGGATTTGAACCCGGGTCCCTGGCGCTGTGAGGCAACAGTGCTAACCACTATGCCACGGTCTTTCTAACAGGCATTGCCAATTAAAATAAAATTGTGGGCACTGTTATGCTGTAGGCCTATGAACCATTAAAAACTAGGTAATAGCTGCTCAAATTCGATTAACTTACAATCCTTATAGCCAACACACAGCGGAGACTTTCATCCCATCAGTCTTGGCTGGATTCGGACACAGGCCCTAACGTGAAAGCACCGTCTACTAATTTACTTCATCACCCAATCCTCCTGCATAATTAAAGAGCAAAGAGCCGCTGATTACCAGTCCTGACCTGCATGTTTTACAGACTCAAACTAAAACCCGTTATTATCGGTGAGAAAGTCTTGCTGGGTTTGTAATTTGAGAAATGCATGGTGATGCAATTAGTGAAGCAATTATAGTGTTGCCTCACAAATTGTGATTGCCACTAATGTTTTCATACATCGTCTCACTAAAAACTAGTAATAAAACATCAAATTACCATTTGCTGCTCTGTCCCATTCTCGCTGCGGCAGCTGATGAAACTAGTGGGTAGAATTTCTGAAGTCGTGCCCCTGGTACGCAGTACGTTTACTGCAGGTAACCTGGGTGGTAAACCGCTGCCATGCCCCGGCAGGGAATTGTATCTGTGATATTTATTTCTCCCTGGTGCCAGCCAGAGACTACAGGAAACTCTCGTTTAAACGGCACCTAAATATCCGGAATTCTCTATTAACAGGCAAAATTCTCACTCCGAAAACAACATCTCAATAACCGGCAATGTTGCCGAGTCCGAGTCTCCCGCGGTGGCCGAGTTAGTCAGTGGGGGTAGTTCTCCAAACTGCCACTACTCGGCTTCTTGGCGCTGTCGGGAGTCGGAACACCTCAATAACAGGAGTCTGACTCTCCCACGCTGCCGGTAGTCTCTTCTGATCCGCCATTTTACAGGGGTACTGTGTGTCTCCCACGCTGCTGGTAGTCATTGCATTGCATTACCCTCAACTGGCAGTACTGTACTTAATCAAGCATCTTCCACCACCCATTTAACACAACATTCTGTAGGTGAGTACCCAATTACTGTATACTGCACATTTCTTGATTTTTTTATTGTTCTTTGTTAAAAATAGCCCCGGTAGATAACCCTCTCCGTCATCCGGAATTTTTGATCAACCGGCAACACGCCGGTCCCGTCGGTGCCGGATACCAAAGAGTTTCCTGCACAATGTAATCTAAGCTCTACAACAGATGGCATGCCTGTTGTGTATGTACCTTTAAGGGAATAACTGGTCTCAGACTGCAGTACCGGCAGTGACCACCCCTGTATAAAAGGCACTAGCAACCTTCTGTAGTTTCAGTTTCCCAATTGTCTCCATTCAGTAAAGACTTGTTATAATCAACTCCTGCTGTCCGTGTCTCAATTATACACGGACATAATATTGGCGACGAGCAGATACGAACTTACCTACAGTCTGCACCACCTCATGGGATCCATCCCTGAAGCGAAGTGAGCAGAGGTCGAGGCCAGAAAGAAGAAAGAAACAGTAGAAACGGGCGTCGACCATGGGCATCCGCCTTTGAGTCAGCAGAGTTGAAGATTTGCAGGAGAGGCTGTCGAGAGCGGGGCTTGGTTCCTGTCGACGGTGCTTCAGCTAATCGGGCTGGTGGCAGGTAGTACACTGATCCTTCCTGGGCTGCGGCGGTCTAGAACTCGAGCGGGTGGCTTGCAACGGGGCCGAGCAGCATTGTCGGGAAGAGGAGAGAGAGAGAGGGTGGAGCACACAGGGCGCGGCCGGTGCTACGAAGCCGGGCAGCGTACAGACCCGAGAAGAGGGAGGCAAGAGTCCCACAGGATTGTTCCACGACGGGAAAATAATAAAATTTTAAAAAATATTAAACGCGCAGAAAGCCGCGAGGAGCTGCAGGTTGCCATGGAAACCGCGGAAAGCAACGCTAGCAACAGCGGGGAAGAAGGCAAAGCGCGGGAGGCGCCATCTTAATCCAGCGGGGAAGAAGGCAAAGCGCGGGAGGCACCATTTTGTTAAATTGGGGAAGAAGGCAAAGCGCGGGAGGCGCCATTTTAGATTTCCAAGATGCCGAAGACTGGCTATATCACTGCCTTTGATAATGCAATAGAAGACTGGACCACGTATGTGGAAAGAGCCGAGGTATATTGCGAGGCAAACGAAATAGCCGATGAAAAAAAGGCATCGGTACTGCTAAACTTAATGGGCGCAAGAACGTACAGCCTATTGCAGGACCTGATTACTCCAGCCAAACCAAAGGCGAAGAGTTTTAACGAAATTGTTGCTATCCTACAGGAACACCTAAACCCTGCACCGCTGCTGATAGCAGAAAGATTTAAATTCCACAGGAGAACTCAGCATAAAGATGAGAGCAATGCTGAGTACCTTACGGAACTACGCAAGCTATCAAAGCACTGCCAGTTCGGAGCAGGACTGGCAGATACCCTACGGGACAAATTTGTCTGTGGACTCCTGAGTGAAGGAACCCAGAAGAAGTTACTCTCAGAGAAAGAGCTGACGCTAGATAAGGCTTTCAGCGTGGCAGTGTCGTATGAAGCAGCAGCCAGGGGAGCTGCAGAAATACAACAAAAGCCACAGGAATACGGCACCCACGAAATGACACGGTGATTTGCAAAATGTTATCGCTGCGGCAGAATAAACCATGACCAGAAGGACTGCTGGTCCAAGGACAAAATATGCAGGCAATGCGGAAAGATGGGACACATTGCACGAGTTTGCAGGTCTGGGAAGAAGACCAATGACAACAAAAAGGCTACTAAGGAACCGTACAGGAAAGTACAAAAGATGACGGACAGTAGTTCCGAAGACCAGATGAGCGATAGTGAATCCGGGAACAAGAGACTAAGCTGTCTCAAACTTCACAACATAATCGCAAAAGAGGATCACCGAACCATTTGGGTCACCCTCACGATAGCAGGGTCCCAAGTCAAAATGGAATTGGATACAGGATCAGCTCTAACCGTCATGAATCGACGAGACTATGAGCGGCTATTCTCACACATACCCTTGAGGGAGACATCCATTGTCTTGAGGACGTATACGGGGCAAAAAGTATACCCCAGAGGAAAAATAAGGGTGCCTGTCGAATACAACGGCAAGAAAATACGGAAATTGTATCTCTACATTCTGCAAGATGGTGGACCACCATTATTGGGACGTGAATGGATCAGAAAGATAAGTTTAGACTGGCACTCCATTCAGGCACTGACGGTGGCTGGTAAAAAGGATGACGACATCACTCCTGGACGATTGTCAACAATCTTAGCTGACGCCAAAGAGGTATTTCAACAAGAACTGGGCACTCTTAAAGGTGTAACCGCCTTGATAAAAATAGAGGAGAATGCAATTCCCAAGTTTTTCAAAGCAAGACCGGTACCATATGCAATTCACCCAGCCATCGAGGCAGAGCTGCAGAATCTGGAGAATGCAGGCGTGTTATCTAAGGTAGACTGGAGCGAGTGGGCGACACCCATCGTTCCTGCCATGAAGAAAACATTAAACAATAAGTCTGAGGAGCCAAGGAAAGTACGCATCTGTGGGGACTTCAAGGTGACGGTGAACCCAGTCCTTCACACAGTACAATATTCTCTTCCAAGGATAGAAGATATCTTCGCCTCACTATCTGGAGGGAAGCGTTTTACAAAAATTGACCTAGCACAAGCATATTTGCAGATGGAGGTTGAAGAATCCTCTAGGAAATATCTCACGATAAACACTCACAAAGGTCTTTGCCAGTATAATCGACTGGTATTCGGAGTAGCATCAGCTCCGGCGATATGGCAAAGAGCGATGGAACAAGTCCTGCAAGGGATTCCGGGGACTCAGTGTTACTTAGACGACATCCTAGTGACAGGTGAAGATGACAGTGAACACCTTGTCAACCTAGAGCAGGTGCTCACTAGACTACGTGAACATGGGCTACGAGCCAATCACCCCAAGTGCGAGTTTTTTAAGAAACAGATATCGTATTGTGGCCACGTGATTGATGAAGAGGGGTTGCATAAGTCCACTGACAAAATTGAAGCGGTAGTTATGGCTCCGGCGCCTGAAAATGTGTCGCAACTGAGGTCATTCCTCGGATTGGTGAATTACTACCATAAGTTTTTGCTGAATTTGTCCACAATTCTGCATCCACTGAACGCCCTACTACGAACGGGAGTAGCATGGAAATGGAGCGATGAATGTAAGCGGGCCTTTCAGAAGAGTAAGGACCTAATCACTTCAAGAGAAGTATTGGCTCACTACAACCCATCACTACCGATAAGACTGGCGTGTGATGTGTCTCCCTACGGCATTGGGGCGGTACTGTCACATAAATTCCTTGATGGTTCAGAGAGGCCGATAGCTTTTGCGTCACGCTCGTCAACTTCAGCCGAGCGTAACTACGCTCAGATTGACAGAGAGGCCCTCAGCCTGGTGTGGGGGGTGAAGAAGTTCAATCACTACCTGCACGGTCAGAAATTTACTCTACTAACTGATCATCAACCTCTCGTCTCCATTTTCAACCCTCAGAAGGGCGTACCGATAATGACGGCACAACGGCTGCAGAGGTGGTCCCTTTTCCTAAGGGCACACCAATATGACATCGAGTACAAGGGAACTAAACAGCATGGGAATGCTGATGGATTGTCGCGCCTACCGTTACCGACGGTGGAAGAAGAACTGGCAGTGGATCCAGTGGAGTTATTCCACTCGACTATAGTCGAATATCTCCCTGTGACGAATGCAAACATAGAAAAGGAAACACGAAATGACCCGACACTCTCCTGGGTCTATGATTTAACGGTGAAGGGATGGCCAGCACATGGCGAACCACTGCTGCCAGCATTCTCGCCGAGAAGAGAACAGCTGTCAGTGTGCAGAGGGACCTTGATGTGTGGATCCAGAGTAGTAATTCCACCCAAATTGACGGATAGAGTGCTCAATGAGCTTCATGAGGGTCATCTGGGTGGGGTAAAAATGAAGAACTTAGCCAGAGCGTTTGTGTGGTGGCTGGGAATCGATAGAGAAATCGAAGAGATGACCAAGAGCTGTACAGGATGCCAGAAGGTCCAAAACGCCCCACCACAAGCTCCTCTACACCCATGGGAGTGGCCCTCATCTCCATGGCAAAGGGTGCACATTGATTTTGCTGGTCCCTTTATGGACTCGATGTTTTTAATTGCAGTGGATGCACATTCAAAGTGGCCAGAGGTAATAAAAATGTCCTCAACCACCACAGAAAAAACTATCACAGTCTTACGAACCATATTCGCCAGGAATGGGCTGCCTGAACAGATTTGCTCTGACAATGGACCACAGTTTGTGTCTGAAGAGTTCCGGAGGTTCTTAAAGAACAATGGTGTTAAGCATTACACATCCGCCCCATATCATCCAGCCACTAATGGATTGGCCGAGAGGTTTGTTCAAACATTCAAGAAGGCTATCAAGGCAATGTGTAATGAAGATATACCCCTACAACACAAGGTGGATAACTTCTTGTTTGCCTACCGGAATGCGACACATGCGGTTACCAACCAAACTCCAGCCATGATGTTCTTCAATCGAAGACTACGATGCCGCTTGGATTTGGTTGAGCCAAACGTCCGAAGAGATGTGGAGAACAGGCAGTTTCAGAATATGAATGAAAGGCCGACCAGGAGTTTTAAGATAGGTCAACCAGTTTTGGCCCGGGACTACCGCACAGAGAAATGGCAGCCAGGAACGATCTGTACACGGCAAGGACCTCTAATGTATACCGTGGACGTTGGAGAGAGCATTGTAAGACGCCATGCTGACCAGATTCTAGAGTCACTGAAAAACGTCAACTCCACACCACGATCTGATGCACCTGGCGATGAAACCGAAGTACCAATTGTATCTACCGCAGAATCGGTGATATTGGAAGCAGACGAACCAAACAACGACATTGATCCCGACTCAACCTCACCAGAAGAACCTGATACCCCAAAGAGGCGTTATCCAGACAGAATCAGGAAGCCTCCTCAAAGACTGAACTTATAATTGCTTAACCTCAACCAATGTATCTAGCAACCGTAATTGTAATTGTAATTAGTTATTATTTAGTTGTTAAATGAATGTTATGTACTGTTTATCTAAAAGGGGAGGAATTGTTGTGTATGTACCTTTAAGGGAATAACTGGTCTCAGACTGCAGTACCGGCAGTGACCACCCCTGTATAAAAGGCACTAGCAACCTTCTGTAGTTTCAGTTTCCCAATTGTCTCCATTCAGTAAAGACTTGTTTTAATCAACTCCTGCTGTCCGTGTCTCAATTATACACGGACATAATAATGCCTTGTCTGACTGCTGAAGAAAATATTCTATCTACGTCGACATTTAGTAATATCTGGTTGGCAGGATTATGGGGTGGGGTGCATGGGGGCAAGGAGACAAAGAGGCACGTCAGCCCCAGAAGAGCCAGAGTTCAGAGTTCACACTAGCTGGGAGTTCAAAGTTCATACCAGTTGCGAACTCGCACACGCCAGGAGTTCAGAGTTTGAACCAGCTGGGAGCTCAGAGCTCACACCACGATACAAAGAGATCTGCAGAAGGGAAAAGCAGAGGTAGACTTCTGAGGTATAGGAATCTACTGGACTGCGGTGCTCTAGTTCTGCACCCTGCATTAGAGCTCTAACGATAGAGCTCCAACATTGGGCAATACTAGGTGTGAGACTTTCAGTTGTGCCTGTATACTTGAGGAGTCCGCCTGCACCAGAAACCAACAGCTTGCATTTATATTGCCCCGTTAACGTAGAAAAATGTCCCAAGGCACTTCACAGAGACATAATCAGGGAAAAATGGATGTCAAACCAAAAGAAGGGATATTAGGAGGGGTGACCAAAGGCTTAGTCAAAGAACTGAGATTTAAGGAGCAGTCAGAGGTGGAGGGATTTAGGGAGGAAATTGCAGAGCAAGAGGCCAAGGCGGCTGAAGACGCAGTCATCGGTGGTGGGGCGAAGGGAGAGAGCAAAGTGTAAGAGTCCAGAGTCAGGGGAACAGCGAGTTCCATGGGTGCTTATAGAGCTAGAGGAGGTTATGGAGATCGTGAGAGGAAAGGCCATGAAGTGATTTTAACACGAGGATAAGAATGCTTTCTCAGCCTGCAGCAGGAAAAACCAACAGAAACAGGAGATCACGACCCTGAAGAGGGGAAATCCCAGGGAATGCAGGAGTGTCAGTAAGGCTGAGGTGCAGTGCAGTGATTCTATCGGGGCTCAAACAGTAGTGGCCCAGGTATTCCGATCCCGACGGGTGGGTACGCGCTGTGTGCACACCTGTAGGGACATCGGAAATGCCGGTTTCAGGCATGCACAGTACATGTGCTGAAAACCGGCGTTTCCGATCTGTCAAGAATGCTCTTGACAGAGACTCCGCCTGCCCTGGAGAAGGGCCTCTGCGGGGGGAGAGTTCCGCTTTCTGGAGAACCTCCGCCCGCAGAAAACCCTTAGAAATCTTACGCCTGGTAAAAGCGTAAGGCCTGCTTTTACCAGCAGAAGAGTTGAAAAAAAGTCCAAAAAAATGTTTTTTCACTCATTTGTCATTTAAAAAGACTTTAAGAAAAGGTACGTTTATTTTTAGCCCCGTAAAAAACTTTAATTATTTTTTTCAAAAAATTACTTGTTTAAAATATTTAATTTATTGTAATTTCAACTAATTTTAAAAAGGTGATTTAAAAAAAATGTATTTAAAGTTTTAGTGTTTTTTGGGGTGATCTCCATTCATATATTTGACGAGTCTATCTGTCAAGTGTATGAAGGGAGATTCCCTTCTCCTATTGGCTCCTCATGGCCCACGTGATCCCAGTGACGCTTGCGAACCGCACGGGCCTCTGGGATACGTGGACCCTGCACACTTGCAGTTGGAGAGGCCCAGGAACGGAACTATACGCACCTCGGGAGCCCTCAGGTAAGTGCGTAAATTTTTCCAGATCGGAGGCTTCCGCACGCGGGAAGCCTCCGATTGGAAAATATGGCCCACTCTTGAATGGATATAGTCATACAGTGTTTCACAATCAATAATAATCCACAGAGCTGGGTCCCTTTGACCTTTAGAGACACCAAATACCCATTTTTATAACCAATCTCTTCATTTTACATAGAAACATAGAAGATAGGAGCAGGAGTAGGCCATTTGGCCCCTCGAGCCTGCTCCGCCATTCAATGCGATCATGGCTGATCATCCAAATTCAGTACCCGGTCCCTGCTTTCTCCCCGTACCCCTTGATCCCTTTAGCCTTGAGAAATATATCCAACTCCTTCTTGAATATATTTAATGAATTGGCCTCTACTGCCTTCTGTGGTAGAGAATTCCACAGGTTCACCACTCTCTGGGTGAAGAAATTCCTCCTCATTTCTGTCCTAAATGGCCTACCTCTTATCCTTAGACTGTGACCCCTGGTTCTGGACTCCCCGACCATCGGGAACATTCTTCCTGCATCTAGTCTGTCCAGTCCTGTCAGAATTTTATAACTTTCAATGAGATCCCCTCTCATTCTTCTAAACTCCAGCGAGTACAAGCCCAATCGACCCAATCTCTCCTCATACGTCATTCCTGCCATCCCAGGTATCAGCCTGGTGAATCTTCGCTGAACTCCTTCCATGGCAAGAACATCCTTCCTCAGATAAGGCAACCAAAACTGCACACAATACTCAAGATGCGGTCTCACCAAGGCCCTGTACAACTGCAGCAAGACACCCTTGTTCCTGTACTCAAACCCTCTCGCTACGAAGGCCAACATACCATTTGCCTTCTTAACCGCCTGCTGCACCTGCATGCTTACCTTCAGCGACTGGTGCACAAGAACACCCAGGTCTTGTTGCACTTCCCCTTCTCCCAATCTATTGCCATTCAGATAATAATCTGCCTTCCTGTTTTTGCTACCAAAGTGGATAACCTCACATTTATCCACGTTATATTGCATCTGCCATGCTTCTGCCCAATCACCCAACCTGTCCAAATCATCCTGGAGTTTCTCGGCATCCTCCTCACAGCACACACGACCACCCAGCTTTGTGTCGTCTGCAAATTTGGAGATATTACATCTAGTTCCCTCGTCCAGATCATTAATATATATTGTGAATAGCTGGGGTCCAAGGACCGATCCCTGCGGTACCCCACTAGTCACTGACTGCCATTCGGAAAAAGACCCGTTTATTCCAACTCTTTGCTTCCTGCCTGCCAACCAATTCGCTATCCAATTCAGTACCTTGCCCCCAATCCCATGTGCCTTAACTTTACACGCTAATCTCTTATGCGGGACCTTATCGAAAGCCTTTTGAAGGTCCAAATACACCACATCCACTGGTTCTCCCTTATCTATTTTACAAGTTACATCCTCAAAAAATTCCAGTAGATTAGTCAAGTGTTTTGGTGTTAAGCGTTTGATTATCTTTTAAAGCTAGGTCCTTGCAAATGAGCAGCTCGGGTCTGCAAGGCTTCCAGCAGCACCAGGAGCAGCTCTCGAGCAAACAAATTGACGCGGGAGCCAAATTCCGCCATTCAGGGGCTCCATCACTATCTGCACAGCTTTGGGTAAATTGTGACCGTTCACAGATGGTCGCTGACAATATGGTTCATTGCACCAACTCCCACGCTGACTGTGTTTCAGAGTGACAGATAAAGAGCAGGGGAGAGACATATTGAACCATTCCTTGGAGCTCTGGAGAGCAGGCTCAGTTGAAAAATGAACTTAGCTGCTGGCTTTAGGCCTATCAGTTTGTACACTTTTTTTAAACCCCA
The DNA here is from genome assembly GCF_052327205.1 of Somniosus microcephalus. Taxonomy (NCBI): domain Eukaryota; kingdom Metazoa; phylum Chordata; class Chondrichthyes; order Squaliformes; family Somniosidae; genus Somniosus; species Somniosus microcephalus. The sequence continues at coordinate 9,860,927 of NC_141000.1, read as the reverse complement.
CAGTGCAGATAGAGGCCATTTCGGCCCATTGAGCCTGCACCGACACATATCCCACCTGATCCCCGTAACCCCACGTATTTAATCCCCCTAACACTAAGGGTCAATTTATCATAGCCAATCAACTTAACCCGCACATCTTTGGACTGTGGGAGGAAACCGGAGCACCCGGAGGAAACTCACGCAAACACGGGGAGAATGTGCAAACTCCACACAGACAGTCACCCGAGGCCGGATTCGAACCCGGGTCCCTGGCACTGTGAGGCAACAGTGCTAACCACTATGCCACCGTGCTTAGAATCATACAGCACAGAAGGAGGCCGTTCAGCCCTTTGTGCCTGTGCCGGCTCTTTGAAAGAGCTCTCCAATTAGTACCACTCCCCCCTGCCCTTGCCCCATAGCTCTGCAAATTTTTCCTTTTCAAGTATATATCCAATTCCGTTTTGTAAGTTACTATTGAATCTGCTTCCTCCACTCTTTCAGGCAGCGCATTCCAGATCATAGCAACTTCAACAAAACATTAAAAAAAATACAAACTCTACACTTTCATTGAAACGTATAAAATTCTGACAGGGTTAGACAGACTGGATGCAGGGAAGATGTTTCCCCTGGCTGGGGGGTCTAGAACGAGGGGTCACAGTCTCAGGATACGGGGTAGGACATTTAGGACTGAGATGAGGAGAAATTTCTTCACTCAGAGGGTGGTGAACCTGTGGAATTCTCTACCACAGAAGGCTGTGGAGGCCAAGTTACTGAATATATTTAAGAAGGAGATAGATAGGTATCTAGACGCAAAAGGCGTCAAGGGGTATGGGGAGAGAGCGGGAATATGGTATTGAGATAGAGGATCAGCCATGATCATATTGAATGGCGGTGCAGGCTCGAAGGGCCGAATGGCCTACTCCTGCTCCTATGATTCTATGTTTCTCTAAATCTCAAGAGAGATGCAGATCGAGTTTATGGTGAAACCGCTGGTAGTGTTAAGCCATTGCGAACCTCTGTTACTAATGGGGAGTGGTCTGTGGAAAGGGGACAGAGTCCTTGTGGGGCACAGTGGCGGCACTCCCAGCATGCAAAGGAAAATAAAACCTCAGAACACGTGGTTTGTTTTCTAGCTGATACTTTCAGACAGAGACCAGAACCCCCCTCCCCCACAACTTGCATGTATGTCTAAATCCAACACACTGCAGTTTTCCATTTCCTTTGTCTTGTACTGCGAATGTTCCCTGTGCTCCCGGCCATGGTACAGGATACTGAGCATCAGACGTATACAAAAAAAGGTCATTTTATAATTATATAAAACAGTAACGGAGGAAAAGAAAAACCAACGGTAGTTTTCTGACCTCATGAAAAATTCATCTGGCAAATCTTTCTCTCATTGGTTTCTAGACGCACCAGGTGATGGATTGAATCAGACCCAAAGCACATTGGTTTGTCGCTTAAGCACGCTGGGGTCTTCTTCTTCTTAGGCAGTCCCTTGGAACCGAGGATGACTTGCTTCCACACTAAAAATGAGTTCTCAGGTGACTGATGAGTCCAATGCGGGACCTACAGTCTCTGTCGCAGGTGGGGCAGACGGTGGTTGAAGGGGCGGGTGGGTGGAGTGCTTGGGTTGACGTGCGCTCCTTCCGCTGTTTGAGCTTGGCTTCCGCTTGCTCCCGGCGAAGAGACTCGAGTTGTTCGGCGCCTTCCCGGATGCTTCTCCCCAGGGATTCCCAGTTGTCAGTGGGGATGTTGCACTTTTTCAAGGAGGCTTTGAGGGTGTCCTTGAAGCATTTCCTCTGCCCACCTGGTGGACATGATGAAAGTGGCTGTCCCAGATTTTCGCCTTCCACAAAAAAAAGGTTTGCTGAATACCTTCTCATCCATACAGTGCCCCTTTACTGATATTTCACTGAGATTATCAAGACAACAGCCCAAAAAAGGTCATGGTTGCTTTTAAATTGCATCTTAAAGATTTTGTCACTTTCTTTTCTGTGATTTTTAGTGTTCAAGGTCTATGCATTGTGTCAAATACTGTGCTGTTTCCATGGGACTCCTCGCACTGCTTGTGCTGATTCCAGTGTCACATCACAATATTGGAACACATCATCATGGTCTCCTCCAAGTCACACACCATCCTGACTTGGAAGTATATCGCCGATCCTTCATCGTCGCTGGGTCAAAATCCTGGAACTCCCTCCCTAACAGCACTGTGGGAGCACCTTCACCACACGGACTGCAGCGGTTCAAGAAGGCGGCTCACCACCACCTTCTCGAGGGCAACTAGGGATGGGCAATAAATGCTGGGCCTTGCCAGCGATGCCCAGATTCCATGAACGAATAAAAAAAAATGTTTTTAAATTATGTACAATGGTCTTAATCTATAAGTGAGGCTATGGGATGTTTTTAATTTTGGGTGATAGTGTAAAATGGGCGATAGCGGATTAGCCACCCATTATACACCTCTCCGGAAAATCGGGCGTGACGTATAACGGGTAACTGATCTGATATGGCCCCTTTTACATTATCGCCCAAACTCAAAATTACCCACCATTTTTCAGTCAGCTTTTTGTGTTCAATTCAGGTTTGTGTTGGTGTACAGGAATAAGCTTTAAAGTAATCTTCAATTACCACTGGTATGATAGCAAAATACTGCGGATGCTGGAAATCCGAAATAACAATAGAAAATGCTGGAAAAACTCAATATCGAGTTCAACAATTTCAGATCATAACCTCGGCCCCTATTACATTTTTACTTATTTTTTATCCCCACCTTTGTTTTGGCCCTTTCCCCCCCACCTTTTTTTTCTCTCTCCCACATGGCAGCTGTCTCCCATTCTGCCAGCGCATTTCACACCTAATCTCGAGCCGTCTTTTGTCTCCACTAGTCCTATCACCATCTCGTCTCGTTTTGAATACCTCTTAATATCTCTTCACTTCTCTTTTGTTCTCTCCCAGCCCGGCCTTTCAATCTATTTCATTTCCTGTGCCTCTCCAGTCTTGACAAAGGGTTTGACTCGAAACGTTGACTCTATTTTCTCTCCACGGATGTTGCCTGGCCTGCTGAGATTTTCCAGCATTTTCTGTTGTTATTTCAATTACCACTGACTAGCTTAGCTGCTTTGTCAGTTTATTGAGGGTATGATGTAGCATTAAACACAGCAGGGAACAGGTTGAAAACAAACTACAACAGCACCAATCCATAGGCAGGCCTCTCCCTGTAGGTCGCATCCACTCACTGATAACATTACCTCTGTGTTAATTGTATAAAATGGGCCTTACCTTATTTTAGTTACTGTGAGCGCAAAACTTTTATTTGCATGTTACTGGGGTAGGAGAGAATTGGCACAGGTGCAGCAGAAATCCAGAGGCACCTGTACTGACAGCAGCCAATCAGAGCATCACCACACTGCTCCAATGGCGGATCGGAGGGAAGGTCCCAAGTTATGAAAATGCTCCAAAGGGGGCTGACGGCCATTGTTGGAAAGGTCATTGATCTTCTCTTGGGGGTTCTACCAGGCTCTGAGTGCAACTCCATTCCATTGGGCCTACTGGGGGCATAAGTGGAAGGAATTGTTGGGTAGCCCAGGAGCTCCCCCAAGCAAGCCACCTTGTCAATGGGGCTGTTGGGCAGCAGATTCACTTGACCCACCCTCCCTACCTTACCAGAATTTCCTGTTTTTTTTACATGAGGTGGAATGTACTAAACAACAACTTGCATTTATATATCAAATCAAATCAACTTTTATTGTCATTGTTAGTGCACAAGTGCAGTACAACAAAATGTAGGCTTGCGGCTCCCGAGAGTGTACATTTGGATTAAGACATTTAAACATTCAACATACATTTGGCTTGTAATACATTAACATAAACATAACCATAATAAAGTGCATTGGCAGATGTGCAGGCTTTAGAGTTTATTTGTGGAGTTCAGTAGGATGACAGCCCTGGGAAAGAAGCTGTTCCTAAATCTGGTCGTACGGGTGCGAATGCATCTGTAGCGTCTCCCAGATGGCAGGAGGGCGAACAGACTGTGGCTGGGGTGGGTAGGGTCTTTGATGATGGACCGTGACCTCCGTAAACAGCGTTTCTGGTATATGTGCTCTATGGTCGGTAGCCGGGTGCCGGTAATGCATTGGGCAGTTTTGACTACCCGCTGCAGGGCTTTACGTCCCAAGACGCTAAAATAAAGACTGTGTAACTATTTTTGTTTTCACATGCCAGCACTGTTCTTGCGTCATCAGCTTTTTGGGGCTGTGCCAGCTTTTTTGAAGTTGCTCCTCAATTTTCGCTTGTTTTCTAGGTTGGTATGTGCGCTTCTTCAACTTGAAGACCTGTTATCAGGTCACCCTTTAACCTCAGCTCTAAGCCCTAACTTCTCCAGTCTCTCTTCATAAGATCCCTTCACCCTGATAACATCTCAGTGAATCTACACCACCTTTTCCATTGCTTTTAAATCCATCCTCTGGTACGATATCCAACACCGTACTTAATAATGTAACAAATTCTGCATCTGATGTTATAAGTCAACTGTGAACGTTTGATTTCAAAAATGGATGCAAAACATGGAAAGTGCTTAATTTTCCCATCATTGACATCTCATCCCTTGATAAGCCACAAAAGTATATAGATACATAACTTTTCTTTTTTACCAAATCTTAATGTATATAAAATTTTCTTTAAAATTGCCTATTGGATTTGATACAGCTCTACCCAGTTTCTATGGATGGGTGAAACTAGAACTAGGGGGCATAGTCTTAGAATAAGGGGCTGCTCTTTCAAAACTGAGATGAGGAGTAACTACTTCACTCAGAGGGTGGTAGGTCCATGGAATATGCTGCCCCAAAAAGCTGTAGAAGCTACATCATTACATAAATTTAAAACAGAAATAGACAGTTTCCTAGAAGTAAAGGGAATTAAGGGTTACGGGGAGCGGGCCGGAATTTGGACATGAGTCTAGGTTCGGATCGGTCATGGCCCTGTGGGTAGCGGAGCAGGCCCAGGGGCCGTGTAGCCTGATCCTGCTCCTATTTTGTGTGTCTAATTCTGTTAGATTCAGGAGATGGTTCTGTGATAGTGGATTGGCGGTTAGGATCAGATCAGCCATGATCTTATTGAATGGCGGAGCAGGCTCGAGGGGCCGATTGGCCTACTCCTGCTCCTATTTCTTATGTTCTTATGTTCTAACAGACATGGGGGGGGGGAAATTCAGTATCGCCCCGTTTGGGGCGCGATTATTGGCCGTGCGCAAAGTTTAGCGCCTGCCGCTAATTATCACCTCCGACGGCAAACTTGGCTTTTTTCCCCCCATGGACTCACCACACACAACTACTGTACTCCTAACTGGGCAGTAATTGGCCTTCAGTCGGCAATCTTACTCAAAAGAGGCTGCAGGATGGAAAACACGTGTCGCACTGATGTCGTTGGCTTGTTTAGGCTGAGGCACATTTTTTGGGCAAATTAGAGGGAGTTTATTCTGCTCCTAATTGCTAGGCCGAGCCTGTGAGTGCCTGATGTGTGCCCGAAATAGAAAGTGTTCCTTTTCGCACCTTCAACATCCCCTCAAGTCATATACACTATTTTCATAAACACTACAATCTTTTTGGAAAAACAGGTTCCCTTCTTAATCATGCCCGAGACAGCCGTAGGACTGGCAATATTTTATTAAAAGATATAAAGGAACTTAAATAAATCAACAGCGGGGAATTGCTCTGTTAACTTGCTGGCACCTTCCCTTGCCCGAATGGTAACTTGCCACATACCCAAGGCTCCATCCTTGGTCCCCTCCACTTCATCATTTACAGGTTGGCCCTTAGTGTCATCACCTGGAAGCTTTACCTCTCACCTTCACGATCAATTCCAATGCTGTTGCTACCCTCTCCAGCTGCCTGTCTAACATTACGATCAAGATGAGTCCAAATTTTCTCCGACTTAATGTTGGCAAAATAGAAGCCATCCCTTTCACTCCCATAAGGACCCATGCGGCACTGGCCTGGACTCCATTGCTCTCCCAGGCTGCCTGCTCTGGCTTAGCTCAGAGGTCATTCCGCTCAACCCTGAGATGGACTTCCTGCCCCACGTCCAGTGCATTATCAAGACCACTTTCTTTCATCTCCAAAATATTGTCACCACCATCCCTACCTCTTCCTGAGACCCTAAACCATGTCTTTATCACCTTGAGGGTCAACTTCTCCAGTGCTTTTCACGTTGGTCTCCCCACCTCCATCCTCTATGAATGCAGGACGCCTTGCCCTGCCTTTCTCCCACACACGTCACCCACTCCTGGCACCCAGTCCTTGCTAAACTCCATTGGGTTCCTGTGCCCCAGCGGACTGATAAGAATCTCTTCCTCAATATTAAAATTCCTCCATAGTCTTTTCCCAGCTTACCTCTGTGATCTCCTCAGGTCTCACACACACCCTGCCTCCCTGACACTGGATCCTTTCTTGCTGCTTTCCACTGCATGCAGTCATTCTTACAGTCACTACACCCTTGCTTTCTTCAACTCCCGGCAACCTTCCATCTTGCCACTTGCCTCTTCTTTCAAAACAACAACAACAACGTGTATTTGTATAGCGCCTTTAGCATAGTAAAATGTCCCAAGGCGCTGCACTAGATTATTATAAGACAAAAGCCTCCTTAAAACTCTTCCCTTTGACTGTGCTTTATGCCCCCCTCCCCCTTCAACTTCTGTTTCT